>NC_080698.1:25052293-25677293 GCF_030445035.2 Dasypus novemcinctus
TATTGGTATTTCACCAAATTGATATCTATGTCTTTGTTAATATCTGTATCTTTGGGATTGTTTTTTTAAATGAATTAAACTGCTGATATTATGTGTGCACAAAACTAGAAAAGCAACATCTCTGATTTCACACACCTTATATTCTGGTTGGAGGAGGGGGAGGATGGAGACAAAGAAGAAATCAAATTTTTAAAAAGATTACTTCATTTAGTAATAAGATTATTTCAGTTAGGAATAATGTGAGAATGACTGGGACAGTCCAGTTTCCATAAGGCTAGTCTTTGAGCCAGCCATTTGAGGACCCAGAGGACCAATGATCCAGGCAGAGGAAAAAGTAACTGCAGAGTGACTAAAATGGAAATGCGTTTGGCAGAAAGGCCAATGAGGAGACTTAAGAACAGTATGCAAGGAGGATAGAGGGCTCTTGCTTGAGGCTGAGAAAGGGGGACAGGGACCAAATGGCATTGGCCCTGCAAGGCCTAAAAGGAATCAGGATTGAACAGTGAAGGCAATGCAAAGTTGTTGGAGGGTTTTGAGCAAGGAAGTGATGTGATAGATTTATGGTTCTTTATTTATGGAACATAAAGGGCAAGAGTAATTTATTTTTTAATGGAACACAGTAATCTAGTCATATAAACCAGGAAACAAACAAAATGCATTTGCTTTCCTGGAATTTCTCATGTTCTCATTTGGGTAGCAAGAACTTATTGATTTTTTAAATACATAATTTGTTTTTAATTCTTAAAGTAATATATATGCATATTATAAAAAATAATAACCAATGACAAGAGGATAAATATACAATCAGAATGGATAAAGCTCCACCATCTTACTTCTCAGGGATACAGTTTGACATACACCCTTGGAAGGCTTTTAGACCCTGACAAAGTGATTTTATTATTACATACTTCTCCCTTCGCTCACCCCAAATTAGAATTGTTATAAATTTACTTTTTTTTAACTTAGTAGACCTTAACTATCTTAATGTATATTACTCTTCTGCATTCTTTTTTAAAGACTGCCTATTATTCCACTTCACTCATGTATTTTATTTTTAAGATTTATTTTATTTATTTATTTCCATCTGTCTCCCCCTTGTTGTTTGCACTCGCTGTTTGCTCTCTCTGTCCATTTGCTGTGTGCTGTCTGTGTCTGCTTGTCTTCTCTTTAGGAAGCACTGGGAACTAAATCTGGGACCTCCTATGTGGCAGAGAGGTGCCCAGTCATTTGAGCCACCTCAGGTTCCTGCTTTTTTGGGTCTCTCATTGTCTTTCTTCTTTATTTCTCCTTGTTGCATCAGCTCACTGTACCTGCCCATCATGCCAGCGCATTTTCTTGCTCATCTTCTCCAGGAGGCACCGGGAACCGAACCCGGGACCCTCCCATGTGGTAGGCAAGAGTTCGGTGGCTTGAGCCACATCTGCTTCCCCACTCATGTATTTTAATTAATTTAACCAGTCGCCTGTTGATGGCCATTTAGAGTTTCGGTGTTGCCTTATTATATGCAGTGCTTTAACGACCATCCTTCATTTGGAATGTCTGTCAGTCAGTGTTTCAGCTTATTGATCCTTCACACCCAAGGCTGGTCTCAGCCTCCCTCCAGGATGGCACTACTGTGATTTAGTGAACTATCTCAATTGTTCCAAAATAGTGTTCTGTCACCAGAATGAGGCAGGGAAAATGTAAGTTTCTAGCAGTATCAGTAAAGAAAATACAAATTGCTAATATTCACTAGTGCCTCTCTTGCCTGCTACATATAGAAATCATTAGCAGTTATGGGATGGCTGTGCTTCAGATGTTAAAGAGGATAGTTCAGGATGTAGAGCCACATTTTAGTTATATTTGCTGAAAGGTGTTTTTCTTGACAGTCATTTCACAAGAGTAACTTGCATGTTGACTATTTAAGATAGACATATACCTGATAGTTCAAGCCTTTCAAAGCTGTGGTCTTACAAAAGACTAGAAGAGGGAGTATTTATCTCTTTATACCCTAGCACCTATAAGTAGTGATTGGAATTCCTCAGACTGATGTGCTCTTCCAAGCCCATAAAACAGACTGGTCTGGGCAAGGGAGCAGTGGCTAAGTTTAGCTATTTTCCTTCCTCATTCTACATTGTGTATATAGAAATCCCAGTCTTCGGGCTTACTTCAACATTTTGTTTTTAAGCCAACAGTTCTTAATCAAGCTTTGAAGTAATGTTCTTTTTCTGCTTATGTGTTTGAAAGTTTTGAAAGAAGGATCAGGTAAAGCAATTACCTCAATTTAAAATAAGTTAAGTACAAGTAGTCACCTTCTAGTCATACATTATATATATAGTTCTTTGTTTGTATTCACCTTGGGTCAAAAATGGGCTTCTTATGCTTGGAATTTTCAAAAGATAGTTAGAACTCCTTATTTGTAGCAAGCTTTAGAAAGTTAAGATGTTATTTTGCCAAATTGAATAACAGGTCTTTTTCTGTGTGATTCTTACTGTGCTCATTTGTACCACTTGAATCTCAATATGCTTAGCCAACAAATGAAATGTGTGACAAAATCAGGATAGACTTGTTTGATGTAATACCAGAATTTCATGCTTCCTAAATTTTTCTTCAGCTCCCTTTACAATATATTTTTTTCTAATTACTTGATTTTATTTATACTAGGTGGTAGACACAAAGCAATCTTCCTTAATTAAGTTGACAGCTTCAATCAGAACATTTTTTTTAGATTTATTTTATTTATTTCTCTACATCCCTTTGTTGTTTTTCACTTGCTGTGTCTGTTTGTCTTCCTTGTTTCTTTTGGAGGCATCAGGAGCCGAACCCAGGACCTCCAATGTGAGAGGAAGGTGTCTAATCTCTTGAACCACCTCCGCTACCTGCTTTGTTGTATCTCTCATTCTGTTTTTCCTCCCCGTGTCTCTTGTTGCGTCATCTTGTTTCATCAGTTCACCACACCTGCCCGTCAGATCAGCTCGCTGTTTTCTTTAGGGGGCATTGGAATCTGAACCATGACCTCCCATGTTGTAGGCAGGAACCCTGTTGCCTGAGCCACATCCACTTCCCCATTCAGAACATTTTCAATAGTGTACTTTTTTTTTTTTTTTTAAAGTATACACCTTAAATTGTTCTGCAATCCAGATATACAATAGCTTGGAAAACAACCTTTTAGTAAACAAAAGCAAATTTAAGAAAACAGATTAAGACAACTATTAATAGAACAGTACAGGTTTTATATGGCTCTATTTTTAGTTTTCTTCCTGTATCATCAATGTCAGACATCTGTTTCTTTAAGTGGCTCCATTACTTGGGATTTAAAGAAATACCCTTCCTTCCAGGTTTTACTTCTGGATCCATCAAAAAATCTCCAATATCAATTAGATTTTCCCTGTAAAGTCCCAGGTACTGAAGTAGCTCATATTCCTGGTTGAACATGTTCTCTCTACTGCTGCTGCTGCTGCTCTGCTTGGAAAAAGACAGGGCTCTTAAAATTTCACCAGTCTCTTGTGTCTTTAAAGGTTTTTCTGGAGTATCTTGCATAAAACTTTAGCTTTGTGTCAACTTGACTATCAGAATCACTGCCAGATGAGCTTGAAGAAATACGTTCCTTTGATTTAGGTGTTCAAGACAAGGGAGGTGGTGAGGCAAAGCCAGGAGGCTGCTAGAGCCCTGGGCTGGCAACGGCTTGGGCAAGGGGAGACAGGTTGGTCACAGGGGGCGTGGGAGTTGTCGATGTGTGGACAGCATGGGAAGAGGAGGGACTTGTTCCAAGCGCCTTTTTCTTCTCTCCATGTGTTCGCTCCCACAGCAAAACAGTTATCCTGCTGCCCTGTTATGCCTCCCCCTTTCCTCCCCTCTTTGGACCAGGGGCAGGCCTGTGGGATTGAGTTAGGCCACAGAGAGGAATGGACCCACATGTGCCTGGTCCCCTCCCCCACAAAGATTTTTGGTTTTTTTGTTCACTTGTTTTTTTAGAATGTACCATGGGTTGGACCCAGGACCTCATACATGGGAAGCAGGCGCTTGGGCCACTTGAGCTACATCTACTCCACACAAAGTATTTTTTATAACAAAATTAGGTAAACCATTGTCTATGTAAATTTTTGATTGGCACATGAATATCATAAAATTTTTCTTTTTAAAATTTGTATTTTCATATGTATACCCATATATTTTTACATACATACACAAATGTAATAATCTCAGACAATGCTATTTTTCATGCAGCCTACTTTTTTCTTATTTTGTTGGCTCTTTCTGCCTACCTATCTTCTTCAACCATGACCCTGTTCTCTGTCCTGAAAACTGTAAGTTTAGTACGTAAGTTGTTATACATCCTTCAGTATTTTATCTCATGCTCATAGCTCTATACAAGAACATATAATCACACGTTTCCTTAGTAGGGGCTTTGGGTCATAGTTTTACAAAAAGTAAATCCTACTATGCACATCTGCCCCATTTCTACTCACTACTTTGCAGAAATCCATTTGTAGCCCTGGATAACTCTGATTGCCTCTTTTTAATACCTGCCTATTGTTCTAAGGTATGGTTGTGCTGTAGCTTCTTCAGCCAGGCCCCTCTATCTGTGGACATTTACTTTGTTTCTCCAGTTTTGCCTCTAGGAATAAAGCTATAATAAGCACCCTCTACATAAGTACTGATGGTTTGTTTCTATGGGATAGTCTCAGGAAGGGATTCTCCAAGGTCAGAAAGGATTGTTGTTAATAGCTGCTGCTAGACTGCAGTCTGGGCCCTAATACTTTATATTTCCATCTGCCTATGCCTCCCAATATTAGATGTTGTGTTTATTTTTCTAAACTTTCATTTTAATTTTCTGAAGCCTCTTAACAGCATTCCTTAAACAATCACTCACACCCACACACAATTAATTGTAATTTGATTTTGAAGTACATTCTTCAGTACAAACTGTTTTACTATCAGTGTAGCAAATGAGTCTGGATAATAATTAATGATATGAAGCAAGGAGATCTTTCAAAATGAGTGATATTTTTAAAATATTCATTTAAACTATTACAGGCAATTTTCTAAGCATCTTTGGGAAAATCCTATTCATTCTGTATAGAATTTACCAAAGCAACAAATCTAGCTCTGTCAGATTGGGATTCATCTATGCAAAATTTATAGTTTCCTAGAAGATAGATTTTTGAGTAAGATTAATTACAGGACCAATGAAAAACTATCAATTTTATTTCTGATCTCATTATCCTGCTTGCATTTGGTATGATTCGCTGCCTTTTAACAGTGTTCACTTTGTGTATCAAATACCAGGCTGAGATCAGACCATGGTTAACACAAAGCCTATGTTAATCAGGCCATGAGGTTATATTTTATTTGCTTGCCTTTGAACAATTGGAACAGCTGAAAAGGGACACACTCGAAGTGTGGCTGAGTTCTGAAGAGCCATCTACAAACAGATCAGATGCTAGCTAGAGGAAGGCTGCTACACGGTTTTAGCACCCAAGGTGAATTATCCCCATTAAACTTCATCTCCCACCTCTCAATCTGGTGAGTACCTAATGAGCACTGGATAAATAACAGAACAACATTTCTTGGTGAAGCTAATCTGATTTTGGATAGTAGCCTTCCAGGCCCACAGCTGAATGAATTACTTGGTATTTACTAAGTTTGAAAATACTTTCTCCCCCTTTCAAGTGCCTCTTGGCAGCAGGTAAGGAATGTTAAAACTCCTCTAAGTGCCAATTAAGGCCAATTAGAACCTGCCCTGCCTGCTGAGACAGTGCAGTAGAGGTAGTGGAGACTTGTTGTGCTCCTGTGAAATGGAGAACTGGCTACCACCAGCGACAGGAACACAGTATTTCGTAACTGCCAGCAGCTTGTTTGTTGTTTTACAGCACACTGAATGACACCTCTGCTGGCTTCTCAGGGATTCTATTTAGGAAATCCCAAGATTTGTTGGGGGCTTTCACTAATTTCAGTAATAGAAACCTTCCTTGATGGCTGTTCTGCCTTCCTCTTCCCTTCTTTCACATCATGTCCTTTATCAAATTTCTCCCTTGGTTCTAATCCTAATAGCTAAGATTTATTGAGCAATTACGATGTGCTGGGCATTGCATTACATGTGTTATCTCATTTACTAGTGCCCACTAGTGTGTGGGAGGAACAGAAGTCTCTTGCAGAGGCCACACAACTAGAACTGCTCAGACTGCTGATTGGCTGCTGCCTGAGTCCAGACTCTCCCTGCTGCAGTTAGTGCTGCTACATTAAACAGTGCCAAGTTGATCTGGGGGCCTTTCAGCCCAATAGAGGGCAGCAGCTTTCACCCTTCCCTTCTCCTAGCTGCTGCTTGTTTACACATTTTCCATGAGAAGAATTTGTCAGTTCAAGACTTCCTTTATGTATCATAAAAAATTGATGAGCGCACACTGTCCAAACCACAACCAGTAATTTTTGGTCTATAAGGCCTGGATATTATTTTATTAAAGTGGTTTTTCAGTTTGTAGTCTGTAGTCTTTTATTTTTAATTAAGGAAAAAGAAATGTGACTGTATCCCCGAATTTAGACACTTAAATATGAGCTATCATTTGGAGATTTAATAGTAAAATAAACTTTGGGATAGGATATTGGGAAATGGTTTGGGGGGAAAAGTGCTTTTCAAACAGAACAAAGTGGTATTTGCCTAAATATTTTATTCAGAGCATTGAGGGGCATGTATGTATATCTAAAAGTTTAATCTGAACTTTATAATCAGGGGTTTTTTTTCTCTCTCCCCTTCCCTCCCCGCACCCCCCCCCCCCCCCAGTTGTCTACTACTCACTGTGTCCTTTCACTGTGTCTTCTTCTGTGTCCACTTGTATTCTTGTCAGCAGCACTGGGAATCTGTGTCTCTTTTTGTTCCGTCATCTTGCTGCTTCAGCTCTCCATGTGTGCTGTACCTCTCCTGGGCAGGCTGCATTTTTTTCACCCTGGGCAGCTCTTCTAACAGTGCACACTCCTTGAGTGGGGGGCTCCCCTATGCAGGGGACACCCCTGCATGGCATGGCAGTCCTTGCGAACATCAGCACCACATGTGGGCCAGCTCATCACATGGGTCATGAGGTCCTGGGTTTGAACACTGAATCTCCCATGTGGTAGGCGGATGCTCTACCCCTTGAGCCAAATCTGTTTCCCTGTCCTCAGTTTTTGTATATATTCTCATACAAAACTGTTTTCCTGGCTTACTCTACCATTCATCCCCTTTTGATGTAGCTCTTAAAAATAAGTTTAAATTGTTTCTCTCTTAATTTTATATCAGATTAAATGTAGATGTGTGCTAGGAACATTTGTGGAAATTGTTATTGCTTTTCATCAGGGTTACAGAAAGATGTTGTTCCCAGACCTGCCATGAGTTGACTGGTTCTGGTAATGATTTTTTTCCCCACTAGCACTGTCACTATCTACAGACAGGAACATTTGAAAGGCAAGTGTTTGCGTTTAGAAGACTGGCAGGGACCCCAGTATCCAGACACACAGGTGCAGTGATACGGAATCATTAAGGCTTAATCTGAGAAAGATATTCTTATCCTAGTTCCGTTCTGCAACAGATGACATCAAGGAGACTCCTCAGCTTCGTTTTAGGGAAGATAGGAGGATGTACTGAATAATCCTAGAACTGTTACAATTAGATATAGTATAGTACTATAGTAAAGTAGAATTATTTTTTCCTTTAGGTTAAGAAAACCTTCAGTGAATCGCCTTAAAATCCTTATTTTTGATAATTAACTATTTTTTATTTTATTTTTAAATAAGCTTTAAATTACATAAACATTACACCAAAATATATTCTCATATATCCCACTCCCTACCCCTCCCACAGTTTTCCCTATTAACAACATCTTTGATTAGTTGTGGTACATTTGTTACAATTGATGAACAAATATTGAAGCATTGCCACTAGCCATGGTATGTAGGTTACATTATAGTTTACACATTGTACCATACATTTTTATAGGTTTTGACAAAATGTATAATGGCCTGTATCCATCATTGCAGTGTCATGGAGAACAGTTCCGATGTCCCAAAAATGCCTCTTGTTATACCTCTTCTCTCTCCCTCCCCCCAGAACCTCTGGTGACCACTGCCTTTATGTCAATACTACAAGTTCTTCCATTACTAGAATAATAATAAGTCTACTTTGGTCCATAATTTGCATTCCCCCTTATGTTTGTTCATTACTCAATTGATGATTCTGAGGTGGTGATGCCCACTCTGCTTACAATTGAGAGAGGGCTTACAATCTCGTAGAAGATTCTCATTGTCTGCTTCTAAGTCATGCTGGTGGCACTTTATATTCTTCTTGTGCTTTTTAAGAGCCGCCATAGTTTTTGATCTTTTGAATGTGATAGTAAGAAATCTGAAAAAAAAGTAGGTTTCAGAAAAATCCCTGGATCTTATATTGATTGCTGATATGGTTGGGATCTAAATGCTTACTGTGAAAATAAAGCCATATGACTACTATTCACTTGTTTTAGAGTAAATTAAGAATTTGTATTTGGTTCTAATCTGTTAATGGCCTTCTAAGCCATTTTCCATGTCTCACATCTCTTCTCCCCTTCCAGATCTAATCTTTTCCACATATAATTGGCGACTTTTGCCATATATTCCATGTGGGGTGATGAAATTATGAACGGAAATCCCCTCTCCTTTTTTTCCCCTTCTTCCTACTTCCCCTTCCCCCCTTTTTGAAATTTAAAAAAGTTCATTCTGAATTATCAGACATTTGAGTCTATTCACTTGTGCAGCCTTTATTATCATAAAAACTCAGATCAAACCTAAAATGTCAATAATAGGGGTAATTGTGTATGGGTGCAGGCCGAGTGGTATATGGGAATTCCCTCTACTTTTGGTGTAATTTTTCTGTAAAAATAAATTAAAAAACATAACAACTCAGATTCAGTTTTAGCATTTACCCATGTCTATTTGACTGTAAGATATGGTGATTAACAAGAGGGGAAAACAGCCAGACCAGAAGACATTGTTTTATCTAGAGCCACTTAGATAAATTTGGGGCATAAAATATGAAAGTTTTCCAGGTTTGATCAGTCATCCAATGATTGATGAACACCAAACTCTGGACAGTCAGTTGTATATTCTTCTGAAATTATAATATACTTATTTTATGGAATAGTCACAGAAAATTCATTAGGATATTTGTTATCAGATTTAGGAAGGAGAAGTAGTACGCTTAGGTGTAATAAAAAAATAACTTTTTAAAAGTATAGATCATGGGGAAAGACTGCAGGTATTATAGAAACATGTTAATGTGAGACTTCTAGACCTACTAGGCTTAAAATGTAGAATTTATAATGAATCATGTACATCTTCTGTTATACCTGGCCATAGCAGTGTCAGTTTAAAGGTATTCAGAAAAGTTACACAATAAGTAATTGACAGTTTAGTAGGTTAAATTTATAAGTTTCATCTTCCTCAGTTTTAGGGGAAGGATTAATTTACACCAGCCAGGACGCCTTGTATGACCATATTAGATGAAATTAGACTCCACCCCCTGTGTTCTCTTGATCTGCCAGGACCTTTGTAATTCAAGTGCTTTTTACAGTAGTGGCAAACGTTACATAAGCCCAAACATGGAGCATATTTGGAGTTGGTGGGCAGACCCAAATCATGATGCAAGCCTGCGGTAGCAAGTGTGCAATGAAGCACAATCAAATGATGTGAATGGAAGTAACAAGAAGCCTCTCCAGAACAGCCCTTCCTCAGCACAGGGGCTGAAAACTCAACTGGGTAAGTTTTCCGAGGCAGTTTTCCGAGGCTGGGCTTGGCGAGGGGCCCAGTTCTGGATGAGCCTTCTGAAGGTGGAGTTAGGTCTTTGCTAGCATTACATGGAGCCAAGTGGAGTCGGAAAGAGTTTGTGCAGGCCTCTTTTCCTCCGGCATTTGCTTCTGCCCTGCCCGCAGTCCCAGAGGGGCGTGCTGCTGAGGTGGTGGAACGAACGAGCTCTGCAGAGCTAGTGGATCAGAACGGGTAATAGCAACAAGAGGGATTAGCTGCTGCAAGCGTCCACAGGAGCCATTCTGAAATGTCATTTGAGCGATTTTGGCCAAAGTTCAAATGCAGACAGGAGTCAAGTTTGCTATTAACTTCATCTAAATGCTGAGGTGTGCACCCAACAGTTCCCGTCTCTTGAAACAAGGAGAATTGGTCACATTGCTCTCTAAAAATGGAGGAGCATTGTAACGTGCTTTAACTGTTTTTATCTTATTTGTGGTGAGGTTTCATGACAGGCAGTTCATAGTGTTTCCTGTAGAATGTGTTTGAAAGCTGTTTTGTCAGATCCACAACAAAGTTTCAAACAGAACACTGTATTGAGAGGAAGAACAACTTTAAAATAAAAACAATAACCCTGGCAGTCATTCAGTAACTTAAATTGAGTGTAGAAAAATGTAATTATGGAATGACTGCAAGAAAAGACTTTTTTTTCAGTTGTATTAGTAAGGTACCCAGCATAGCTAAGCTGATTTCTTTAGGGTGGATATGAAGGCTGTTTCAACGTTGCTTTTCTCAAGCTTTCTGTCTTCTTGCAGGAAGTAAAGTGACATTTGAGTTTTTAAATTTTCATTGGATTCCCGTTTCATGCCTTCTGCAATAAGTTTGACCGGATGATTTTAATTGAGATTGAAATTTAGATGCCTGTTTGTAGCATTTTAAATACAAACAGATCTTTAAATCTTTAGTCAAATTGCTGTTAATCCCTTAACATTGGTTTTTCTAAAAACTCCTATCTCTAATTGGCAGGCAGTTTTAGTTTTGTTATTTCTTTCGTTACTTAGTTTCATTTTTGAATATTGCTTTTGGTGTTTATTAGTGGACAGCCCAGCCTACAGTAGAGGCAGATACTGTTCCTCTCTTCAGAAAAAATAAACACGTGCAGCAAACTCATTGAAAACACTGGCATTGTTAAGTAATGAATCATTCTTTCATTATTAACAGAACTCTGAATGAAGGTGGCCTTTTGGGTTCTTTTCAGAGTTTGAGGTTTTTGTTATCATTTCCATGTTCATGGACTTCTCCCCTCCCTCATCCAGAATAAAGTAAATAAAAAGGATAGAAAATTAGTGAAAAGTTGTAATGATTTTAACTTAAGCCTTGTGCAGTGTTTTTCGGCTATGGTGCTGTCATTCCCTTGTACCTTGGAATTGCTGGTCCTTCTTGGCCTGTGAAGGTGGTGGTCCCTGTTGAGATTCCTGCACAGAGGTCTCTATTAGATTAAGAAAGGAAAAGAAAGAAAGCGCCTGTAATTGGAATTTTACCAAATTCCATTAATTCTCTCCCCCCATTCTTCCCATCCCACTCTGCCAGTCCTCACTCTTCTAAGGACTTTCCTTTCTATCCTTTCATATACCTTTCCCCTCACATGTATGTGTGTATATGTATGTAAAAATTGGATTTGAGTGGTAGAAGTATAACTTTTTTTAAATTCTTTTTGCATTTTGATAGTAGTCTTGTTATCTTTCATTTAGGAAAAACTGTGCCAAAACCCTAAATTTGACTATGTCTGCTACTTGAGCTAGAATAGCAAATTGGAAGGCTAAAATTATAACAATTCACTGGATTTATAGAGTCCTTTTTTATTTTATTATTATTAAAGAGGTTGTGGGTTAACAGATTAATCATGCATAAAATTCAGGACTACCATGTATCACCCTGTTATTAACACATTGCATCGGTGTGGTACATTTGTTGAAATTGATAAAAGCACATTTTTATAATTGTACTATCAACTGTAGTCCATGGTTTAACTCGGATTTACTGTTGGTATAGTACAGTTCCATGGATTTAAAAAAAAAAAAAACAACTTACTATGTGTGTGTGTGTGTGATTTAACATTTCCCCTTTTTACCACATTCAGATATATATATGTTTCAGTGCTGTTAATTATGTTCAAAATATTGTGATACCATCACCACCATTCATTACCAGAATATGTTTTTACCTAAAAAATCCAGAGTAGCTGGAAACTGGTAGATTTTTGTTTTGGGATCTTTTTTCTTCTGCTTCTCACATGTTGATACCTAAAAAATAGAAACATTTTACGTGAATGATATGGTAGGAAGGCAAACAAGGGAGTAAATTTTGGTGAAAATGGTATCAGATTGTGTTCTTTCAGGAGGAGCAGTTAGTTTGTATTCTGTCAGTATCATTTGGGTAACTGTACTTCCTGAGGACAAAAGACAGACATCTTTATGGCTGTTAGCAAAGTAGAAGTGTCAGCCAGCATGTCATTCGTTGCATGATATCCTGTAGGCAGAAAATGGTGACACCAAGGTCACAGAGTTGGCATGAACAGTTTCATGACTATGGCATCAGCCTTTTCCCAAAAGGTGCTTTTCTCCAGTAGCATGAGAGAAAAAGCCTGTGTGTTTGGGGTTATGATAAGAACGGTCAGGTCAAAGTCCACACCTTGAACAAGTGCCAGAGCATAGGAAAAGTACCCTTAAGGAAATGAACAGGTCACTCGGACCATTCAGTTTTCCTTAAATCAAGGTGTTATGACAGTGGTTACAAAGAAAAGCTGTTAAACTCACAACTGAGGTGATCAACTGTTAAAACATTCAGTGTGTCCTCTTTTTCACAGTCTTCCCGGCTCCTTTAATAAAGCATTTGGGTATTTTTTGAAGCCATTTAAAAAATGTTTATAAAGAACTACAAGTTAACAAGGCAAGGGAGGGGTATCCCCCCCACCCCCGACATTCAATAAGGTTTTCATATTTCTTACATACTTGAAAGTGAAGTCCAGAAGGAACATTCCCCACGGGAAAAATTCCTGGCAAGAGGATTATTTGAGGTTGCTATATTTCTGCTTCTTTCTTAGCAACATTATTTACAATCCATTCACGCCTGGCCCTTCCCCCAAGAGTTTTCTCCCTTGTAATCTGCCCTTTGTGGTCTCTTCTCTTTCATGCAGCCTGTGTGAAGGGAGATGCTGCAGTGTGCTCCCTGCCCAGAGATGTGGAAATGCCAGAAGACTCAGAATACTTTAGTGGGATCTTTATTCCTGTCATAAAGCCCTGACTTGAAGAGCTTGATAATTTAATTACAGACCTTTGGCGAAAAGTTGTTTCAAGTGGCCCAAGTGCCATAAATTACTCTCTTTTTTTGTGCTTTCCCCTTGTTTTAATTTAAAAGAACCTCTACTTTGGGGGCAGGAGAAAAACATTTGGCAGAGGTCACAGTTGGAGACTAATTTGTTAGGGCAGCCAGTGTTGAAATCATCCTTTTCATTTAAATCTCTCTAGTGGAAATGATGCCCAGTGCTTTGTGGTGAGGCTCCCCCACCCCCAGTGTTTTCCAGTGCCATTTGTAACCCACCTAAACATGTTCTAAGGCTGCCTCTCAGCTACTTTTGACTGACTGTCCTCCTTTGGAGTACTGTGTGTGTCAGAGGTCAGCTCTAGATTCCCCAGTTTGAGATTTTGAGTGTTCCAGGGACAGTCCTACAAATGGGCTTCCTTTTCAACAATTATACTACACCCAGCACTCTCTGGTATAGTCTATAATCAAGTGCCTGGGGACCCTAAAGAAATTAAATCAAAGAAAAATCAAATTTAGGATTAAAAATAAGTGATGGTGGAGAGCAGAGTTGGTTTTCTATAGTGCCCTGTTTGCTGGCCAGGTGTATTTTAGTGTTTTAAGAAAAGTTACAGGAACAAAATTGACAAGAGGGACAGTAGTGAGAAGAGACTGTGAAAATTGTTAATGTCCAAGTGTAGGCCGTGTAAGATTTTTAAATGATATTATGCCAGGGAATTTTTTTTAATAGTTATTAGGGGAAAACATGTAACTACTACATCACTTCCAAAATCATGGTTTCACAGATTTTGCCTAAGACAATGCTAAATTAGTTAAGGCCTAGTTAGCCACTGAATTTAAAAATATATGTGTTAAGTAAATGAGTCTAGATAATATGCAGTTTGGAGGAAAGATCCTGTATGTGATTCCACTGTGAATGACAAAAGCCTGGGGGTGGTAACACTGGTGTGGAGTAAAATTAAGTGTAAGCAAGAGGTTCTGAGACCAAAAAAAGTTAATATGGGCAGCCTTTATATAGTCTGCCTCTGGTCCTGCTGTTGGATATTTCTTAGAGGGGTCATACTCTTTGTGAAAGACAGATGTGATGCCAATTGACACATCAGGAGTTGTGTTTGGTGACCTGAAAGCGAAGTATGAAGTTAGTTTGGGTTAACTGGAAAGACAAATAATAGTAAATTGCAGTTATTTACCAACCTGGATATCAAAATAAAAAATTTAATTAATTTTGTAAAGGGACAGCTTAATCAACAACCCAAAGTTGCCAAACTGAGCTTTATAAAATAGGTAATTGTTAATTTCTGTGACTGGCCGAAGCATCTGTAAATGCTGGCCTACATTTTACATTTTATAGCCATATGTAAACTTGAGTTAAAATCCCCTGCTTTAGGGAAGCGGACTTGGCCCAGTGGATAGGGCATCCACCTACCACATGGGAGGTACAAGGTTCCAACCCCAGGTCTCCTCGACCCGTGTGGAGCTGGACCATGCGCAGTGCTGATGTGTGCAAGGAGTGCCATGCCATGCAGGGGTGTCCCCCGCGTAGGGGAGCCCCATGCACAAGGAGTGTGCCCCATAAGGAGAGCTGCCCAGCTCGAAAGAAAGTGCATCCTGTCCAAGAATGGCGCTGCACACACACAGAGCTGACACAAGATGACACAACAAAAAGAAGCACAGTTTCCCGGTGCCACTGATAAGGATAGAAGCGGTCACAGAAGAACACACAGCGAATGGACACAGAGAGCTGACAACTGTGGGGGGGTGGGGAGGGGAGAGAAATAAATAAAAATAAATCTGTAAAAAAAAAAAATCCTTGCTTTAACAGTTAGTGATTGTAGGGTGTTAGGGAAATGGGCTGTGAGGGACTCCGTGAAATTACAAATGCCTTGATGAGTGAATTGGTAATTCTCAGAAGGCCTTTCCATACAGAATGCATACTCTTTAACCTTACCTGACTGAATCCATTCAAAAAAGAGTGTTTTCTATAAAGAAAAATTTATGAGGATTAGGAATCATTAGTTTGATAATCTGCCTAAAATTTCCACCCATCGATCCATAATCCATAAACTGAAATTGAGACTTAACCTCCACTTTGTTCCATTTCTCCTGTAAGTCTTTCTGAGTGACTCAGTGATGTCAGGGAAAGGAGCCAACTTTTTACTTACAATTTTAGCTTGAATGAGCATTCTTCTTTTCGGTTGGTATGGCAGTTTGAGAATATTTTATGAATCCTAAAAAGAGAAAGTTTGTTTTAAAACTAATCTATTCCTCTGGGCAGGAGTTCTTAACCTTTTTTGTTCCATGGACTTCTTTGCCAGTCAGGTGAAAACCACAGACCCCTTACTTAGTCCACACTATACTGTGTATTATTTAATCAATATATCACACCCACAACAACATGTCCCCACAAGAATAATGTTGTTTTGAATTTCAATTCAAGCTCATGGACCCCTTGTTAAGAACCCCTGCCTCTGGGTGTGACATCCTTTGATTGCATTAAATTCAGTTGAGGGGATTTCGATTAGCTTACTCGATCAGATTGATTTGGGGCTTTTGATTGGACCACATCAGTGGGGCATGATTCATGTTGAGTTTCTGCCCTCTTAATGGGTCTGATAAAAACAGATAGAGAGAGACAAAGGAAAAGGAAGCTGCCATATTGGATCCTGTCATGCGAGAGAGGACTAGAGGATCACTTGAGCACAAAACCCCAAGAGGCTGGGCCTGCAGAGCAGCTCAAGAGGAGAAGGTGAGCCCAGAGAGGCAGGCTGTGACCTGGGCAGAGATAGTCAGCCATCTTGCTTTGCCATCTTGATTTGCGGACAAGAGACTCAACAGTAGCTGACTTTGGTGAGAAAGCACCTCTTGTGGTGTCTCAGTTTGGACTTTTCACAGCCTTGGAACTGTAAGCTGTTACCCCAAATAAATTCCCTTTATAAAAGCCAACCCATTTCTGGTACTTTGCATGGGCAGCCCTTTGGCAAACTGAAACAGTTGGTAAGAATGTATTCATTTTTAAATGATTTCTAAAAAGTTGTTTCTCCAAAAAGAGCTTAGTATCTTCCTGGAAGGATATATGAAGGAGTATTAACTAAATCCTTACCACACTGGAGAAGATAACAGGTTGGGTTTATTTCTTAAGTGGCTTCTACCTGCTTCAGTACTTAGCATTCATTTTTCCACACACAAATACTTTTCTATCTATGGCAGTATCTGTAACTGGCTTCAGCTGAACTAATAGGGGTCATCTCTCTTGTTCTCTTGAGTTTCCGGTATCTGGTACATAGTAGGCCCAGGGCCTTGGGCCTTACAACTCTGTCCTTTAATCCCCAGCACCCTTGCAAGGTAGGTTTAACCAGTGAAGAGACTACCAAGGTGGTTGGAGTCATGTATTTGCCCAGGGTCATCCAGCTAGTAAGGGGCAGAGCAAGGGTTCAGACCCATGTCTCTCTGACTCCAAAGTTCTTGCCCTTTTTAGGTAATCTAAAAAAAGCACTTCTGTTTTATTTTGGGTTTTATTAAGGTTGGGTACTGTGACAGTTTGAAGTTATTTTATGAATCCCAAAAAGAAAAAGATTATGTTCTTGAACTAATCCATTCCTGTGGGTGTGGCCCTTTACATCAGTGGGGCATGAGCAAGATTGGGTCTCTATCCTCTTGCTGGGTCTGATATAAACAGAGACAGAAAAAGAGACAGACACACACATGTACACACAGAGAAGAGAGCTACCATGTTGACCTGGCCATGTCTGGGAGAGAACTCAAGGATTGCTGGTAGTCAAAGCTGAGGCACAAAGCCCCCAAGAGCCTGGGCCAGTGGAGCAGCTCAAGACTGAAGAGACAAAGCCATATGCCTGATAGTCCACAGCTGAACTTGGTAGGAAAGCTGAGCAGCTGAGACTGAGAGAGGAAGCCTGGAAAAAAACAAGTCCTATGCCTGGTTGCCCACACCTGAGTCCTGGGAGACTAAGTAGATTCTGGAGGTGAAGGCAGAGACCTCGACAGAGATTGGCTACCATCTTGCTTCGCCACATGGCAGGACACCAGGTTCACCAGTACCTAACTTTGGTGAGAAAGCATCTCTGGTGGTGCTTTTATTTGGACATTTCACAGCCTCAGAACTGTAACTTTTTCCACAAACAAAATCCCCATTATAAAAGCCAACCCATTTCTGGTACTTGTACATTGATAGCCCTGTGGCAAACTAAGACATGTACTCAGTCAGCCTGTGTCTGACACCCCTGAGCCTCTGCTGGGAAGGTAACCATGAATGACCAAATACTGACTAGAAGCATCCATAATTGGGTTGGTTGGTGCATGAATGACCAAATACTGACTAGAAGCATCCATAATTGGGTTGGTTGGTGGCAACAAGCCTCATCCTACAGAATAAGTATTTGCTGCTCCTCCTGAAATGGTTCTTTGTAGAACATAGTCACCTGGGAAGTTTATAAGAGTATTATTTTTAAACAAGCCAGGATGGCAGCCCTGATTGGCACTTCCATCAAAATTCACTTTTTGAATCAAATTCTTTGATGTTTTTTAAGAGCTCCTGAACAACAACAGAATTGCTAGGTTCACTGGCACTGATAGCTGATCTTAGTATAACTTCCAAAATGGAAGGATAAAATCCAAAGCAATCTGGGTTTCCATAAACACTATACATATTCTGGACCCTCACCACCAAATTTACCAGAATTCTGACATCAGTAGCCCTGTGCATCTACATGTGACACAGGCATGGGCCATGTTTGATATTTACCGTGATATAAATCCCTAGCACCTAATTCAGTACCTGGTACATGGTAAGTATTCAGTAAATGATTTTTTTTGTTTTTAATTAAAAAAAATTTTTTTTAAATAGCCCTATGCTACCTTTTAAGGTATTAATAATAATTACTTTGCTTTTGTTTCAGAAGATACGCTTCTTTCTTACTTTCTGATAAATGCCACAATATCTACTTTTGCTCCTTCCTTCTGTCTGCCTTGGCCCTTGTATCATGGCTTGCTAATAATGCCACCCAAGGGCAGGTAGATATGATGTGGCCTAGCCTGGGCAGTGGAGCCAGCCAGCCAAGGATTGTGTTAGAACTCTGCTGCTTAACTAGCTGTGTAACCTTGGGCAAGTAACTTGAGTCCTTAAGGCCCTGGCCCTCCTCATCTGGAGAGTGGAGATAGCAACAATATCTATTTTGTAGGTTGATAGGTCTGGATTGAATAAAATAATCCCTGTAAAGCCAATAACATAGTGCCTGGCACATGTTTCTGCCCAATAAACAATAGCAGCTTTTGTTGTATTGAAGGCAAGACTTCTCATCAGTCAGATGTTTGGACCATAAAAGATTAGTTAAAGGTTTAATGAGCTATAAGAAAGATCTCCTGGTAAAAGGGGTTTTGTAGGGTTTTCTTAGTGGCTGCTAGCCGCTGAGAATGGGACAAATTGATATTATGTTCATGAATGATAATATACCTTGCTTTATTTTGTCATAGGTAAAATTGAGACCGTAAAATCTAATAATACTTTTCTTTAAGTATATATTTGATAGTCTAGTAAACCATATTATAGAAAGATGAAACAATACACAAAGTTTTTTTAAAAAATCAACTTAGAATCTCAGGAGTAACCGTGTTTTTAAAAATGCTCAACATAAATACTTGTAGATGTTTTTCAAGCATGAATGGTAATATCTGAAGTTATCATTTGTTTTGACTTTTTTAGGTTTGTGCCCTGATTTTAACCCTTGTGTGTTATAAGTTATTTTCAAAGCAATGTATATTTATGACATATAGAAAGATCTAATTATTTGCTTTGAACTGTTTTTTTATTTGTACCTGGATCTTAATACTTAGATTTTTTTTTAAATCTCAGCATGAGTTCAAAATTATAAAGTTCAGTATTCATGGTTGCTTTCCATTTTGGAAGACCTACAGAGAGTAGTCCCCCCTCCGCACTCTATCCTGCCATTCCCTTCAGCACTGTCCCATGTTCATGCCACAAAGGGGGGTGGGGGGGGAGAGCCCAGAATATTTAATCTTTTGTTCTCCCTCTCCATGTCTGTCTGCTTGCCTGCCCCTCCCCACAACATACACATTCTGCCACGGCTGCCTTTCTCTGTCTCTCCTCTCTCTTTCCCTGTATCTGTTCTGTTTTTCAGTCTGTAATGCCTCTTCCCCTGGCTGGAGCCATTCAAAGTGCCCTCCCCATTCAGGGACAGAGTGCTTTCTCTGGGTTGGTTGACAGACCCCGGAGAGAAGAACGCTTGGAAAACTCAGCTTGGACTCCTCAGCAAACCACATTGCAATTATGCTTAGCAATCTGGCCACCACTTTGTCTACCTAATACAGGGTCCCTACCCCTACCCATAATTTGCCCACTTCTCTTTTGATCTAGGACCATGTTTGTTTGTTTAACTTAGAGAAGTTGTAATTTTATAGAAAAAATCTGCAGAAAGTACAGAATTTCCATATACCCCCCCCCCCAGTTTTCCCTATTATTAACATTTTGCATCAGTGTGATGCCTTTGTTAAAATGGATAAAACAATATTGTTATAATTATACTACTGACTATAGTCCTATAGTATATACTTTTAAAATCGTAGGTTTAATGTCTTATGAAAAATAAGGACCTACAGTAAAAGGATGAGGGGAATCCAACTCAACTATAACTAAATGTGGTTTTACCTTTTTCCTTCCTTGTGAGGGAGGAAAAGCCAGATGCTGCCCTTTTCACAGAATAAGTTACCAGAGCATGACATGAAGGAACAACTTAATTCAGTGGCACGACAAAGATTTTCAGCTAGGATCTCAGTTACACACACACACACGTTTTAGTGAATGAAAGAAATTCACATGATAACTTGCCATTCTTAGTTTTTAAATACCTTTTATTGTTGTAGAAGTATAAAATACACTTTTTAAAAATATTTCTGTATCAGCTGACTTTGAATATTTGGAACCTTCAAGTCTTGAGTTTTTAGTGCTAAATCCCGTATCAGGAGTTAATAGGCAAGAAAAGAAGACATTAATTAAAGGAAAGGGAGTAGGATAGACTAAGATAGGACTAGAAGATTGAAAGGACAAGTTAGAGTTACAGTCTGTTCTGCTATAATGCAACATATGCATTCCTAAAAGATTACTGCACTATGAAAGATCACATAATAAAAACCACAGCATAGGGGACTTTAGGGAAAATGGAGTTATGGGCACAACACTCAAAAATTTCATCAGTGACACACAAAAAGATAGAAACCTAATAAAGACAGTAGCAGTGTTTCATACATATTAAATGATTAAAAAATACATAAATGCTAGGTAAATATGGCACTTTTCCTTGAAAAAGATCTGAAGTTAGCTCATGGTAGTGGGCATCAGAAGGGTTGCAGCCTATGAGAAGCGTGATGTGGAATTGGATGGTAGGTTGTAGTTGTAGTGCCAGATGTGGGTGGTGTGGCTCATGACACCCATGGTGAGCTGAGGTAGCTGGTACTGTGTGAGGAGTGCATTCTGTGTTTTCCCACTGTTCAGCGAGGGCTAGTTTTCTGCATTCATCTAGATTTCATTCTTGGAAATGAAATCACACAGATTGTTCCTCAGTATATCAATGGCTTTGAAACAAATTTGCATTTTTAAAACAAGCATTGTAGTAGCACTGACTGTATTTAATTAGATTGATAACTTATGTCATTTGATTTTAATAAACATCATGTATGGGGGGTAAATGGGGAATTTGTGTTTTCATTTTTCTGTAAACCTATTATTGCTCTATTTAAAAATAAATAAGCTTTATGGGGCAAAACAAAAGATGGTGTACATTACATTTGCTCTGAAACACCTGTGAGAATTCTGATACATAGACTAGAATAAAAAGTATACTGCTTTAGAAGTCAAATTTTTAATTAGGTTCTTTCTCCTCTCTTCATATCACAGACATGGTATTATTCCTTCAATGTACTGGCACTGGTGGTACCCAAGATGGTTTTAGAAGAAGCATGAATGGATATTTTAACTTTATTGTTATTTTAATGTATGCCAGGAAAAATACATATATAAAACAAGCTTATCAGACCTATTGTTTCGTGGATACTATTATTTTGGAAAATAGCTCTTACCTGATGATGGTGCCCTGTTTCAGCCTGGGGACCATCTGGAAATGGATTGGAGGAATTTTGAGTTGCCTCTGGCAGGGGGGCACTACTGGTGATTGTGAGGTAGGGACCAGGAATGCCAGCAACCTGCAATCCTGTAGGAAGAACTATCTTGTTCAAAATGCTGTTAATGCTTCCATTGAGAGACTGGTTAATATTTGACTAAGGAGGAGGGGCAATAATAGAATTGATAGTAATTTAACATAAATCAAAATGTTGAGTAAAAGGTAGTATTTTAGGTAACTTTAGTAAGAAAAATTCGAAGAGTTTGTAGTTCATGGAAGCTTCGAAAATACTACTTTAGAGCAAGTAGTAATAGTGAGCTTTATATAACAGAACCTTATATGTTGTTCCATGTCCCAGGCAGTGTTCTCAGCACTGGACAAATGTTAACCTAGCCATGGTTGAAAGTTCTTAAGGCATTACTATCGTTCAGGGCAGGCCATCAACCTTGGCTGCTCTAGTAGAATCACACAGGGGAGCTGTAAAAGCCTGGATGCCTAGGCCACATCCCAAGCAATTAAATCAGAATCCTGAGGGTAGGATCTAGGCCCCAGTTGTTTTAAAGTTCTTTATATTATTCCAGTGTATAGCCAAGTGGGCGAACCACAGGTCTGACTGTAAGTATCACAGGTCTTCACAAGTAAAGCTGTACTATATTTACAGATGTTAATTGAAGGACTACTCTGAGCCCAGGCCTTACAGAGGAAGATGAGCAGGACATGGCACATAGCTCAGGGGATCCCTGAGGCATGGCAGACCTCAGAACTGTAGACGGAGGTTGACAATCCTGACTGATAAGTGCTGACTCTTGGGAGTATGTTCAGAGTGTTTTTGGAATCCAGGAGGGATAGAAAGAATAAATTAAAAGCAAAACAAACAAACAAAAATCTTAGAATCTAAATTTGGAAACGTAAGCTTTTTTTCAGTTTTCCTTTCCTTACACACATCTTGGAGACTGGGAGGATGGGGGAATGAAAGGCACATATAAATAACTGTATTTAGTCTTCCTAACTGGGTTGTAGCCTTTGTGTGCTCAAGTTGGAACACTTGAATTTTGTCTCTAGATAGCATAATAATTTTGTCCTGGTGTTGAGCAGGCTGTTCAATAGTCATAAAGCATGGTCGAACTAATGTCCTTCCAGGAATAAGTCATCACAACTTCAAGGAGATGCTTGGGGCTGCTATAAAAAGACTTGGCAATAAACCATTTCAATGATGCTTGTCGTCAGTGATTTTAATATGCTTATTTTTTAAATACTCATATAGCGCTCATATTGGGATAAGTAAATATTGGGTCATTTATGTTTTAAAACTAAAGTTAAACAAATGTATAATCCTAAATTACAGAGTGAAGTGAAGGCAGCCACAGAATTGCCATCATAAGGTACTTCAGTGGATAAAGTTACCAAATAGTTTACTTGTTTCAGATGGTAACCGTGCTTGATTTATTAGTATAGTACTACTTTACTCTGAGAAAACCTAATTCTCCAGTAGAGAGATGCTCTTATTTTAGATTTATTTTCATTTAAACCTGTGTGGTCTGTACTTAACTATGAATTACTTCCTGGTTTAAAAAATGGTCGTAGCTATTTGTGATGTTTTTGTCTTGTGCCTGTGGCATCTTAGTGGTGTGAACCAAAGCTATACCATCTGTAATGATGTGAGATTATTTTTAAAAGGGAGTGAAATGATTCACTGGAAATTTTCAGCACAGATTTTTAAGGAATGATAAGATAACCCTAGAAACATTTTTATTGGAGTCATATGCTGGTGGGTAGTGACAAAAAAAAATGAAGGTACAACTTGTTTCTTAACATATTGCTGTTTTGAAAATTGGAGAGCTATGCTAGAAAGGAAGAAAGGATTCCATGCAGCATCAATTAGCTGAACCCTGCAGATGAATGAAGACCTTTCCTCACTCTAACTGCGCGTTGGAGCCAGTTGGTTCATTTCTGTGAAGCAAAACCTACAAGACAATATTTTCAAGTTTACAGTGGTTGTTTAATTTCCCAATGGGTATATATGACAATCTTTATACTGAGATGCTTCCTAAACAAGAGGATCACTTCTTAGAATCTTAAATGATTGTCTGTGGAATTAGATAAGTCTTTTCTGAAAGTTGCAGAGTTTAATACCTTTTCACTTAATGACACGTTTTAACATAAATGTTTTCAGACTGTTCTTGCAGGATTCCATTTGAGACTAGACTGAAACATGATGATTTTTTTTTCTTTGTTTTTCTTTTCAGAAAGAAGACATAGCTCATCCAGCAAGCCTTCATTGGCCGTTCCTCCCACTTCAGTATTTTCCTTCTTCCCTTCTCTGTCCAAAAGCAAAGGAGGCAGTGGAGGTGGAATTAACCGTTCTTCCAGTGGAGGTGTTCTTAGCATACCCTCTTCAAGTTCCAAGTTGTTGAAATCACCCAAAGAGAAACTGCAGCTCAGGGGGAGCACCAGGCCAATGCATCCCATTCAGCAAAGTAGACTGCACCATGGTAGAATGTGAGTATAGCCAAGAGGGTTTTAAAGCTTACCTGCTGGAAGTGAACTGTGTGCACCAGTAGCAGCTGAGGAGATCTGTCATGTGAAATAGAGCCCACTTTGAGGAAAATTCAAAAAATATGGTGTTGGTTCTTTTTGTTTTCCTGTCTTACATCTTGGGAGACTTTACCAGAAAGGCTAGTAATAGCAACAGTGATGGGGTTAGTAATACCTATTTATTAATCCTTATTTTTTGCAGGTACTAAAACTCAGTTCTATTATATGTGTACTATATCTTTTAATTCTCACAACAACCCTTTGAAATAGGTATTGTTGTCCCCGTTTTCCATATAAGCCAAATGAAGATTAATGAAGTTGAGGAGCTTTAGCTGAGGGAACACCAAGTCAAACTGACCTGGGTTCAGATCCCACCTCTGTCACTTCCTAGCTGGGGGACCTAGGGCAGGGCAGTGCTTCTGCTGTGTCTTAAGAATAACAGCCACTGTACAGGGTTTTTGGGTGGGAGTGTTAAGAGTTAATATTTGTCAGGCACCTGGCATAGTATTTGGCTGTCAGGAGACAGTACAAATGGAGGCTGGCACTCCTGCTTCTGCTGTTAATAATAGTACTATAAAAAGGGGAAGAGATTCCCAGAAGCTGTTCTAGGATATACTGGGGTCTGTAAAGCAAACAGGGAAGAAGTGCTTCCTCCTCCTCCTTTCCTTGGGTTCATGTCACAGCAGTGATAAAGGAAAAGCAGAAGTATACACCCACCAGGCAAAGCTTTGGCAAGCTTTCAGAGTAGATCTCTAGCTTGGCAGGCTCCTTGAGGTCACATGAGAGAGCAGCCGGGTGCTCCCATATAAACATATCTTGCCTCGTCACGGCATCCCTCTCTTAGAAGGCGGGTGGATTTTCCCTGGCCTGCCTCCCATTGGAGGGTACGCCACACGTTGCAGTCCCAAGGTTCTGATAACTTGGTTAATCTCAGGGCAGGATCTAGCACCTGCTGCTACTCCAGGACCTTGCCAGCTGAGAGAGGCCA
The DNA here is from genome assembly GCF_030445035.2 of Dasypus novemcinctus. Classification (NCBI taxonomy): domain Eukaryota; kingdom Metazoa; phylum Chordata; class Mammalia; order Cingulata; family Dasypodidae; genus Dasypus; species Dasypus novemcinctus. Next base: position 25,077,008 of record NC_080698.1, read on the forward strand.
TGGCATCTTGCAGTGTCTCTGCTGCTGTCAGGCTGTTCTGGGTACAGCTGTTTGGGGCTGTTTGTGCTGGTTGCTAAGCCCCCAACCCTTGCTCATCTGTCAGAAGTGCATTACAACAAGTTTGGCTTTCGTTCCTGGAGCTGTCTGAAAGCCAAAGAAAATGCCAATGCAGTGCATAAGTCACTTGCCAGCTTAACAGCTGTTAGAGCGCTGACTCCACTGAACAAAGTTTACACAACCTCATCAATCCAGACCTCCTTTATTTGGAGCTGGGCTTTAGAGGGGAACCAGGCCAGCTGTTGGCTTCATGATAACACCATACATTTTACTAAGCAAAGTGATAGCGTCCATAAGATTCCAAGAGAAGTCAGTTCTTTGTTAGTGGTACGGGTATTCACTGCTCACCAACTGCGTGCCGGGCACTTACGTTCTGAGCTCCCGATGATAGAAACCTTTTTCAGGGACTGGAGATTTATCACTTCAGTGACATGTCATACACTGTTTAAACATTGGTCTCCCCTGTTGAGAGAATCAGAGAGCCTCTTCTTGGAGATAAATGATTAGGCTTACTAGTTCTTAGAGTGCCTTTAGTGATAATTCTTAGACGTATTCTCTAATTCCAGTTCTTTTTCTCTGCTCATTCAGAGGTTTACTTTATTTCAGTGGATCCTTTCTTTAAAATGACAGTTCTCAAAAAGATATTTCTTAAAAGTCCTACAGATAAAGTCTTTAGCCCTTTTAGACCTCACATTTTTGCTTGTTGCAGGAGTTGCATTGGGTATCAGGTTCAGTTATCTCCTTGGCCCATGTGTAAAAATTTTCAGAAATAACAAAAGACAAGGTAAATTTTATGACCCACAGGGGCTTTTGCCTTGCCAGAAGAGCTTATAGAATAAAAGAACAAAAAGAATACTAAAATAAAAAAAAAAGAAGAGCTTATAGAAAAACTTTACTGGGTTTTCTGGATGAACCTGGTGCTTCCCAGGAGGGAGCCTGGTCCTGTCCAGAGCACAGGCCCAGGCTCCACCTGTGTTCCTCTGGCTCCCCACTCTCCTGGGCTGCTAGGGCACTCAGGTGCTGGTGTTCTCACTTCCCCCGTGACAGCATGACGCCCTCTGTCAAAGTGGAAAAGATTCATCCAAAGATGGATGGCACACTACTGAAGTCTGCGGTGGGGCCAACCTGTCCTGCTACTGTGAGTTCCTCAGTCAAGCCTGGCCTTAACTGCCCCTCAATACCAAAGCCAACCTTGCCTTCACCTGGACAGATTTTGAATGGCAAAGGGCTTCCTGCTCTGCCCACTCTGGAAAAGAAATCTGAAGACAACTCCAATAATAGGAAATTTTTAAATAAGAGATTATCAGGTAATTTCATATTTTCTCTCTTCTAAATGTTTCTCTATATTAAGTGGGCTTACACAGAGGAGCAAATGAACTGCTATCTTTAAGTCCTCTTTTTAAAACTGGTCAGCTTTAGCTTTAGGAGGAATTTCTTTAGCACGCTTGTTCTCTTCACTCTTGGTTTCAGAAAGCACATGTGTATGTATGTGTGTAGGTAATGCAAAAGTAACTTAATAGGGATGTGTTTCTGAATGAACACTGTAATGTCCAATTAAAAAGTATCTTTCTTGCCATCTGATGACATTAGTCACCTACCCTTCTAGTGATGTTGCTACTGCTTTGCCGTCCTCCCACATTGTATGTGTTGTATTTATTGATAATGTGGGTAGATGTTATTCAAATTATAATTCGTCTGTCCTGAGATTTCTTCAGTTCTCTTCATTACAAAATAAACAAAGGCGTGTTTGGCAAGCCCATTGTAATGTCTGTGCCCTTTTGACAGAAAGAGAGTTTGATCCTGACATCCACTGTGGGGTCATTGACCTTGACACCAAGAAGCCCTGCACCCGGTCTTTGACATGCAAGGTAGGCGCCTCCTGGAGTGAGCAGTCTCCAGCATTCTTTAACCCAGAAGGGATCCCGTGATCTGTAGATTGTTCTGAATGTAGCAAGTGAGGGAATAACTTGCTTTTGGTAAAAGAACGTCTCAGATTGACAAAATATGTTCTGTTACATTACCTGTTACAGTCTTGAGAGAGGTTTTATTTCTAATGAGTAGTGTTGCATCCAGGGGAATAATGTTATTTCCTAATCAGTCTATTTTCAAAGATGTTTATTATTTCTGCATAGAAATTTAATATGAGGCTACCCTTATAACTGTGGTTTAAATTGTGCTGATTTAAAACAAATGCAAAAATCCCTTTGCATACAAATGAATTTTTTTTTTTTTTTTTTGAGGTACTGGGGGCAAGGGATTGAACCTGGGATCTTGTATGTGGGAAGCTGGCACTCAACCACTGAGCCACATCAGCTTCCCTGAGTTTTTTCTTTTCATTTGTTTTGTTTGCTTGTTTTTGTTTTTTCAAGAGGCACAGGGAACCAAACCCGAGACCTTCCATGTGGAAAGCAGGCACTCAACTGCTTGAGCCACATTTGCATCCTGAATATTTTTTAAAATGTTTGTGCAATACACGGATCTTAAATTTAAAAGAGCCACTTTTTAAAAATCTGTGACTCTTCAGAGAGCCTTATTTTTCTAGTTTTTTTTTTAACAGCTGGTAAAATATACTCTATATATAATCTAAGGAAATATAGTGATCCTCCTTTCTGTCCTGAGATTTCTCTTTATTTCCTTTTAAAATGGCAGTAGGCTAATAGGTAGTACAGGTACTGTAAAATAAGGGGTTTTATTGGGGGTGGCTTAAGTGAACCCCAACATAAATGTACATTTCTCTGGTGTGTGCCCCCCATTATCCTTCAAAGTGGTTCAAGATATATTAAGAATCACTCTTTGAAGTATATAATTTTAAAACCTTTTGTTTGTGGGAGAGGGTAAAAATGATAAAAATTAGTGTTGCTTTCTGAAAAGTTAAAATTGTTGGTATATTCTTTTAAATTTTTAAGAAGATTGTGCTTGAACAAAGGACTTCATATCCCACCTCCATCCTCCACCCCTACCAGTGGAGGAATGTTCTAATCTTCAGAAATGAGAAATGTTACTTTTAAATGATTCTTAATTTAAATTTGAGTTAATTTTAGTATGTAACTTTTGGTCATCTTACAACAGTGGTTCTGAACTGTTATGGGGGGAGGGCTTGCCAAAAGTACCTTAAAAATCTAATTATAAAAGAAGCAAATCAGGACCCCTCTTTCCAGAAGTGTACACACATATATTCTGAATTTTGCATTCTTAGGAATCCATGGACACCCCCATACCAAGCCCATCCTTGGCTCTCTAGATAAAAAACTCCTATTTCAAAACAAATAGCTTTTTTTCTGGTGGGTTTTTGTTATCGTTTTTGGTTTTTGAAGATAGCCCTTTGAGCTTGTAGAAAAGTGTCATAGCTGCAGTTGCCTCTATGGGAATTTGTGAGTGCATGCCTCAGCCCAGTTCTGCACCATGGTCACGCTTGCCATGCTCTCTTTGCTCTTTTCCTGCCTACCTGGCACTCAGAAACAGGAACAGTATAACATTACCTATGGTCAAAGAAGGATGCTTTCCTTATCCACGATGTTCTTTTTTTAGTCATCTCAGAGGCAGTGGTGAACTAAAAGTTTTTTCAATCCAGAATCTGCAAGGAGCTTGACCAGCATTCTTCTTGAGTCTCATTGCTGGGTGATCTGACCTTGTGTAGACCCTTCATTTTCTTCTCATCTTCCTTTTCAAATTGTGCCTATTCTCTGTGTATTCTTTTAAGGGTGGCATTAATGCCCATGGCATGGTGTTAAGCCTGTCATCACATTAATGTGTCTTCAGCCCTGGCCTGGCCTGAGTTCAGCATAGAACTGCCAGAAAATATAGCATCCCATCAGATGCTATCCCATCCACAGAAAAGCCTTACTTTACCATGTTCTGGTTGTCAGTTCTTCTCCCTTTCTCTGCCTCCACTTTGGCCAGGACCTATTAAGTTGAGTAGTACTACACGTTCTTGAGTGCCTCTGTGCTGCATGTCCCTACATTGCTGCCCAGAGCTCTTCTGTCATAGGTCATTGTCCATTCTCTTCACTGTCAGGAAGAGACACTGCTCGTCAAATCATCACTCGGTCCCATCTTGTCTACCTGCTGGCTGCACTGTCCCCTTCTTGTTTCCTTCTCTCTCTGATGTCCTGGTTATTCCTTTGTTCCTTCCATGCAAATAAGTTTTGACTCCGGTAGCCTTTGCCCATTCAGTCAATGAAGAAATGTTTTTGCATACCCCTATGTGCTCAGGCCTCATTTTAGGCCCCAGAGGATACAGGGTTTAACAAAGTCAGGATGTGTTCCTTACTCTTGTGAGGCTTACACTCTACCAGAAAAGAGTGGCATTAACCAAATAATTATTCAATTAAGTGTAAAATTACCACTGAGGAGTTAAAAGAACAAGAGGGACCTGTGTGATGAGAACCTTCAATAGGGAGGTTGGCCACAGAAGGCTTCATTGCCATAGAAACACTGAACTGAAATCCTTATGATGACTCGTGCAGGCAAAGAGGGGCGGGAGATGTTTGAAGCAGAGGAAACGTGAAGGTACTGACACGGGGTGGGAGGGAACAAGCACCTTGAGGCCTGAAAGAAGGCCAGGTAGCCAAAGACAATGAAGAAGGAAGGGGGAGTAGTGAGCAAGGATCTTAGAGGATACAGGGCACAGGGGCATATGGGCCTTGGGCTGCCCCTCTTGAGGATGCACCTCAAGAGTTCTGAGGTGGGGTGGAGAGTGGTCAGATTTGTGTTTGGAATGTCCTTCTGAGCTCTCTGGAAATCCTATCACTTCAAACCAAGCTGAGAAAACACTGTTTGTCTCTGCCTACTTTCTTACGTGGCTTTACTCTGCTAAGTACGTGGGGACATTTGAGGATGAGGAGGGGCTTATACATCTGTCTGGAACAGGCAGACAGACCAGTGACATACTTTCATCCATTCATTCATCACATATTAAAAGGCCATTGTTTTTATATGCTTTTAGTTTAAAGCATTTTTGAGTGCCATGTGCTGCTCTCAGTGATGTTACAGCACTAAACAAAATAAGTCAACTTCCTTGTCCTTATTTGGGTTATTTTCTTGTGAATATATTACATATTAAAGAAAATTAAATAAAAATATAAGGGGAGGCTAAACATACTTTTCTTAAGGATTATCTGTGGTAGGTTAATTTTGAGCAGACATAGTTTGGAGTATGTGTAATAAGGTAAACTGTCACTGAATCTTAAATGGACCTTAGAAGCATAATTCCCCCTAAATCCCTTTCATTATAGCAAACATTCTAAATAAACCTGTAAGGAAATATGTTTGTGGTTATGAACAAATGAAACAAAGTATCATTTATGGTATTTTTTTAACATAAAAGAGAGAAGGAAGTATGTAGTTGGAATTCCCTTACATTCATGGGTATTTGATTTGGGAACTCAGTAATGAATATAAATTCGTCCACACCTGAAAATTAGTGTCTCCTTGCATTTTTCCCAGACAGCGTCCCCAGGAGTGTGGAATAGTTAACTTGGAAAATCATTTCACAGTGATAAGACTTGACTACCAACAAGTCTTGCCCAATTCTGACCAGTTCACACTTGTACATTCAGCTTTGTCATTCTACTAGGTATGGTATTAGTCCAAAAAGAGCCTTTGTGGGGTTTTTTTTTAATCACAATAATTATCAAATGCATTTGGAGTATAGACATTTTCTCATACAATGTGCTTCAGCCACAGGTTTATATTGGTTACCTTTTTAAGGAAAACACTGCCATAATTTGACCTTGCTTTTTCTCAGTGTGTGCATTCTAAATTCTGGAATTAGGCATTGTCTTAAGACCCACGGGTGCTGTCCATCCTGCTTTCTGATTTCCATAACAAGGATTTGCTGGGATGCATTGTGCTTTATATCTCTTCCTGTTCACAACCTTTCTTCTCTGCCTTAACTTCTTTACTTCTCTCAAGTCTCCCTTAGTCCTATCGTCTTTCTCGAGGATGCTTTGAGGCCCTTTCTCCCGTTACGAGAGAAGCTATTATGTATAATTTTCAATCTCTGGCAGTTACTAAAAGAAGGCTTTCTAAGTGCATATTTTTTGGAATAATTTTTTTCTTCCCTTTAAACACTCAAAAATTCTAATGGTCCAAAGAGAGATTTTTCTAATGCAATTGATGAGATTGTAGATTTTTTAAAATGACATTCACACCTATCACCTTTTGTTTCTACCATTTGCCTCTCCATTATAGGTAACATGGCTAGCATTCCTTCTTTCTAGCAAAAGAGAAGAGATTGTACCCAGTTGAGAGGGCTGTGTTTGGATATATGGCACATAAAAAAATTACTGAGATTCTTCAGTTTGTGTTTTTTTATGTTTTTTTGTGTATGTGTGTTTTTGTGTTGTTGTTTTTTTTTTTTTTTGTTGTTTTGGTTTTTGTTTTGTTTTGTTTTTTTTGTTTTGCTTGTAGACACATTCCTTAACCCAGCGGAGGGCTGTCCAGGGTAGAAGAAAACGATTTGATGTGTTATTAGCTGAGCACAAAAACAAAACCAGGGAAAAGGAATCGATTCGCCATCTGGATTCTCAGCAACCAACACAGCTTCTCAGGGACCCACATCCCACCCCTCCTAGAACTTCACAGGAGCCACACCAAAACCCTCATGGAGTGATTCCTTCCGAATCAAAGCCTTTCATAGCTAGTAAACTTAAACTTCACGCCCCCAGTCTTCCAAGGTAAGCCAAGCCCTGCAACTCTTTTTTCTCTTCTTCAGAGAACAAACTTGCAGATACTGTAAAGCCCCAGTACAGTCATGTTGTTGAGAAATGTACGTCAGGCTCCCTATGGAGATTTTTTTTTTTTTTAATTGAGTCTTACTGTGAGAAAAAGTATGTTTGTTGAACTCATCAGGAAATTTCAGCCAGAGCTATTTCTTGGCCAAATACAAGCAGCAAGATAATGTTAACATTATCTGCTCCACCCTTGCTCAGCATTAAGCATCTTAGCGCCTTTGACCAGGGCTTCAACTCAGGCCTACCTGCAGGTTAGTGACTGGAACATTTCACATGGCTTTGGCAGCAGTTTCCCATTCATTTGTCTGGCTTCTTGCAAAATACAACAGTGGGAATCCTTGTTGAGAACAGGCCTTCAGCCTGAATTTTTATAGCATCCATTTATCAACATGTATATTCATTCATTCATTTGGGACTTGGCCTGAGTATGTATTAGACATTTTAGCAGTGTTAGCAAGGAAGTGATCAGAGGGTTTTATGAGAATTTATCATACACATACCTCAGAGGCAGTGCTTATGGAATATATGTGTGTTCGTGTTCATATATTTAACCAAGTTGAGGCTTTGTACCCAATTTCCAGAGGAGGGGAAAGAGAAAGGCATAGAGAATGAGGAGCTTCTGTGCTGGCCAGTCAACCATCGGCAACAATGGCTTCCGCTTAGGAATGTGCCAAGCCTTGGTAGCTCTTGCTAAAAGCATTTCACCCTCACGTGTCTGACTCTTGAAATAGTTGCACAGGAGGTGGAAGTACCTCCCTTATAGAAACACAGTATGTGTGCTGGAGGCTTTCCCCAACTGAGCCCGCTGGTTTCTAGTGATAAGTGGAGGAGTGATCAAAGGAGGTACTCCAGAGTATGGCTGGGCCCTTAGCAGTCCTTTCTTTGGCCATCTTCTCATTGAAGTGTTTCTGCCTATGAAAAAAATAAGCATAATTCGAGAACTACCAGGCCAGTATAAATGTAGGAAAAATACATTACTGTCCTTGAGTGTCAGGCTCTAGCTTATCCACATAATGTGGTAATACTACCTTGTTTTTGTCACACCCATCTCAACCAGGTTATTTTAGAGCACTTTGCCAGTTATCTCACTTATTGCCTTAGTAACCCAAATCCAATTAAAATTTGAAGAGGAATCAAAGGAAGAATTCTCTTAAATTCCACATTTCCCCTTCTTCGGTAATACTAGTAGGGGGACCCATAGCTACCACCCAGGTAGCTTTAGTAAGGAGAAGTAGTTATAAGTTGTACCTGACAAACAACTTACTTTAACATCATGCAGTTCAGGAGAGAGGTCCCTTCACTCCCAAGTCACCTGGATCAGCATCTGCTTTCCCTCAGATCTAGCAGTTGAACCCAGGCCTCTGGGCCTCTTGTTGGTGGTTTTGGATACATTGTTGTATCTGCGTTAAGGCGGCTAATTCCCAGGCATGTGATCTGATCCGTGATGCACTTTCTACTCACCAAGGCCTCCAGGCTGCCCTGCTCAGCAAGGTGGGAGTGCCCCCATTGACCCTCCTCCAGTCCATGAATCTCCACACCCTCCCCTGCCTGCCACTGAGCCAGCTTCTCGGTTATCCAGTGAGGAGGGCGAAGGCGATGACAAAGAAGAGTCTGTTGAAAAACTGGACTGTCATTATTCAGGTCATCATCCTCAGCCAGCATCTGTAAGTTCCACGTCCACCCCACGTTGACCCTTCCCACACAGCATGGACAGGGCACCGCAGGGGGGTGCGCCAGGGACCTTGGCATGCCCTTATGTCTGGGATGCGGTCAAGTGTGAGAGCAGCTCAGAACAGGGCGCCCCCGAGGTGGCACTTACTGTCTGGGGGACAACTCATGCTTTTCCCTTTCTCTTCCATGAAACGCAGGGCTAGGCATTGTCACTCTCATGCTTCATGGCTTACAGTACTCAGAGTAAGCTCTGCCTTTGGTGCTTAGCTCCTTTCCTGAAAGGAAGAGGATCCTCTCTGGATTGCTGTCATTGGGGTTGGCAAGCATGTGCAGTTGTACTCTCTCTTTCAGTTTTGCACATTTGGAAGCCGGCAGATTGGAAGAGGCTATTATGTCTTTGACTCCAGGTGGAACAGGCTTCGCTGCGCCCTCAACCTCATGGTGGAGAAGCATCTGAATGCGCAGCTGTGGAGGTGAGTGCCTGCGCCACCCCATCTGTGGGTGTGTTATGTTGTTGGGGAGAGGAGATTAACTTTCTTCAGCTCTACATTTTTATTTTCTTTATTTCTGATGGGACTATTTATAACAAAGATAAGCTGATCCAAAATGAAAACATGACCTTTGACTAACCCTGAGAAGAAGGCTCCCTCATTATTCATTCACTCATTAAGCAAATATACATTGTTTTGGATGTAGGGGTTCAAGGCAGGACTCCCACATGCAGAGTTCACATTCTCGTGGGAGTAGAAAGAAAAAAACCAGTAAACAGAAAAATAAAGGAATTACAACTTGTCATAAGGAAGATAATGGAAACAAATAATGACAATTGCTAGCATTTAGGCTTACTATGGTGCTAGGCAACTTATTAAATATATTTAATTTTCACAGTTCTCTGTGTCAGGTTATACTGATTTTCTCCTGTTTTACAGATAATGAAGCCAAGTTGCTGCAAGGTCACACAGCAAGTTAGTGGTGGGGTGAGGATTTGAACCCAGAGGCAGTTTGATTCTAAACAAAGAGCTTAGATGGGAAAAGAACTGGCATGGGGTACAGACTTGGAATAGGGAAGGCCTCTCCAGAGGTGAGCCTTGAGCTTAGATGGATGGATGAGAAAGAGCAACCAAGTGGTATGGTGGAGAGGAAAGGGTTCCGGCAACAAAAACCATGTGTGTGAAGGTCTTGAGTCAGAAAATAACATAGCTTGTTTGGGAAGCAGCAAGAAAGTGAGCATGGTACAAGAGGTTGGAGAGGTCAGCAGGGATGAGGTGATACTGACTTTGATACTTAGTGCAATGGAAGCTGTTGTAGGTTTTGGGGCAGAAGATCCATGTGATGTGCTTTAATAGGTCATTTAAGTTAAGACAGTCATCTTGTGTAGTGCTACCTATGCTCAAGTTTCCCAAATGGAATTTGAAGTGGAAAAGGTTTCCATGGCCAAAAAATTTTAACTCAGCTCTTCTTGAAGTAAAATAGTTTCTATACTGTGGGACTGTAGCTCTCAAAGCAGAGGATGTCATAAATGATATGAATCATCTCTCAAGCTCTTTTTACCTGGGAACCTTTTTTAGGGGAGCTATCTTGGGGAAGTAGTGTTTGGCGGAACCTACTTTGGGAAACAGTAAGTTTTGCTAGGAGCTTTCTAGTAGTCCACAGGTCATCCCAAATCCTCTGTTGGGCAGTATTTATTCTACTGCCTCCTTGAATAGACTCTGCCAGTACACCCATTTGCCTCTCTAATGAAGGTTTCCTAATAAAGACAGAGAGCTGGTCAGAGGACTTGAATAGTCCACACAGTAAAGAACCATGTCCATGATCATTAGTAGGACTTCTGTTTGTTCACTTAGAAATTCAAGTCCAGAACAGCATTACTCTGCTTTTTCTATTTCACATTCCTTCCTGGTTTTACTGATTAAGAGCCTTTTCTTCGGGAGGCTATTATGAAGGCACATAGTCCCTGCACAGGGACCGAATCAAGGGAGTGGTGTGTGGAGCTCTGAGGGTCTCTCCATAAGAGGACATCCCACCCAGAGGAGAGCTGTTCTCAAAAGTGGTGTTTTTTAGGCCCTTGAGGAACAAAGTGGTCCAGACCTCATCCTACTGGCTGAACCAAAAATCCTTCCAGGAAGAGTTCCACTTTTGATAGCATTCTTCCTAGCATGTTACCCTTTATTTGCTTATTGTGGTTAATTTGAGGCTTAAGTGGAGGGACAGTTTTAGTTAAGCATAAAATAAGTCATCTTCAGTTTGCAGAGTCTCTGGACAGTGGTGAATATAGACCAGCATTTCCTCTGAAGCATGGCCATGACCCACAGGGCCATTTCCAAGCTCCTTGATTTCTGTCAACTGCTCACCTCTGTTGTCCACTATTTCACCTTCCCTTAGGAATGGTGGGGTGTTCTCAAAGAGGTTTTTTGTTGTTGTTGTTTTTTAATTTAAACTTTTGTAATAGATATTACATTCAACTTGACTAAAAAAAGGAAACCGGAAAATAAAGAGCTATACATTGAAAATTCCCGGGCCCCCTGTTCCTCACTTCTTCTCACCTACCTCCCACAGTCGAACCATTTATATTAGTTTCTTACATATCTTTACAGAGTTTTTTTGTGCAAACACAAGTCAGTATGACTTACACATTCTGAATTTGTTCCAACTTCTTTATACGAAAAGGTAACAAAAGACTTTTAGCGGGGAGAGCCGGCAATTTTCACTCCTAAAGGGGCTACATCCTCCCCACTTTGGAAGCCTTTTCCTTTTCCAGGATTGGGTTTTTGGCATCCTGGTCTCTAGGCTCCATCTTCTTGAGCCACCTGGAGGCCATAAGCAGCCACTGCACCCAGGAAGCAGTAGTGCCTGAATTCATTTTGAACAGTGCTTCTGCATGTGCTAGTGCCCACGCATCACCTGGAGACCTTGTTAAGCATCAGATTCTGATGGCGTGGGTCTGGGCTGGGGCCCAAGAACTCAGCATTTCTTTCAAGCCTCTCAAGTAATATCAATGCTTGTTGTCCATAAGTAGCAGAGAAAAGATCCCAGGTTTGCAATCTTGGCTACACATTGGATCTCCTGGAGATTTAGAATTACTGTCTGGGCCAGCCCCCCAGAAATTCTGGTGTGCTCAGTCTGGGGTGTGGCTTGAGTTCCACAGGTGATTGTAACATGCAGCCAAATTTGAGAAGCACTGGCATAGCTAGAGCTACGCTCTAGAATGGGACTTTTTGTTTATTACTCACGGCGTGGCAGATAGCATAAGCATCATGTTGGCGTCAGTTCCCCTTATCCCTCCTGTCCCATGGGGAGGGCCTAGATGGATGCTGTGCCTTCTGAATTCCAGGCTCTGTGCTGGAGACTGGGGATTCAATGGTAAACGTGCTATAAAAAGTCAGACAATAGTGACAGTCACATATTACAACCATCCTGAGTTCTGAGTCTAGGAACAGGGAACAGTGACTGTCTGTGGGAACTAACCAAGTCAGGATAGTCAGGACAGGTTTCCTAAGAAAGCAATAATGAGCTGAAACTTAAAGGCTGTGCAGAAGTTGGGGATAAGTGTGTTCCAGGCAGAGGATTTAAGGGGTCTTATGTCATGGCATATTCTCAGAACTTAAGGAATTTGTTGCCTGAAGTCAGAAGCTGGGGATGAGAGATGGGGTATGAAGCTGGGAAGTTGCACCAACTTTATAGACCATGATGAGGGGTTGTTTTATTCTGAGAACCCCAGAAGAGATCTCTGAAGAGAAAAGTGACAGGAGTGGCTTGCTATTTCAGAATGGTCACTCTGACTGGAGTATAATTTTCAGTGTCAGAGTTGAAAGGGGTGTCCATCCAAAAGTCTACAGGAATGGTTATGACCAGCATCACTCACTGCCCTCTCCTTTTTCTAGGAAAATCCCACCAGTGCCCAGTACCACATTGCCCATCTGCACACGTGTTCCTCATCGGACAAACTCTGTGCCGACATCCCAGTGTGGGGTCAGCTGTCTTGCGGCAGCCACCGTCTCTACATCCCCAGTCCTGCTCTCGTCCACCTGCATCTCCCCAAATAGTAAATCAGTACCAGCTCATGGAACCACACTAAATGCACAGCCTGCAACTTCTGGGGCAATGGATCCTGTGTGCAGCATGCAATCCAGACAAATATCCTCTTCATCCTCATCCCCTTCCACACCCTCTGGCCTGTCCTCGGTTCCCTCCTCCCCTATGTCCAGGAAACCTCAGAAGTTGAAATCCAGCAAGTCTTTAAGGCCCAAGGAATCTTCTGGTAACAGCACGAACTGTCACAATACCAGTAGCAGTAACAGTGGTGGCTCAGGAAAGAAACGCAAAATTAGTTCCCCATTGCTGTCCTCCTCCTCCACTGCTGCTGCCTCTGCAACCTCCTCCTTCTCCTCCTCCTGCTCCTCTTCCTCCTCTTCCTCCTCCTCCTCCTCCTCCTCCTCCTCCTCCTCCTCTTCCTCTTCTTCTCATTCCATGGAGTCTTTTAGGAAAAACTGTATTGCTCACTCTGGGCCACCCTATCCCTCAACAGTAACATCTTCCCATAGCATTGGCCTCAACTGCGTGACGAATAAAGCGAACTCAGTGAACGTCCGGCACGACCAGTCAGGGAGGGGCCCTCCTAGCGGGAGCCCTGCTGAATCCATCAAGAGGATGAGTGTGATGGTGAACAGCAGCGATTCCACTCTTTCTCTTGGCCCATTCATTCACCAGTCCAGCGAACTGACTGTCAACTCCCACAGCAGTTTTTCACACTCACACACTCCTCTAGACAAACTCATAGGAAAGAAAAGGAAGTGCTCACCCGGCTCAAGCAGTGTCAACAACAACAGTAGCAAGCCCACAAAGGCTGCCAAATTGCCAGCCATGAACAACGTCCACATGAAACACACGGGCACCCTCCCAGGGGCACAAGGACTGAACAGCCTCCTCCATCAGGTAGGAAATAGACTTTGAACATTGTGGGAATGCCTACTTCCTCTCCTTTGAGACCTTTTTGCCAGCTCGGAAATCTGTGTGGTTGGGTTGGTTGGTCTGCCTATAAACAGATATCCCGCTTCATGATGTCTTTAAAAAAAAAAGATGAGTTCATGGTCATACGGAGGTAATCAAGTTCCCCTCTGCCAGGATTCTAATGACTTTGTAAGATGTTCCTAGGTAAAGAAATGCAGTAATTTATTTAGCAGATAGGGCTGCAGAAACCAACATGTATGCCAGCAAACTTGGAATAAGAAGGGAGTTCCTCTCTGTAGCCAGCGAGTCCTGGGTGACTAGTGTGGCTCCCGTGAAGCTGTTCAGGAAGGAAGCTGGCAGTGGTTCAAGACTAGGATAGTCCTCTGGGGAAAACTGGGCTAAAATTAAACTATCTAGAAATGGATGATTGAAATTTTTTAAAGTAAAATCTGTAAACATTTTCCCCTTAAAGCATTTCAGGTTTTCCAGTTAAATCTCACCTCATATTTTCTCCTCACTGTTTTTCAGGGAGGCAGGAAAACAGAATTAAGCATGGCATAGCAGAAGAATAAAATCTTACTTAAGTTGATAGATTAAAAAGAAATCTGAATGTGGGCCCACTAGTAGAGAAGTAGCTCAGAGGGCCTGGGATTCCTGTTAGCCTGGACTCTCTCAGTCATGCTGTCTAGCTTTTCCACCTGTTAGTGTTTTCTGCTAATCTTCTTCCCTGTAGCTTCCTTTGCCCCAACTTCCAGCTCATCTCTCATCTTAGTTCATTCATCAGGATATCTCTTCACCTTGCTTACAAACAGGAACTTCAGCTGCAGCAGCCCAGAGCTCTGATTTAAAATGTGGGACTCTTTTGTCTGTTGTTTTATTTTGTTTTGTTTTGTCCTCATCTTCAGAACTGAATTCAAATGCCTGGTTACAACTTTTTCAGAAAATACTAAGTTTCGTTGTGTGTTTTAATTTCCCTCCAATATCTGTATGAATTAACACCCAATGCCAAAGGTATTGGAAAAATAATTACCTGTGAATGCAAATAGCAACTGCTTAAATTCTTCTATTTGACCTTCAAATACCTTTGGGCTTTTTATGTTCTTGTTTTTAAGCAGGAGATTTTCTTGCACAAGTAAGAATTGTGCTTTTACTTCTTGGTTTGTAGTTACTGTAGTTACAATTTATGTATGATAAGTATAAAAATGCCATGCATATACCACAAAAAAAACAAAATAGTGTGCCCATTGCTTTAAAACTCGTGTCTGTGTGTGGCTTTCTGAACAGATGTGGGCCCCACAGGTGTGTTCCACCTATTGTGCCTCCTGTGTCTGCTTTTAGGCCAGGGGGTGTAGAATCTACTGCCAAAAAAATAACAAAAACGAGAGAAGGAGCTGGGTGGGGATGCAGGAGGGAGTACCAGTACCTGTGGAAATTCGTGAGTGGGTGCCCACCTACAGGGAGCAGCTGCTGCTGATCTCCCAGATGCTCACTGGCAACTTAAGGGAAACTGCACCTTTGGGCTTTTCTGTGAAATTTGGCCATTTAGAAAAGCTGTGAAGTTCTTTTTTTTTTTTCTGGCTTAGCCCAAGCAGATGTCTGTTGGCTAGGATTGGCTCACGAGCTGCCATTTTGCCACTTCTACTTTATAACATCTAGGGCAGGGGTACTTAACCTTTTTTGTTCCACAGACCCTCTGCCAGTCAGGTGAAAACCACGGACCCCTTACTAAGTTCACACTATACTGTGCATTATTCAGTAAATACAGCATACCCACACCAACATGTCCCCACAAGAATAATGTGGTTTTGTGTTTTGTTTTGTTTTATTTAAATTCAAGTTCATGGACCCCTTGTTAAGAACCCCTGGTCTAGGGGGACCTCTGTCTCACAAGAAAGGTCCAAACAGCCTGACCTTGGGGTTTTTTCCTTGAAATCAGTTTTGACCTAAGTTTGTGTTTGAGAAAAATTTGTTCTGTTGAGCAAAACACTTTTTTTTTTAATTAATACTGCCAAATCATAGGGGGTTCATGGGTAGAGATCAGAGGATTGGCTGTGCCCTTAAAAAAATTTTGTACATTTTTATGTCTTTGGTTCATTGATCTGCAGGAGGGATCCTCTAGTTTTCATAAGAATTTCAGAGGGGTCCATGGCCCGAAAATGCTTTAAAGAATGCTACTCTTAGAAAAATAGGGATCTCAACTTGGTTTTCCCCTGTGGAACTGACTTTAAAACAGAGATGACTGAGCTGGTTGAAGCCACCCAAATGAGGAAATTAAGCAGGGCATGCTGGGAAGCCTAGGAGATGATGGATGGGGCTGGGCTGACATTCACAAAGAGCTCTCTCTGTTCATGGCCTCTGCCCCCAAGGACCCCGCAGTAGCCCACAGGGGGCAGTGAAGGCAGAGTTCCCTCTCCCCACATGGACTCGTGCTTGGGTGTGAGCTGCTACACCTGTGTGTGCCAGCCCATTTGACCTTGTTCACGTCTCAGTTGACAACCTGGAATACCTTCAGGGACACAAAATCAGTAAGTACAATCAAGAGCCAGAAACACATGAGCCTTTTCCCTAAGCTAGAAACCCAGGCCTGCAACCTTTGTGGCCAATTTTCTGTAAGTAAACCTTTTAAAATGGTTGTGCCCAAGGGCAGTGAAGGTTTTCAAAAGCTAAGGCCAAATTCTGTAGTTGACTGCTCCTGGCATCTTCCACTCTATGGCAACATTAGTAGTGCTTGGCAGGTGGAATCTTTTAGAATCAGGGCAGCACATGTACAAGCACCTACTTACCTTTTCCATTGTTCTCCCCTCCCTTTCTTTTGAAAGCCAAAGGCACGTCCCTGACAACTGAAAATAGCACTGAGAGGAATAATCTGGACACTTCTGACATCAAGTTACACCTCCACTCAGCACTCTGGAGTCCACGATGCCTTTGAGTCTGTTTTCCTAGCCTCCTGTGAGCCTCAAGGGTAAAATCTGCCAGGCTGTTGTTTTAACTTTTAAAGAGGATTTCCCTGAAGCAATGTCTGTAGCAGTGAGTACTGGTAAAGGACACTGGATCAAGTTCAGCCACCACCGAATTGCTTTTATCAGTGTTAAAGTGGTCTGGACTGCTTGCTATCAATCTGTGAGAAGTTTTCGTTTTTGTTTTAACTTGCAGTATATCATGGAGCCACTCTTTGCATAACCTGGCTGGGCAAAAGAATGTTTTGGCAAGACCATTACTTTGACTTGTCTCCCCCTTCCCCGCCAACTTTTTCTTTTTTTGCACTGTCTTCTGTAGGTCACTCTCCAGCAGTTAGGCTCCCTAGGTGGAGACCCTCCAAGAGGAGACAGAGAGCTGCACCCTGAGTAGCCCTCTGGAAAACGGAATTTGGCTTTAGGCCTTTACAGTTTGGACAGTAGCACAAGCTACCATAACAAAACAGCCTGTTTTTTGCCCAGCTTTTTTGCAAGTAATTTGGGATAAAACACTATCAGACATTTCTAACTTAGAAAGTGGTTAAGACATTGCTAGCCCAGAGGACAAGTATAATCCATTCTAGAGGCTTTTCATGGTACAAAAGCAATTCTTTTTTAATGTGATTTTTTAAAAAACAATGCAAATGCAAACTAGGTTTGATAAAGGAAAGCCAAATTGGGGGTGGGGTTGTGTGAAATGACTATAGAGGAAAACAGCCTTTTCCCAGGATTTCCAAAGAGATGGAATTTTCTTATCTTTTAAGTCTTTCATGTTAAACAGAATGTCTCATTGGGTCAGTTGTCCTACCCTGTCTCCTATTTTCAAAATATTGCCCTTTTAAAGTGAAATTACTAAGATGCAGCAGACAGTGCCATTCACAAACTCATTAATGTACCAAGTTGTTTCCAAGGCCCTCTCTGCATTACCCTCAGTCTTCTCTTTGGATGCTGCCCTGGGGACTAAGTGTAACCTCTGCTTTAGGCATTCCCTGTACTGTGTGTCTGTCTGCACTGCCCTTCATGCCACTACAGATGTTTATTTGGATGTGGTTGGGATGGGGACAGGGATTGAGGACGGGGAGTGTCCATGCCCAGCGCGGACATTTTGTGTGAGGCATATATTAGTATTTCTCTGACACGCCCTCCTTTCTTGGGATTAATGCCAGCCATCTTCCTGAGAGAGTTTTGGAACCCTTGCAGGTTTTTTCCTAGTGCCCCACCCCAAAAGAAAGAGCCTAATATGAAGTTAAAATATTATTGCTTGAGAAGGTGTCATTTAATCTGGGGAATGAGCTGAGGCTTTTTAACTGATGATTCCACCACTGCTCCCTCTGAACAAATACCAGACATTTTTGCTTAGAAGAACACAGAGTTGCTGAACATAGGGTAAGTTTTCCAAAGCTCTGATCACTGCCCTGGCCAGGACCCAAACAGAGCCAGTCAGTGCATCCTTTTCTCTCTACAATTCTTGGGTTACAAACTTCAATTTCAGGGAATTTCAAGTCAACAACAGGTAGAGTGAGTACTTGGTTACAGCCGAATAATGTGAATTGCTACAGAATTATTATTATGTAAGAAAACAAAAACTTTATGCAGATGCTTTAGCTATAAATTGATGTAAAATGTTAATTTTTTTTAAAGGAAGGGGGAATAGTATCTTATTCATTTATTATGCAATCAATCAGTAAATGTTTTTAAATGATACTATAGGAGAGATGAGGAAGGAGAAAGCATGGATGGACCAGTTTGGTGTAGTTAGGAGAAAATCGTCTGGTTGTTCCATGCCAATGAGAGAGCGAGAAGGAGGTGAGGAGGAATCAGAACGTACCTAGGTGATTCCTTGGTGACAAGTGCAATGGGGTATGGGTAGAATTATTTTCAAAGCCAAGGGGACTTGATGGTTATAAATCAAGTTGCTTTTAGCAATGGAATTTATAGACAGATCATGTTGTTCCAGAAGATGTGAATAAGATCCACAATAGCAAGCTGATTCAAAATAATGTAGATACTTAGATTGGCAAGTGTCAATCATTTGATTTCTTAGATTGAGCTTTTAATTGAATTTCATTATGTCTCCCAGTAGTACACAGAACGTCGGGATTAGGAAATTAGCCATTTTGGATTCTGCCTGCCACAAACAGACCTATTCTAAATAGTGCTATTAAATTTTCGACTGTTGTTAAAATATTTTATTTTCTCCTATAACTTTTTATTACAATGAATAAGACCATTTAAAACACGGGAGTACAAGTATTTTTTTTAATTAAATTAACTTGCAAAAAACAAATTTGCAGTGGCTGGGTTGTTTCTAAGACAGACTTTGGTATCAATTGAAAACCAAGATAATTTTTATATTCTTTCCAATAGAATTTCATGACATCCCCTGCAGTTTTCTTAACCTAAAAAATTAAAAATTAAAAAAAAAGTGCTGCAATGATGAACAAAGAATTATACAAAACCTACTTTTGTATCTTTATTTTGGAATTTCTTGTTCTATTATAAATATGGAAGTTACCCTATTTCAGAAGACATATTTTGTTAAAAAAAATTGTACATATTTAAATATGTATTTTTGCACAGGTCTTTTTTTCTGATACCCTGTTTTGGTACAATTGAGATCATCTAGTATTTATTTATTAATTAATAAAAGTAAATACCTTTTTATAATTTGAAGTGGTTCACTGCCAAGCCAATAGTTCTAGAACCTGCCTCCTCTACAGTTTAAGGGATGCCTCTGTTCTGTGAAAGTCTTTGTCCCTTTTAATGTCTCGGGAGTGGATTCATCCAGATGAAGTGGGCGTTGCTTCTCCCTAGTTGCCTGATCTCCCGATAGAGTATATGTAACTAAGTGGCACACTGCTTCTCTTTCCTTAGTGTTTTATGTGTGAGTGTGTGTGCGCCTGTCTGTCTTCGTGCATGTATACTCTGAGTGCATATGTTAGTATGTATTGTGGTTTAAAACTAATGGAAAAAAACTGAAAGTGCCTGATACCTAATTTTAAGCTTAGACAGATTCTCTTTTTTAAAAAAAGACTTGAATGTTCAGTTGAACTTTTGGAGTTTGCTTTTTCCACTTAAATATTGTTTCTAAAGTTTTAGAGGAGGAATTGAAAACCACCAGTGCTGGTAATTTTATAAGGTATTTTAAAATTAAAACCTTTCAGCAGTAATTCAATGGTGATGGGTTGCCCAGTGGCACCAAGGGTTATGAATCTTTTTTGCCAGCCAGCATCTTACACAATGTGTCCGTTTTTTAATTCACTCATGAAATACAGAGTTTAAAATAGAATATTTAAATATTTTGTATTCCAAAAATATAATACAAAGAAGTACCTCTGAGAACATTGAACTAAAATGTGTAATTTGAAAAATGTAACTTAAAAAGGCAGCTGTCTTCCCATAAGAGTTCTGTTGCCAAGGAATTTCTTAATGTCTCTCATTCTGTCCAGGGGGGAGGGGGGAAGTTGTGCTTTGAAAAATGATTGTTAAGTTTCATTGTTTGGCAGACAATAATCATTTTTACATTTTGTGCAAAACATTTTACATTTTCAGATCATTTAAGTGAGCACTACATACTGTCAGTGTGAATGTAGGGCCTTGAAAACATTTTGCTGTTTGTTCGGTTTTTTTTGAGCTTGGTTATAAAAGCAGTCTCCTCTGTTTAAATGTGTGAATAGTCTGATAACTCGTATATGTAATCAAGAGCATCTCAGCTGGACTCTGTTGGCTGCTGTGTAGAACATGAACAAATGTCAAGGGATAGAAAATTACTTTGGATATTTAAAAGAGAAGAAATATATAGTCTATTTGTTTTGTAACAAGTTTCTGTAAATAAAATAATTTATACTATTTATAAGAAAAAAGTTGTGCTTTGCTTTATGAAAAATTAGTTTGTGGAACAAACCGTGTTACTAAACAGGCAATAAAATTAGGACTTCTCAATAAATAAGGTTGGCTACATGAAATGTTTTACATGTTTCTGCCTCGTGATACCAAACCCCAAACCCCTTTCAAACTAGTCTGATCTTTCTTCATTTTGGCATCAGGCTTAAGATGTTTCCATTCTTGGGCACAGAGTTTTGCCTTGGGTTAATTAATAACTGTAAACAGGAACACTTATACATTCTTGCCCTGCAGGTTTGTGAAGGAAACAAAGGGGAATTGATAGCTTGAGAAATAATCCATCATTTTTACTTGCTTATAAGTAAATTTGATGACATGTAGTTAGTTTTGGTTAAAGAGACAATGTTTTCACCCAGCTGGTCTATCATCTCTTCCTTGCTTTTACCACCCTCCCTTACTGGTAAATGCAAGTGCCTTTTAGTAATATTTAAGGCACAGTGTAATCTTTTTCTCTCCAGAAATTTGACCACTTTTACTATTTGCAAATAAATCACTCAGATGAGTTACAAATTATTTTCATTGCTTGAAGTATTAAGGGAATCAGTTGCCTATTAAGTTTTGGAGAAAATGCCCATTCCACATACAAAGGAGACAGGCTGGTTGTTCCCCTATTCATCCCAGCTATCCCATAGACTTCCCATTTCTAACTTGGGATAAACCACCTACCCACTCAAAAGAAACTCCCTATCAATTTTTTTCACCTTGAGCAGTGTCTTCAAACCTCCCAGGTAAAGGTTCAACCACTCAGTCTCTTACCCTTACTTCTACATCTTTGCTGGTTACTGGACTCTAGGTAGCAAAAGACTAGCCTGATTCAAGGGGGAGGGGTGGGGGGGGAGCCTTAGTTTTGAGTCTTGATGTATGAGAGTTCACCAAGAAATTATGGTAAGGTCAGTCCAGGCAGAGGGAGCAACCTGGTGAACACAGGTGTGAAAGAATGAGAAATGGAGAATAATTCTGCATGAAACCTGGTGGGAGGGGCTGATAGATCTGGGGCCAGGTTGTCAAGGAATTTGAATGTCATAGCGCCTTATGGGAACATAGGGGATCAGGCTCAATGTAACTCAAATGTAACCATCAGAACCCCAGAGAGATTTCATGGTTCCTTTCCACCATAGTGCAGCTGAGAAAACAAAGCCTAAGAGCTTCCCCCTTTTCATGTCTCCCACTATCTCAATCTTCTCTTTCTAATGAAAGTTAAGTAAACTAGTCTTTCACCTTGTAAGGCTGCAGTTCTTTGCACTGTGTTCAGGGAAAGTAGGAGGATCAAATACTTACCTAATACTTGTTTTTAAAACACCATCACTTAGGGACCTCCAATAATTTTGGAGGACAGAATGGATGGGGAAGAACCTTGGGACAAAAATAAGTTACATGGCTTTTGTAATAATCCAGGTGAAAGCTATTAAGTTTTCAAACCAAAGCAGTGACCATGGAGATAAAGTGGGAACTGGATCCAAAGATCATTTAAAGGTAGAATCAACAGGCCTTGAGGTCTAATTAATATGGAACATTATGGGGGAAGGGTGAGACTTAGCGATTCCTTGCTTGGCCAACTGACTGATGGGCTTTTAAGTGAAATGCGAAATATAGTGATGAGAATGAACTATACGCAAAAGTGGATTTGAGTTGCTGTATGTTTAGTACCCAGTTGGCTGTATAGTCTAGATGGAGCTTAGAAGGGAGGTTTGAGTTGAAAAAGAAAGATAAAGGGTTCTTTCACTTTTATATAGTAAATTAAGACTATGGGAGGAGATGAGTTCATATGAGAAAAATAGGTGGCTGGTAGATTTTAATTGTCTTATTAAAATAATACCTAGTTTAGTGTAATATGCCAGTTCTTATGCCAAGCCTTCTACATATATTCAATCTCAAAGTCCATATAGGGTGGGCATTGTGATCCCTATCTGTACTGATGAGGAATTAATTTCTAAGGTAAGTGTCTTGCCTAAGGTACCACAATAAAGTATGTGGCAGAGTCAGGCTATGAACTCAGGTCTATCACATTGGTGGTTCGTAACCTTTTTTCTGTCACAAGAATCACATGAAGGAAATTATGGATCCTCTCTTTAAGACAGAGGCACACCATATTTTATGTTCCACTCACAGGATTTCACAAACCTAAACCTGTCTTCCATGGCCCAGAGAGAGAAGAAAGCCAAAGACAAAACCCCGGAGAAAGAATAGTTTGGTGGAGACAGACGGAAAGCCACCACTAAAGAGTTTAAAAATTCAAGAGGTAAGGAATGTAGGCAGGGATGATAGATGGTGAAATTTAGAAACTGCAGCAACTATCGACCCAATTAACCCACTTAGGTAATAATTTTCCCTCTGACTTCTTTTTCCAGGATAATTAGAATACTGGGTATTGGTGGGGTACAGTAGTTATAACTTGGGCAGGGAAGTTGTCAAAGAGTATGAGGGGGGATGTGCTTAAGTGACTGAATTGGGTAGTCAAGGAGAACTGAAAGCTACCATATAGAATCTATGCTGACACTCTCAAGACATTGTTTTGTTTGGAATTACCCAGTAGT
This sequence comes from Dasypus novemcinctus, assembly GCF_030445035.2. NCBI lineage: Eukaryota > Metazoa > Chordata > Mammalia > Cingulata > Dasypodidae > Dasypus > Dasypus novemcinctus. The sequence goes on from NC_080698.1 coordinate 25,099,808, forward strand.
TAAGTCTTATGATCCTCCTTCCACATAACTTAGCTATGATGAGATAAGTAACCTTTTTTTCCTCCAAGGACACAGAGCAAAATCCATGTTCAATTCAATACAGCCAATAAGGAAGAGGGACTAACATACAAGGCAGGATACAGGGGCCAGAGTTATCAAGGCAGCATAACACTTTATCTAGGAAATGGAGGAAGAGTGGATTCCAGGCTTCATTTTCAAAAGTGGAGCTGTTCAGGGATGCTTGCCTGGACCCAGAATGACATCACTGAAGTAGATGGAAATTTCATGGAGGTATAGAGCACTGGATTTAAGGCTAAGAAACATGAAGCCAGATATTATATACGTTGTCCATTTGAAAGTACTTAGGGTCGAGAGGAAAAATGAGCCATCTCCTCAGGTCCTGTATGAAGTAGCAGAGTGTAACCTGGAGGTCCGTGGTTTAGGGCAGTGATTACAGTAAATTGGTAGTATTCCTGGATGATAAGCTGCTTCAAAGAGAAGGCATTCTGAAAGGGAAATGCAATGGCCAGGAAAACCAAGCCACTAGGAATTGGAACCCAACAGATTTTTGTGGATTTCATCTTGGCCCCAAGTTCCTGAGATTTAAATGAACAGTTTCTAATCAGCAGGGTTTCGGGAAAAGCACAGTCCCCAGAAGCCAAGTATAAAATTTATCAGTATTGATATTCTTTTGAGAAATACTTTGGAAAATTTGGTCTCTACTTTAGTCACCTCTGAAAGGGAGGATTAGTAAAGTCCAGATGCCCACAAGTGGCAGTATTGACTAAGTGGACACTTCCCCAAGGGAATCTGAGAATGGAACTGCGATATATAGTCTATATTGGCTGGATTGAAGGCTCACCATTCATTCGTAAATTGTCCTTTGTGTTTTTAAAACCCATCTGGGAGAGGATGTAGCTCAAGTGGGTGAGTACCTGCTTCCTATACATGAGTTCCCTGTTTCAATCCCTGGTACCTCCTAAAAACAAGCAGATAAAAATCTGTGCGGGGAAAACTATACTGTGAAAAGATATTTCTGAATAACAAAGGGAAAAAAATGACCTCCCCATTGACCCTGTACTTCAAGGTTACAATGGGCTGGACCAGACTGCTACAATTTTTTTTTTTTAGGAGGTACTGGGTATTGAACCCAGGACCTCATACATGGGAAGCAGGTGCTCAACCACTGAGCTACACCCACTCCTCTACAAACTCCTGATACCCTTTGTAGGTCTTCAGGAACATAAGAATAATGCATATTTGTGGCTCTATAGCTTTGAGACAAAAACCAATGATTGTTAGAGCTTTTCTTGTTTTCCAGATAGGGATTTAACAACATTCCCCTATTACTATTGTGGAGATATGAGGTTTGTTACTTAAGTTAAAAAAAAAAAAAGTTTCTATAGCATTGGAAAGGGAAGGGATTATCACAGCCCCCTTTACTTTCCCCATGTGGGGACAGGTAGTATTTCAAGTTATCAGCTGTTCATCTTAAAAATAATAAGTTAAAAGCACCAATGAATAACTGAGAACATGAGGCTATACGACTGATTTGCTAATCATCAGAACCCTACTGATCAATAAATATAAATGTCTGGACTAAATGTGTTGTTATAAAATCTAAAGTGTATTACAGTACATGTTTTCAGCCACCAAATCGTAGGCATCCTTTTAGGCTTTGGATCACGTAAAAGTTTGATGCTTAAAAACAAAATGGTTTTTAAACAGTATTTCTATGTATAAAAGCCATGGCTGGTTAGTAAGCAAAAAATTCATCTTGAGCTATTATTTCTAATGTAGTTAACAGACTACTTACCATAATTTGACAAAGATGTCAAATATTTATTCATTTTACTGGATAGATAAAATTTACATATAATCACATTTAGTAAGAGAAATCGGCATTATTGCTTTAAAAAATAATCAAAGAAGGTAGTTCATACGGGTGATTTTCCATTTTATCCCAGGATAGTGTATTACGTGTGAGTGCGCAAGGTTGATAAAAAGTGGTAAGATTAAGTTTCCAACTTGGAAAGAAAACATTCACCAATATTAAAAACTAAATACATTTAAGTATTTTAGTTCTACTAATGTCATTCAGCAAATAAAACTACTCGTTCGATGATAATCTTATCCTATTATGAAGTACTCTTGATTAAAACTAGTAAATTTTAAGTCACTACTTTTGAAAAACAAGCTACATAAATGAGTGGCCAGAGGTCAGATGAAGGTTAAGAATTCTTTTTGAATAGATGTTCCTAGCTGATTAGTGCAGGCCATCAACCCCACAAATGCTATACTGGGTGTAGCAGTTAGTATTATTGATAAATTCCAAAAAGAAATATTGGATTATGTTTGTAAACTCATCTTTTCCTCTGGGCATGAAGTTATATTGGATTTAGAGGTTTATCTGATTAAGTAATCGAGTAAGTGTGAGTAGGGCAGGGTGGGGACTCACAGATAAAAGGAATGGCAAAAGACAGAGTTGGAGGGGTTCTTAATGTTAGGGTTTTTAATGGAGTTTTGATGTTGGAGTTTGATGCTGAAGCTGGAGCCCCAGGGAGAGAGACAGCCATTAGCCTGATAGTCTACAGCTGACCTTGTGAAGAAAGCAGAGGAGCTGAGCCCAGAGGAACTCAGGAAGCCTGAACCCTGGCAGAGGTGGGCAGCCATCTTGCTCCAAACATGAAAAGAAACTTTGGCAAGGGAAGTAACTTATGCTTATGGCCTGGTTATCTGTAAGCTCCTACCCAAATACCCTTTATAAAAACCAACCAATTTCTGGTATTTTGCATCAGCACCCCTTTGGCTGACTAATACACTGGGTAACAAACTCAAATGCCATCAGCAGCCAGGGAGGTAGTATAAATTAATGAGGTAGGCTGAGTGGACTGGAGCACACTGACACAAGATTGTCACTCAGCTTGACCAAGAATGTGATCCCAGAGTTACTTTGTTAGTTTTTCCAGTGAAGCTAGAGATATAATTCTTAAATGGTGTCTAAACTTTTAACGACCATAAATTTAGTTTTCCTTGAAAATATATCTGGAGGGCCAGTTGCAGTCTGTGGTGGCCAGTCTGTCACATCAGGAATCCTCCCTTGTCTTCTTGACTTTCTTTGGTTTTATGAGTCTTTCGTATCCCTAACTAGAAAGAAGGTAATGGATCTAAAGCTTCCTTTATGAGCCTTTTTATCAGGTTTTAAATACTCCAAATTAATTGGACCCCATGCAGAAAACCCAAGTGTGAAATCAGTGTTCTTTGTAGTCTACCTTCATAATAAACATGAGTTTATTAAAAAGATCAATTTAATGAGATCAAATGCCAAAAAAAGCTAAGTAGAATTTTCAGTCTATCCTATAAAACTTGGCATAGATGACCCAAGTTATCTGCCTTAGTAACATGAAATAGCTTTCTACTAACACTCTTATTAATGTATTTAGAAATACATGTTTGAGCATACTGCTTTACATTCTGTAGTGTTTTGCTGTTTTTGTTGTTTAGACAAGGGGAGTAAAGGGTTTATTAATAAACAAAAGCATACAATCTGAGGCATAGACTGCAAGTGTGCTGCAGGCTGAGTTGCACCATTCTGTAGTGTTTTCAAAATATAAATGAACCTTATAATAGGCCTAATTACCCAGTTTTACAGATGAGGGACTAGGTGCAGAGAGATGAAGTAATTTCTCCCAAAGTCAGATGACTAGTGTGAGGAGCGAGGACCAGAATTCAAGGTCTAATGCTGTTTCTGCCAAGATTAGCCAAAATTCAAACCCAAGTCTTAAAATTTTCAAATACATGAAAATTGATATGTTTTTTTTGTGTATCCCTCATTAATAAAGATTCTATAACTGAAAAAAATAAAAAAATAAATCTGTTGGATTCTCATTTTATTTTCACCTCCAAACTGATAGTCTGGGCCTTAACATTATACCACTGGGATTTATCATTACCTAGAATTAACTATTAAATGGCACATAACAAAGGCAGCTCCGATTTTGTATTAAAACTTATGTATGTATAGAATTAAATATGGAGGAATATTTGTCAACCATGTTACCAGTTGTTACCTATACAGAGTAGAATTTCAAGACAATCCATTTTTACCTGCTTAAATTTCTTCTGCAGTGAGCATATTACGGTTCAGAAAAAGGGAAACACTTGACTCCACCACTTCAAAATTGTGTTGTTGGTTACTTAATCACACTAAAAGTTACTCTATCAGACTCTACCACAGCCTTAAAGTTTTGTTTCCCCACCATGCCCCGAATAGTGCATGGAAAAGCACTGCGGTTCCAATTTCTGTTAGCATCTCTGTTATTCTCACACTAATTTTAGGCAGTGGGTTAAAATGGTTTAAAAAAAAATTTTTTTTTTAGGCAAGGAAGGGGGGAATTGAGACTTTCCCTTCTCTAGGCCAGCAGTAAGTGTAAGTCTTGATTGAAAAGCCATAGTTGAGTTGCTCTGTGATCACAGCAGTCCAAGTGGCTTTATACTGAGACCTGAGGAAGAAGAGGTTATTTCAAGAAAGTGACCTGTTTTAATCCTTTCTCTTAGCATGAACTGCAAAATTAGTCAATTTGCTAAAAACAGAATTCTAATTTTTAAATAGACACAACCCAGTTTAAATTCTCAATGATTACCTGTTGGACTTAACAGAGACTGTATAAACTGTTTCAGGTCATGAGTTTTAACTGGTTTTTGTTCAATTGCTTCAAGAAACAATGTTTAAAGGTTAAGCATTCTTAAATGCTTTAGGCATATCCAGCATTTTAACAGCCTCCAAACCAATGTACAGCACCTACAGGAAACTCTAAAACCTGGTGGTTCTGATCACACTGCTTTCCTTGGCAAATAATCAACAGCCCCATTGTTCCAGGATAATCTTGACAACAGCCACTGTCTTAACTTTGAAGGTAACTTTAAAGGTAATGCATCTAATACTTTGCCACCAAGTACCTCATCTGCTATAAGGCCTGATTTCCCAGACTAATTAGTCCTAGTTTACTTAAGGGTTTTTTGGTTTATTTTCAGTTGCTTGAAATCATGTGTTTTCTCCCTGTTGGTGGGTCCTTCTCGCAGCATATAAACATGCACTCTCAAAAACAAAACAAAAAAAAACTGTTCATATTTCCCCATCTCTTTTTAACTCAACTTACCAAATCTTTTTTCAAGTTAATGCCAAAAGGATCGTCTTTGAATCCCATGTAACACACCCCTCTCCCTCCATCCCCACTTTAACCTTGAAGCAGATCTGACTCCCTCTGCTTGAAGCAGCTTTCTTCTCCCTAGATAGTGCATGGTGTCCTCCCTCCTTTTTGATTTAAATGCCACCTTATCAGAAAGGCCTTTCATGACCACCCTATAGAACCACCTCCAGACTACCTTCACACCCTATAGCACTTCATCCTACTCTTCTACATGGAACCACAACTTTGATTTCCATATCACTATTACTATGGTTCCCTTTGTTAGGAAAAAAAAAGATTCAGTCTGCCAATATTTTACATGTTCTAGAATCTGAATCCAGATGATGCCAGCCTTCTAAATTTATTATATATTTCACTTATTTTCTGTCTTCTGTGCACTAAGCAGGAGACACTGTGTTTATGTATGGGCTGCTATATATAATGTGTACTTAAAGGCAAGAGACACTGGGTTTCTTTTATTATCCCTACTTTACAAATGTGGCACGGTCAGGATTTGAACCCAGGCACTAAAGATTTTAATCATTATAATATAAACCAGAAAGTTTCAAATGAAAGAAAATATTTTTCATTAATGAATAATTTAAGTGGCATTACTGGACCCAGCCTTAAAGGTATGTATGTTTAAGAAAAAAGTATTTTTTGAAAGAAACAACAATGCAGTATTTATTTTATACAGTTGAACTGGGCACATAATGAAGTAAACTATAAAAATTCCAAGTAATTATCTTTAAAGGAAATCCTTTCTTTACATGGTTTTTACATATTAATTACTCTGGAAAGTTTTTGGACTCTGTTTAGTAGCAGATCTCCTTTCTTGATAGTTTCTTGGTACTGCCAGTTCTTGCTATCAGGTCTATAAATAAATTCAAGAAAAAAATGAATTATTTACCAGTCACATTACTCCATGACAATAGCTCACCTACTTTTAAAAGAAGGCACTTAGGAATGTCCCTTATTCTGAGCAGTATGACAAATGATACACAAGATTGGAATACCTGTTGGTTTCTACTATTTCATTCACTTTATCTATTTTGCAGTGTAGCCTCCCAGCAGCAATAAATCTGGAGAGTTCCCTGATTGAAGCGAAAAAAAGAAGAGTATTAGCCCTATAGAAAATTCTTAGAAAAACACAAATTGCACTAAATACATTATTCAGTTGTCTTTCGCAGTAACATTTAGTTTCCCTTTAAGCCTCAGGTGCTGAATATGTAATAATTAAGATCATCCCTGGGGTATTACAGGATTATCTCCAGAGTAAGTCATCTACCAGGATAAATATGAACCTTAGAAAAGACTTGATATGAATGCTTTCATTATTTGACACCTATCAAGTCTTTAGAACTCAGAGAAAAACTTTGAGTTAGAAAAATGACACAAGGAAAATAGCAAAATTTCAACTGCCCAGTTTCCTTCAACTCAAATCCTTTAAGGAGCAGGTAACTCTTAGATCTTCAAAATGCTTCTAAGCATGTAGAAGAAGTTTACAAGTAATTTTTAAGAAGCCAGAATAACACACTAGTAAACTGGAATTAGGAATGCAAAAATGATGTGTTAATCTGTTGGCTATAGTAATTGAACAAAAAAGAAAAAACTTTATCTTCAATGTGAAAAAGGTAAATGTGAATATCTGTAATCACTCATGATCCAAAATTAAGATAAACAACTCAATTACACATCTCAAAAAAACTATCCAGGGAAACGGACTTTGGCCCAGTGGTTAGGGCGTCCGTCTACCATATGGGAGGTCCGCGGTTCAAACCCCGGGCCTCCTTGACCCGTGTGGAGCTGGCCATGCGCAGTGCTGATGCGCGCAAGGAGTGCCGTGCTACACAGGGGTGTCCCCCGCGTGGGGGAGCCCCACGCGCAAGGAGTGCGCCCGTGAGGAAAGCCACCCAGCGTGAAAAGAAAGAGCAGCCTGCCCAGGAATGGCGCCGCCCACACTTCCCGTGCCGCTGACGACAACAGAAGCGGACAAAGAAACAAGACGCAGCAAATAGACACCAAGAACAGACAACCAGGGGAGGGGGGGGGGGATTAAATAAATAAATAAATCTTTAAAAAAAAAAAAAAACTATCCATTGACAGTCTACCATCGTCTGACATGGAAAAAACATAAAATGCTTATACATATACAAGAACACACTACTAACTGTATTAGATTTATGTTAAATTTAGAGATTATAAGGAGTCCTTAATCAAGAAAAATCAGATTCTAAATAAAAATTATGTAAAACTTATTCTCCCAGATACTAAAATATCCTAGTACACAGGCATCACCAGGAGAGGGACTCTACCAAAAGTGACATTTCAAATCAATGTGAAAAGATGGGCTTATTCAATAAACAGTGTTGAGGCATCCTTTCAAAGTATGTCACAAAATCACAAAAAGCAGATAAAAAACTGATAAACTCATTTGGGTAAAGATCTACAAATTAGGCAAATGGCTCAGTAAAAAGATGGGCAAAGAAGATAAAGTTCACCACTAAAATCATATTACAAGTACAATGAAATACCACCATATTGAAAAAGAACGAAGTCTAATAATTAGCACTATTGAGGGGTCAGAGGCAAACTCCGTCTCATACAATTCTATATACTGAAACACCTTTAGATGACAACATATGTAGTGTGTGCTCTAAAAGGAACAAACCTCACTAAGTACTTGCCAGTAGGCAGTCATGGGTGGAAGATTCATTATGCCTTCTGTAGTAGTTGCTATCCAAAAAAAAAAATCTATGTTGTTAATAAATCTTGGTATTAAGAAGGGAGCAAGCACTGAATATTGTTAATAAGGACGTTTATACTTCTGGAAAATCTGGTCATAAGCACTATTGAAAGTTTTTAAGCCAGAGGTTACCCTAAACAAGCAAGAACTTTAAGATGTTTAAATGGTATGCTTTATTTGTATATTCTGAATTAAGTTGCTACCTTCTTTCAACAAACCGAGTGTCTTCTAAGTACAATCTTAATAGTTGAGCCTCCAGACTTCTGCTGCAAGAAAATAATACAACCATACTTAACCATCCCCAGCCCTATCCATCCTACCCAAATTTACAGAAAAGCACCTCAAAAGACCAATCTGGTGTTCTGATCTAGGAACAAGATGACAGGCGACAAGAAAAAATGTGCGGGTTTGACTTATAAGCAGTCTTTGGCTCAAGAATGCCCCCTGCTGACACAGGGACCTACTGTTCAATTCTAGAGCTTAGTTATTGACACCCAAGATGACAACTGCTTCTTTCCATTCCCACTAGCACCAGACTAGCTCAGGTTTTTATTACCCTTGCCTAGACTATTAGAAGAAACTGCAAACAAATTTCAAACTCCTCAGTCTGGCATTTAAGACATTCTGCTTTCGAGCCAACCTGGTACCTTTCCGGCCTAGCTCAGTGGACTTCTGAACATCCACAAACTCCATCATCAAGTTCACCCAGACTACTGGTTTCTCAAACAAAGACATTCCTACATTTAATTGTATATTTCCTCCACCTGAAAGCCCTTTCCTGCAATGACATGCAATGCAATGACATAGTTAGTTTAAATGCCCACAAGAAGCCATTTGTGGATGTGTCATTTTCTAGGGCACTTAAAATCAAATACTCTGACTTGTACTGATGCTCATTCTGTACTATGTGTGCCAAGGGGTAATCTGTGCATAGCTCCTTTTACTGATTAAAACAACAAAGTTCTCACTCCTAACTCCCTATATTAGCAAGCTAGTCCCATTCCCTACTTTGGATCCAAACTACTGTTCTGTCACTGAGTGTTTACTGAATTTACAGAACCTAAGAATTGGATTTGGTTCTTATGAGAAGAATACTTTCCATGTTTTAAACAAAAAACCTACAAATAAAACTGTGGAACACAGCCCATGGGTATAGTTTCTATCTTGAGCATGCCAACAGCAGTAATGTTTACTTGAATAACCATCCCTTTCCTTTCACCAGTAATATTTTACTTAGTCTAAGAAAGTGGAAAGGGAGGAATAATGTAGAATTATTCAAACTTCCTAAATCACCTGCCTTGAGTTCAGAATACTAATATATAAATGGCACTTTTTGCTTCAGTGGATCTTCCCATCCACAATTTCACTGAAGCCTCACACTGCCCCCAAGTATTAAAGGCTTTATCATTTCCTCATCATTGTTAAGACAAGGATAGAACCTGACTGAAGTCAAACAGCTATTTAGTGGCAGAACTGGAACAAGAAGCCAGGCCAACCCCTGTTTCTCATGCTCTGCTCACCACAATAAATCACACTCTCCACTGACTCATGCAAGCACATTCATCCAAATTACTATCACTACCTTTTTTCTTTCAAAGGAACACAACAGGGGCATTTCACCAAATTAAAGTTTACCTCACACACTCATACACAAATATTGAATATTGATTTGCATACTGAAGTGTTTAGAAATGAAATGTACTGAGGTCTGAAACTTACTTTGCAGTGTGCTGAAGAAGGAGGTATGTGACAGTAAATAAAACAAAACTTAATTATAGAATGAAAAACGGGAACTCAATGTATTAATTCCTTAGATTTTCCTGTGTATTTCCATTTTTTCATAATAAAATGTTGGAAAAAAACAAAACCACTAAAAAGAAAGAATGGTCTTATTTCAATGAAATGCAGCTTTACTTAAAATTACCAGATAGCCATCACTATCCTCTTTTCACCATGGACAACTGAAAACTTCATCATCAATAATTAAAAGACCTAAGTTTGGGATCCAGATACCACATAGACATCACATACTCTGAATGTCTACTTATCTCCAACTCCACTCTCACTGTCCTAGTGCTAGCATCACCTCCATGAGCTAATGAACAGCCTAACGGGTCTCCCTCATAAGACACAGCATGAGGCCAGGTCACTCCCATGCTTACAAGTCTTCCATGGGATCCCACCACACTTAGATTAAAACCTTAAGCTACAAACCATGGCCTTCAAAGGCCCTACCCAAATATGCTCCTGCCTAATGCACCAACCTCAACACTCACGATTTCCTCACTCACTATGCTTCAGCCTCTCCCTGGGCATCTTTCTGTTCCTACAACATCTATACTTTTCCTACTTCAGAGCCCTCCTTTGCATTTGCTACTCCCTTTTCTTCCTTCACAGACCTCGATATGGTTGACTCCTCTAAATTTCAGATCTTAAAGCAAACCTCACCTTTTAAAACATACCAGAGCTAAGGTAGTGTTCGGTGGCACTAAAAAACATTTCATCTCCATAGACTTACTTCTATCTAAAATTAAATACTTACTTCCTTACTTTCCACATCTCTCCCTTAAACCAGAATCAAAGTCCATGAACACAAGGTCTTAAAATAATGTCAAACAAACTATAATGGATCAGTAACTATTTGTTGAGTCATTGATTCAAGGGCTAAAAGTCCCACAGTTGACAGCCAATTTGACCAGAAGCAACTGAGAAATTAGAAGGAATTAACAGAGGAAGTATAATCTAAAGCAAAACATAAGACATGAACCTAAGAGTCATTACTGTACCAGCAATATGATCCACAAAGAAGTAACAGGAGACCATTAACCAGTCTAATGACCTATAGCAAATCACTTAACCTCTCTACAACAGTTACTCCATCTGTGAACTTAGAGGATGGATCATGTGGAAGGCAGAGATAATAGATAATAGGACAATTTTATAAAATTGAGAAAGATTCTTACGAGTTTTTTCCTCTTAAAATAGAGGGAAACAATGCAAACAAGAAAATGTGCATGTTCAAACATTCCTTAAGAGGCAACTTAAATATATAATTTGAATTAACATAGTGTTAAATATTTAAACTTACTGATCAATGAATTCCACACCAACACCAAAAGCTTCTGCCATATAACCAAGAGTTAATGACCTATATGATTCCAGCAGCTGGCTGTATGCATGAATTCTCATTTCTCTTACATAGTATCGATAATGAGGAGCAAAAAGCCAGTCCTTTTTCATTTCTTGTTCCACAATAGCTGCAATGAATAAGATGACAAATTGTAAGAGTCTCTCTTGCAGATAAAGAGATTAAAACTAAAGCAAATCTCATTGAGTCCAATGGATACTTTGAAACAAGAACTTCTCACTGCCCTCCCACATCATCCCATCAGTGATGGAAGGAGCAGCAATGGTAAAAGACCAGCCATGCTAACGGCTCGCCCAGGCAGCATTCAGCTGTGTTATTTTCACCCACTGAAAGGAGCCCAGCTTCTTAAGGAATTTCTTTACAGGTGACAAAGTTTGTGTGGTAATGTTTTAATCATGGAGAACTTCTTATGCCCTTAAGTGAAATTCATTTTGTACTTTATAAACAATTCTAACACAGAAACAAATAGCAGTTTAACTTGAGTAGGTACAGTGATAAATGAAAAAGACACAAACAAAAACATCAGACATTTTCAAAAAGTAACAAAACCTAAAAAGCAATAAAGAGAAAAACTGATAAGATTCTATAGCAAGAAGTTTAGATATTCTATATAACACAGCACACTATAAACAGTTTAAAGACAAATGATTAGAGGGCATACTTGTAAAATAAGAGTTAATAACCTTAACTACAAACAGCTCTTATAATTAGAAAAACAGACTAGTATAATAAAATGTACATAGGATATTAATAAGCACTTCACACAAGTACAAATTATCTCACTGAATAACTACCATACAGCACTGCTCTAGATAGTGAGGATATGGAAGTAAAGAAAAGCACAAGATCCTTGATGCCAAAGAAAGTATATTTTCAAAGGGCATAGAAAGATGAACAAATGTCAATAAGATAACTGCAGAGAATGATGACAAGTTCTGTAAAGAAAATAAAATAGTGATATTGGAGATTAGGATACCCTTCACTAGACTGGGGTGGACAACGAAGTTCTCCCTAAGTAGCCAGCCAAACAGAAAGCAGGAGCAATGCAAATGATGCAAAGGCCCTGAGGCAACAAAAGCCCAGCTACAGCCCAGGGACAGAAAGGGGGGCAGGGAGGGAGAAGACAGCTACAGGGAGAGGGAAGGTGAGTGAGAGAGTCACTTGGACTTTTGGCTTGAACAAGATGGAAATCTCTAGAGAAGGAGCAAAATTTCTGTTCTGTTTTTTATTTTTGGAGTTTTTCTGGAGAAGGCAGAAGACTGAGATTCAAAAATTATGCTCAGTGTTCATGCAGATTCACCTATTAAACATCCAAGTATAGAAATCAAGGGGGCAGTTAGGTATGGATCAATGAAAAGGCTGAGCCTGGAGATAGAAATTCGGGAATCATTACCGTCTAGAGAAGACAATGACCCAGCCCGCAGTCACTGAGAGCTCTAACAAAAAAGGCAAGGGACTTCCAGAAGATGGTGTCAGAGTAAGTAGGCAGGGCTCAACTCTTTACAGAAATAATGGAGGAAGGGCAAAAAGCTGTCCAACAGAGTTGCTTTGGGGATCTGCAGATGAGGAGAGTCCTGTGCATCATCCAGGAGGGCGAGAGACAGAAAGATGAAGAGCCCAAAACGACAACCATTGAGTTACTAACACCTATCCCTGAAGCTCAAGGTAAACAGCCTAGTTAAAACCATTGGCTCACAATTTGAAGGCATGCAAGGTTAAAAGAGCTTATGGGAATGAAAGAATAAATAAAATTAAAAACATTAATTAACAGCAGATTTGAAAACAAGTGAAATCTGAACTTGAAAAGACAGGAGAAAAGATTAAAAAATGGAAAAAAAAACAGGGTCTCAGGGAATTGAATGACATGAAACACAGAAACGTATACATTATAGGTGTTCCAGAAGAAGAGAATGGAAAAGGAACAGAAAGAATATGTGAGGAAATAATGACAGAAAATTTCCCAACCCTTATGAAAGACATATGTATCAATATCCAAGAAGGACAACACATCCCAAACAGAGTCATGTGAACAGACCTACTCTGAGACACCTGCTTTTCAGAATGACAATTAACAGAGATAAAAAAGATTCTGAAAGCAGCAAGAGAAAAACAATGCATCACATACAGGGGGACTGCAATAAGAACAAGTGCCAATCTCTCATCAGAAACCATAGAGGCAAGAAGAAAGAGGTATGATGTATCTAAGGTACTGAAAAAGAAAAACTGCCAGTCAAGAATTTTATATCCAGCAAAACCATCCTTCAAAAATGAGGGGGAGTTCAAACTCTTCAAGACAAACAGAAACTAAGAGTACGTTAATCAAAAGTCTGGGTTTACAAGAGATACTAAAGGGAGTGCTGCAGCCTGAAAGAAGACAAGGGTGAGAGATCTGGAAAAGAGAATAGAAATGAAGATTATTAGGGTAATTTAAAGGGTAAAAAGACAGACAATAGTTAAGATATGACAAAGGGGGAAACGGACTTGGCCCAGTGGTTAGGGTGTCCATCTACCACAAGGGAGGTCCACAGTTCAAACCCCAGGCCTCCTTGACCCGTGTGGAGCTGGCCCATGCACAGTGCTGATACGCGCAAGGAGTGCCATGCCACGCAGGGGTGTCCCCAGCGCAGGGGAGTCCCACGCGCAAGGAGTGCACCCCGTAAGGAGAGCCGCCCAGCGCAAAAGAAAGTGCAGCCTGCCCAGGAATAGCGCCGCCCACACTTTCCGTGCTGCTGACAACAGAAGCGGAAAAAGAAACAAGACGCAGCAAACAGACACAGAACACAGACAACCAGTGGGGGGGGGGGGGATTAAATAAATAAATAAATCTTTAAAAAAGATATGACAAAGGAAAGCCAGAGAATAAAATGGACAAAGTAATGCCTTTTTAGTAATAACACTGAATGTTAATGGTTTAAACTCCCCAATCAAAAGATACAGACTGCTAGAATGGATAAAACAGTATGAGACTTCTAGAGATTGTCTACAAGAGACTGACCTTTAAACACAAGGACACAATAAGGTTGAAAGTGAAAGGTTAGAAAAAGATATTCTACACAAATAGTATCCAAAAAAAGGTGTGGAGTAGCAATACTAAATCAGGCAAAATAGATTTTAAATGCAAAACTGTTATAAGAGATGAAGGCCATTATGTGTTAATAAAAGGGACAATTCACCAAGAAGAAATAACTAAACTATTTATACACTTAACCTGGGTGCCCAAAGAGACAAGAGGCACACACTGGCAAAACTGAAGGGAGAAACAGACTTCTCTACAATAATAGTTGGACACATTCAACACTACTCTCAGCATTGGATATAACATGGGCAGGGGATAAATTAAAAAAAACAAAGAGTTTGAATAGTATAATAAATGAACTAGATCTAATGGACATAGAAGATCATACCCCAAAACAGCAGGATATACCTTCTTCTCAAGTGGTCATGGATCCTTCTCCAGGAGACCATATGTTGGGTCTCAAGGCAGTCTCAGTAAATTTTTTTCTTTTTCTTCTTTTTCTCTCTTTTTAAAATTTTTTTATTTTTTTATTCTTTTAATTCTCAGTAAATTTTAAAAGACTGAAATTTTACAAAGCACTTTTCTGTGATCATAATGGTATGAAGCTGGAAATCAATAACAGTAAGAAAAAGAGAAAATTCACAGATATATGGAGATTAAGTAACACTCTTAAATAATCAGAGGGTCAAAGAAGAAATTGCAAGAGAAATCAGTAAACATCTTGAGATGAATGAAAAAGAGAATGCAAAATATCAAAACTTAAGGAACACAGCAAAGGCAGTCTGAGAAAGGATTTAACTGCACACCTGGAAGAACTAGAGTTCTTTGAGAAGGTCAAAAAATCAACAAAGAAAAGAGAACTATGCAAATAAATAAAATAAGAAATGTGAGGGGGGACATCACCAATGATCCCACACAAAGAAGAGAGATCATAAGAGGATATCATGAATTCCTGTACGCCAACAAACTAGACAACACAGATGAAATGAACAAATTCCTAGAAACATAAGAACGACCTACACTGACCCTAGAAGAGAAGACCTCAACAAACCAATCACAAGTAAAGAGACTGAAAGAGTCATCAAAAACCTCCCAAAAATGAAAAGCCAGGGACTACACGGCGTCATGGGTGAAATCTACCAATCATGCAAAGATGATCTAATAACAATCTTGCTCAAGCTCTTCCAAAATACTGAAACAGAAAAGAACGTTACCAAATTCATTCTACAAAGCCAACATTACCCTAATACCAAAGCCATATAGATACCATGAAAAAAAATTTACCCATTTCTCTAATGAATATAGAGGCAAACATCCTCAACAAAATACTTGCAAACCAAATCCAAAAGAACTTTAAAAGAATTAAACACCATGATCAAGTGGGTTTTATCCCATGTATGCAAGGGTTTTTCAACACAAGAAAGTCTTAGTAGGGTAATGAACCACAATAATAAATTGAAGAAGAAAAATCACATGATCCTCTCGATTGACACAGAAAAAGCATTTGACAAAATACAGCATCTTTTCTTGATTTAAAATAAAACAAAACACTCCAACAGATAGGAATAGAAGTAAGTTTTCTCAACATGGTAAAGTGCACATATGAACAATCCACGGTGTACTTAATAGTGCAAGACTGAAAGCTTTTCCACTTAGATCAGGAACAAGACAAGGATGCCTACTGTCACCAGTTATTCAATATTGTGCTAGAAATTCTAGCTAGAGCAATTAGGCTAGAAAACCTAATCAAGAACTCAAAAACAGACCCTCACTCACATCTACAGTTAAAGGATTTTTGACAAGGCTGTAAAGCCAACCCAGCTGGGCCAGAACAGTAAATTCAACAAATGATACTGGGAGAACTGGATATCCATATCCAAAAGAAAGAAATATGCTCTCTATCTCACATCTTATACAAAAATTAACTAAAGAAATGGATCGAGGACCTAAATATAAAAGACATAACCATAAAATTTCTAGAAGAAAATGTAGAAAAACATCTTCAAGATCTTCTGGAAGGCAGTAGTTTCTATACCTTACACCCAAAGCATAAGCAACAAAAGAAAAAATAGATAAATGGGACCCCCCTTCAAAATGAAAACATTTTGTTCCTCAAACGACTGTCAAGAATGTGACCTATATATCTTTAAAAAAAAAAAAAAAAAGATAATAAAAAGACTGTCAAGAATGTAAAAAAGCAGCCTACTCAAAGGAGAAAAAATATTTGGAAACCACATATCTGATAAGGGCTTGATTTCCAGGTTATATAAAGAGATCATATAACACAATAAAAAAAAACAAGAAATTCAAATAAAAAATGGGCAAAAGACTTGAATAGACATTTTTTTCCAAAGATGGCTCAATATCACTAGCTACTAGGGAAATGCAGATCAAAACTACAATGAGATACCATTTTACAACTTAAAGAAGAGCCATTATTAAAAATACAGAAAACTACAAGTGCTGGAAAGGATGTGGAGAAATAGCAACACTCCTTTACTGTTTGTGGGAATGCAGAATAGTACAGCCTCTGCAACTGGTACCTCAAGAGCTGAATACAGAACTGCTGTATGATCCAGCAATCCCCTATCTAGGAATATATTCAGAAGAACTAAAAGTACATAAACTGCCATTTGCACATCAATGTTCAGAGCTCCATTATTCACAATTGCTAAAATTTGGAACCAGCCCAAGTGTCCATCAACCAATAAATGGATAAACAAAATGTGGTATATACACAATGGAATACTATTTAGCTGTACGAAGAAATGAAATTGGGATATATATAACATGGATGAACCTTGATGATATTATGCTGAGTGAAACAAGCCAGACACAAAAGGACAAATATTGTATGGTATCACTAATATGAACTAAATATAATGAGTAAACTCACAGAGGTAAACTCTGGGAGACAGAATATGAATTGAGAATGGGGGCTGATGTTTAATGTATGTAGAGTTTTTAGTAAGTTTTACTGGAAAAGTATGGAAATGAACAGAGTTGATGGTATTGCATTTTATAATAGTATACTGCTTCTCAGCCTTTTGGCTAAGATCAAGTGTAGCATATAACAGTATAACTAACAAGGCTGATTTAGAAACATGATTGTGACTGAAAGAGATAGTCTATGGACTTAAATGTCAAGTGAAAGGAAGCTAAAGGATAATCTAGGGACTGTGTAACAGTGATTTCAGTGGTGGATGAAGACTGTGGTTAGTATAAATGTAAGAATTTTCTGATTTTATAAAATTTAATATGGTAATACACAGGAAAATAACTAATGGGACTTATTGGCATGGTTAACAGTAATACTTGTGCAGCAATGGCAAAGAAACTGTATCAATTCTAAGGGACAACAATAGAGATGTATAAAGAGGTATGGGATTTTTCCTTTTGGAGTAAGGGAAATGTTCTAAAACCATAACAGCAAACTCTGTGATGAAAATGAGAGCCACTTAGTGTACACTTTGAATGGTTTGAACAAGGCATGGGACTGTAAAATACAGTGAATCCTATGGTGAAAGATGGACTGTTCTTTCATAGTTTATAACAAATGTTTCACAAATGTAAGGTGTTGGTAGTGGGGTGATGTATGGGAGTCCTGTACAATGATATGCCTGTTTGTTTTATAAGTTCTCAACTTTTATGGTACATTTATTGTTTATGTATGTTCATGTATGAATGATATACTTCAGTAAATACTTTTTTAATGGAAAAAAAAAATGAGGGCAGTACAGAAAAAAACCGTGTTATCGTATAACCAGGAGAATGAAGTTGTGCTCAGAAGCAAATGGATAGTCAGCCTTGAAACAGATAAGGATGTGTAAGGGAACACATGATATAGCAACAGGGAGATCAATGGCCACTAAAAATATGATGATGTTTATTCTCACTAATAATAAAAAAAAACGCATTGTCAGGGGAAGGATGAAGAGATTGAGAAGTTACTACTAAGGGACAGGATTTTGTTGCATTCATTTGTTTGTTTTTTGGGGTTTTTTTCTTTTTTCTTTTGGTGTTATGAAAATGTTCTAATATAAAATGAAGTGACTAATGCACAATTGTGTGATTGTAATAAATGCCATTGATGATACACTTTAGATAAATTGTATGGTTTATGAATTTAAAAAAAGGGTGGGTCGGGGCAATATACACCAAATGTAAAATATAGACTATAGTTAGTAATAATATTTTGATGATGCTCTTTTATAATTTGTAACAAATGTTTCACAACAATGCTAGGTGTTGGTAGTCAGGTGATGTATGGGAGCCCTGTATGATGTTATGCATGTTTGTTTGTAAGTTCATAACTTTTACTATATACTTATCGTTTATGTGTGTTCTTGCATGAATGATATATTTCAACAATCTTTTTAATTTAAAAAAATGCAGGGAAACAGATGTGGGCTCCCGTCTACCATACAGGAGGTCCAGGGTTCAATGCCCAGGGCCTCCTGGTGAGGGCATGCTGGCCCACGCAGTGAGCAAGCCCATGCAGAGTGCCAGCCCACAAGGTCTGCTGGCCCACACAGGAGTGCCAGGCCAACGTGAAGAGCTGGCACCGCAAGATGATGCAGCAGGGAAGCGGATCTGGCTCAACTACAGAGCATCCACCTACCATACAGGAGGTCCAGGGTTCAATCCCAGGGCCTCCTGACCTGTGTGGTGAGCTGGCCCATACACGGTGCTGATGCGCACAAGGAATGCTGTGCCATGCAGAGGTGTCCCCCACGTAGGGGCAAGGAGTGCACCCCGCATGGAGAGCCTCCCTGCGCAAAAAAAGCACAGCCTGCCGAGGAGTGGCGCTGTACACATGGAGAGCTGATGCAGCAAGATGACACAACAAAAAAAGACCGATTCCTGGTGCCGCTGACAAAGAAAGCAAGCAGACACAGAAGAACACACAGTGAACAGACACAAGAAAGCAGACAATGGGGTGGGGGGAAAGAGGGGATAAATAAATAATAAATCTTTAAAAAAAAAAAAAAGGATGATGCAGCAAGAGACACAGAAGAGAGAAATAAGAAGACGTAGCAGAACAGGGAGATGAGGTGGTGCAAGAGAGAAATCGCCTCTCTCCCACTCCGGAAGGTCCTAGGATCAGTTCCCGGAGCCGCCTAATGAGAATACAAGCAGACACAGAACACACAGCAAGTGGACAGCAGACAATGGGGGGAATGAGGGGGGAGAGAAATAAACAAAAATAAATCTAAAAACATCAGGATTATTTTTCTTTGCTCAGGCTGCCTAAGAGTATGGAGAGAACAGTCCCTCTCAAACTTTGTAAACTGAGAGAAGTGTAAAATAAATGGCACAGTATTTCTAAAGGCCAATATGGCAACAGTGATCACACTGTAATGTACTTGCCTTTGCAAAATTCAATTTCTTAGATTTTTCTCTAATGAAATAACAATGAGACAAAGATGCATTGTAAAAGAACAAATTAACAAAAAATAATTAAGAAATTTTTTTAAAAGTAAGTTAAAAACAGGGATGCTCATAATGAGGAAAAAAATAATTTTCCATCAGTAGATGATAAATGAGGCACATTCAAAATAGTGAAATATTAGGAGATCCTTAAAAAAGACAATTAGAAGCTCCAAAGAGCTCCACTGATTCACACTCAGTGTCTGGTATATGGCAGTTACTGAACGTATTAACTGAATGACCAGCAATTTGTATGGTGGCATGAAAAGATATTCACAATGCAATGAATGTACCATACGAATGAAAGTTGTTGTTGATGTGGGAAGAGTTCGGGGTGTGGGGAGTGGGATATATGGTAACCTCTTATGTTTTTTAATGTAACATTTTGTGTAATCTACGCATCTTTAAAAATATTTTTTTAATTTAAAAAATTTAAAAAAAGAAAAGATATTCACATTACACTGTGAAGAAAAAAACTACTTAGAAAAACAACAGTAAAATATATCCACAGACATATGTTTAAAGGTGAATATGCTTGTATCTTTGGATACAAGTGCCCTTGAAGGATGTCCCTGAAAGTGATAACAGCAATTGCTCCTAGAGAAAGGACACTGGTGGTCAGGAGTTCTACAGAAGGAAGTTTTTTTCTTCTTTTAAACCATAATCCACTTTTTAGTATTTAAAAATTTTTCTATATACCCATAGAACTTTGTTTAGTAACTTTTCTTGTTTGTTTTTTGTTTAGTTTTTAAAGTGCCTATAAATGAATAAAAAAGTCTGGAATGATATATACTAAAATCTTAAAATGATTTTTTTTGGATGAATTTTGTGTTTAAGAGTGTGTTTATGTATTTTGTTTTTTGTTTGTTTTTAGGGGGAGACACAAATACCTTTCACTTTCTTGGTTTATTTTTATGCTTAAAAACAACCTACTATTACATAGAAAAGGATGACATTTTCTTTTTCAATTACAATATTTTAAAGCACATTAGTCAATGAATATTTAAAGAAGCAAACAATCTGTCTACTGCATTTAAAACGACCAGGAACTGTAAATATTTGGTCAAGATAAAAAGTTTCATCCAAAAATGCTACAGTTGCTCCTAGTTGCTAGTGGGGGTGGGGACCGCAGGAGAAATTACTCCTTTAACTATTCAAATCAAAGGTTTCCAAAAGCCAATTTCATTACACTAGGATAGCATTTGTTCTTGTTAACACAAGAGATATTTACACAGAATACCCAATAATGTAGCAGGCATGCGCTGGTGTCAGGGTCATTACAAAAATAAAAATATATGATCTGCTCTTCAAAATTCTAATTAGTGGGGGAGAAAAACCCAAAAAGAATCACAAAAACTAAAAGGATGGCAAAACAATGTGTGAAGTTTTAACTTAACAGGGCATATGGCCACTAAGCACATGAATCACATTCAGCATCATTAGTCATCATTAGTCATCAGGGCAATGCAAACCAAAAAAAAATCTCAATGAGATACCATGTCACACCCACTAGGATAGCTGTAATCAAAAAGACACACAATAGTACATACTGGATAAGATACAGGGAAACTGACTGTGGAAATTAAAAAGGCATGGCCACTTTGGCAAGAATTTTGGCAATTCCTCAAAAAGCTAAACAGGGTTACCACATAACTCAGCAATTTTACTCTCAAGTTTCTACCTAGGAAAAATAAAAACCTTTCTCCATGCAAAAACTTGTTCCAAATATTAATAGCAGTAGTACTCATAAAAGTAAAAAGTATATTAACTCAAATGTCCATCAGCTAATGAATGGATAAGTAACATGTAGTATATCTTCTATACAATGGAAGATCACTTGGCCACAAAAGAGAATGACATTCTGATACATGCTACAACATGGATGAACCTTATAGTAAGTGAAAGAAGCTATTCATGAAAGGCTACATGCTGTGCATTTCCATTTATATGAAATGTGCAGAAAATGCAAATCCAAAGAAACATAATGTAGACTGATGGCTGCCAGGAGGTGAAGAAAGGAATGGCGACCTGCTCAAATGGGTAGCTTCTTTTTGGCATGATGAAAATGTTCTATAATTAGTGATGATTGCATAACATTGTGACTATATTAAAAAATCACAATTTTAAAACTGTATGCTTAAAAATTGTGAATTTCACCACAATTAGAGGGTAGAGGGGCATAAAAGAAAGCATTCTAGAAATGCAGAGAAGGGATTTGTTCTGAGGCAAGGAAGGAAAGGTTCCACATTTGAGGTGAGGGATGGACAAGAGTCCTCCAAGCATAAGAAAGAAGAGCAATTCTGCAATATTAACTTGTGTGCAGAAACATCCATGTATGCATGAAAGGCCAAGTGTAGCAGCTTGATATGGTTATGAATTCCAAAAATAGATATTGGATTATATTTGTAATCTGATCTGTACCTGGGCCTGATTGAGTTATGATTAAGGCTTTAATTGGGCCACATCATTAGAGCACTGAGTCCCCACCCCTTGGTGGGTGGTGATTCACAGATAAAAACTGGAGCCCTGGGGAAAGAGACAGAGCCATTTGCCTGATAGTCTACAGCTGACCTTGTGGATGGAGGCAAAGCCTAGAGGGCATCATAGTCTACAGGTGACCTTGTGGAAGAACCAGAGGAGCTGAGCCCAGAGGAACCCAGAAAGCCTGAACCCTCACAGACGTCAGCAGCCATCTTGTTCCAACACGTGGAAATACACTTTGGTGAGGGAAGTAACTTATGCTTTATGGCCTGGTACCGGTAAGCACCTACCCCAAATAAATACCCTTTATAACGCCCAGCAGATTGCTGGTGTTTTGCATCAGCACCCTTTTGGCTGACTAATAAACCAAGTGAGTAATTAATTCATCATGGCAGGAGAAGCCTGTTCTTATACATAAGGTCTGTAGTGTAGATTGTTTCAAAGCAGCCCAACTTTATATGCAAGGGAAAAGCACTCCATAAGAAAGCCCTCTCCAAAAATACAATGATCATTATTTGGATATCCTCCATGCCCCTATTTTCATGACTGTATCTACTTAATCAAACACTTTCTGAAATTTGCAAAATGTATCAATATCAAGTTCTTTTAAGTTTTAGGAAAGTCATTTGGGAAGGACCACTGGATAGAAAGTTAATTCTTCTGTCGTCTTAACAATGCTTGGTCATCAGCAGAATACCAAATGGCCAGGAAGAAATGGGGACAAGAGGAAAAACCACAAATTTGTGTAGGTAGGATGACTTGTAAATTGGCTTTGCAGAAATACCATAACTATTTTTAATAGATTATTTTCTCAGCCCACAGCCCCTAAAAGTGATTTGCAAAGCAACACAAGGATTTAGCAAATAATTTTGTCTAACAGCTAGTCATAGCTATTAATTTTGTCAAATTCAAGGCTCAATTAATCTTAACCCAACAGTAGATTCAGGATTCACTTGCTTACATCTTTCCCCATAAAACAGAATACTTATAACCACTTGCTCACTTCTGTCTTAAGACTCTAAACTAGGGGTCTGACAAAATTCTTCACCAGAGAATCAGAGAGTATATATTTTTAGGCTTTGCAAGCCACAAAGATCTCTGTCACATATTCTTCATTTATTGTTACTTTTTTACAACTCTAATATGGGAAGTGGATGGGGCATAAGCGGTTGAGCTCCCACCTACCACATAGGAGGTCCTGGGTTCAGTTTCCGGTGCCTCCTGAAGATGATGAACAAGACAGTGAGCTGACACAGGATGATGCAACAAAGAGACACAAGGAGGAAAACACAATGAGAGGGAAGCAGATGTGGCTCAAGCAATTGGGCTTCTATCTACCGTATGGGAGGACCGGGTTCAATCCCCAAGGCCTCCTGGTAAAGGCATGCTAGGCCCAGGTGGCAAGCCAGGCCTGTGCAGGGAGCAACACAGCAAGATAGTGATGCAACAAAAGAGAGACACAGGGGAGAGTCAAGGCAAGACACGACAGAAACCAGGGACTGAGGTGGCACAAGCAATAGGGTACCTCTTTCCCACATCAGAGGTCTCCAGGATTGAATCCCGGTGACACCTAGAGGAGAAAATGAGAAGACGAAAAGAAACAGACACAGAAGATCACACAGCAAATGGACACAGAAAGCAAAACAGTGGCGAGGGGTGCGGTGAGGGAAAACAAAACAAAACACAAATCACAATGAGATACACAATAAGCAGGGAGCAGAGGTGGCACAAGTAATTAGGCACCTCCCTCCCACATGGGAGATCTAGGGTTCCATTCTGGTGCCTCCTAAAACAAACGAGCACACAATGAAGAGACACAGAGAGCAGACAGTGAGCGCAAACAATGAGGGTGGGGTTGGGGAGAAGAAATAAATAAATCTTAAAAAAAAATACAAAAACATTAAAGACCATTCTTAGGGAAGCAGATATGGCTCAAGCAATTGGCCTCCCATCTACCATATGAGAGGTCCAGGAGCGGATTCCTGGGGCCTCCTGGTAAAGGCGAGCTGGACCACAAGGAGGGTTGGCCCGAGCAAAGAGTTAGCCTATGCAGAGTGCTGGCCCACACGGCATGCTGGCCTGAGTGGAGTGCTTACCCACACAGGAGTGCTGGCACCAAGCAGACACAGAAGCACACACAGTGAATGGACACAGAGAGCAGACAACAAGGGCGGGTGAGGGGGAGGAGGACATATTAATAAATCTTAAAAAAAAAAAAAAAAAAAGACCATTCTTAACTCCTGGGCCATACAAAAACAGGTTACAGTTTGCTGATGCCCCTCTCAACAAAGAAGTACAAAAGATTAGCCATACTGATCAAAGACCTGCAGATATATGCACACTATTTTTCAGGTATTTGAAAAGTCATTTTATCTGCAGACAGAGGTAATCAAGAGTAAGATGAGAGATGATTGAAATGAGGAACTCTATTCTTACCTAATGACTGGAAGAAAACTGAGTAACGACATTCATAGAGTGAAAAGAGATACTGCCGAACCGCTGGAAGACTATGTAACACTTCAAGAATCTCTGCTCCTTTAATAACCTAGGAATTAAAAAAAATAAAAAACCATACAATTTAATTATTATTGTGTATTTACATTAGAAAAGCATGGGATAATCTTTAAATATGCATATTTAAGGTTCAGGCATTACCTTTTCCCTGAGATCTGGTCTTTCTAAGGCAATCATGCTGACATAGACAGTATAAGTCACAAAGGTTTTATAATCCATGAGTTCATAGGATGTAAATGTGGAAACAGTGTCAAGAAAGAGTTCAGCAGCCTGTTTGAAATCACGAATAGCCACACAATAAAGACCTTGATACACTTTTAAGCGGTTTCTCCTGTCCCAGTCTCCTCCTTCCTCTATTAAACTGTAAAATAAAAAACATTAAGATCATAATCTGGAAAAAGACAGTGCTTAAAGTTTCATGTTATTTTCAAAAAGAAAGCAACATTAAACGACTTGGACCAAAAGGAAATGTTTCACCAAGTATTTAAATAAAGTATTTTACTAAGTACGTACGTCAATTATGTAAACAAATTCACTAGTTATAATCAAAATAAGATAGGCAAATTTCTTATCAATCTCTCATTTATAGCATCATTATTTAAAAGGAACACATGATCATTGCTAAAAAGTACCTTTTGGCCTTTTCTGTATTTCGTGTGATAAGATCATTATCCATATAAAATAAACCAATCCTGAGGAGATAGAACACAATATCCAGTCGGTGACCCAAGGCCACGGTTTTGTCATATGTCTTGCGAAAGGCTGTCAGGGCTCCCTCCTAGCAAAAGAACCAAGGCAACAGGTGAGAAAAGTTTAAAAGTTTCAAAACCTTAAGCTATCTGGGGTTTTCTTCAAAAGGGGGGAATGGGTAGAAATAGAAATGAAACAAGATGGCCATGCATTGATAATTGTTGAAGCTGGGTTGTAAATACACAGGGGTTCATTATACTACTTACACTACTCTTTCTACTTGTGTAGAGGAAAGTATTAAAAACATGATACAGAGGGGAAGCGAATGTGGCTCAACCAGTTGGGCATTTGCCTACCACATGGGAGATCCCAAGTTTGAGTCTTGGTGTCTCCTAAAGATGAGCAGATACCCACAACCCACTGCAACAAGCTAGATGCCCACACCCTGCCACAATGAGTTAGATGCCTAAGCAAAGAGATGCCACAAGTCAGAAAATGATGCAGCCTGTGGGGAACGAATGTGTCTCAGGCAGTTGGTCCGGAGTTTGGTTCCACTGCCTCCTGGAGAAGGCAAGCAAACAATGAGCAGACAGACAAGAGAACCATCTGGTGGAGGGGGTGGGGATAAATAAACAAACAAACAAACATGATACTGAGCAAAAGCAGGTTCTTGCCCAGTGTACTGCAAAGACCAACTCCTGAGATACAGTTTCAAAGAAAGTTTTATTTGCTAGAGCATAGAAAGGAGCTCAGAGAGCCTAAGGGCCAAAAAGTCTGTCTCCCAGTACTGCAATGATTCTGAAAGTTTCGCAGTATCCAGTTTAGCAGGTTTACGCTAATGAGCCCAGGCGGGGCTGGCTCAGGTTCAAGGTATCTGGTGATGGGGGTCAGTTACAAGGTTTTGTTTTTTTTTTAATAGATTTCAAACTATTAAAAAAAAAATAGTTGAGGGTGCAGTGGTAACCATCTCAATAGAAATGTCCATATACAAGGGTAAGGCCAGTCTGGAATAATCATCACAATAGCAGTCTCAGAAATAAACACATACAAAGGGTGAGATCAGTCTAGCCAGTTTCAATAATTTCACATATTAATTTTTTCCTATTTTATAATATGCTAGAAAATAAAATGGCATCTGCATAATGATTCATTAATCATAATCATTTGTTAATTCTTAACTCTCAGTTACAAACCCATCAGATATGCTAAGCATATACTTAAAAACAATACAAAAAAATTCCTAACTTATTCAATTAAGTATTCTTTGTTCCATATATTGAATGTCTTCCCCTTTAATAATTAGAAAACACTATTTCAAAATAACTTTACTCTAAGTTATCAATCGTATCATTTAAACGGTAACAGAATTTTTTTTATTTTAGTCACTATTAGAAAATAATCAGGGAAGCAGATGTGGCTCAAGCAACTAAGCTCCTGCCTACCACATGGGTGGTCCCAGGTTCAGTTTCTGGTGCCTCCTGGAGAAGAAAAGCAAGATAGCAAGCTGGCTCAACAGGATGGCATGGCAAGCTGATGCAACAAGATGACACAACAGGGAGATACAAAGAGGAAACACAATGAGAGGCACAACAAAGCAAGGAATGGTGATGGCTCAATGATTAAGCCCCTCTCTCCCACATAGGTGGTCCAGGTTTGATTCCCTGTGCCTCCTAAAGGGAAGACGAGCAAATATAGACAGCACACAGAGAATGGACACAGAAGAGCAGACAGCAAACACAAATAACTAGGGGATGGGGGGATAAAGAAATCTCTTTCAAAAAAAAGAAAATTATTTAAATATACAATTCTATCTCAAGGAGCTGTGGAATAAATTATTTCTACAGTCTTAGTAAAAGACAAATCTAATAAAATCAATCGTTTTTATGTGTCACTTTTTAGTACGTGCCTAGCTTTGTTTTATATATTAAGCTATGCCTAAGTTTATTAAAGGGACTAGTAAGACAGCAACAAAAGCACTTAGCACTCAGAACTTGGTTTCTAAATACTACCCCCCAATAAAAGGAACCAAGGTTCCAAAGACAAAATGCATGATTGCAGTTTTGGAGAGCAAAAACAACAGGTGAGCCTATGACATCTTGTTGTACCAGAAAATAAAGTGAGCTAATGGGATTTATGTCCAGAGGACAAAGGAGCTGTCTTAAAGGAGGTTCCACTAACACATCTGTAACAGAGCACCATAAAGTACACAAAATATAAAAAGCAAAAGAATAGTATGAAAAATAAAAGTTCTTCCTTTTACAAGAGTGTTATTTAATAAACAGAATATAATATTAGAACACGCCCATTTTACAATCTCCCCCTCCAAAGTGTGGGCTCGAGCATGTCCTTGTCAAAATTCTTCAGGCACCTCTCTGCCTGGAGGATGCCCATACTCACATACATCGCAAGTGCGTACTCTTGCTTCTTCTCATTTCTCAATAAATCCTTTTACTTGCCTAAAATAAAGCTGAAAAGCCCGCCAAGACCTTGGTCACGAAGTCCTGTTTTAAACTCCCCACTGGTTCCCTGAAAACTAACGGGTGAAGAGAGAAAGACAGAACAGCAAACAGCTGAGATTCCTCACTAATATGGGGAAGGAGGAGGATGAAAGGCCTTAAAAAGATCTACCCCAGGGCCCCACACTGCATCTCAGCTGGGAGGAGGTCCGCACTCACATGTCAAGTGTATACTCACTTTTTCTCGTTTCTCAAACCCTTTTACTTGCCTCATTAAAAATTATAATAATTTTAAAAATAAAGTTTTTCAAGGCCTGAGTCAAAAACTATAAGCTTTTCCTTCACATATAACATATTAGTATATCATCTTTAAAACAAACAATGTGGGAAGATGGTAGAGTAGGAAGCTCCAGGAATCAGTCCCTCCATCAAAACAACTATTGAACTGGCACAAACTATCTGAATCAACCACTTTGAAACTCTGGAGACCAGGGGAACACTGTGCAGCATCCAGGGAGAAGGGGAAGGAAAAGACTGGTAAACTGCAACAAAGACCAGTGAGTTTCACCTTCCCAGAAGTGGCTACCATTCCCCTTCCCGTAGCCTTGTGGGAGCAGCATTAGCCCTCCAAACTCCAGGGATGTGCAGTCTGATCCCACAGCTCTACCTTTCTTTCATCAGCCACTTCAGATGGCTGGAGGCCTGCTCTGAAGGCAGCCATTGTTCCAACCCCAGCCCCCCTCACCCCCCAGGGCAGCAGAGGAATCTTAAAAACAGTAGTTTCTCAAAGATATAGAAAACAGTTAAAGAGCTGCATTAACTAGGCAAGTGATGAATCAAGAAAATGCAGCTTCAAAAGCTGCACAGAAGATGGTCCCGGTGCCCTTGCTTGCCCCTCCTCTACCCCTCCAAAACAAAGGGTGAAACCACCTTATGCTCCCACTGTGGGTCCCTAGCCTGGATCCGGGGCAGCGCAGAGTGGCGCCTTTGTATACCCTGTGCTGCATTTATGTCAGTGCCAATCTGTCTGGAAACAGGGGAGACTGAGCCAGGGAATGTGTCTCAGGCTTGCCCTCCCAGAGTTTGGCCTGAGGGCAGAGAAGCTGCTTGCAGACAGCTGGGACACTGTGAGAAGTAATTAAGTTGAAATAGCCCCAGGGCAAAGAACTACCTGCACATTAAATTATTCTAAAGAAGACACAGGAGGGAGAAAAGGTCTTTTCCAAAGGGAATAGAGGGGGTTTTCATTCAAACTCCTATGGACTATAAAAAGGGAATTCCTGGGGCCTCTAGAGAACAGGCCCAGAAGAAGAAGCAGTCTCTCCAGCTCAGGCTCAGATAAAACACAGGACCCTGTAATTACCATTTGCCTTGGGCTGATCTGCTTGATTTGAGAGCTAAGCTCTAAAGAAGACCACCAGCCAAAGCAGAGCCAATTTGCAAAAAGAATGAAAAGAGTTTTTTGCCTTGATTTGTTTTGATTAGAAAATCCCTTGTCATTATCAGTAGATGATTACAAATTTAAGGGACAGCCTACAGACTAAATCCTAGGACTTATACTTTAAAATATTAAAATGCACTGTGTGCAACAAATGACTGTAAGACAAACAGGACATGATGACCCATACAAAGAAATATGATAAAAATCCGGAAACTATCAATGAAGAAGACCATATTATAAACTTATTGGACAGAGACTTTAAAATGACCCTCAATATGATCAAGGAGCTGAAGGAAATCATGGAGAAAAAACTAAAGAATATGAGGAAAACAATGAATGAACAATATGGGAATCTCTCCAGAGAAATACTGGAGTTGAAAAACACAATAACTGAAATGAAAAATTCCCTAGATGATTTCAACAGTAGACTGGAGGTGGCAGAAGAAAGAATCCATGATCTCAAAAACACATGAAATGATTCTGGCTGAGGAGAAGATAAAGAATAAGAAGAAATTAAGAGACCTGTGAGACAACATCAAACATACCAATATATGCATTGTGGGAATCCCAGAAGGAGAACAAAAGCAGAAAGGGCAAAAAAAAAAAAAAAAAAAAAAATTCAAAGAAATAATGACAGAATTTAACAAATTTAACAAAAGACATGAATAAGTACATTCAAAAAGCCCAATAAACCCCAAAAAGGATAAATTCAAGGAGAACCACACCCAAACATAGTGACCAAACATAGTGACCAAAATGTCCAATGCCAAGAACTAGGAGAGAGTTCTGAAAGTTGCCTAAGAAAAGCAACAAGTGTGTCCAGGGGAATACACTGGGGATTATATGCAGATTTCTCATGAGAAACCACGGATGCAAGAAGGCAGTGGGTTGAAATACCTAAAGTGCTGAAAGAAAACAACGTCCAACCAAGAATTTTAAATCCAGCAGAGACTTTCTTCCAAAATTATGGGAGAGATTAAGACATTCCCAGATAAAAGCTGAGGGAGTCTGTCACCACTAGACCTGCCCTAAAAGCACTGCTAGAGGAAGACCTTCAGATTGAAAGATAAGGATAACAGACAGTGGGTCAAAGTAGTGTAACGAAATTAAAGACCTCTGGTAAAGGTAACCAGGTGAGTAATTATAAATGCCAATACTATTACATTATTTATGTAACTCCACTTCTAGCTTCATACAGATGCTAAAATGCAAATGCATAAAAAGCTTGATAAATTGATGGTTTTGAACATTCAATGTACAAATATATAATTTGTAACAAGTAAAGAAAGGGGGGAACGATGGGGTATAGGAACATTATATGTATATGTTGTTGAAGACAAGTTGGTATCAAATTATATGATTTTTATATATTTAGGATGTTAAATGTTAACCCTGTGGTAACCACCACATGAAAAATATATCCAGAAAGAAATGAGAAGGATATTAAATGGTACAACAAGCCAAATAATTACGAAAGTAGGCATTAACAGAAGAACTGAGGATCAAAAAAGTATAAGACTTACAAACACAATATAGTAATATGGCAAAAGAAAGGTCCTGCATTATCAGGAGTTACTTTAAATGTAAACAGATTAAACACCTAGTAGAAAAGCTGAGACTGGCAGAATGGATAAAAAGCAGGACCCAAATGTATGTTGTTTACAAGAGATTCAACTTAAATTCAAGGACATAAGTAGGCTGGAAATGAAAGGATGGAAAAATATATATACCAGGCAAGCAGTAACCAAAAGAAAGCTAGAATAGCTACACTAATATCAGATGAAATACCTTTAAGTCAAGAACTACTGAGGAAGAGGGTCATTATATACTGATAAAAGGGTCAATTCTACAATAAGACATAATTATAACTATATATGCACCGAACAACAGAGTCCCAAAATATATGAAGCAAATATTAACAGATTTGAAGCGAGAAATAAGACAGTTTTACATTAATAGTAAGAGATTTCAATACACCACTTTCAATAAAAATAGAACATGTGGAAATATCAATAAGGAAATAGAAGACTTGAATGATACTCTAACCCAGCTAGACCAAACAGATATACATAGAACACTTCATCTGACTGTGGCAGAATACACGTTCTTCTTAAGTGCACATGAACCATTCTCCAGAACAGACCATATAGTAGGTCACAAAACAAGTACGAATAAGTTAAAAAATACTGAAATCCTACAATGTATCTTCTCTGCTCACTATGAGATGTAGCTAGAAATCAAGACAGGGAGATATGGACAATTCACAAGTAAGTGGAAATTAAACAGTGTAGTCTTAACCTATGGGTCAAAGAAGAAATCACAAGGGAAATTAAGAAATATTGAGGCAGATGAAAATGTAAAACATAACATACCATAACTTATGGGATAGAGTAGAGGCAGCACTGAGAGGAAAATTTATAGTTCTATATGCTTACATTAAAAAAGGAGGAAATTGTGGGAAGATGGCAGAATGGGAAGCTCTGGGACTTTGACCTTGCACTGGAAAGACCGCTCAATAGGCAGAAGCTGTCTCAGACAATTGTGTTTGAAGCTCTGGGGGCCAGGAAGTGCTATGCAGTGTCCAGGGAGGATAGGAGGAAGAGGTTGAAGATTACAGTGGGAAACAATGAGTTGCTCTCGCCACACAGCAGCTGCCAGCACCCATCCCCCATGCTCATGACAGGTCGCCATGGGGTCCTGCCTCCAGCAGGCTTACTGCTGACAGAGGGGAACATGGAGGTCCTCTTCCCCGGGACCAGAGATGGGCACAGCAGATCACTGATCACTGCTTTTGACTGGCAACTTCAGATCTCTGCAGGCCAACTTAAGTAGACTCTAGGGGCAGCTGTTGTTTTGGCCTTCCCTTGACAAGGGTAGCAGCAAGAAAGACTTGGAGATGCTGCACTTCCTCTGGGCTCCGGGGGAAGAGTCACTGGGTCACTGCATTTGCTGAACAGACCAGCTGTGTTTGGCTGCAGGGGTCTCTTGATATCTTTCCTAATTTCCTCCAAAGGGCACTTTGGAGCTGGTCTGTGCCCCCATCGTAGATCCCTGGTCTTGTTTCAGCTGGGAAAGGTGGACTTGATAAAGTTCTCTCTGTTGTACCCCTCTTCCCAGAATTTGTCCTCTAAGCCAAAGCAGCTTGAGACAATGAAAGGAGTATAAGAAACTATAGAGGTAGACAGACTGGGGCAAAGACTTGCTGGCTTCAAAAACCCAGGAGAGGAAGGCCTGTCTCCCGGGAAACGGAGGTGACAACTAAGTTCCAGTAAACAGGGACACTCCAAAACAACTAACAAGCAAAAGCCCAGGATAAGACACAGGCCCAGAAAAACAGAGAAAATCCTGCACACTGCATTCACCAAAGGCAGACCTTCCTGATAAGAGGGCTGAAGCTTAAAAAAACTTCTGTCTTATCACCAGCTAGATATAAACACAAGAAACAGACATCTCAGGGAACAAACCCCAGGGTTAACATTGTCAAATATTAAAATGTATAATGTACAAAAAAAAAGAGTACAAGACAAATAGAAAATGATGGCACATCCAAAGGAAGAGGATTAAAATCCAGAAAACACCAACAAAGAAGACGAGAATATAGACATACCAAAAAAACCTCTAAAAAAATGATCTTAGAAATGCTCAAGGAGATGAAGGAAAATACAGAGAAAGAACTAAAGGATATCAGGAGAGTAATGAATGAGCAATATAAGAATCCTGGTAAAAGACAGAAATTTTACAAAGGAACAAAACACAACAACTGGAGTCGAAGATCACAAATAACTGAAATGAGAAATGTCCAGGAGGGTTTCAGATTGCAGTTGGCAGAAGAAATAGTCAATGAACTTGAAGACAATACACTTGAAATCAATGAGTGAGGCTCTAGAGCAGAGAGAAAAGAGTTATAAAAAACGTAAATAGCCCAAGACATTTCTGGGACACCATCAAGCGTACCAATATATACATTATGGGTATCCCAGGAGGAGAAGAAAAAGAGAAAGGGACAAAAAGAATACTGAAAGAAATAAAGACGGAGAACTTTCAAAACTTAGCAAAAGACGTGAATAGGCACATTCAAGAAGCCCAGAGAACACCAAACAGGATAAACATGAAAAATATACCCTGTCATTCAGTGACCATACTACCAAATGCAACAAGAAAAAAGTTCTGAAAGCTGCAAGACAAAACCAACATGTTATGTGCAAGAGAGTCCCAATTAAATTAAGCACTGATTTCTTATCAGAAACCATGGAGGCAAGGAGGCAATGCATTCAAATGCTTAACAGTGCTGAAAGAAAACAACTGCCAACCAAAAATTTTATATCTGGCAAGGCTTTCTTTCAAAAATGAGGGAGTGGGGAAGAGGATGTAGCTCAAGTGACAAGACCTCTGCCTACCCTATGGGAGGACCCAGGTTCAATCCCTGGGGCCTTCTAGTAAAAAAGAAAAGAAAGCATGCATGCGCAGCGAGCCAGTGCCCACGTGGTGAGCCAAGCACCCATGTGGTGAGCCGAGTGCCCGTGCAGCAAACCGAGTGCTGGCGCGGTAAGCTGAGTGCCAGCATGGTGAGCCAAATGCCTGCACGAGTGCCCACGCAGTGAGCCGAGTACCCGCACAGTAAGCCGAGTGCCCTCACAATGAGCCAGTGCACAAACAAGTGAGTCATGGAGCAAGATGATGACGCAACAAAAGAGAGATGAAGGGGAGAGTCCAAGTGAAGCATAAAAGAGACCAGGAATTGAGCTACCGCAATTGACAAGGAACCTCTCTCCACAACAGAGGTCCCCAGGATCAAATCCCGGTGAATCCTAGAGGAAAAAGATGAGAAGAGAAGGCAAAGAGAGAAATAGATAAAGAAGATCAGACAGCATATGGACACAGACAGCAAAAACAGCAGGGTGGGGGAGGGGAAGGGGAGGAGAGAAAAAAATAAGGGAGCGATTAAGACATTCTCAGATAAACAAAAGCTGAAAGAGTTTATTACCACTAGACCTGTCCTACAAATAATGCTAAGGGGAGTTCTTCAGACTAAAGAGAAGGACACTAGACAGAGGTTCAAAGTGGCATAAAAATTAAAAACTTGCAGTAAAAATAACCATTTTGGTCATCATAAATGCTAGTATTTTTGTAGTATATTATCTGGAATGTAATTCCACTTCTTACTTGCTACAGGTGCTAAAAAACAAACACATAAAAAGTAATGACAAAATCTATGGTTTTGGACATAAAATGTACAAAATCTGAGTGGTAACAACAACAGAAAAGTGGGGGGACAAAGGAGTTTGAGAAAAGTATATGTGCACGCTATTGAATTTAAGTTGGTACCAAACCAAAAACGACTGCTAAATATTTAGGATGTTAAAATTTAACGCCATGGTAACCACAAGGAGAATAGATGGAAAAATATATCAAATAGAAAAGTAAAGGCATTAAGGGAACTCTTGAACAAACAATTAGAAGACCTAAAAAGTCAATAGCAAATTGGCAGAAGAAGAAAGTCCTGCATTATCAGTTGTGACTTGAAATGTAAATGGATTAAACTCTCCAGTCAAAAGGCAGAGACAGGCAGAATGGACAAAAGAATATGACCCAACTTTATACTCTCTGCAAGAGACTCACCTTAAATTCAAAGATAGAAGTAGATCAAAAAGTGAAAGGATGACGCAGCAAAGGGACACAGAGAACAGACAACTGGGGCGGGAGTGGGGGAAGGGGAGAGAAATAAATAAAAATAAATCTTTAAAAAAAAAAAGTCAAAGGATGGAAACAAATATACCAAGTAAGTAATAAAGAGAGCAGGAGTAGTTAAACTAATATCAGACAAAATAGACTTTAAGTCAAAAACAGGTACAAGGGACAGAGATGACCATTATATACTGATATAAGGGGACAATTCAACAAGAAGATGCAACAATCATAAATAAATATGCACCTAAGAGCAGAGCCCTGAAATATATGAAGCAAATACTGATGGTTCTATATTAATAGTAAAAAGGGAGAAATTAATGGTTCTACATTAATAGTATGAAATTTTAATATACCACTTTCAGTAATGGACAGAATATCTAATCGTAAACTCAATAAAGAAATTCAAAACTTGAATGATACTTTAAAACAACTAGACCTAATGGACATACATAGAACTCTTCAGCCAAAAAAAACGCAATATAGGGAAACGGACTTTGGCCCAGTGGTTAGGGCGTCCGTCTACCATATGGGAGGTCCGCGGTTCAAACCCCGGGCCTCCTTGACCCGTGTGGAGCTGGCCCATGCGCAGTGCTGATGCGCGCAAGGAGTGCCGTGCCGTGCCACGCAAGGGTGTCCCCCGCGTGGGGTAGCCCCACGCGCAAGGAGTGCGCCCGTGAGGAAAGCCGCCCAGCGTGAAAAGAAAGTGCAGCCTGCCCAGGAATGGCGCCGCCCACACTTCCCGTGCTGCTGACGACAACAGAAGTGGACAAAGAAACAAGATGCAGCAAATAGACACCAAGAACAGACAACCAGGGGAGGGGGGGGGGGTTAAATAAATAAATAAATCTTTAAAAAAAAAAACACAATATACATTCTTCTTGAGTGCACATGGATCATTCTCCAGGATAAATGATAAGTTACAAAACAAATCTCAATAAATTCAAAAATATTCAATTTTTTTTCCAACCACAATGGAATGAAGCTAGAAATAAATAATAGAAAGAGAAATGCACAATTCACAAATAAGAGGAAATTAAACAATATACTCAAACAACCAAGGGGTTACAAAGGAAATCACAAGCATTAGGAAATATCTTGGGAAGCAGATTTGGCCTAACAGATAGGGCATCCGCCTACCACATGGGAGGTCCAAGGTTCAAACCTAGGGCCTCCTGACCCATGTGATGAACTGGCCCATGCGCAGTGCTGATACAGGCAAGGAGTGCCATGCCATGCAGGGGTGTCCCCTGCATAGGTGACCCCACATGCAAGGAGCACGTGCCGTAAGGAGAGCCACCCAGCGTGAGAAAAGCGCAGCCTGCCCAGGAATGGCGCTGCACACACCAAGAGCTGATGCAGCAAGATGCTACAACAAAAAGAGACACAGATTCCGGGTGCCTCTGACAAGAATACAAGCAGACACAGAAGAACACACAGTGAACAGACACAGAAAGCAGACAACTGGGGGCAGGGGGGAAGCAGAGAAGGGGATAGAAAAAAGGAAATATCTTGAGGCCAATGAAAATTAAAATACAACATACCAAAACTTATCAGGGAAGTGGATGTGCCTCAAGGGATTGAGCTCCTGCCTACCATATGGGAGGCCCTGGGTTCGGTTCCCAGTGCCTCCTAAAGAAGATAAGCATGACAGCAAGCTGATGGGGTGGGCAGGCGCAGTGAGCTGACACAATAAGATGACACAATAAGAGACAAGAAAAATATAATGAGAGATAAAACAAAGCATGAAGCAGAGGTGGTTCAAGCCTCCCACATCAGAGATCCAGGGTTCAGTTCCCGGGCCTCCTAAAAAGAAGACCAGCACCCAAGAAACAGACACAGCAAATGCAAAACGAAGGGGTGGGAAGAAATTAAAATAAATCTTTAGGGAAAAAAAAACATATGGGATGCAGCAAAGGCAATGCTGAGAGGGAAATTTATACATCTGAATACTAACATTGAAAAAAAGAAAGGCTTGAAATCAGAGACCTAACCTCAGTACTGGAAGAACTAGAAAAAGAAGAGCAAACTAAACCCAAAGTGAACAGAAGGAAGGAAATAAAGATCAGGGCTGAGATATGAGATAAGAGAATTTTTTAAAAAAACAATAGCAACAAAACCAAAAGTTGGTTCTTTGAAAAGATCAATGAAATTAACAAGCATTTAGCTAGACTGACAAAGAAAAATACAGAGGACACAAATAACTAAAACCAGAAATGACAAGGGGGGCATCACTACCAATCCCACAGAAATAAAAAGCATTATAAGAGGACACTGTAAAAAACTTACACCAACAAATCAGATAACCTAGATGAAATGGGCAAATTTCAAGAAACTCACAAACTTCTATACTGACTCAAGAAATACAAGATTACACAGTCTAATAACATGTAAAGAGACTGAATCGGTAATAAAAATATCCCAACAAAGAAACGGCCAGGACGAGAACATTCCAAGAAGAATTAACACCTATCCTGCTCAATGTCTTCAGAAAAACTGAAGAAGAGGGAACACTCCCTAACTCGCCCTCATACCAAAACCAGATAAAGATACCACAAGGAAAGAGAATTACTCATCAATTTCTTACAAATATAGACCCAAAAATCCTCAAAGAAATACTAGCAAACCGACTCCAAGAGAATAACAAAAGAATTATACAACATGATCACATGCGATTCATCCCAGGTATGCAAGGGTGACTCAACATAAGAAAATCAATTACTGTAATACACCACATTAACAAAAGAAGGGAAAAAACAAAACATGATCATCTCAATTGATGCAGAAAAAGCATCTGACAAAATTTAGCACCCCTTCTTAATAAAAACATGTAGAAAACTAGGAATAGAAGGAAACTTCCTCAGTACGAAAAAGGCATAACACAGCTATCATATCCAATGGTAAAAACCAGAGAACCTTCCCTCTAGGATCAGAGACAAGGCAAGGATGCCCACCATCACCATGTTATTCAACATTATACTGGAAGTTCTTGCCAGAGCAATTAGGTGAAAGAAAGAAAGAGAAAGCATCCAAATTGGAAAAGAAAAAAGAAAAACTTTCTCTATTTGCTGATGACATGATCCTATATACAGAAAATCCTGAAAAATCCACAACTAAGCTCCTAGAGTTATTAAACGAATTTAGCAAACTGGTGGGGTACAAGATCAACACCCAAAAAACTAGTAGTATTTTTATACATTAGTAATGAACAATCAGAACAAGAAATTAAGAAAAGAAATTACACTCACAATGGCAACTAAGACTCAAATATCTAGGAGTAAATCTAACCAAGGATGTAAAGGACTTATACCCAGAAAATGATAAGACATTGCTGGAAGAAATTAAAGATGACCTAAATAAATAGAAAGACATTCCATGGTCATGGACTGGAAGAGTAAATATTGCCAAAATGACAATTCCACCCAAAGGTATTTACAGACTCAAAGCAATCTCAATCAAGATTCAAACAGGCAATTTCTGGGAAGATGGCTTTAGAGTAGGCAGGCAGAGCTCAACTCTCTCACAAAAACAATGGAGAAAAGGCCAAAAGTTGTCCAAGGGACTTGCTTTGGAGGTGAGCAGAGAATAGTGCTGCACAATCCCCAGAAGGATGAGGGACAGAAAGACAAAGA
Organism: Dasypus novemcinctus; assembly: GCF_030445035.2. Taxonomy (NCBI): domain Eukaryota; kingdom Metazoa; phylum Chordata; class Mammalia; order Cingulata; family Dasypodidae; genus Dasypus; species Dasypus novemcinctus. The sequence goes on from NC_080698.1 coordinate 25,138,236, forward strand.
ACCCCAAGATATAGGAGGCATACACTGGCAAAACTGAAGGGAGAAATAGACATCTCTACAATAATAGTTAGAGACGTCAATACACCACTCTCATAATTGAACAGAACAACTGGACAGAGAATAAAGAAACAGAAAGCTTAAATAATATAAATGATCTAGACCTAACCGACATTTATAGATTACACCCCAAAACAGCAGGATATACATTCTTTTCAAGCATTCACGGTCCCTTCTCTAGGATAGACCATATATTTAGTCACAACACTGGTCTCTATAAATTTTAAAAGATTGAGATTATAGAAAAAACTTTCGCTGATCATAACAGAATGAAGCTGGAAACCAATAACAGATGGAAAAAGGGAAAATTCATATATGTATGGAGATTAAAAAACAAATAATCAGTGCGTCAAGGAAGAAATTGCAAGAGAATTCAGAAAATATCTTGAGACAAATGAATATGAGAACACAACATATCAAAACCTATGGGACACAGCAAAGGCAGTGCTGAGAGGGAAACATATAGCCCTCAATGCTTACATTAAAAAAGAAGGAAAAAAAGAGAAAAAAAGAATAAGAAGGAAGAGATAAAATCGAAGACCTAATTGCACACCTGGAGGAACTAGAAACAAACAAACAAAAACCGGCAAACTAATCCCAAACCAAGCCGAAGAAAAGAAATAGTAAAGATCAGAGCAGAAATAAATGAAAAGAGAAAAAACCCAGAGAGAGAATCAATAAAACCAAAGTTGGTTCTTTACGAAGATCAACAAAATCAACAAAGCCTTAGCTACACTGCCAAAGAAAAAAAGAGAGAAGATACAAACAAAATAAGGAAAGAAAGTGGGGGGGGGGGGGAGTGGGGGGCGCGGATGTGGCTCAACTGACAGAGCATCCACCTACCATATGGGGAGGTCCAGGGTTCAAACCCAGGGCCTCCTGACCTGTGTGGTGAGCTGGCCCATGTGCAGTGCTGCTGCACACAAGGTGTGCTGTGCCATGCAGGGGTGTCCCCCGCGTAAGGGAGACCCACATGCAAGGAGTGTGCCCCGTACCTAGCCGCGCTACACAAAAGAAAAAAGCTCACCCAGGAGTGATGCTGCACACACCGAGAGCTGGCGCAACAAGGAGACACAGATTCCCAGTGCCACTGAGAATGCAAGAGGACACAGAACACCACATAGCAAATGGACACAGAGAGCAGACAAAGGGGAGGGAGGGGGGAAGAGAAATAATAAAATAAATCTTAAAAAAAAAGAAAAGAAAAGAAAGAGGGGACATTACCACTGACCCTGCAGAAATAAGAACAACTATAAGAGAATACTATGAAAAACTATATGCCAAAACTAAACATCATAGAAGAGATAGGACAAATTCCTAGAAATACATGAACAACCTTCAGTGACCCTAGAGGAAATAAAAGACCTCAAGAAATCAACCATAAGTAAAGAGATTGAAACACTCACCAAAAACCTCCCAAACATGAAAAGCTCAGGACCAGATGGCTTCAGATAAATTCTACCAATCATTCAAAGACGATTTAATACCAATTTTGCCCAAGCTCTTCCAAAAAAACAGGAAAGAATGCTACCAATCTCATTCTATGAAGCCAACATCTCCCTAATACCAAAACCAGATAAAGATACTAAAAAGACAGAAATTACAAACCAATTTATAGAATGAATATACATGCAAAAATCCTCAACAAAATACTTGCAAACCAAATCCAGAACCACATTACAAGAATTATACACCACAATCAAGTGGGTTTTATTCTAGGTATGCAAGGGTGTTTTAACACTATCACCACTGTTATTCACTACTGTGCTAGAAGTTCTAGCTAAAGCAACTAGGCTAGATAAAGAAATAAAAAGCACCCAAATAGGAAAGGAAGAAGTAAAACTTTCATTCTTTGCTGATGATATGATGCTATATATAGAAAATCCTTAAAAAATCCACAACAAAGCTACTAGTACTAAAATTCAAGTTCAGCAAATTAGGCCAGTCTATTCAATAAATGGTGCTGGGAGAATTGGATATCCGTATCCAAAGAAAAGAAAAAGGGTGTGTATCTCACACTTTATTCAAAAATTAACTCAAAATGGATCAAGGACCTAAATATAAAAGCAGGAAGCGGACTTGGCCCAGTGGTTAGGGCGTCCGTCTACCACATGGGAGGTCCTCGGTTCAGACCTCAGGCCTCCCTGACCCGTGTGGAGCTGGCCCAAGCACAGTACTGATGTGCGCAAGGAGTGCCATGCCATGCAGGGGTGTTCCCCGCCTAAGGGAGCCCCACACGCAAGGAGTGTGCCCCGTAAGGATAGCCGCCCAGTGCGAAAGAATGGGCAGCCTGCCCAGGAATGGGGCCGCATACATGGAGAGCTGACACAGCAAGATGACGCAGCAAAAAGAAACACAGATTCCCATGCCACTGACAACAACAGAAGCGGACAAAGAAGAAGACACAGTAAATAAGACACAGAGATCAAACAACCGGGGCGGGGGGAAAGGGAAGATGGATAAATAAATAAATATAAAAGCTACAACCATAAACTCCTAGAAAGAAATGTAGGAAAATATCTTCAAGATCTTTTGGTAGGTGGTAGTTTCTTAAAACTTACACCCAAAGCAGGAACAACGAAAGAAGAAATAGATAAATGGGACCTCTTCAAAATGAAACACTTTTGTTCTTCAAATGGGAAAAAATACTTAGAAACCACATATCTGATATGGGTTTGAATATCCATGTTATATAAAGACATCATACAACTCAATGATAAAAAGACAAGAAACTCAATTTAAAAATGGACAAAAGGGAAGAGGACTTGGCCCAGTGGATAGGGTGTCCGTCTACCACATTGGAGGTACGTGGTTCAAACCCTGGGCCTCCTTGACCCGTGTGGAGCTGGCCCACACGCAGTGCTGATGCGCGCAAGGACTGCCCTGCCATGCAGGGGTGTACCCCGCATAGGGGAGCCCCAAGCGCAAGGAGTGCGCTCCAAAGGAGAGCCACCCAGCAAGGAAGAAGTTCAGACTGCCTAGGAATGGCACCGCACACACGGAGAGTTGACACAGCAAGATGACGCAACAAAAAAAGAAACAAAGATTCCTGTGTCGCTGACAACAACAGAAGCGGACAAAAACAAGAACACACAGCAAATGGACACAGAGAACAGACAACTGGGGGGAGAAAGGGAGAGAAATAAATAAAATAAATCTTTAAAATAAAAATAAAAATAAAAATGGATGAAAGACTTGAATAGACATTTCTCCAAAGAGGAAATACAAATGGGCAAAAAGCACATGAAAAAATGTTCAACATCACTAGCTATTAGGGAAATGCAGATCAAATCTACAATGAGATACCATTTCAAAACTTATATAGAATGGCCATTATTTTTTAAAAAACACAGAAAACTACAAGTTCTGAAAAGGATGTGGAGAAACAGGAACATTCCTTCACTGTTGATGGGAATGTAGTACGGTGAAACATCAGTGGAAGACAGTTTGGCAGCACCTCAAGAAGCTGAATATAGAACTGCTGTATGATCCAGCAATCCTGTAACTAGGAATATTCTGAAGAACTGAAAGCAAGGACACAAACTGACATTTGCACACCAAATGTTCACAACTGCTAAAATATGAAACCAGCCCAAGTATCCATCAACCGATGAATGGATAAACAAAAGGTGATACACACACATTGTGGAATACTATTCAGCTGTGAGAAGAAATGAAATCAGGATGCACATGACAACATGGATGAACCTAGAGGACATTATGTTGAGAGAAATAAGCCAGACACAAAAGGACAAATATTGTATGGTCTCACTAATAATATGAACTAAATATGATGAGTAAACCCAGACGTAAACTCTAGAGAATGGGTTACTAGGAGATAAATTATGGATTGAGAATGGGAGGTGATACTTGTTATTAATGTAGCATTATTAATAAGATTAATTGTAAAAGTGTGGAAATTAATAGAGTTAATGGTAACATATAATAACTATCACTGCTGATTTACAAATGTGATTGTGGCTATAAGGGATGTGTTTGTGGGTGTAAATGTCAACCGAAAGAAAACTAGAGAATATTTAGGGAATATCTAACAGTGATTTCAGTGGTAGATGAAAATTGCAATTAATAGTATAAATACAAGAACCCTCTTTTTTTACAAGTGCTAAGAATATGGTGATACATGGGAAAATTACAACTAACGTAACTTATGGACAATAGTTAACAGTAATTGTAATACTCTGCTACAATGGCAAGAAGTTATTTTTTCAACACTAAGGGACAACAAGCATGAGGTATAAGGGGGTATAGGATTTTTCCCTTTGGAGTAACAAAAATGTTCTAAAATTGAGGTGATGACAGTACAACTCTGTGATGAAAATGAGTCACTGAGTGTACACTCTGAACAGACTGCATAGAGCATGAAACTGTATAACACAGGGAATCCAATGGTGTACTGTGGTTAATGGGACAAATATGAGAACGTTTTCTCCTAAACAATAACAAATACATAATACTAATAAAGGGTGGTAATAATCGAGTGGGTGGCAGGAAAAATACACCAGATATAAGGGGTATAGTTGGTAGTAATATTTTGATGTGTTCTTGAATAGTCTGTAACAAATATTTCACAACAATGCAAGGTGTGGTGGGGAGATGAATGGGAGCCCTGTATGATCATATGCATGTTTGTTTTATAAATTCACAGACTTTACAAATTTATCATTTATGTATGTCCATGTATGAATGCTATACTTCATCAAAATTTTATTTTCAAAAATTCCAATAACACTATAAGAGCAAAAACTCTGATCAATAGCAAAATGTTTAGAATAAATCTGACTAGACTTAACGCAAAAAAAAAAAATTCTACCAGCCTTCTTTACAGAAACAGAAAAGCCAATCATCAAATTTATACGGAAGGATAAGGTGCCCTGAACAGCCAAAGTCATCCTAAAAAAAGAATGAAGTTGGAGGGCTCATACTTACCAATCTTAAAACTTACTATAAAGCCATAGTAATCAAAACAGCATGATACTGGCACAAGACAGATATACAGACCAATGGAATCAAACTGAGCTTTCAGAAATAAATAGTCACATCTATGATCCACTTAATTTTGACAGGGGTCCCAAGTCTTTCAATGGGGAAAGATAGTCTCTTCAACAAACTGTGCTGGAAAACTGGACCTCACTGTGCAAAAGAATGAAGGTGGACCCCTACCTCACATCATATATAAAAATCAACTCAAAATGGATCTTAGACCTAATTATAAGAACTAGAACTAAAAAACTCCTGGAAGAAAATGTAAGAAGGTATCTTCTAGACCTCATGTTAGGCCATAGTTTCTTAGACTTTATGCCTAAAGCACAAAGAAAAAAATAGAAAATGGGACCTCATCAAAATTTAAAACTTTGCATCTCAGAGGACTTTATCATGGAAGTAAAAAGGCAAACTACTCAAAGGGAGAAAATATTTGGAAACCACATATGTGGTAAGGGTTTAATATCCAGAATATATACAGAACTCCTACAACTCAACACTAAAAAGACAACCCATTTAAAAAATGGGCTAAAGACCTGAATAAACATTTCTCCAGAGAAGAAATTCAAATGGCCAAAAAGCACATGAAAAAATGCTCAACGTCATTAGCTATTAGGGAAATGCAAACTCAAACTACAGTGAGACACTATTTCATACCCTCTAGAATGGCAACCATTAAAATGGAAAAATTTAAGTGTTGTGGAGGATGTGGAGAAATAGGAACTCTCATTATTGCTGGTGAGAATATAAAATGGTGCAATTACTGTGGCAGAAAGTTTGGAGATTCCTCAGAAAGTTAAGCATAGAATTACCACATGACCCGGAATTCCCACTTCTAGGTATATACCCTAAAGATCTGAAAGCAGGGAGAAGATCAGATATTTGCACACCAATGTTCACAGCAGCATTATTCACAACTGTCAAAAGATGAAAACAACCCCAGTGCCCATCAACCAATGAATGGATAAAATTTGGTACAGCCATACAATGGGATATTATTCAGCTACAAAAAGAATGAAATTCTCATACATGTGACACCATGGATGAACCTAGACAATACCATGTTGAATAAAATAAGGCAGACAGAAAAGAACAAATATTACATAACCTCACTGACATGAAATAATTAGAATAAGCAAATTCATAGAATCAGAGTCTAGAATATAGGATACCAGGAGACATGATGGAAGTATGGAATAGGAAGTTAATGCTTAAATTGTATAACATTTCTATTTGGGTTGATAGTTAAGTTTTGTAATGGAAGGTGGTGATGGCAGTACAACATTACAAACATAATTAGCAGCACTGAATTATGTATTTGAATGTGGTTAAAAGGGGAAATTTTAGTATATATGCTACCAGATTAAAAATTTGCTAAAAAACATAGGACTGTACAACACATTGAACGCTACTGCAAATGATGAACTATCGTTAATAGTACTATTATAAAAATATTCTTTCATAAATGGTAACAAATGTACCACACTAATATCAGGTGATAATAATAGGAAGGTATATAGGAACTTTTTATTTTATATATAATTCTTCTGTAAACCTACAACTTCTCTAATGAAAACACACACAAACCACCTAGGGTAAACACAAATTATTAGCTCTTTTTAAACTTTTCTGTATTTTCCAAATTATTACAATGACCAAGTGTTAAACTTAAAATCAGAAAGAAAAAAAAGATTTTAAATTTAAATTAAATAACAATAGCTACTATCCTTTAATATGTAAGTACTAAGTATGTGCCAGGTACTAGACTAAACTCTCAGACCCTATCTTTAATTTTCATTAAGTAGGTACTATTATCATCCCTACTTTACAGATGAAGAAACTGAGATATAGAGAGGTTCAGTAAATCATAATTACTGAAGCTGGAATTAGAACCAAGGCAATCTGAACCCAAGTGCCTATGCTACTTCATTTTTTATAATGACACCATGACATCTTGTATCCAAATGCTTCAAGGTGCACTGCTTAAATTTAAGAACATGCAAAGCCCATCCTATTAACCACAATTATACAGTCACTAAATTTAAAAAGGGCATGTAAATTATGCTGGGTGCTACGGGGACCAATCTGGCCATACATAGTAGAAGAAAATCTTTTCATTGTCTAAACTTCAGAAATTTCATTTCTTAGAACACACCTTAGAAATGCTAACTTATATACACAAGGAGGCATTTACCAGGATGTTTTCACAGCAGCAGCTTTGTAATATCAAAAAGCTGGAAAAACATATACGCCCATCAATAGTAGAATGGCTACAAAAACTATAGCCTAGCCCCACAATGGAGTAATTAGTAGCAGTTACCCAGAATGTGTACATTTACGTACATTAACGTGGAAAGATCTCTCAGATATAATACTGAATGAAAAAAGTAAACAGAACATAAATATACTATGAGCCCATTTATTTAAAAAAAAAGCACATAGAAAAAAACACGATTACCTATTTTCTACAAATACCTATACATACATGTAAATACACAATAAAAGAAAATATTGTGTAAATAACAGTAATTACAGATAAGGAGGAATACACACTTGGCTGATGTTTAAGGGCAGGTGATAAAAGGGTATGGCAAGAAGACTATTTTTCTTGCTGGTGATTTACATGTTCAGGAGAGCTTGTACTACCTCTGTACTTAGGAGGAAGTTAATTTTTTAAAAAAAATTTTTTGATGAGATATTCATCTGGAACAGCCCCAATTTTAGACTAAACTACCTACAGGGAGAGAAAATGATCTCCACTCACCTTGTCACCTATCCGACAGAGGTACTCGGCCTTTGTCATCATTGCATCACGGATTTCGCTCTCTCCCAGATTCTTCTCTGCATCTTCCAGCTCTTCATCCAAACGTTTCAACTCTTCTTCATTTGCCTTCTTCATTTTATTGAGGAGGTCCATGTCCATCTGCCAGTCAAGAGATTTGCACAAGGCTTCATAGTAAGGGGCCATATCTGAAAGCCAAAAGGAAGGATATGACTTAGGAGTTGGGGTCAGTTTAGCCTCAAGTCAGTGTGTGGCCACCCACCTGTTCCTCACTACATAGTTATGCCATCCACCAACCTCCTAAACACTACCAGGAAGGAAGAGGACAGAGCATGGTACAGGACTTGGCACAGAGTGGGCAGTCCATAAATGTTCGCGGTAGGAAGTGTGCACCAGGCAGGGCCAATCCTCAGTTTGCCTCTTGACAGCCTCGGTTCCAACAGAATCCTCAAGCAAGGGAAAGGGTCAAGCCTGCATATACGCGTACACTATACTCAGACACGTGTGCTCACATATACCCAGAATGCCCTCTAAGTGCCATTCACTGCTAGGAAGTCCGAAAGGAGCTGAACCCAAACTTCCGCTCCAAGAACGCCCCCAGCGCGGGACCAGTCTCAAATGACAACAGTGACTGAACCCTTGCTCTGTGCCTAGGCTAAATATCCCCCAGGATGCCCTCAGAGGGTAAGACCCTCAGAGTTGCATAACCATCCAAGAGCAAAGTCGGGGTTCCCTAGCGCTCCCCGCACCGGGACCCAACAAAAGGGATAGCCCGAAGGGATGAGAAGCGGGGTGTAATCTCGGAAACTCCGTCAGGGACCGGAGCCCCATCGGGAAAAATCCCCGCAGGCTCCGGCGCGCGGAGCGACCCCGAGCTAGGCCGCTGACTCGGCGTTCGCGCGGGCCTCACTGTTATCGCGGACGGCCGCCATCAGCTCGTCGCGCACGGCCGTGTCCCCACGGTGCTCCGGCAGGCTGAGCAGGAAGCGCAGCTGAGCGATGCGAAGGTCGGGGTTCTTGGGCAGACCCTCTTCCTCCAAGTTCTCCAGCGGCATCGTGAGGGCGGCGGCGGCAGTTGAGGAGGTGACGGCAACTCAGGGCAGACCCGAGACGGCAGCAGCGCCGGCGGTGGCGACGGAAGCGGGAGGAGCCGGCGAGTGGGCCCAGCCGCCTCCCTCCCGGCTTCCGGTGCCGCTTCCGCCCTGGCCGGCAGCGTCCCCTGCTGGACCCCGCCGGAAACACCTCGCCCGGCCTGAGAGCAGTCACCCGCCTGTGGTCGCCGGCGGCTTTCCCTAGCTCGCCGCCGGGTGGAGTCCCCAGAGCGGACAGGGTTCGATTTCGCGAACCCTTTCCTCCCTCACTAAAATCGTTAGCAACGACTCTTCAATCCACTTTTAATTGACACAAGCTGGCAATCTTTTTAAATTTTTGAAAATAATAGTAACAGTAATAAAAACCACCACCACAACTTGTCCACCACAACTTGTCTATCCTTGTTCTTTGCCTGGCCCTTTACTTTTATGCACATCATCTCATTTTACTCCTCTGAATACTATGGGGTAATACTATTACCCCATTTTATAGATAAGAAAATTGAGGCACTAAGTGTTAGGGAACATGATCTACCAAGGTCATGTGACCCCTATGTAGCAGTGCCTGAATAAAAACTCTAGCTCTAGATAGTTCTTCGGGCTATTCTAAGAAGGGCCCCCTGAATTCCACAGGCTTAATACAGTACAATGCATTATTTTGTTTATTTCATATGCATAATTTAAATCATGACATGCCTGCATTCAGTCTCCCTGTGTTCATGTTGTTAATCTTCACAACTGGTAATGGTTACATAAAATTGCACCGGAGGAATTCACCGTAATTTGTTTTGATTCTTCCCTCCGTTAGACATGGCTTGAGATATTCTGGAGTTTTTCTTTTCCTAATATAAAAACAGAACGAACACTTCTGGATCATTAGATCATTTTTTTCTTAATGTAAATTCCCATACAGGATTAATAGATAAAAGAAGAAATGTTACTGTGACTTTGAATATGTAATGTCAAACGGATTTCCAAAAAGAGTTGAACCAGTTTGCACAATCACTGAAATGTGGATTCTCACCAGCAGTAGGCATTACCACACAAGTTTAAGATATTGTCTGTGTTTATAAAAATGAAGCAAGCATTTGAAGACAACTCAAATGATAAACTAGGAAGAGCAAAGAAAGAAGTCGGGAAGCAGATGTGGCTCAGGCAATTGGGCTCCCATCTACCATATAGGAGGACCAGGGTTCAATGCCCAGGACCTCCTGGTGAAGGCACGCTGGCCCGTGTGGCGAGCTGGCCCATGCGTAGTGCTGGCCCGTGTGGAGTGCTGCCCTGCACAGGAGTGCTGGTCCACTTGGAGAGCTGGAGCTGCAAGACGATGCAACAAAAAGAGACACAGAGGAAAGATAATAAGAGACAGAACAGATCAGGAAGCTGAGGTGACACAAGAGAATGATCGCCTCTCTTCCATTCTGGAAGGTCCCAGATCGGTTCCCAGAGCTCCCTAATGAGAATACAAGCAGGCACAGAAGAACACACAGCGAATGGACACAGAGAGCAGACAATGGGGGGGGGGGGAATAAATAAGTGTTTAAAAAAAAGTTACTAGCTCTCCATTACTGTTAAATTTTGATGAGGACTTTTTAAACATCTTTCACTCATATACTCAACAAACAGATATTGCCTTGTTATAAAGTGACAGGCACAGTTTTAGGCACTAGGGACATGACATTGAAGAACACAAAGTGAAATAAGTTTACCTTCCAGAAAACATAGCTTTACTGAAACATACCTAGAGATATGAATAGGATCGTTCTATACTGGCACTTTGTAAACTGCTTTGTTTACTCCACTAGGGATTGTGAACACCTTACCTGCCAAGGAATAAATATTGACATCGTCACCTCTAATGATCACACGGATTGCTCTTATATTTATATTCCAACGTTTCCCAGTCAGTCCTCTATTCTCATCATTTTCACTTTTTCACTCATACAATACTACAGTATATAAACACTCAAAAGATACATATGCATACAGAAATACTCATATAGGTTCCATAATCAAAGTTAGGTTGCAGTTGCCGGAGGCTCTAAATGAGAGTGTGACTCAGTCATTCCAGGGGCAAAACATCTCCCAGGCGAAGTGCACAGCCTGCTGCTGGCCTCTCCCCTCAGAAAAGAGATGGGTTTCGGGCCAGATCTGTCTCTCTCTCTCTTTTTTCTTTTTAGCATCGTTACCATTAATTGCTGAGAAATCAATCGAACCCTGAACTGTTGCTGTGATTTGGTGCCTGGCTGATCAAAGTAGCTCCTTGCCCTGTATTGACAACTCATTATTGAACAGTAAATCGCCCATTCAATCACGCTCTTTGCGCCATTAACTGGATTAACTGGTTTCACAAAGGCCCTACTTTAAGCTTGAAGTCTGGGGTTTTTGTGGTCTCAGAGAGAAAAATAAATATGTATTTTCTTTTACAATCCTGCCTCATGGGAATTAATCATAAAAGGCTACAGTGATCTAGATGTACGTCTTTTTTGTTGTTGTTTCCTCTGGAGCTAGGGTTTATCTTAATACCATACTTTCTTCATTCATTATCAGTGTTCCAAACCCTTTTCCATCGGAACCTGGCTTTATTTAAAGCTCCTGCCAAGCAGAGCCCTCCTCCTTCTTTTCAGCTTTTGTATTTTCCCTGTACGTTAGATAATTTGGCTCTGAAATGGATGCTCAGTTTCAGGACGCTAGACTCTTTCATTCGAAGCAAAGCTAGTCAGCTCCCTGTAACTGCCCCCAGGGCTGTTGTGATGACTTACCAAGCCCACTGCAAAAGGGAAAAAAGTTCCTTTTAGTGTATAATGAACTTTATCTGCTTTGCTATGGTGAGGCTCACTTTTAATTACATGCATCTTTCAGCTTGTTTTGTTGAATTGCAAAGACTTTCTGTGAGGGGCCCTGATTACAGCTTCCCCACACGTGTCCAAGACGGGTTAGTGGGCTGCGCTCTCGTGCGCCTGCAGCGTGCTTCCTGTCAGGCAGTTGGCATTGCATGGGACGGGCACTTAAAGAGAGCCTCTGCTCGGCACGCAGGGACTTTCAGTGTGATTGTAGCAGAATGGTCAACTGATGCAGCGTGCTTATTTCTTCCTCACTAAATTCGACCTTTCTTTGGAGAAATAAAGAGACTCAGGAAATGCTGTTGTGCCTGGAGCAGGTTGTGGAGCGTGGGCAATTGACGTAAACAATATCAATTTTCCTTTTCTGTTCCTAAAGCCACTTGCACTCAGCAGGAAATGTCCAGTGTGTCACACAGTATGACACATTTCACGCAGCCGCACTGTTGGTATATTGATTTGTTCAACAGGTAACTGCTGAGCTCCTACTATGTCCAGGCACTGGTCCGCGTGCTAGAGTGCAGGCAGTGCCGCCCTCACTGAGTTCACGGACCTTACATACTGATGGGAAGTAGGGGAGACAAGTCACCACTAATCCACTGAATAAATTCTTTGGGTCATGGCGAGACTAGTGAAGACATGAACGGGTCGATGGGATAGAGACAGCAGGGAAAGGCCTCCTGCGGAGGCGACATTTGGGCCGAGCTAAAAATGCTAGCTTAGGTTAGGGTCATTTTAAAGGTGGTGACCTTACGCCCGTTTTCTCAGGTTTATCAATAATTACCACATACCAAATACAAAACAAATGTTGAGGAAGAGGTTTAGAGCTCTTTTTTCTCATTGCAGCTTCAAAATAAGATACTCATCCTAAGACTGGGAGGTGAAAAACCAGGATTTACAACGGGATCTGGGAGCAAAGTGTTATAGGTAAAGTCGTGAGGGTGGCAAGACTCCCATTTCTGTTAAATGGCTAGAATTGTATACTTCAGTCATGTCACCTGCCATGCCTCCACTTCCAGCTGAGGGCCTCCAGCACAGGGAGGTGAGCGCTGGGTCAGCCGCTACCTGTGGCCTAGGAGAGGCTCTGCCATAAACGGTTCCATCCCGAAAGGAAGACATGGGGCATTCAGATGTCTACACTTGAATTAGAATTGAATTAGAAACTGTGGGGAGAATCGCCAGTTAGTAGTGGGCAGGGACGACATAATATCAGGAAACAGAGCGAGAAACCTCGTGGGCACAGCTGCCAGGTAAGTTGGCATGTGAAGAGCAATCTGCAATCCCGAGCGGCACACCGGAAGGGAAAATCATCAACTTCTGGGGCAAAGGGACTTAGAGCTGCCAACAGTAAATTTGTCTCTACAAGGCCAATTTCTGCAACTATTCCTGTTTTTCCCAAGAGGCCTAGTTTACCTCTTTCCTACTCCCCAACCCCACACCAACCTATATTCTTTTTTTTTTTTTTTAAAGACTTATTTATTTCTTTCTCTCCCCTTCCCGCCCCCCGCCCCGGTTGTCTGTTCTCTGTGTCTATTTTGCTGCGTCTTCTTTGTCTGCTTCTGTTGTTGTCAGCGGCACAGGAATCTGTGTTTCTTTTTGTTGTGTCATCTTCTTGTGTCAGCTCTCCATGTGTGCGGCACCATTCCTGGACAGGCTGCACTTTCTTTCACGCTGGGTGGCTCTCCTTATGGGGCACACTCCTTGCGCATGGGGCTCCCCTACGCAGGGACACCCCTGCATGGCATGGCACTCCTTGCGCGCATCAGCACTGCGCATGGGCCAGCTCCACAGGACAAGGAGGCCCGGGGCTTGAACCGCGGACCTCCCATGTGGTAGACGGATGCCCTAACCACTGGGCCAAGTCCGCTTCCCCAAACCTATTTTCTTGAGTGCTGGTGAGACTTTACCACATGGATAATATTCCAGTTTTCCCTTTTTTATTATTCTCACAATAAGTGCTGTGACTTTTACAGTCGCAGAGCAAGACTGCTCTTGTGAAGAGCAGTTTCAGAAATGCTAATAAAACTGCACATGTATTTTACCCTTTGGCCCAGCACTTCCAGGAACTTACACCTCCAGTAATATAAACACACACACACGGTTATTCATTGCAGCATTATTTAAAATGGTAAAATGTTGGAAACAACCTAAATGCCCCAATACAAGGAACCAGCTGAATAAACTAACATCCAATGGAGTAGTATGCAGCTGTAAAAAAGTGAAGAAAATCTTTATGAGCTGATATGAAGTGATTTCCAGAAATCAAAGGGTACCATTTAACAAAGAAATGATAAAGGGGACTAAGGGAAGAGGCACTATAAAAGGTATAACTTCAGGAGTGGATGTAGCTTGGTGACTGAGTACCTCCTTCCCATGTAGAAGGTCCTGGGTTCAGTCCCCAGTACCTTCTAAAAAAAAAAAAAGAAAATTTAATAAGACATGGCCACAACACACTGTATTAGCACCATGCTACCAGTCTGGTTCAACATGCGGCCCCTGAATTCCAATTTCTTCTGAATATAAACTTGGAGAAACTATACCTGACACATTGAAACAATGTTGTATCACCCAAGAGCAGCTTCTGCAAAGAAGAGGCACTAGAAAGTAAACTTTGGGGAAAGAATTCAATATTTAACATTAAAACAAGATCTGTAGCATCATCTTGGTAAAATCAGAACTGTATTGGACTTCCTATTTGCTAATCTACACTACTTAATACTGATTTTATTTATTTATTTAAATTCTTTTTAAGCCACTGTTACTTATTTATTTTTAATTAGAGAAGTCGTGGCTTTAAGTTCTGTTTTTGTTTTGACTTTTTTTGTGGAGAAGGATGGGAGGGATAATATTTTCAGCACTAGGGTTTCATCCATGCTCTGAAGCATTGTTTCCTCTCACAGAGATTTTTGCTTATTCACCTTTCCTCTGAAAAGCCCAGGTGAAGGAAACGATGTCCAGTGTTTTACGTGGTCACCAGCAGAGGGCAGCAGTGTACCCCAGGTCTCCTAGAGCCACGCAGGCAGAGAAAGATGCAGGCGGGGCCCCAGGCGCAGCTGGCTATTGGGAATTCTAGGCGAGGCTTGTAAGCGAAGGAAAAAGATGAGGCACCCGGTATTGAGAACAATGAATCTGGACGTCTTCTAAATTTCACAGGAGAAAAATCATAGGAAAAGGCATTCATTTAAAAGCTGAATATGTCCTTGGAAACACAGTCCCTGCATTCTATTACAAATGAAGCAAAAGCAGCCTTAAACTATACTCATTTTAGATCCAGACTTTGCTGTCCCCTCTGAAAACATACCATCCTGCCTTTAGTCAACCAAGTTTTGATTCAACCCCTTCTGTGTGCTCCACATAGCATCACGTGTTGTGAATAAAAAATGAAAGATGGAGACTCAACCAAGCAAGACAAATCTAAAACACCATTTAAAAAAATTCTGTCAATGCATTGTTTGTTTGTTTGTTTGTTTTGCCTTTTAAATTTTTATTTATTATTTTTCTTTTGTGGTTGCTTTATTAAGTCAATGATTTTTAAAGGGAGTTAGGGTGATTCCAATTATATATTTTTAGAATATTATTCAGCAAAGGGTTAATAATTAATGTTGATCTGATAGGTCAATGTTTTAAGTTAACCCAAACCACAGAAAATAGACATTTGAGCCATTGCTTCCTCTAAGACCTCATGATTGCTTTATTTCTGATTTCCTTGGTAAATTAAATTGTTCAAACCTTTAGTTGGGAAACTTTTGTTGTTGTTTTAGTTTATATTTTAAATTAGTATAATAAAAACAAAAGCATCAAACTCTTATAGAACACTTGCTGTGTGTCATGTATTATTTAAAAATTTGATACATATTACGTAATTTAATACATACAACAACCCTATGAGGTAGGTACTATTATTATTCCATAGTACAGAAGGAAAAAATGAGATTCAGAGAGGTGAACTAACTTGATCAAGGCCACACAGCTAGTAAATGATAAAGTAAGGTTTGAACCCAGGAAGTCTGGAGTCAGCCTTCATGCACAAAGTCACTAGATCACACTTCTATTATCAAACATTAACCATAACATACTTATCCCTGAATAAAGAACTTCTGTATCAAATTAATTCACTCTCCCTCCTTTGAATTCTTATCTTCAATCATTCTAAATTGACTGAACACTCCAGTCTTTCCTACCACTTTCCCTTCCTAGGAAGTGCCAGGTCACATGAACCTTGACATTTAAGAGAAAATTGAGTTCTTTCATTGTTTGGATGTGGATTTTTTCCTAAAAGAACATCACACCTAAATCTTACCTTTCTATTGAACTTTTGTTGGTACTTCTAATTACTATTTTTTAGATCAAATTGCCATTAGATTTTATTTTTTTAAACACTAAATCTTGTTCTCATTTTTTATTAGAAAGGTTGTAGGTTTATACAAAAATCATGCAGAAAGTACAGAGTCCCCACAGCTTTCCCTATTCTTAACATTTTGCATTAGTGCGGTACCTTTGTTAAAATTGGTGAACCAATATTATAAAAATTATAGTATTAACTATAGTCCATAGTTTGCATTAGCATTCATACTTTGTACTGTTCAGTTCTATGGGTTTTCAACATTTTTATTCTGGTAACGTACACAAAACATTTCCCATTTTAACCACTTTCAAATATTCAGTTCAGTGGTGTCGATTATCATCACCACCATCCATCACCAAAACTTTTCCATCACACCCAACAGAAACTCTGTACCAATTAAGCATTAACTTTCCATTCCCTCCGGGATGACTGTGAATTTGCTTATTCTAATTAGTTCCTATCAGTGAGATGATACAGTATTTGTCTTGTTGTGTCTGGCTTATTTCACTCAACGTGTTGTATTCAAGGTTCTTTCATGTTGTCACATGTGTCAGAATTTCATTTCTTTATATGGCTGAGTAATATTCCTTTGCATGTAAATTCCACATTTTGTTTATACATTCTTCGGTTGATGGACATCTGGGTTGCTTCCATCTTTTGGCAATTGTGTATAATGCTGCTATGAACATCGGCATGGAAATACTTGTTTGAGTCTCTGCTTTCAATTCTTGTGGGATTGACAAATCAAATGGCAATTTTATACTTCAATTTTGGAAGAATTGCCAAACTTTTCCACAGGAGATGCGGCATTTTACACTCCCACCAGCAATGAATGGAGTGCCCCTATTTCTCCATATCCTCTCCAACACTTGTTATTTCCTGTTGGTTTTATTTATTTATGTATTTATTTTTAAAAGAGTAGCCATTCTGGTGAATGTGAAATGCTATCTCGTTGTGGGTTTGAGTTGCATTTCCTCAATGGTAACGCTATTAAGTGTCTTTTTATGTGTGTATTATCCATTGGTATATCTTCTTTGGACAAAGAGCTATTCAAGTCTTTTACCCATTTTTTAATTGGGTAGTTTTTCTTTTTGTTGTTGAGTTGTAGGACTTTTTTATATATTCTGGATATTAAACCTTAATCAGATATGTGGTTTCCAAGTATTTTCTCCCACTCTGTAGGTTGTCTTTTTTTTTTTTTTTAAGATATATTTCTTTATTTCTCCACCCTCCCTCTGGTGTCTGCCCTCTGCGTCCATTTGATGTGTGTTCTTCTGTGTCTGCTTATATTCTCATTAGGTGGCTCTGGGAACCAATCCTGAGACCTTCCAGAGAGGGAGAGAGGTGATCATTCTCTTGTGCCACCTCAGCTCCCTGGTCTGCTGTGTCTCTTATTGTCTCCTCTCTGTGTCGCTTTTTGTTGTGTCATCTTGCTGCATCAGCTCTGCGCATTGACCAGCACTCCTGCATGAGGCAGCACTCGGTGTGGGCCAGCTCACTGCGCGGGCCAACCTGCCTTCACCAGGAGGCCCCGGGCATCGAACCCTAGACTTCCTGTACGGTAGACAGGAGCCCAATTGCTAAAGCCACATCCGCTTCCCTGTAGGTTGTCTTTTAAATTGCTACTTTTGTGAGTTTTTATAGAAGCCCAATTTGCAACGTGTAATCTAAAATCCAGATTTAAAACATCTGCCCACCTCCTTCTCTTTATCTCCAAGGTAATGTTGCCATGTCAGGTGGCGGCTTCCTACTGTCTATTTCCTATTAGGTCTCCTAAATCTTCTTTCCCATTTCAGTAGCAGCTCCTGATGCTACTTACCCCCACTCCACTGGATCCTTTCTCCCTAAACACTTTTTTCCTTCTTTTTTTTCAGCTTCTTTTGAAGAAGAAAAAATGGGCTCTCCATTTGGCAACTGTTTCTGAAAACTTCCAAGATTTCTTACCTCTTCCTTCCAATCAGTGAAATATTAGGATAAAAATGTAAGAATGTCTTTGGTGACTTTTATTGTTTTTCTGCTACACGTTTATATGAATACTCTTCTTTCCTCAGTAGGGACAGGCCTTCTATTAGGTTGGTGCAAAATGAAATGCAGTTTAGGACTGTGAATTTTAAATCATTTTAACTAGGCTCAAACACATCTTTATTAATCAAAATAGGAACCATTACAATCAATACATTTTTGCCAAAGAGAAATAGTTTATTGAATTCTGTAGTGTAAAAATCTGTGCTTTGGGATTTGGGAACTCTTGGAAAGCATTTTCTACATCTTGTTGATTGTGGAAGCAAAAAGTTGTCAAGATGCTTAAAGAAGTGGTAGTTGGTTGGCGAGAGGTCAGGAGAATATGAAGCAAAACTTCGTGGGCGGCGGACTTGGCCCAGTGGTTAGGGTGTCTGTCTACCACATGGGAGGTCCACGGTTCAAACCCCAGGTCTCCTTGACCTGTGTGGAGCTGGCCCGTGTGCAGCGCTCATGCGTGCAATGAGTGCCATGCCACGCAGGGGTGTCCCCCGCGTAGGGGAGCCCCACGTGCAAGGAGTGTGCCCCGTAAGGAGAGCTGCCCAGTGCAAAAGAAAGTGCAGCAAGAATGGCGCCACACACACGGAGAGCTGACACAACAAGATGATGCAACAAAAAGAAACACAGATTCCTGTGCCGCTGACAACAACAGAAGCAGACAAAGACGACGCAGCAAATAGACACAGAGAACAGACAACTGGGGTGGGGGAGGGAAGGGGAGAGAAATAAATAAATAAATAAATACATCTTTTAAAAAAAACAAAAACAACTTCATAGCCCAATTCGTTCAACTTCTGAAGCATTGGTTGTGTGACGTGGGGTCAGGCGTTGTTGTTTAGAAGAATTAGGCCCTTTCTGTTGACCAATGTCGGCTGCTGGCGTTGTAGTTTTCAGTGCATCTCATCAATTTACTTTTCAGATGTAATGGTTTCACCAGGATTCAGAAAGCTGTAGTGGATCAGACCAGCAGCAGCCCACCAAACAGTGACTGTAACTTTTTTTGGTGCACTTTTGGCTTTGGGAAGTGCTTTGGAGCTTCCTCTTAGTCCATCCACTGAGCTGGTCATCGCTGGTTGTCACACAAAAGCCATTTCTCATCATATTTCACAATCCGATGGAGAAATGGTTCATTGTTGTTCCATAGAATAAGAGAAGACAACACTTCAAAATGACGATTTTTAAAATTTTCAGTCAGCTCGCGAGGCACGCACTTATTGAGCTTTTTCACCTTTCTGATTTGCTTCAAATGGTGGACGTTGAGTTCTTCAGCAACTTCTTGTTAGTTTAAGAGGATCAGCTTCGAAGATTGCTCTCAATTGGTCATTGCCAACTTCTGATGGCCAGCCACTACACTCATCTTCAGGGCTCTCATCTTCTTTGCAAAACTTCTTGAACCACCACTGCACTGTACATTCATTAGCAGTTTCTGGCCAAATGTGTTGATGCTGTGAGTTGTCTCCACTGCTTTATGACCCATTTCATCTCAAACAAGAAAATCACCCAAATTTGTTTTTTAAGTAACATCATTTCCATAGTCTAAAATATATATAAAATAAACAGCAAGTAATAAGTCATTAGCAAAAAAGCTCTGAGAAATGCATATTAAAATTATGTATAACATAACCACATTTATTTAAGAATGTATGCCAATATCAAACTGCAAATTGCAACTCTGCAAAAACGCAATTACTTTTGCACCAACCTAATACAAGCATACAGAATTGGCAAGACGAATTTATTCCACGGACCCTGCTTTCTAATCAGGTGGCCTCTGGTGGACTGTTTTCTCAGGGCGATTGCGACTGCTCTGGATGGTTATGCACCACGGGCTCCCCTCCTCTCTGATGCAAGCCGGCGGATCGATTTCCTAGACCGTGTCTAAGCCAAATATCTGAAATTTTTAGAATTCCCTTTTTTATATAACAAAAACAGGGGGATGAAGGGACACTGATTCCACACTTTCAACTTTATTTTAGGGAAGAATAATTTAATGACTCACCTGTTTGAAATGATGCTACAGTTAACTGTACAACAGGTCTGTTGCACTGAGAGATCCTTAAGTTTGAAGAGTTCACCTCTCTGGAGTAAAGCTCTTAAACAAGCCTCGCCTTGAGAGATGAAGGAGGGGGGATTCTGAGAAGGCAGGGACCTGAAGAAGCCACCTGAGAGTTTTGCCTCCACACTCACCTCCAGTCTCTCTGCCTCTCAAGAGGTCAGGCTGCTGGAGCCTCGGAGCAGCGCAGGTACATGAGTGCTCAATTCTCTCCTGCAGTACTGACAGTTTAAGCAGTGGTGTGATGTCTAAGAGAAAGACAGCACCGAGGAATTTCATGCATAGGCCAGTATGTCTTCCATTTGTCAGGGTGTAAGAAAGAAATTTGAAGATAAGCAAATGGTTGGAGACTATCGCATCCACAAGCTTCTTTCCAAGGCCACCATTAAAACCTCAAAAAATCCAAAAGCACTGAAATTTTACAAGTCACAATTTTCCAACCCATAATCCAGTAAAATTAGGCATAAGTAATTTTACAATGATCAAAAATCCTACCCAGTTGGAAACTAAAAAGAGCTGTTGATAATCTTTGGATCAAAGAGGAAATCCAAAGAAAACTTAGCAGCTATCTAGAAAGCAGTGAAAAAGAGTACACAGCATAACAAAATCTCTAAGACTCAGTGATTCCCATCCTCAAAGGAGAGCTTTTGGCCTTGAATGCTTTCACCTAAAGAAGGAAGACCAAAAAGGAGCAAGGACTTGTTTTTACAATTTACCAAAAAGAACAGTGAAATAAACCAAAAGAAACTAGGAGGAAGGATCAAATGAAAGATAAAACTCCAAATAATGAAATAGCATAGATAGATGGCAGAGAAGATAAATTAATCCAAACATTGGTTCTTGGCAATGACTAATGAAACAGATAAACCCCATATGAGCCTGTTTGAGGAAAGAAAGATAAAACGAGAGAGGATGAACAAAAATAGATAAGATCAGAAAAGAGAAATAACCACAGACACAGGAGAGATTAAAATAGCTTAAAAGAATATAATAAGAGCTCTGTGGCATCAGTGTCTGAAACTTGGAGGGATGAATTCCTAGCAACATTATATATTATGAAAACCGAACCCCCTAAAAAGTTTAAAATTTTGAATTATCAAAGAAAAGCTGGAAATGTTGATAAATTTTCTGTCATTAATTTTAAAAAGAACAGCTGTAGAGGACATTTGGGAGCATTGCATAGATATTTGAATGTGGCCTGTATATTATAAAGGTATTTTTTGGGGAGTTATTACTGATCTTCTCTGCTATGACAAATAAGACAAAGCCTATATTTTAAAAACCTTTACCCTGAAGCATTTAGGGGTGAAATGTCATGATGTTTGAAATTTTCTACCCACACACATATCCCAAATACACAATACCTTTATAAAACTACAGTAATCAAACAGCATGGTTTTGGCACAGAGAAAGATAAAGAGTTCAATGTAACAGAATAAAGTCCAGAAATAAACCCATGCATATACACAACTGGTTTTTAACAAAGGCACAGAGCAGTGTAACAAATGCTCTGATGTGCTTCATCAACAACCAGCAATTGGGTAGCCATTTGCAAAAAAAGTGAACTTGGATCCCTACCTCTCATCGTATTAAAGCCTAAAATTATAAAACTTCAAGATGAAAACATAGGAGAAAATCTCTGTGACCTTGGGCCCAACGAAGATTTATTAGAGAACGCTACCAAAACCCATAAAAAACAAACTTATAAGCTGGAGTTCATTAAAATATAAAACCTCTGGTCTTGAAAAGATTGTTGAGAATGAAAAGATAAGCCAGAAATTGGGAGAAAATCATTGGAAAGCATTTCTCTGAAATCCAGACTATGTAAGGAATTCTCAAAACTCAGCAATAAAAAAACAAATAATCTAATAAAAAATGGGCAAGAGATGTGAACAGATACTTCACTGAAGAAGATATATAGATGGTAAATAAGCACATGAAGAAATGCTCAACATCATTAGTCATTAGGGAAATGCAAATTAAACCTCAGAAGATACTACCACACACGTATTAGAATGGCTAAAATTGAAAAGACTGACCATGCTGAGCGTTGGTGAGGAGGTAGAGGAAATGGAACTCCAAAACACTGCTCGTGGGAATGTAAAATTGATAAGTACTTTGGCAATCAGTTTTGCAATTTCTTAAAAAGTTAAACATACACCTACCATGTGATCCAGGCATCCCAATGCTAGCTATTTACCCAAGAATAAAGGAAATATATATCCATTAAAAAACTTGTATACAACTGTTTACAGAAGATTTGTTTGTAATAGCTAAAAAACTGGAAACAATCCAAATATCCATGAACAGATGAGTGAATAAAGAAATGGTGTGTGTGTATATAATGGAATATTACTTAGCAATAAAAAGGAATGAATTATTAATATACACAATATCTCAAAAATAATAATGTTGAGTGAAAGAAGCCAGACAAAAAAAGAGTACACATTGTGTGATTCCATTTATATAAAATACTAAAAAATACAAACCAATCTGTTGTGACAGAAAGCAGCTAAGTAGTTGCCTGCAAAAGAAGGCAGAGGGGATGTGGAGGAGGGATTATACACAAGCACAAGGAAACTTGGAGGCTGATGGATATGTTCATTTTCTTGTTGTAGTGATGATTTCACCAGTTTAGCCATATGACAAAATTTATCAAATTGTACGCATAACTATAGGTAGTTTATTGGGTCGATTTTACCTTAAAGTGATTTTTAAATATTACACGATTATAGAATATGAAAAGTCCTCAAATTCATTTTATGAAACAACTTCACTTTGATACCAAACCTGATGAAGGTAGAAAAATAAAACTATAAAATATAAAATATTTATATGCAAATTGCCTCCATTGATATATAAAAACACTTTGACCATGTAGGGTTCATTCTAAGAACACAGGAGTGATTCAATATCAGGAAGCATATCAGTATAATCAATATAACCCCCATTTCATCAAGAAATTAAAGTAGACCACCATACAATTAAATCAATAGATGTTTAAAAGGCATCTAATAAAATTCGGCAGCAATTCCCAACAAAGGTTCTATAGTAAAGTAGGAATAGCAGGACACTAGTTAAGTAAATTTGCCTGATTAAAGCTTAACAAAGAACATTGGACTAAAAAATGAAATACTAAAACTTATTTCAATTAATATCCCAAATGAGACAGGAGTAGCATCTATTCCTCTTTTATTTACGCTGTCCTGAAAGTTCTAGTGACTGCAACAAGACAAGAAAAGAAGATAGCCGGTAAGAATATTGGAAAAGAAGTGATAAAACTGTATTATGCATGCAATCATAAGGAGTATGGAAAAGTAGGAAGAGAAGCAACTAGACTGTTACCATGAATTGCTCGGGGCTGGGGATGGGAGCAACGAAAGTGGGAGTAAGTTTGGAAAGAGGAGGAAGAGGGAGCCAAGCAACACCACCAATTCTAAAACTAAAAGCAAAAAGTAAATGAAGTAAAAGTCTGTTAAAAGCAAAACCAAAGAAAGGATAAATGATACAACTACATACCATAAAAGTATACAAAAATATTTTGTGTGATCTATTTATCTTTTTTAAAAAAGACAGTAAAAGGAAAAAGAAAAGGAAACACTAGGGCAAATCTCACCCTGCAGCATGCCCACAGTTCATGTCGGGGGGTAGGGGGGAAGTATATGAAAATAAAAATTAAAGAAGGCTAAAAAAAGTAAACATAGATTTACCATTTGACCCAGCAATTTTACTCCTAGCTGTACACCTAAGAGCAATGAAAGTATATGCCCACGCATACGTGTATGTGAGCATTCACTGTAGCATTATTCATAAGAGTCAAAAGGTGGAAACAACCCAAATAGCCATCAATATACAAATGGATAAATAAAAAGTGGTATGTCCGTATATCCATACAATGGAATAGTATTCAGTCATAAAAAGGAATGAATATCTAATAGGTGCTACAACATGGATGTACCTTGAAAACATTAAGTGAAAAGGAAAAAAAAAAGCCAGTCACAAACTACCACATATTATATGGCTCCATTCATATTATTTTATATTTATTTATTTCTGCCCACCCCCTCATTGTTTGCATTTGCTGTGTCTGTTCATTGTGTGCTTGTCTTCCTTTTGGAAGGTACTGGGAACTGAACCCAGGACCTCCAGTGTAGGAGGGAGGTGCCTAATTACTTGAGCCTCCTCTGCTCCCTGCTTTTTTGAGTCTCTCATGTTTTCCTTCTAATGTCTCCTATTGGATTATTTTGCTGTGTCAGCTTTCCACGCCAGCCTGTAGCGTCAGCTCACTGTCTTGCTCAATTTCCTTAGGAGGAACGGGGAACTGAGCCCAGGACCTCCCATGTGGTAGGCAGGAGCTCAATTGCTTGAGCCACATCCACTTCCCTCCATTCATTTTTTTTCCAAAGATTTATTTATTTATTTCTCTCCCCTTCCCCTGTCGTCTGCTCTTTGTGTCCACTCACTGTGTGTTCTTCTGTGTCTGTTTGCATTCTTGTCAGTAGCACCAGGACTCTGTTTCATTTTGTTGCATCATCTTGCTGCATCAGCTGTCGTGTGTGCAGTTCCACTCCTGGACATGCTGTACTTTTATCACACTGGGTGGCTCTCCATAAGGGGTGCACCCCCTGCACATGGGGTTCCCCTATGTGGGGGACACCCATGCATGGCATGGCACTCCCTGCACGCATCAGCACTGCACGTGGCCCAGCTCACCACATGGGTCAGAAGGCCCTGGGTTTGAACCCTGGACCTCCCATGCGGTAGGCGGATGCTCTATCAGTTGAGCCAAATCTGCTTCCCTCCATTCATATTAGTATGTCCAGAAAAGGCAAATCTTTAGAGACAGAAAGTTAGATTAGTGGTGGCCTAGGGCTGGGGACAGGGGGGCTGGAGGGATTAAGGGTAATAGCTAAAGGGGGTGGTATAGTCCACAATCTAAAATTGACTGTGATGATGGTTGCACAAGTCTGTGAACATAATTTTTAAAAAGTATTAAATTGTACATGTTAAATGGCTGACTCATGCAGTAAGTGAATTATATCTCAATAAAGTTTTTACAAAAATAATAAAAGCTGGATTCAACTGCTTTCTGACTCTCTTTACAGGTAACAGGCCACTTTATATCATCCAGATTTCCCCCAATACTTCTCTTTCTCTAACCTACTCTATATTTGCTTCCTCTTATTTAGTGGCTCTCTCCCCACTGGAATTCAACTCCATGACTGCAGGGATCTTTCAATGGTTTATCCAGTGCTGTATCCCCTTTACTTAGAATAGCACCTGGCACATAATAGTAT
Organism: Dasypus novemcinctus; assembly: GCF_030445035.2. Classification (NCBI taxonomy): domain Eukaryota; kingdom Metazoa; phylum Chordata; class Mammalia; order Cingulata; family Dasypodidae; genus Dasypus; species Dasypus novemcinctus. The sequence continues at coordinate 25,163,721 of NC_080698.1, forward strand.
GTGCTCAATAAATATTTGTTGAATTAGTGCATACATGAGTTAAAACTACAGACCCTGGAAGCAGATGTGGCTCAGGCAGTTGGGTGCCTGCCTCCCACACAGAAGGTCCTGAGTTTGGTTCCCAGTGCCTCTAAAGAAGACAAACAAACAATGAGCAGACAACAGGCAGACATCAAGCAAAAAAAAAAAACCAAAAAACAAAACAAAACAATGAGTAGACAAGAAGCAAAAACATAATGAGCAGGGAGTGGATGTGGCTCAAGCAGTTGGGTGCCTGCCTCCCACATGGGAGGTCCTGGGTTCAGTTCTTGGTACCTCGTAAAGAAGAAACAGACAACGAACAGACAGCAAGCAACAAAACAAAACAATGAGCACACAAGGAGTGAACAGACAAGGGAGCCATCTGGGGGTGAGGGGTGGGGTGGGAACTACCGATCCTGCCACGAGTGCCCCGAATGATGCTCTTTTCTGGTTGCAAATGATAATGATGACCTCAGCTCTAGCCTCTGCAGCACCCTATCTGTCTCTAATGATCCCAAGTTGTGTCTTGGAATACATTTGTGTAAATTTAGCACAATGAACCACCTATGAGAAAATGGGAGCTCAAAATCTCAATAAAGCAACAGGCTATGACCTTCCAAAAAGAGTGGTGATCAGTGTGTCCTATTGGTGGATCCCGCCTTAACCTTCAGGATCTGACTCCACGGTCACTGCGTTCATTAGGGTTCTGGATGTCATACGCCACAGAAACAGATTCTCATGAACTTAAGCGAAAGGAGATTTATTCAAGGGAGATGTGGGTGCTCACGGGATGCAAGGGAGACCTAGTTTCATGACGGGAGCTCCAAGGAACTCAACAACCCGGCCAGTTACTGCAGGGAGCCGAAGCTGAGCTGGAGGAATCTCAGGATTTTTTTCAGCCTCTATTACTTCTCTCAAGCCTGAGTAAGTGAGGGGAGAGAATTCCATTGGTCCAGCTGGGTCCCGTGTTCATCCTCGGCACAGCAAGCACCCTGACTGACCACACCCCCTGGGTGAAAAGCCAGAGGAGGGGACAAGGCTGGTCAGGGAATAGCAACTGTGGTCGCCGCCGTGGGTTTTCTGCTTTGGACCTTTCCATGCTTAGGTGCTTAGTGCTCTGGTAGAAGCGTGCTTGTGCTCCAGTTCTACTCAGCAAGCCTGCGTGCGAAAATAGTGTCATCATTTTGTAAACTAATACTAGTAGTCAAGTTATAAAATAACGTCCACCTCTGAGCCTCAATCTCACTGGTCATTACTGTGCATGGGCAGGTCCGGTCCTATGGGTGCCCGCCCAGGTCCTCCCGGGGCCGTACCCCGGAAGCAGGTGGGAGGCCCTTCTAGCTGTAGAGAATCTTCTCCACGCTTCAGCCCTCTCCCTTCTGTCTCACACAAGAAACGCCACTTCTTCTCTTCCCCCTAAAGCAGGGGCTCTTAACCAGGGGTCCACACACACCCCCAAGGAGTCTGTGGAAAGATTTCAGGAGTTCTGTGAGTTTGAATTGAAAATTTTTAAACACATTATTCTGGTGGGGACATGTTGGTGCTGGTGTGATAGGTTTATTAATAATACGCAGTACAGTGTGGACTTAGTAAGGGGTCCGTGGCTTTCACCTGACTGGCAAAGGGGTTCGTGGAACAAAAAAGGTTAAGAACCCCAGCTCTAAAGTAATCTGCTCAATGAACTTAAGCTTTGGGGGTGGAGGTGAGCCAGGGAGGAAGGCTGATTTCAACCAGCATAATACTCTGAATACAAACCTTTTGGGTCAATGTTGACACAGGACGAGAACCTTCCTGAAGGAGGAACATGGTGAGAACAGCGCAGACTGATCTACCTGGGTGACTGAGGGGCACTTTGGGATTCCGTCAGCAGTTGCCTAGCCCCTGACTTGGGAACTCTGCTTTGTTTTGGGTTTAGTTTTCTTGGAGAAGTCAGGGAACTGCAAAGGGGCCTGATGTGGACACGTCTGTGCATTGTGAATTTAGAGGGTGGGGTGGGGGGAGGGGTGCTGCTAATCAAAGACAATCTTTACGCCCTAAAGACTCACAGACACACTTTGCTGATTCCTTCTAAGCCCCCTTCGGCACACTCACCTTACTGCCCTCCCCACACGTCCTGCTCTATCGGGCAGCGTGGCGGAGTGCTGGAAATGCAGGCTCTGGGGGGACTGCTTGCCTCTGAACTGAGGCCCTGTCACTTCCGGGCTGTGCGACAGTGGCAAAATTAACTTTCCTGTGCCTCAGCTTTCCCGTCTCTAAAATAGATAATAATACTTCCCGATCCATAGGGCTTACAAGTGATAATACACAAAAAATGCTTAGAACAGGGCCTGTCACATACAAAGTGTGAATGCAGGAAGCAGACTTGGCCCAATGGATAGGGCGTCCACCTACTACATGGGAGGTCCAGGGTTCAAACCCCGGGCCTCCTTGTCCCGTGTGGAGCTGGCCCATGCGCAGTGCTGATGCGCACAAGGAGTGCCGTGCCACGCAGGGGTGTCCCCCGCGTAGGGGAGCCCCACACGCAAGGAGTGCGCCCCGCAAGGAGAGCCGCCCAGCGCGAAAGAGAGTGCAGCCTGCCCTGGAATGGCACCGCACACACGGAGAGCTGACGCAGCAAGATGACGCAACAAAACGAGACACAGATTCTGGGAGCAACTGACACAAGCGGACACAGAAGAACACACAGCGAATGGACACAGAGAGCAGACACCTGAGGGGGGAGGGGGAAGGGGAGAGAAATAAATAAAAAAAGAAAAAAAAAAAGAAAAAGTGTGAATGAAAGTTAACTATTATTTACTATGTGGCAGCCAAGAAATGTAAAATCTTACCTTAATAACTTGTAATCACCAGATGACTTGAGAAAGACTCTTTTATTCCCAAAGTTACTACACGAAAGGGACAAATACCTCCCTAGCTATCCGCAGGCCAGATCTCTGAAGACCTAAACCCTTAAAACTTAGAGAAGTCGTGTGACCAATCACAAAGCCCCGTGACTGTGGTCCTCGGGCCGTTGCTTCACCCCTGGGGACTCTAGCTTTACATCCATTTCTAGTCACTTTGCCTATTGGGGTTTTCCAGATGCGGCAAATTAGAAAGGGGAGGGGGAAGGTGCTTAGAAGCGGGTTCACTGACAGAAGCAAGAAGTGACAGCTGACAGCTTGTCAGCTCAGGAAGAAGCAAGAAAATTAAAAAGCAGAGCAAGCAGCCCCACCTAGCTCCACAGCCCCCAGGGGCTTCCCTGCATGGCGCAGTGATTGATGTTCTCCAGGGTGACCCCGGGACCTGCAGACCCTGCTGTGGTAATGGCCTTTTCCTCCATTTGGCTGCCCGAGCTAGTGAAGTCAGTCCCCTCCTCAGTACCTCTGTCTTTCTCCCTACATCTAGTGGGTCTCCAAGTCCTATCAATTCTCTCTTAAATGCATCTTGAGGTTTTGGTGCCTGACAATAGGGGGCAGATGTCTTGAAATCTGAACACGCGGTTTCCAACATCAACCACATCTGCCTTACCAATTATTGTTTCACTGGGGCCATCGCACACGAGATTTTGACCCATCTCCCTACTCGAGTCTCATCGTCCAAGGAGAGGGTAACGGGGACACATACTAAGGGTCGTTGCGTGTCTTCCGCGTGTCAGGCACTGTTAGCACATCCTCAGGGTCTGCTCAGGTCAGGAAATGACATCTCTTAACGCAGGCACCAGAGTTGCTCTTGTAAATTATTTTAGAAAATAAGACTAAGTATACATATTCAGAGCAAATTAGAGTAAGGTGATGAGTTCAATAATTCAGACCCCAAATACCACTTTTACTTCAACTATATAGATAACTGAGTGAAAACTAAGAGAGGGGGCTGCAGCTTGGGGTGTCCCTTAACTCTTCATTTCATTTTGCAGAGAACTAGGTTAGGTTTTCCTTTTCCATTTCTGTATCTCACTTTATATACTGTTCATAGGCCATTATGGGCTTGATTAAACATTAGTCTCTCTCTTTCGCTTGTTTTGCACAGATATTACCTCTCTGCTTCGGCCCCTTTACATCCTTCCACCATTCTGAGGTGCAGATCCTCTGCCAGGGCTTTTGAACGCAGAGCTGTGCTGTGGTGCCAGGTACCTGGTGCGTGTGCAGGCTTCACGGTGACAGAAAGCTTAGATGTGACCGTCTTGCTTTTGTTGCTGGGATCCCCAAGCTCCCTGTGCAGGAGGATGCAGCGTTCGTTGTCACACTTGGGGTTATTAGCCTCCACTCGTGTCATGTGAGGCTGAACTCAGGACAGCCATAAGTACAAACAGCGCAAAGGACCTAAGAGTTGTATCTTAAGAGTATTCCTTGTTATGCTCCCTTTACCCTAACTCTGAGCTAAATGTAAATATGCTTGGTCTTTAATGCAGGCATTTCTAATAATCAGCATCTCCTCGTGACCATTAGGTTGGTAAAGTGCCTTCCAATTATGAATCTTAAATGGAGCATTTTGCCTGTGCTGACGCAATTGGCCGTTTAGCTCAAAAACCTGTTACTAAGGGTAAGAGTTGACTTCATTTAGTTTGTACTTGTTCTGGTTGTTCTAGGGAGTGACCTTTATTAACAACTGCCACCCATTAACAAAATATTGCTAACAACACATTGTCATCGCCTCTATAGCCTGCACTTGGATTGTTGTCCTAGATTTTCCTTTGTCCTTTGTGTTTGCCATATAATTCCCCATTCTTGTTGAGAAATCTCACTGGTTGCTGGTGGTGCCATGTCCTTCGATCAATAGCACTCTGTGTTTCCACACCGATGAATCACTCAATCACCAAGGAGCACCTCAGATAGCCAGATTGCACTGCCCTGAGACAGTCTGCCCTTACGCAGTGACATTTTCCCAGTGATGTCTCACAGCTTCGAGGCATATGTCACGGAATGTCAGAGCCACATCCGAACACTGCTTCCCACCAAAGCTAAACAGAGGATGGGCACAGATGCACAGACAAGTTATGCAAATGGAAATGGGGGGTTTTATTCTTAATATCCATTTACCCACTGCCCGCTCACAGCCTTCCTCAATATCCCGGGAAATCAAGGGAAACTCTAACCTACGAAGCTCTAACCTTCTTCGGTTTTATTTTAATCTGTGATGTGTTCACATTCGAAGCAAGAGACTGAGGGAACACTTCATGGTTGGTTTTGTTTTTTTCTTCCAATAGTTTGGGCCAGTTTTACATTTATGTGTAGTGGAAAATTGATATAAATAAAATACCTTTGCTTTGAATTGCCAGGTGTTTTTTTTTAAGTATGACTTTTGACCTAAATTAGTCAAATAATTGCATAGACCTGGCTGAAGGCACTTTTCAAGCTTTTCAGAAACACTTAAATAACCGCTCTTTGTGTGCCTCCTTGTACAATTTTTTTTTAATCCTTGCCCTTGCCTCTTTTTTGCTGAGGTTTCTTTTCTGATCCTTTTATAAACAATCTAGTACATATGTAAGCAACGTCAGAGAAAAATGCACTCTAGCTCCACTGAATGCCTGGAAACATAAAGAATATAGTCTCTTTATTCTTCATTAAGTTAATAGATTTTTAAAATAACATTTAATTTTTTCTTACTAGACTTCTCATTATTTCCCAAAAGAAGAAAATTAAAATAGTCTGTAATTCTACCTCTCAGAGATAATCACTGTTAACATGTTAGTGTATAGCTGTCTGGTCTCTTTCATACTGAGAGAGTGTGGTAAATACTTTCTGCAAATTTTGTAAGTCAAATTTAATAGTAAAATGAAGTCAACATTTGGTAGCAAATTGAAACAGTTCCACCAGCCAAATAATAAATTAGCTCAAAATGAACTCATGGGGCCACATTGATGGAGCTGTCTGAGCAGATTACCCAAAATGCACAATTCTAAACTTCTAATTATGGTATTTTGCTAAGTATTTTCCAAGGAAAGTGGAAAAGCTTAACTTCAAAGGAGCAACAAGCTTAAATACCTGCAATAGGACTGGATTTGTGTAAAAAAGGGCAGAAATTAATGTCCTCTAAGAAATGGCCCACTAGGGCATTATTTTTAAGGATCCTTCTTCCGTGTATTGCCATGTAGCAATTATCTCAGATTTTTGGCTGATGTTATCCTTCAAAGTGATTATCTCTTTTATTGGGAAGGGTGAAAACAGCACCTCTTCTTTGAACAACTGGAGAATATCAACTTTCAATATCAACTGTAATTAAAACAGCATCTTGAAAATGTGAACACTTGGCCAAAGTTGGATAGGCATAGCTAATCCTTTCATATGTTGGGGAGTCAGAGTATGGCACAGATTCCCTCATGAAAGAGGCTTTTCCAAGGATAGGCAGGAGTTTCAGCAGAGGTTCAGAGACAAAAGACTTTACCCAAATACCTTTTTGGTGGGAATCAGTAGCCTAGTCTGTAGAAGAGTGCTGGCATTTTACATAATTTTTATATCCCAGATAACAGTTCTGCCGCTGCCTCATAGAAAAAATTAAAAATAAACACAAGAAATATTTCCCTGTGGTCTTACCTCAAAATGGTTTGCTCTTTCAGCCAGTATCTAGGTAGAGTCTGAGAAAGAAATGGTTCACTTTGGGAAGCTTGGAGAAACCACCCACCATTATACACAAAGGAAATATTAAGAGGTCAGTGGGCTACTTTGAACTGTACCCATGCTTGAACATTTCAGAAATTTACATCCATAAACAGTGCTGCCTCTGTGTAATAAGTCCCTAAATAAGAGACTGCCATCTGCTAGAGTAACATGTCGTTTACCAGCCCACATAAAAACAGCACCCATGACTTTTAACACGTAATCAACCAGCCTAAGCAGAACCTAACCCAAATACAACTTGGGTTTCACATAGTTGGAACTCTGGGCCATGCCATATTAAAAGAAACAGCAGGCTGGCAGAAAATTGAAACCAAAGCCATTTAAATCTTTCCTCAGTTTCACAAGAAAACATCAAATAGACAAGACTATTTTTAGTGCAAAGCAAATTTCCTTCAAAAAGCCTCCCAGATGACTCTCTACTTTCAAACTCTTCCATACACCTGCCAGTGATTTCCATCAAAATACTGTCTTCTCTCTCTCTCTTCCTCCAAAGGAATTTCTGTCCACATTTGGACCCAAAGAACCCCTCCACCTCTGTCTCTATCTTTACTCCCTGCCTTATTTATTTATTTTTTCACTGATAGGAGCATTTAATATTAAGATGGCAATACTACCCAAAGCAATCAATGCAATATCTGTGAAAATCCCTGCAGACTTTTTTGAAGAAATGAAAAAGTTGGCCTTTAAATTCATATTGAGGGGGGTTAGGGACATATGGGGACCTCATATTTTTTTAATATAACATTAAAAAAAAAAAGAGAATATAAACACACACACAAATAAATAAAAGTAAAAATAAATTCATACTGAATTGCACCAAAATCCTGAATAGTCAAATCAGTATTACAAAAGAAAAGCAAAGTTGGAGGAATCACACTTCCTGATTTCAAAACTTACTGCTAAGCCACAGTAATCAAAACAGTGCCATACTGGCATAAAGATAGACATATAGACAAATAGAATAAAACTGAGTTCAGATATGTTGTTCACGTTATGAGTTCAGATATATTCTATGGCCAACTGCGTTTTGACAGGGACACCAAGTACATTAATTGAGGAAGAAAGGTCTCTCTAACAAATAGCATTGGGAAAACTGGATAACCACTTGTAAAAGAATAAAAGACATTAATCAATGTCTGCTTTATTTCCTTATTGCATGTACTGACTTACTCTCTCTTGCTTCTTCGTCTTTTGTTTTCAAATTTTCCCATTAACGGGATTCTGTGTGACAAAGTAGAATCTGTCTGAGAGCCGAACAAGCAAATGAAAATCAAGAATCCAGGAGGCTTCCCTGTTCTGATGGAATTAACAGAAACAAAGACGATGGGCTTCTGTAATTAGAGGCATGCCCGTTTCCTGTAATTGTTTGAAAAAGCCACCTCTCCTCCCACCTGTCTTGTTGCTCCAAACACCCTACCCTCCAAGGAAAATGCTATTTGCCTTTGAAGAAGGCCTTTGCTTTCTTTCCACCTATCTTGTTTTATATTCCATCTGATGGATTCAGCAAGCACTTTTTAAAATAAGATTATTTTGTTGGGTCCCATGTTAAAGATGCTGGGTTACCAAGATGAATAAGTCATATGCTAAAATGTTGACTATGAAAACGTGTACTGTGTTCTTACAACTTTATACTTAAACATAGAGAATTTGGGTAAATATTGTGTAAATTACTCAGATGAGAGAAGACATCTTGAAGGAGATGGAATCTGAATTAGACTCTGAAGAACAGCTGGCATATGACCAAGGGCAGATGGGAAGAAAAGGTGTTCTCAGCAGAAGGCATAGTCTATGCAAAACTCTCCTCCACATCATAGGAAAGAGAACAGGGACAAGATAATTGTCTTCAAATGTTTGCAGGGTGCCTGTGAGGAAGGGAACGCAGACTTGGTCTGAGTTATTTCAGGACTGAGAACTGTGACACAAAGGCAGGAATAAGAGAAGCCAAATTTTCTCATGACCTTTCTTTTACATGGAGCAACAACCTGACAATAGTAATAATAATAATAACAAATGCTTATATGTCACTTGTTGCACACTAAGCACTATACAAAGTGAATAATATCCTTTAAGAATAAGTATACAGCTGATCCTCCTTATTTGCAGACACTGTATTTCTGAAGTGCCTACTTGCAAATTCTGTATACTGGAGTTTAACCCCCAAATCAATACTTGTTACATGTTCGCAGTCATCCACAGAGCCTTGGACACACCAAACCTCAAAACTCAGTCCTAGCTCACATGATTTCCCCTCCACACTCTCTTCTTGTTCTCTCCCAAATCTTTGTTGTATAGGTTGGCTAGCCTTTCTAGAAAAGTCCTTTCAACTTTCCCTCCAGCTTCTCAATTTCCTTCATTCATCTCCTCTCCCTACACCATCACCCCCCACTCTGCACCACTAAGGTGATTTACCTCTGAGAGTGCGCAGAGGAGCTGAGGGAGGAGACTGATGGGTTACGACTGACCATGCATTAATTAATACTGCCCTTCCCATGGCAGTATCACTTTGTGGACCCTTTACTATTGTGTTAAGAATTCTTCAGATTTGGAGAGCAGATTAGAGGACAGAAGAAGAGGAAAGCATGAGCTCTATGTGCCAAGCATGGCTACGCAGACCCGGTGGGCTTTCAGCTGGAGGGTCTCTCAGACGAGGCATGCAAAGGGGCTGTCTCCATCGAAGCAGAAGAGACCTCAGGCATTTCTGTTTGTCTTATGAACAGCTGGTGGCTCCTGTACGAATCTAATTAAGCATCTTTCTGGCTGCAAACACTTCAAGTTCTATTTTTGAGATAAAGAACATTTTCCCAAAATGTATCTTACAGAAGATTGGCTTCAGACATTTTATCCCCAACACACCATTTTGTGGTGCAGCCTAAATCGCATTATAGAAATTACTCCAACCTAAAGCTCGGCCAAGTCAATAATATTGATTGATGAGCCCAGGATGGCAACCATCTGAATACAATGCCTCAGACCAGATCGGTTGTTCTTTAACCTTGTCATATTTGTGGCTCATGCCCCTTCCCCTGCCAGCCCCTCCCTGAAATAATAAATGTCAGAGAAAATGCAAACCGATTGCCTTTGCTTCAGTCAAATGAAGCAAGAGGCAGCTGCGTTTCAGTCTGGATCCTGTGTTGGAATAAATACTGTTGCTGAAACTTGGGCAGGTTTGGCTGGGCCCTTCTGGTCTCTCCTTTAAAAGCGCTTCTAGCCCTGCTCTGTTCTGTCCCTTCTGTTAAGACCTGCAGCATGACATTCCAAGCGAAAGAGACGTGCAGATAGCACGATGCCAGGTTTGGGAAAGTCAAAGCCAAAGTCAAAGAAAGACAATTACTGTGGTCTAAATTCCAGGGCTCCTGTTGAAACTGTTTTTATTCTTTTAAATCAAGCGGTCCCTCTAGGACTTTGGATGAGTCCCCTCCTCCCTGCTGCCACCGTCATTAAAGGGAATAATCAGGTAAGAGCCCGGTGTAAAACGGAGCAGTAACAAAAGCTAGAGAGAACTGCTACCCACCTATACACTTCCCTCCCTTTAAAAAAAAAAAAAAAAAAAAAAAAATATATATATATATATAGTAAAAAAAAAAGTAAGTAAAGCAAGGGCTGTCTAGTAAATATTTATTTTTTTCTCCTCATCGGAAAAGAGAAAGCAAGCTCAACGAGTTCAGAGAGGAAGGCTGCATATTAGGAGCCTCATATTCATGCAAACAGGCTGTAGGAGTGGTGGTGGTGGCAGTGAGGGTTGGGGCAGGGCAGGGAAGCATCACAGAAATAGCACGGAGAAAAGAAAGCAAAATGAGGGCACGGATCCAGAAAGGGGGAAATAGTAAAAGAGCCTGAAATTCTTCTCCAAGAATTCTTTCTTTTCTTTTCAACTGAGTGGAGCCAGGATTTCCTGTAATTATCCAGTCATGTGGCTGGTGTGGGTATTAAGTGAGGCTTCTCTTTAGAAAAGGGAGAAAGAGAAAGGGGTGTTGGGATGTGGTCGGGAGCTCTCTTGACAGTGAGATAATTTCATCAGCTCTCACACGCACCTCACCCCAGCTACAGGATGGGCTAACATCTGTGACAAAGTTTGGGCATCCGCAATAATTGTCAAAAGGCATTTCAGTGATCAAAACAGTTTCCCAGGGCCCTGTCAGTTCATAAACCAGAAAGATTCATGTGTGATGCTGGAAAGTGAGCTCTGCTTGGGTTGACATGACAACAGAACCTTGGCTTCACTCTTTTCCAAGTTTCCATGCTTGCCTGTGAAAAGGAGCATCCCTCGTCCATAGAAGAAAGAGTGCGAGTCTGAGAAAACCTTCCTTCAGGCAGAATGGAAGCAGAGTCAAAGAGGAGGAGAGAGATCAACCAAAATGTGCCAATGTCCCAGCAACAAAGCAGGTGTACCTCAGGAGGAGAGTAAGGGATATGAAAATCACTAGACAGGAGGTTGGCCACTGAAGACTAAGGGAAGGAGCAATCATGGTGAGCAATCGCCTTGGGCTGTACATCATCACTCTCAGTCCTCAGCAGCGTGTGCGCTTTTTTTTTTTTTTCCTGATGAAAGTAGCATTTTATTTTATTTTTTAAATTTTTTAAAATTAATAGATCACGAGGAATTTTACCTTAAAAAACAATAAACGTAAGAGGTTCCCATATAACCCACTCCCCATTCCCCCCGCGTGTGCACTTCTGAAGGGTGTTTGCATAAGCAGAGGTCTGTGTAGACAGACGCCGTGCTCACGGCATATGTGATTTTGAAGGTGCAGCTCACAAAACAAGCTAATAATGATAACAACTAATGTACTACTTCACACGACTCACCTCATTTCATCCCCACCTAGCTCTCTGAGGTAGGTGCCCCTCATAATTTTACACAGGAGGAGACAGATCCGAGAGGGTGAGTAAAGAGCTCAAGATGACTCAGCCGTGGGCACCTGACCTCACAGGCAGTTTGGTTCCGCTATACCTATATTATACTTCTTCTCATTTCAAACCCTCTTGCTGCACCTTTCGTTCTTTCTCTCTGTGACTGTCAGAGTTGGGAGCATCAATAAGCATTCACTGAGAGCTGAATGCATGCATCACGTATTCCCAGCACGGGTTCCTGATGATGAGATAATGAGCCCTGCTCTTGGGAAATATAATGGAAATATAACAGTCCAAGGCGGTTTCCACTAAGAGGCAGGTGTAGCGACAACAAGAGGGAAAAATCACAGGATTTGGGGTAGCTGGAAAAGTGAGGGGGTGGCACCCGACATGCACCTTAAAGGAATGAGGACATTTAGACAATGGAGACGCCGTGGTGAACGTGTCTCCAGAAGTTGGGAAGGCAGAGGAAGGCAGCAAGGAGGATCGCTGGCTCAGGGTTTGGCGGCAGTGACCCCTTCCTCACTGAAGGAGGGCGACTCTGGAATTGAAGCTGTGGGTGCCAGATGAGGAAGGGTCTTCAAGAGGCAAGTGAAGGAGTCTGGTGCATAGGTGGGTGTTGTTGAAGACTTGGAAGGAGTGGGGAGGAGGTGAGTCAAGAAAGTGCAGATGGAAGGGGGCAGATCCAGAGGAAAGGACTGTAGGGGCTCTGGGAGGTCAGAAAGGGCTGGATTAAGGCACATCCGGGGCTGCAGGCTGGGGGGGGAGGCGGGAGTTGGGGAAGAGGACTTGTCCCACCTGGTTTTGGAGTCCAGCACCTTGGAATGGATATAGACCTGCCTATAAATAGAATTATTGGTATTATAGGGAACAGCAAAAAAGTAAGAACTGAAGTGCTTGCTCTCATTCCCTATTTCAAGTCCTCCTACTGTAAGAGGCATTTTTAAAGTTGGCATATAGCAGAATTTTGAATGCTTGGGTTACTAATAATACCATGTGCTAGTGTTATATTTGGCAGTAAAGTGTTTGCTTTAAGCAAATTTCCTTTAATTTTAATTTTTATTAAAGAAACTTTATTGAAGAGAACAGAATATATAGGAATTAGGAAAGGGACATTTTATTTTTCTCCCCCACCCTGCTGTTCTTGCTGTCTGTGTCCATTTGCTGTGTGCTCTTCTGTATCTATTTCTCTTTTCTTCTCATCTTTCTCCTCTAGGAGATTCGATCCTGGGGACCTCTGAGGTTTCCTGTCACTTGTGCCATCTCAGTTCCTGGTCTCTGTTACGCTTCGCTTTGACTCTCCCCTTTGTCTCTCGTTACATCATCTTGGTGGGTGACTCATTTGTGCAGGCACTGGCTCACCGCGCAGGCACTGGATCATCATGTGGGCTCTCAGTTCACCACGCGGGAATTGACTTGCCGTACAGGCACGCTTTCTCTTCTTTTCGACAGGAGGCCCCAGGGATCGAGCCCGGGTCCTCCCACATGGTGGGCCAAGGCCTTATGACTTGAGCCACATCGGCTTCACTAGGGACATTTTTTTTTTAAGATTTATTTTTTATTTCTCTACCCTTCCCCGCCCCCCTCCTATTGTCAGATCTCTATGTCCATTTTCTGCGTGTTCTTCTGTGTCTGCCTATATTTTTCTCAGCGGCACCCGGAATCCGTGTCTCTTTTGTTACATCATCTTGCTGTGTCAGCTCTCTGTGTGTATGGTACCATTTCTGGGCAGGTTGCACTTTTCTTTTTGCGCTGGGCAGCTCTCCTTACAGGGCACGCTCCTTGAATGTGGGACTCCCCTACGCAGGCACGGCACTCCTTGCGTGCATCAGCACTGCACATGGGCCAGCTCATCACATGGGTCAGGAGGCTCTGGGTTTGAACCCTGGACCTCTCATGTGGTAGGTGGACGCCCTATCCATTGGGCCAAATCTGCTTCCCACTAGGGACATTTTAAATGACATGTAATCCTACCAGCCTGAGACAACAGCAATAACTGTTGTTGTTGTAGCAATAACTAACCTTCCAGAGTTATATGTTACAATGTATTTATTATGTACTTTTTGTTATAAAGAAATCAGGATGCCATAAATGTTGCTTCTCTGCCAATAGTTTTATAATGTTTTTAAAAAAATGTTTTTTTTACGTAATGGTTCTATGAATGCACCATGATTTGTCGGACCTTTCACAAGTTTTCCCAAGTTTATGAACAACACAGCAATAAAAAAATTCTGGACATATTTCTGAGTACTTGTGTGAAACTTTCTTCAGGTAATTCTCAAAAATGAATGGAAAATCTTATTTCTCTGGCTGTTTTTTCTTTGTTGTTCTCAAGCCTTCCTTTTCATCTCTATATATGTCAACCACAATTTTCTCTTTGACCAGTTTTCTCCTACATAGTCTCACTTGAAAAATGACTATACAAATTTCTCGTGTAGAATTACAAATAATTCATGTAAATACGCTGCCCTCAAGGAGGAGAGCATAGCCCCTCATGCCTTAAGTGTGGACTGCACATAGCAACCTCCTTCCAAAGAATATGGTATGCAAAGGGGGGACGGGTGAGTAACTTTCTGCGGAGAATCCTGACAAACACTACTTAAGCGAGGTGATGAAGTTCAACATCAGTGGTCATAGATTATGTTTATAGCACGTGCCCTTGATATGATATCATGAAAATGGCACTTTACCTCTGTGGTCTGCATGCCAATAACCCATATGCCCAATCTTATCATGAGAGAAACATTAGACAAATTCTACTAGTGGGACATACTACAACATACCTGATCATTATTCTTCAAAATTGTCAAGGTCCTCAAAAACAAGGAAAGCCTGAGAAATTACCACAGTCAAGTGGAGCCTCAGGAGAAATGATGACTAAATGTAATGTGGTATCTTGGAAGAGAAAAAAGACTCTGGGTAAAAACTAATAAAATCTAAATGCAGTGTGGACTTTGGTGATTAGTGAGGCATTAAGAGTGGTTTGTTAATTGTAACAAATATATCATACAAATAAAAGATGCTAATAGGAGAAACTTAGATACATAGGAACCTGCTGTATTATCTTCTTGATTTTTCTTCTTGTTTTAATTTATTAGAGTTACATTCTAAAATTTTTATTTTTATCTATCTATCTATTTTTTGGTCAATTGATACCCGCCCCCCTCACCTCCGAGATGGCTCCCTCATTGATTTGCTTATTTTTTTGTTGTCTTTTTTTCCCCCTCATTGTTTTTGCTCATTGTTTGCACTCATTGTCTGCTTGTTGCCTGTGTTTTCTTTAGGAGGCACCAGGAACTCCCCTCTGGGAGGCAGGCACTCAACTGCTTGAGCCACATCCACTCCCTGTTCATTCGTTTTTGCTCGCTGTCTGCTCATTGTCAGCTTGTCTGTTTGTCTTTAGGAAGCACTGGTAACCAAACCTGGGACCTCCCATGTGGTAGGTGGGCACTTAACTGCTTGAGCCACATCTGTTCCTGCAATTTTTCTGTAAATCTAAAACTGTTCCAAAAAAATAAAGTTTATTAAAAACAAGGGAGCAGAGGTGGCTCAAGTCATCAGGCGCCTCGCTCCCACATGAGAGGTCCCATTCGGTTCCCAGTACCTCCTAAACAGAAGAGAAGCACAACATGAACAGACACAGAGAGCAGACAGTGCATGCCAAACAATGGGGGGGGGGGGGGGGCGGGAAGGGTGGAATAAACAAATAAAATAAATCTTTTAAAAATATAAATATATAGGCTAAAAAGAAAGGAAGTACTGATATTTACTACAACACGATTAACTTTGAAAACGTGCTTGGTGAATGAAGCCAGGCACAAAAAACCACATATTGCATGATATGAAATATCTGGAATATGAAAACCCGTAGACACAAGAAAACAAATTAATAGTTTCCAGGGGCCGGGGAGAGGGGAGAATAGGGAGGTTTCCTTTTGGGGTGATGACAATGTTCTAGAGCCAGATAGAAGTGATGACTGTACAACATTGTGAATGCATTAAATGCCACTGAATTGCACACTTTAAAATGGTTAAAATGGTAACTTTTATGTTATGTGTATTTTACCACAATAAGAAATTACTTAAAATAAGTGTGAGAGCACCTATATATGGTTAGAGAGCACTGTTAGTTGCTCAGAGCTATCTGAAGACCCCAATGTGAAAGTGTGACCTGAGCTTCAGGCTCCCGGAAGACCTGCCCTGAATGGTAAGGGGAGGAGAAGGAGGGCTGAAGGAGGGGAGAGGGGAGAGGGGAAGGAGAGGGGGGAGAGGGGAGGGGGCAGGGTGGGGGGAGTGGGGGGGGGGAAGAGGAGGAGGGCCTGTAGCTGGCCAGGGCTAGCTCCACTAGCTCATCTAGTGGAGCCATTTATTATCTCCTCTTTCTTACTTCCCTTCCGCCATTATCATTTTGTTTGTCCAGATTTCTTCAAGGTTACAGGTATGTTGTTTAAATTCTGTGATACGAAGCAAAACTTACGGAAAGCCTCCTCCACCCGACCCCATCACCGGCCACCACGCGCCCTTCTTGATTTCCAAACAAGCAGTTCCATAGGTCGTCTTCTTCCTCGGCCTCTTCCGAAATTCCCAGCCTGCTCGCAGGTGTGTAGCCCTCCCGGAAACGGCAAGTTTTCTCTCATACTAGTTATGCCGACAACCATAAAAAGAAGAATTCACAAAATCGAGTAAAAGATCACCACCACCACCAGCGACAACAACAAAGCATAATCAGAGTTGTAACAGCTTTGTCTGCAGTCACTTAACGTGTTCTCTGACAAGCGGAAGCTTTTAGAGAGTCCCTTCTGTGAGTGTGAACCTCGGCCCCAGACATTTCCAACCAAGTACAACGTTGAGAATGGGGCAGTGGAGTGCCACCGTTTATCCATTCTCTTCAATAAGAGCGAACAGTAGCAGTCATAATACAATGACATGTGTAAAATACACCATCAATTTAAAAGTTGCTTGTTTGCAATTACCTCAGTTCTTCAAAATATGGGTAATTTGGGATACTTCTAATAAAAATAGCCAATATTTACCGAGTACTTACTATATGCTAGGATCTGTTTCAAGCATGAAATACGTATTAACTCATTTGGTCATCACAGCTCTATAAGACAGTTACTATCACAGTTCCCATTTTACAGATGAGGAAACGGAGAAACAGAGGGGTTAAGGAACTTACCTAAGATCACACAGAGGGGAGGATTCACATCTAGGCAGTGTGAGCCCAGAACACATACTCTCTTTTTTTTTTTTTCCTTTTTTTAAAAATGGAATTTATTCTAATAGTAAATTTAGAGCCCCAAGTTACACAACATGTCATAGTACTGCCTCTGATGGGTTTAATTCTGCTCTGCTCTTTACCACTTGGGTGACCTTGGACAAACTACCTTCTCCAGACCTCCTTTTCAATTATGAAAAACAGGAATACTACCATCTGCCTCAGCAAATTGTTGTGAAGATTAACTAGATGATATATGAAAATATTTGGTACACAGTGAACACTCGAGAACTGATTTCTACACAAAGATATGTAAGCAACCTCTGTCTACTAAACCTACCCTACTTAGCTCCTATCATTCCTAAAGCTCATCCACAGCTCTCACTTAATTTGGACTGCACAGGACTCAGTGATATAGGTGGAGCAGGTACTATTTATTTTTCTACTCTTCTAGATGAAGAAATACCAGCTCAGAGAGAAGGATTCATTTGCCCAACATCACCAGCTCATCCCTCATGATGGATCTTTCCCAGCAGATTTAAATCTACCCCACTGGCTATATCTTAAACAAATGGCTAAACAGTTGTCTTTCAACACAGAGCCCCCTTCAGTTATCCCCTTATCGCTCGAGCTTTTCCAAATATTTAGCTACACATGCTGCCCCCATTTTTTCATTTCCAATTTACCCATCAGCCCACCCCACTTGACCTTTGACTCTTGACTGACTTTGCTCCTCTGGAACCCATGCTCTTGACCTCTACACCATATGTCTTACATACATATATGTATACCTATGTAATATACCCAGACATTTAACTACAATAGGAATACCTATTTACTATAAAATTTTCTAAAATGAATATCCTTAAATTTTTAATAATATGAAGTTATATTTCAACTGGAACTTAAAATAGAAAATCATTGACTTTTTAAAGGTTCAAAATATTTGCAGATGATACTGTACATACATGACAGAGAGAAAGTAATGGGTTGGCACTTAAAGTTGGATTCTTAAGTAAAATGCACTCTTCGTATGAGTTTTAACAGCTAGAACCTTTGAAGATTATCTGAATGCTTCCAGAAGACAGCAGCTCTTTCTCAGGACAACTATTACCAGAAATACAGCATTTAAGCAACAATTGGAAAATTTGAAATCCCCTTAGAGTTGGGGAGAAGTGGGTTCCTCTAATGAATGCTATTTCCAATTCTCTTTTTTAAAAAATACTAAAGGTCAGGTTGATTTTGCTTGGAGTGACTGAGTAGGCTTTTCTTGGACTTCACCCACAGGTAGCTGACCTCTGACTTGGTATTTTGTGTCTGTAGGTCATGGATATGTCATTTTCATGAGCATTTACATAAATAACCCAAGAAAAGGATGCCGCTGGCATTTCGAAGCCTGTTTGTCATTATTATTTTTTAAATAAGGTATGTTATTCCCAATCACATTAAGATGCAACGTAATTATTTGAGTTATGTCTGCACCAGTGTCACCCATTCACAAGGGCCCAAAGAGCCATGTGGTGAAGGACTTTTCAGCAGCTGGGACTGGGGTGAGAACTGCAGCAGGGTGAATCTCAGGGAAGCTGGATTGAAATGGCAGATATTAGAAGCAGTCAAGGATAAACAGAGTCCCTGAGTTATTCGAAGCATCATATGCTGTGACATGCACATGGTGACTGAAATTCTCCCTGCATCACACAACTGCAGGTTGTTCTAAGCCTTCAGGGGGTTCTGCATCTGTTCACATTACCAGGATGTTAGCAAGACCGGTTAGAAGGGAGCTCTCCAAAGCGGTATGTGCTCTGTGCATGGGGATACCTGAGCATGCATACACTGGGTGTAACACACACACACACACACGTGTACACTTCAACTTCAGTGACAGATTTTTTTGTTGGGTAGGAATTTGATTCCAAGATCTTTGCTTATTTTATTTTTTTAAGATTTTTAAAAAAATTTATTTATTCCCATCCCCTCATTGTTTGCATTTGCTGTGTCTGTTTGTTGTGTGCTGGTCTTCTTTTTAGGAGGCACTGGGAACTGAACCTGGGACCTCCTATGTAGGAGGGAGACGCCTAATCACTTGAGCCACCTCTCCTCCTTGCTTTGTTGTGTCTTTCATTATGTTTTCCTCGTGTCTCTTATGTCGACTCACTGCGCCTGTCCATTGTGTCAGCTCGCTTTCTTGCTCGTCTTCTTTAGGAGGCACTGGAAACTGAACCCAGGACCTCCCATGTGGTAGGCGGGAGCTCCATCGCTTGAGCCACATCCGCTTTACTTGTTTTAAATTTTACTTCTCATAAGTGGGTCATCAGTTTAGGGAGAATTTTCTGCTCTACAGAAAATTCACTGTAACTGTGGGTATCCCTGAGGCAAAGTTCTCCCTTCTCAAGACCAGTGGTGAAGTGGTATGGAGTGCCAGCTGAAATATTAATAGAAGGACTGTCAAGAATTTTTCTTTTTCTTTCCTTCCTCCTCCCTACCTCTCTCACTCTGGTAAAGTCCATTGGAACTTTCTTGGGCAAGTAAGAATTCTTAAAAAGAGATATTGTAAGAGCGTAAAACAAATTCTTTCCCTCTTATTTTTTATTTTCATTCATGGAATCACCTGGCTGCCAACAATGAAACCCTCAGTCAGCCCTGCCTTAGCCTGCCCTCTTGCCCCCAGCATCACCAGCCACCCAGGTACCCAAATTGGCCTCAGGTATCCTTGCCTCCTACTTTTCTCATGCCTCAAACCTTCAGTCAGGCTCTAATTCCAGCAGAGTTCTTTCTCGTAGCCTCTCAGATCTAACCTCTTCTCTCCATCCTCCCAGTCACAGCATTAATTCAAGCCAGGACCATCATGGTAGCTTCTTCATGAGCTTCTCTAGGACTTCTGTGCCCTAAGTCATCACCCAGACTGCCACCAGAAAGATCTTCTAAAACAGATATAATATTATTATTACTTTACTCAAAACCTGCCTTGGTGGAGCATTCAAGGCCCTTCACAATTGCATTCCCGTGTACTTTTCCTTCTAACCCAGAAGACAGCTGAGGTCCTCATGTCCCTTAAGATTTCATCAGAATTCAGCTTGAGCTCCTATCCTGGGTTATAAGAGGGATCTGACATTCTGCAGAACTTACTATGTGGGGGGAACTCTGGTAAATATCTCATACACTTTACTTCATTTACCCTTCACAACAGCTCAGGGAAGTTGTGACTGTTATTACTTCTATTTTGTGGATAACAATACTGAAGCTTGGGGAGAAACATGCTCAAAGCAGCCTGGACAGTAAGTGGAGAAGGTGGAGCAAACTTGGGGTATCTTGCCTCAACCACTACTTCATGCTGCCTCTCTTCCTCCTTCTTTGTATTTGTTTGTTTTGTTTTTAAACTTTTTATTGTGAAATACTTTCAAACTTACAGAACAGTTACCAAAGTCATACAGACCCCATGCAGAGAACTCCATGTACCCTTCCCCCTCCAAATTCCCAGGTCCACCAATTTTAACATATTGCTGTTTTCAGTATCATTCTATTAAACTATCTATCTATTCCCCCATCTATCTTTCAGTCCATTTTCTGAAAACTTGAGTGTAGGTTGTATACACCATGCTGCTTGAGCACATCATACTGCCATGTACGTTTCATAAGAACAAGGATATTCACTTAGGTAACCACCTTAAATGCAGTTATCAAGTTCAAGAAATTGAACATTGATCTAGAAGCTTTCAGTCAATATTTCAATTTTCCCATTTATCCCAGTAATGTCCTTTTGACCCTTCTCTTCTCCCTTGTTGGATCCCATCCAGGATCATATTGCCTTTAATTGCCATTGTCTTGTTAGTTGTTCTTTTTTTCATTGTGTGAACATACATGCAGCATAAACTTTCCTATCTCAGCCAATCCCAAGCATACCATTCCGTAGGATTTATCACATTCACTGTGTTGTGGTACCCTCATAACCTTTCATTACTAAAACTTTCTCATTTCCTCAAACAGAAATGCTGTAACCTTTTTATATTCACTCCCATTCCCCCCTGTCCTTGGCAACCTGTACTCTAATTTCTGTCCTATGAGCTTGCATACTTTCTAATATTTTCTTTGTAGTTACCATGGGGCTTGAAATTAACATTCTAAACTTGTAACAATCTTGTTTACTTTGATACCAACTTAACTTCAATAGTCTACCCAAAGTATGTATGTTTCTATTACCTCTCTGTCCCCCTTCCACCTTTTTGTAGTTCTTGTCACAAAATTGCATGTTTATACATTGAGTTCCAAACCACTGAGGTATCATTACATTTATGTATTTGCCTTATGGATACTGTAGGAAGTAAAAAGTGGAGTTACAAATCCAAACTACAATAATACTGGCAATTATATTTACCCATATCATTACCCAAACCAGAGATCTTTACTTCTTCACATGGCTTTGATTTATTATCTATCATCCTTTCTTTTTAACCTGTGGAACTCTCTAGCATCTCTTGTAGGGTCAGTGGAGTGGTGATGAACTCCCTCAGTTTTTGTTTATCTGGACATATCTCATCTCTCCCTCATTTCTGAAAGACAGCTTTGCCAGATTTTGAATTATTGGTTAGCAAGTTTTTGTTTTAGCACTTTAAATATGTCATCCCACTGCCGCCTTGTCTCTGTGGTTTCCTATGAGAAATTGGTGCTTAATCTTATTGAGGCTCCCATGTATATTGTTTCTCTCTTGCAGCTTGGAGAATTCTCGCTTTATCTTTGGCATTTGACAATTTGATTATAATATGCTGAAGTGTGGATCTTTTGGGTTTTATCCTGTTTGGAGTTCATTAGAACATCTTGGATGTATATATTCATCTCATTAAATTTGGGAAGTTTTTAGTCATTATTTCTGTGAATATTCTCTCTGCTCCTTTCTCTCTTTCTTCTCTTTCTGGAACTCCCATCACATGTATATTGGTATGCTTGATGATGTCCCGCAGGTTCCTCAGGCTCTGTTTTCTCCATTCTTTCTTCTTTCTGCTTCTCAGACAGGATGATTTCAATTGTCTTTCCTTTAGATTCATTGATTCTTTTTTTTCCCAACTCCAATCTGCTGTTGAACCCCTCTAGGGAATTTCTAATTTGTGTTCCTGTGGTCTTTGGCTCTGTTTGGTTCCTTTTCATAATTTCAACCTCTCTATTGTTATTCTCTTGGTGTTTATCTATCATTTTTCTGATTTCCTCAAGTTCTTTGTCCATTTTTCCTGTAGTTCTTTGAATATTTAGGACCTTTTTAAAAAATCTTTAGTATGTCCCACATCTGGTCCTTGTTGATGGTTCTACTGCTTTAATCTTCTTCCCTGCCCAGGTCATCACTTTCTGTTTCTTTATGTTTTGTAATCTTTTCTTGAGATCTGGATATTTTGATATTTTAATGTGTTATCACTGGAATTTAGACTCTGAAGTGTCTGTTCCTTAAGCTTGGATACAGTTAATGTTATGATAAAGCTTTCCTTGATTGCCAGGAACTAACAAAAAAAAAATGGGGGAGGGGTGGTATGTAAGCATCTCCTCCATTCTTAGCAGATTGACCTGTGGAGTGCCCTCCTTCAGGGATTATCCATATGAGTTTAGCAAATATCTTCAGACCAAGGAACAGCAGTCTTCCTGATCCTTTCTGCACATGCCTTTTGTCATGGGCATGTGCCTGTGACCCTAGGAATTCCCCATTTACATGGATACAAATGTCTCCTCTTCCCTAGGAAACAGTTTCTTCACTCTATGTCCTATAGCCAGCAAGCCCTTGTCCCAAGTGGGATAACTGGACTGCTTTCCCATGACATTCTGTAGGAGAGTTCTGTGAGCTGCTGGCTACATGCAGTGTAAGCTCTGGGATAGCAAGACCGCAGTGAGTGTCCCGGTTCATTTCCTCAGACTGCTGCCAGTCAGACTTACATACTCCCAGTATGTGCACAAAGAATACTCTCCTTCCTCTGGAACCAGGACCAGGGAGCCACACTGCAAGCTCAGGCCAGCTCTGTGCAGAGCTGGTCAGGGGGTAGGGGAGGGCCAGCCTGAGTGCCACAAGAGCCTACTGCATTTAGGAAGTCTTTTCCTTGATTTGGCACTTTCCCTGTTACTGCGACCCTTTCACTGTTTTCTGGAGCTTTGAGAAAGGTGTTTCTGCTGGCTCTTGTTTGCTGTTCTAAGCTTCCATGGGTGGACAGAGTCCTGAAGCATCTCACTCTGCCATCTTGCTCCTCCTTTGTGTCTTGATCATTCATTTATTTAACCATTTATGAATGCTTCTGTGTGCCAGGTACTGTACTACATATAAGGGAAGATATTGAGAAGAATAAGAAAAGATTCCAATTCTTAAAAGGAAACAGAAGCATTCAGTAGGTCATTACAATAGTTCCAGAGTAGGGGCAGACCTGATGCAAAATGCCCTATACTACCACAGCCCAGCATGAGTTGCAGCTTCCCTCTTAGTCACTCGTTCCTTCTCTCACCTCTTCCCACCACCACTTCCACTGTCATAATGGAATTTTTCTAATACATTGTTTATCCAACAGTTGTTGCTTTCACTCCTGCCAAATCTTTCTTTTAGGGTCTCACCTTTTTCCTTGGAATCTCATACAGGTATTTTTCTGAAGAGAGAGAATTTTCTTCCAAAGAGGAATTCTGGTCCCTGCTACTAATACATATTTTAAGGCCTATCACATTAAAATTAATAAAATATCAGGAAACTGGCATCTCTGCCATTCTGTTACCTGGGGCACACCTAGGCCACATTTGTTGTATCTATAGAATGAGGAGATGAACAAGATAATCGCTACTATACACCAAACCATAAATTCCTTTTCTAGGGGATTGAATCATGTCCCCCATAAAAGACATGTTCAGGTCCCAACCCCTGGTCCTGTGGGAGTGAACCCAGTAATAAATAGAAACTTTGAAGATGTTATCAGTTAAGGTGTGTCCAAACTGAATGACAGTGCACTTAATCCAATATGGCTGAAGTCCTTATATGCAAAGGAAAATGGACACAGAAAAAAAGCATGTGGAGGAAAGAAACCAGAAGTCAACAGAACCAGGAGGAGAAAGGACAAGACATCATCACTGCCATGTGACACAAAAGTCAAGTACCAATAGTCATCCACAGCCAGTCTCAGAACAGTCTTCTGGGAAAAAGAATCTCCTTGGACTGCTCTTAACCTCAAATCCATAAACCAATAAATTCCCATTGTTTAAGCCAAACTAATGTGTGGTATTTGTTTTAGCAGCTGGGAAACTAAAACACAGTTTTATGATAATTGCATGACTAAAAGATATAGAAAATGGTTAAATCTGCCCTAAAGCAATTAGGGAACAAAACTTTACCTCAGGTATATGAACTTGAAGTTACTCAGATTCTCACAGTAAATCAGAGCACAGGCCAAGACTTAAATTTTTACCAATGTGCTCAAGAGGGAAAATGAATATATTAGTTATCTACTGCTGCATAACAAATTAGCTCAAAACTTAGAACAACAAACAATTATTTTGGCACACCTTTTCTTATAGTTAGGAATTTGGCAGTGACTTAGCTGGGTGGTTCTGGCTCAGGGTTTCTCTTAAGGTTGCAGTCAAGCTGTTGGCTGGACCTGCAGGCATCTAAAAGCTTGACTTGGGTTGGAGGCTCTACTTCTGAATGCCTCACCCATGTGGCTGTTGACAGGAGGCTTCAGTTCCTTACTATCTGTTGGGAAAATTTCCTTAACACAAAGGCTTCTCCACAGGACTGCTTGAGCATCCTCACAACATGGCAGCTGGCTTCCACAAAACTGAGTGATCCAAGAGAGAGGGCGTATTAGTCAGCCAAAGGGGTGCTGATGCAAAATACCAGAAATCTGTTGGCTTTTATAAAAGATATTTATTTTGGGTAGGAGCTTATGGTTACCAGACCATAGAGCATAAGTTACTTCCCTCACCAAGGTCTATTTCCACATGTTGGAGCAAGATGGCTGCTGATGTCTGTGAGGGTTCAGGCTTCCTGGGTTCCTTTGGGTTCAGCAACTCTCTTTTCTCCACAAGGTCAGCTGTAGACTATGAGGTAAACAGCTCTGTCTCTCTCCCTGGGGTTTCTGCCATGTCTAAGGAGCTGTCTCTATTCCTCTGAGTTCTTCTCTCAGCTCAAGTCCTCTCTTTCCGAGGCTGGCTTCTCTTTCCCCTGTGTGCTTACTTCCTAGGGCTCCAGCTTAAGACTTCAGCATCAAACTCCAACATCAAAATTCCATCATCAAAAACCCTCAACTCTGTCCTTTGCCATGCCTTTTATCTGTGAATCCCCAGTGGGGACTCAACACCCTAATGGCATGGCCCAATCAAAGCCCTAATCATAACTTAATCATGCCCAGATACAGACCTGATTAAAAACATAATCCAATATCTATTTTTGGAATTCATAACTGTATCAAACTAATATAGGGGGTAATAAGGGAACTACAATGCTTTTTATGACTTAGCCTCAGAACTCTCACATGTTCATGTCTGCCATATTTTCCTAGTTAGAAGAGAATTACTGAGTCCAATCACACTCAAGGGAATGGGAATTAGACTGCACTTTAAAAAGGGAATGTGAGAATGTGGACATATTTTAAACCATAACAGTGAGAAGAACTTTAATCTCACAGGACCACTTATAGGTGAAGGGATTCTGAGCTTTAGGTGAAAATTGAATCAAGTACTGCAAAATTTAGGAGAACTCAGTCTCTTCTTCTCTCTTCCCATAAGTCTCTGGGGAGTCCTGCCCCCATTCTACAAAGAAGATCTGACAGAGATGAATGGGAGACAGGATGGAGAGGAAGAATATGAATGTGGGGCTGCCAGTTTTTAAAATTCCTTGCCATCCAGAATTATGTCAGAGGCAGAGCGAGATTAATTGGGGAATTAATTTTCCTCATTTCTTGTCCTATGCCTTTCCGTCCCAAACTCTTCTCCTTGGCCATGGCGGTTATCAAACGACACGCACAGTTTTCTCCTCCATTATTCTTAGACCCGAGGACCCATTAAGCAGCTTCAATGTTTCTAGGCATCAAACAATCAATCATCTCTTTCTCTGAAACGGGGCCAGAGTGATCACACATCTTGCTCTGCTTTTTAAAGACTATGGTTGGTGAGTTAGCACACACATGATAAAAATACTTTCCAATTGATACACGGCTATTATTAGAGTTGGCATTTACCTAAATGGTTTGTGTCACCATATTGCATTAACTGTATGGTGTCAAGGAAGAAACGTTTAGCTCCACAAACAGATTTCTTTTTTTGATGCTGCTAAGCTGTTCCAATTTACAGCTGCAATTTCCAGTCACTGCTTTTTCCTCCCAGAAAAAGTCTCTTCCCTTTATTAAATTGAAGTTCTCATTTAAAGCAAAGAAGTCTGGTTTTAAACCAACTCCTAAATTCAGAACTCTTTAAATGCTTAAAAAATGATCTGACATAATAGATTAATTCATAAGTTTGCCAAAGACCTTTACTGAGAGTATTTAATGAAATAAGATCTCAAATGCGATACAGCTGGCCAGAGGAATATTTTTTTAAGTAATGACCTCTATACAAGACTCAGTCATAATTTCAATGATGAACAAAGAGATAGATGACTCACAAAAGGAAGGTAATGCTGTGATTCTAATTCCATCATCTGGGCAGCTCTTATCTTCATGCCAATCTTCTCCTCTCTCACCCTCAATTACTGCTTTTCATACCTTTTTTTAAAGTGGAGTTAGATGGTGATTTGCTAAGTCAAAGGATCATCACATTGTCCCACATGTGAACTCTCATTTATGGCAGTAGGAACTGACCCATAAAGTAACTCCAGAGGTGGAGCACATGAAAAGAAGGGGGAAAAAAGGGAAGGGTGGAGGGGATAGTGCAAAAGAACTTGTGGTATCAGCTTGTACCCCTTTAGTAAATTGTCCCCAACACAAGAGTCCACTGGGGCACTGGGTACCTGGGGTGCTCCATGGAAGGGAGACCACCTGAAGATGACAGTATCATTCAAACAGAGCCAAGCATGACATCTAGCAGAGTAGAGGCTCATCACATATTTGGTGAATGAAATAAGTTAAATCAGTTTAGGAGGAATTAGGGTATTTTTTGAGCCATGTTTTAAATATTGATACATTATTCCTCATGTAGAAATGAGGTATTTTAGAGCTATCACAACTATTCCAAGAACTAGATGGATTATGTCACTAATATAGTAATAATAATAAAATTTAAGATAATCTCTCTTCCCCATATCCCTCACCAAATATCTAGCCTCTGAAAATATGTTCATTGTTTAAGATTATAAACCCTCTATAGGATTTTTATAGAGTATTTCAAAATTCTATAAAAATATAAGGGAAAAAACCCAACCCCTATCCCTTTACTAGGAATAGATATTGGAGATATTTTGGGTTATTTCTCCCCAGTGATTTTTTAAGCAAATCATTGCATAGCTTGGATAATACTGCATGTATAACTTTGCATCTTGCTTTTCAGAATTTAAAAGTATATATATTGGGAAGTGGACTTGGCCCAATGGATAGGACATCCGCCTACCACATGGGAGGTCCGCAGTTCAAACCCCGGGCCTCCTTGACCCATGTGGAGCTGGCCCATACACAGTGCTGATGCGCGCAACAAGTGACACGCCACGCAGAGTGTCCCCCATGTAGGGGAGCCCCATGCGCAAGGAGTGTGCCCCGTAAGGAGAGCCGCCCCATGAGAAAAAAAGTGCAGCCTGCCCAAGAATGGCGCCGCACACACATGGAGAGCTGACACAAGATGATGCAACAAAAAGAAACACAGATTCCCGGTGCCGCTGATAAGGATAGAAGCGGTCACAGAAGAACACACAGCGAATGGACACAGAGAGCAGACAATGGGGAGAGGGGAGAGGGGGGGGAGGGGGAAGGGGGGAAGGATGAGGGGGAAGGGGGAGGGGAGAGAAATAAATAAAAAATAAATCTTTAAAAAAAGTATATATATATTTTTATTTAGACTAAAAAGTGAACACAATGGCTAAAATGGAAACTTTTGAATGTTATATATATAAATGTTATATATATGTGTGAGTGTTATGGATTGAATTGTGTTCCCCAAAAAGGCATGATGAAATCCTAATTCCCAGTACCTCAGAATATGTCCTTAGTTGGAAATAGGGCCATTTCTGATGGGATGGAATTAGGCTAATTAGAGTGAGTTATAAAGGGAGTAGTGTGGATACTTGATCCAATATGACAGATGTCCTTAGAAGAAGAGGAAACGTGGACACAGACAAACCATTGGGGTGGGCTGGGGAGAATGCCATGTGGCAACTGAGGCAGGGAACCCCATGGATCGCCAGCAAGCCACCCCTAGGAACCAGGAGAGGTATGAAACAGACTCATTCCTGTGCCTGGCAGAGGAAGCAAGTTCCTGCTGACACCTTCATTTTGTACTTTAGCCTCTAGAATTGTAAGAAAATAAACTCCTGTGTTTGAAGATACCCAGTTGGCAGTACTTTGCTATGGCAGCCCTAGGAATCTAAGACAATAGATGTTGCCACGATAAAATTTAAAAATAAAACCAATACTTGCTCATTGTATAAAATCTGAGAAAAACCAGAAAAGTATGAAGCAGGCAATTAAAAAAAACACTCATAATCTTGCCACCTCACATAACTACTGTCAATATTTTGGTGACTTTCCCTTCTGTGTTTTTTTCCTTTCTTTTCTTTTCTTGTTGGTCCTTAACAAATCTACTGACTCACTTGAGAAAGTTGGGGCCATTCCTTCAGTATCCAATCATCATTTAGCTAAAATTTAAGCTAAAGACCCCCAGAAAAGTCAACTCCTTTAGTACGAGTACATGGCTTTCTCTTGTCAGCTGACATTTTTCATCATGAGCCTTACAGGGAGGAGGCAAATAGAGAGCTAACTGGGAACAAAGGTGTCCCTTGAGTTACACCCTTTGTTTCCCTGCTTTCAGAGAAGGGCCAGGCCAAGGGGAAGGCAAATTTGTTATGACTGAACATTTCATGGCTAAAAGACAGCTTGAGAGGCTGCAAGAGCTTAAATCACAGACTCTTACTCGGAATGCCTCTGGTCCCCAAAATTCTCTTTAGCTCATAACATTTACAGTGAATAAAATCACACTAACCAATGACCCCGTTTTCCTCCCAAGGAACTGCCCCGTTTCTCTAAGCTAAAATCATGTAGATTAGTCACTAGGGATTACACTCAAGGGTCTCCCAAAAACAGAAATGAAAAACAAGCAATAATTATTCTCAATCTTATTTTTCACTGGAATACAATTTTATGAAACTAGTTTCTCGGAGGCGTTGTGCTGTGGAACTAACTCAGATCCAGCTCTGCCACATGTTATCTGTGTGGTCGTGGCACACACCTTACCCACGCATTCAGAGTTCCAGATTTATCACGGGTAGCACCAGGGCTAATTATACCTTTTTAGATATACAGGGAGCAAAATGTTCTGCTTGACTAGCAACATGAAAGCATCTTGCACACATAAGGCACTCAATATTAGTTGCAGAGCAGTTGCGGTGTATAGTTGTGGCTATATGCATCAGTGTTTATTGTTATGGATTAATTTTAACATGGAAGATAATTTCTTTATGCTTTTTTCAAGTCTGGAGAATTGGGGATGGAGGGGAAAAAGAGACCTGAGATAGGGAATATGTTTTAGCTGTTTATCTTTAGTAAAAGAAAATTTTATTACAACTATGACATATTTTTGGCATTAAAAATTCGAGTGATACATGAGCCTGTTAAGTAAATAGTGAAGGGGCCACACGTCTCATGTCTCATCCCATGTGCCTCCCCAGAAGTAACCATTTCCAATCATGTGTGTACTTCTAGAACTGTTTCTATTCACTCACAGGTACATAAGTATATGTGCTGTGTTTTCACAACCTTTGCTTGGTATTATGGCAAATTCCCCATATTAGTACCCCATGGAGGCATCTCATTTTTAAAAAAACAGCAGTGGTCATTTTCCATCCCTTGGATGAGCTATCACGCACCTGAACAGTCTGAGAAGTGGAACAGTTGCAAATGCCAGTTCTTCATGTTTTATTGGAAGGTACCTTTTTATTTTTTCAACGATTTATTTTATTTAATTCTCCCCTCTCTCTGTTCTCCCCTGTTGTCTGCTCTCTATGTCCATTCACTGTGTGTTCTTCTCTGTCTGCTTGTATTCTCATTATGTGGCTCTGGGAACCGATCCTGGGACCTTCCGGAGTGGGAGAGAGGTGATTACTCTCTTGTGTCACCTCAGTTCCCTGTTCTGCTATGTCTTCTTATTTTCTCTCCTCTGTGTCTCTTTTTGCATTATCTTGCTGCACCAGCTCTCAGCATCAGCCAGCACTCCTGTGTGGCCAGCACTCCTTTCCCACAGGGGGCAGCATTTCCATGCAGGGCGGCTCTACTGCGCGGGGCAACATTCCCGCGCGGGCTGGCACTCCGCATGGGCCAGCTTGCCATGTGGGCCAGTTTGCCCTCATCAGGAGGCTCTGGGCATCGAACCTGGATCTCCTATATGGTAGACGGGAGCCCAATTAGTTGAGCCACATCCATTTCCCTGGAAGACACCTTAAACACCTCTGAGGCTCAATCGTTTTATCTGTAAAATAGGCAGAACCCCTCCCCCTATCCCGCACAGCATGACTGTGAAGAATCCATCAGTTAATACGTATCAAAGTGTTTTACAACTCTGCAAAGCAAAACACAATACTGCCTTTTAGCTATCCCTAGGACAGGGTGCCCTAGGGGAAGAGCTGAGCTCATGCCAAAATAATGACATTTTAGCTGTTTATATCTTAATGATTAGTGTCAGAGCTGCTGGGTCAATCAACGAGCCAAAAATCATGACTATTGATTTTATACCCTGGATGTCTGCCTTGGTACTTCAATTGTTGGCAGTTCTGTATTGCTGTACTAGCAAAGGCCCTTGGTCCTCTACCTTTCAGGGTGGACAATTGTTCACTGAGGTGGAAAGACTAGATTCAGAGGGCTCTTTACTAATTAAGAGGAAGTGGGCAATAGGCTGCCTTGCCTTCTGCCTTATGAAGATAATACAGAATTGAAGCTGGGGTCTTTCTCAGGGCCCTTCAGAGAGGTGGGCTGGAAATGCACCTGAGTTGCTGAGTAAGGGGCTAATGCCAGCAAGAAGGGGACAAGAAGAGGTGAAGCAGCAGTCACCCACAGTCAGATTAAGAAGGCCCCTCCGTGCTCTGCTTCCCCCAGCAGTACTGTGGCATCTCACTTCCTATTGAGACAGGGGTTTTCCATCCCCTTGACTACAAGAGCGGTCCACCTTTCCCTCGGAATGGCCTGCAGCCCCATCTCTAGATCATTGGCTCCTTTGCAAATGACACTAGCCTGTGCCAGGTCAACCTTTCCTTCAACTCTAATCTTGGATTGGGCATTAAAAAAGGACCAAGACACAAAATCAAGGCTTTTGATTTTTAGGGGTGGAGGAAAGAAAGTGGGGTGGCTCTAGTTTCCCAAGTCACTAAGGAAACAGGTTCCATAACCTTCCAGGCTATTAAAGCACCAAATTCCAGCATCGCAAGGAAGGACATTTACTGCAATTGAGTGTGACATACTGGTAAGATTGCAGTATCACAGTATCTACAACTGCCCTCTCTGAAGCTCAAAAGGAGGCCAAGCTGCAAGTCAGGTTCAAGTGCACTTTGAGTTGAGCAGAAGGAGTTTGGTCATGAGTCAGATTACTTGCACAAGGTCAGTTGTCCTGGCAGTTCATTAAGGAGCTTTTCAATTTCTTTAATTCTACACTGAATTATAAATCTTACCCTAGAGTTCATTGGCTTTTAATGAAAATACTTCTGGCCATCAAAATTGCCCAAGTGAGGGGAACAGATATAGTTCAGTGGTTGAGCGCCTGCTTCCCTTGTACGAGGTCCTGGGTTCAATCTCTGGTACCTCCTGAAAAGAAAATTACTAAGTGAAGACCCTAACTTAAAGCCCTTTTATTTTTTCTCCACTCTAATTAGTGGACTAATGAGTGTCTCCTGCATCTTACTAGTAGCCAATACCTAGAAGATACTTTGAAAATATATTTGGGCTTCCATAGGGAAAATGTTTCTATGAGCAACACACAGACCTTCCTATTTTGTCAGGAACAAATACAGGCCCCAGAGAATTCTGCTAACAGGGATTCCATTCTCCTGTTCCCTGTGGATCTGGCTCTATTCCATGCTGTTTTTTTCAGAAGAGAAACATTTTCCTTAACCAAGGAACGCCACTCTTATCACAAATTTCAAGACACTGCTCTGCTTTAATTCTCAGGTGTGGCATTGTTTGTTCCACTGCCTTGGAAGCAGAGCATTTAAGCCCATTGTTCAAGCGGCCCTGGACTGAAGAAGACAAACCATCCCATCAACACAACAATAGTTTCCACTTAGGGGGAAAAAATACACCCTGACAATTTCAGTTTGCATTGTCCCAAGTATGTTTGTAAAACTCTCTACCCTAAATAATCTGTGATGCATAGAGTATAAAGTTAAACCCCCGCACAGAATGACTAATGAAGGCAAGATATAAAACAGCTAACAATGAAAGTAATCACAAAAATAAAACAGCCTGCGTCAAGGCCCATGCCAATCATAAGAGAATATTTTTTGCATCTAATCACCAAAGAGTAAAGCCTAGATATTTAAGGATGAAAAAGAGGATGTCCTTTAACAAACAATTTAAGAAATTTGAGAAGGCAGTGTGGTGGGTATAGGAAAAAGTAAAACAATTAGGAGTCAGACTACTTGTCTATATCATTTCTTCTACTGTGATCTAAGTTGAGTGTTGGGAGGTCATCTAACTAGTTTCTTTTCTTTTTTTTTGAAAATTTATTTTATTTCATTTATTCAGCCCCTGCCCCCCTCCCCCTTTGCCACCTGTGCTCGTTATGTGCTCTCTGTGTCTTCTTGTCTTCTCTTTAGGAGGTACCAGGAACCGATCCTGGGACCTCTGATGTGGGAGAGAGGCATTCAATTGCTTGAGCCACCTCAGCTCCCTACTTTGTTGTGTCTCTCGTTGTCTTTCCTCTTTGACTCTTTTTTGTTGCGTCATCTTGTTGCATCAGCTCACCCAGCTCACCTTCACCAGGAGGCCCCAGGAACTGAATCCAGGACCCTGTATATGGTAGACTGGAGCTCAGTTGCTTGAGCCACATCCGCTTCCCCTAACTAGTTTCTAAGCTCTATCTCTCCACTGTCCCGAGCTCGTAAAACTCAAATAAAGTAACATACAGTGTTATGTGAATATTTATGTTGGAAAAAAGAAAGCTGTCATTTCAAATGGCAGAGGTGGCAAGAGAGCAGAACTGACTGCGGAGCTGCGAGAGCTGGGAATGGCCTGTGCCCTCAGTCTTGTCTTCCATCTGAGTCCAACTTTCCAGGGTGGCGTAGGAGCAACTTTGGGGCATGCTGTTTGGTTGTGGAGTTAACCAAGGCCCTGGCAGTCCCTCCTGCTCCCCCGGAGAACCTTCTTCCACTTGTGGTCAGAGAAAAACTCAAATGTGTCCAAACTCAAAACAATGATTAGGTAAGAGTTAGCAGCAGATTTGGTTTGGGGCAGTTGAAGTGTTGATCAGGATGACACTAACGACTTTGAGATTCTCTGGAACCTGAATCTGGGCCTGGAGTGGGAAAATAAGAACCAGAAATAGTTCCATTCCAACTCTGACTGCACTCTCTGTTTCTTACAACCTTATATGTGTTTTCCCTCCATGAGCCAATGCCCTTCCCAAGGAGGAGGCGAGGGCCATGTGTGCCAGGAAATCAAGTCCTGGACTTGGGGTCTTAAGAAAAGCTGATGAGACTGAACTCAGTATGTGATATGTGAGCACAGCTGAAGGCACTGGGGGCAGGTTTGGGCTGAGAAGGAAGTACACTGAACATCGGGGGTGCTCAGCCTGGCTGCCACCAGAAGGAAGGCCCAAGGCCAGGAGCACGGGGGAGTGCGCCTCTCCCACTCACCCCAGTGTGCTCAGGACTCTGTAGAAGGCATTCCAGCCCTCTGCTCTCTGGAATTTATGATGGCTCTTGTGGGAGGATTCTCTCATCCACCCCTGTCGTTCCCAAACCCAGCCAGCCGTGCATCTATTTTGGTTGATGGAAAAGGCGCTGGTGGTGATGGTAGCACATTGTGAATGTAATTTACGCCAATGAATTACATATTTGAAAGTTGTTGAAAAGGGAAATTTTAGGTTGTATATATGTTACCAGAATAAAATAAAATAAAATAAACCCCAGCAACATAGGACTGTACAACATGGTGAACCCTAATGCAAACCATAGTACAATTATAAAAATGTTCTTTCATCAATTTTAACAAATGTACCACACTAATGTAAGGTGTTAATAATAGGGTGGTATATGGGAACTCTGTATTTTATGCATGATTTTTCTATAAACCTACAACTTCTCCAATAAGAATAATTCTAAAAAGAATCACTCTGGGACCTCTATTTTAAAAGTGCTGATTCTCATTTTGCCAGTCCCCTGGGGCTGAGACCCAGGAATTTAAATAATTGTAATATTAAAATATCAGAAATCCAAGAAAAGGAGTAGCACCAAATCCCAATCAAGAGCATATCAACTTTTCCATTTTCCATGTCAACTTCTATTCCCTGCCTATGGGCATAATTAATTTTTTCATATTTTTGTAATATCAGATAGAATTTAATATTCTATGATTTCCAATAACAATACCTCATGAATAATTTTCTATTTTGCTCTAGTTTTTTATTCTTTTTATCTCTCACTCCCCTTCTTGAGGACCAGTTAAAACCTGCTTTGTTTTCTTCTACACATTTTCCTGTGCTCATATATAATATGCTAATAACATGTGCACATTTGGGACTGTTGTGTTTTCATAACACACATCTTCAGGTCTTGCTTTTCCCACTTGATAAAAACCATGGTTCCCTCCAGGTTCCCAGGTACAGACCTAACTCATAGATGCACCCAGTTCATTCATTTCCAATTTAGGGCTCAATCAATATACTTACCTTTCTTTTCTTTCTTTTCTTTTTTTTCCCCTGTATTCTTTTAGCCTCTATAAACAATGTTCATGTATCAAAATCCTTTTATTCCCACAGGATAAACTCCCAGAAGAAAGAAGGTTGGGTCAAATGGAATGTTAATTTGTGATTTTGACAGATGCTGTTGGGTCATCTGAAATAAGTTTTTTTAATTTATTTATTTAAAGATTTGTTTTTTATTTATTTCTCCCCTTCCCCCCGCCACCCTCCATTGTCTGCTCTCTGTGTCCATTCACTGTGTGTTCTTCTGTGACCGCTTCTATCCTTATTAGTGGCACCAGGAATCTGTGTCTCTTTTGGTTGAGTCATCTGGCTGTGTCGGCTCTCTGTGTGTGCGGCACCATTCCTGGGCAGGCTTCACTTTCTTTCACGCTGGGCAGCTCTCCTTACGGGGCGCACTCCTTGCACGTGGGGCTCCCCTACGCAGGGGGCACCCTTATGTGGCACGGCTTTCCTTGTGCACATCAGCACTACACATGGGCCAGCTCCACACAGGTCAAGAAGGCCCCGGGTTTGAACCGCCATGTGGTAGGCGAATACCCTATTTGTTGGGCCAAGTCCACTTCCCAAGTTTTATTCTTTAAAACAAGCTCTTAGGAATTCTGGCACAGAGTAAAATCAGTGAAAGTAGAAAAACTAATTTTTTTTCTATTGATGCCAGGGAAGAGATGTTTGTAAGGAACTTTCCCTAATTCTGAGATCCTAAAACCCTTCTCATTCAAACTTGCTGATATTGGAGATAAGAACTTCCTGTCCCTCGCAGGCATGGAGTCACCATGTGGGAAGAAGGCTCTCTGCTCGTCTCCCCTGCTCCTATTCAAGCAGGGAGCTCTACGGAGGGATGTCCCAAAGCAGAGAGTAGAAATAGCCCGGGAGATGTCCAGTCCCCTAGAGGAACTTTGGGGATTTCTGAAGTGTAAAAAGGGAGGTTGTAAGAAGAGCAAGAAGCGGCTTTGAAACAGCAAAGGGAAGAGACTAACGAATGGGATTTCCCAACCTGGGGGTCCTGGAGCTGTGAAGATCTCATTTCACTGCCTGACAGAGAAGGGAAGACTCCAGAAAAGAATGACTGAAAGGCAAGTCTGCCTGGGACCTTTCGCTGCCTCACAGAAGATTCCGCATTCCAGTTCCAGCCTTCCCCACCCACCCTGGCTCAGCCTAAGACCCTGGAACCAGTGCTACAGTCCTGGGTCAAAACCCCAACAATGACTGACATTAGTCTCACCAGCAGAACGGGAGGCTTGAGTCAGAAACGGTGTTGAATTAAGGCAGGTTTCTCAACCCAGCACCGTTGACGGCCTAGGCTGGATAATTCTGTGTTGTGGGGGCGGGGAGCTCTCCTGGGCATTGCAGCCTCCCTGGCCCCTCCCCACATGATACCAGTAGTACCCTCCCCCTAGGCTGTGACCATCAAATAGGTCTCCAGACGTTGCCCAATGTCACCTGGGCCGCACTGCTGAACCTGACTGAGAACCATGGAAAGAAGAGTTGTTTCTTCAGTGTATGGACAGGCTCCCATGAGTTGTGCTCACTGGCATCAGTTTCATTAATGGCGCTAATGGAGGCCAGCAAGACATTGGGCTTATCCCAGATTTTCCTCCCAGCTCATGTTTTGCTTGGGCTAATATTAAAAACTAGCTGTCATTCTCCAACTGACTTGTCAACAAGGTGCTCGGGTCCAGCAATGGAGGGACAAGCATCTTAATGATCTGTGTGGTCGTTAATGGGCCAGGGAGGTGACAGGGTACTCGGAGCCCTTGCTGACCTTTTCCAAGCTGGGGCCCGTCGACTCTAAGGCTGTACCAGACTGCAACAAATGCCAGTCTTGGAAATCCTGGCTGCCCTTCAGGGCCTTGTATTTTGACATTAATCAGCCTGATTTGGGCTCTGCATCATGGAGCAACAACCAACTGTTATTGCCAGAAAGGGCAAAGAGCTGATGTCAGCGGCCTTTTCCAGGCAAGCGAATGAATGCGATCCTTTCTCCACCTCCTCTCTTCTCACTGAGAAGATGATTTTTGGAGATAATCCATTTGGTTATCTACGGATGTGAACATAATTTGGAAGCAGCAGTCATGCCAGATGGCCAGCTGAAGCTGGGAGCCCTGAGTCAATCCTGTGCCAAGTTTCTCACTCCCCAGAGGAGCAGAATAGAGGGTGTGTGTGATGGGGAAGGCCAAGCTTTTCATTTCTGGAAAGGAAGGCAAGTCTGGGAGAGGCCGGCATGAATGGCCAGTGTCCTTGCCAAATATGCTTGGTATGCTTGAGGTGAGTTGCTAGGAAAACTTCCTGACTTCCCATGTAGACAGATGCGGGAATTGGAGGTAGAAGGTGGAGAGCTGTGGAGTGACTTTCCCTGGAGGCTGGGGCGGCCTGGGTGGTGCTGACTCTCCTGCGTGACTCAGTCAGCCCAGACGTCCGGAGTGACCTTCCGAGGTGTGTTCCAGCCTGCCCAGCCCCAGATCTGTGTGGGTTCCAGGGGATGCCTGGGGTGCTGAGACACGGGATCAATAACCACAGAGGGTGGGCAGCCTCCATGAGGTCATGAGGCCCTCGGGAGCAACTTAGATGTTCACTGGAAGAAAAGTTCACAAAAGGGAAAGGAGGAGGAAGCCAAAGAAAAATGGGATTGGGAAGGGGCCTTAGGCTGAGCAGAAAAGAGGAACAGAGGGCTGCTACTGCTTCTGCTGTCCCTTAAAGAAGCCCAAAGTCCCCAAGAGGCAGCTCATCTTTGGGAGGAAAGTGGAATGTGGGGGGGGGTGGTGGTGAGTGGGAGCAACTTTGGAAAGTGATGCCCGTGGACGACCAAGGAAAGGCCCTCAAGACATTGAATGTCTAAATGTCTAAAGAGGCATTTAGATTTAATGGATGGAAAGGAAGAGAAGTAGGTTTCAGATGTCTTCCCATTTCCTCTTATCAATTTTTAAAATACTATTCCTTTCTGATTGCTAATTCATTATCTGAAATGCATCAGCTATTTCATCTTTTGTCTTTCAAAGTAGCTCTTGGGGAAAACTTGGGCTTTCGTCTTAGAAGTTACAGGGCTGGTTTTGACACCAAGCTACTATTTTCAACCCTTGATCTTATTCCTCACATGTGTTGAGGTAAAACAAAACTAAACCAATAACACAAAACCATAAGAAATGTTGTTAATAATTGCTCTCCGTGCTTTTTTACTTGATCAAATAATTCTGTTCCTTCCAAATGCTACACAAACCTCACCTTTTATGGAAAGTCTTTCTAGACAGCCCCTTCCTTTCTTACTCCACCCTCATTCCATCTCCTCTGCCACTTCTTTGGTCCAAGCCACCATCACATTGCCTGATTACAGCATGCTTCAAGGTGGCTGCTGGAGCTCCAGTCATCACATCTGTACTCCAGGCAGCAGGGTGGAGGAAGGAAGTAAAATGCAAAAGGTCTTCCTCCAGCTGAGTCAGTTCCTCTTAGAGTTTTCAGAAGCCTTACCAAACAATTTCAAACTGCTAGGGAGGCAGGGAAATACAGTGCACTGCCACGCAAAATAAACTTAAGTT
This sequence comes from Dasypus novemcinctus, assembly GCF_030445035.2. Lineage (NCBI taxonomy): Eukaryota > Metazoa > Chordata > Mammalia > Cingulata > Dasypodidae > Dasypus > Dasypus novemcinctus. The sequence goes on from NC_080698.1 coordinate 25,201,985, forward strand.
TCTGTAATAGAAGGAAAAAAGTTTTATTAGATGGGCAATTAGCACTCTCTGCCATGCATACTGACTTGTTGTTTCCCTGCTTCTACTTTTGTCTCCTAAAATTCATTCTCCAAACAACCAAGCATTGTTTCTAAATCAGATTATAACTTTCTCCCCAATTTAAACACCTTTAGGGAAGTGGATGTGGCTCAACTGATAGAGCGCCTGCCTACTATATAGGAGGTCCAGGGTTCAGTACCCAGGGCCTCCTGGTCCATGTGGTGAGCTGGCCCACGTGCAGTGCTGATGCATGCAAGGAGTGCCCTGCCATGCAGGGGCACCCCCATGTAGGGGAGCCACACATGCAAGGAGGGCGCCCCACAAGAAGATCCGCCCCATGTGAAAGTGCAGCCCGCCCAGGAGTGGCGCTGCACACATGGAGAGCTGATGCAGCAAGGTGACGCAACGAAAAGAGACACAGAGATTTCCGTCACCGCTGATAAGAATGCAAGCGGACACAGAAGAACACAGAGCGAATGGACACAGAGAGCAGACAATGGGGGGGTGGGGGAGAAATAAATAAAATAAATCTTTAAAAAATAAAAATAAAAAAATAAACATCTTTAATGTTTTCCTTTGTACTCAGGATAAGACCACAAGGCTTAGTAAGGCCTAAATGACCTGTGTGACCCGGCACCCCTATGTCTTTTCTCCATCCCATCCCCCCCCATGTGTCATCCTCTACTCTCTCATTCTCAGCCTCTGTGCCACCTCCACTGGCACTATTTCAGTTCCTTGATGGAGCCTCTCTTCCATCTTTGCACATGCTCTTCCCTTTGCCTTGAACTCTGTCCTCGAATGCCTGATTGCTCCAAGTGTCCGAGTGGCCTTCTCCAAGCCTTGCACTTAGGACATCTGCTCACCCCTATTCTTCTTGGGCCCTGAATTCTCACCCATGATGCCCTAGTTCAGGATGTCACGTTGATGTGTGTGATCATTTCTTGACTATCGGGTCTTTCTCAACAGACTCCATCTGTAGCAAGGACAAGGGAACAATGTGTGGCTTGCTTCACTCCATGCACCCAGCACATATTCCAGTGACTTACGGATAAGAGGCCCCTAGTAAATGTTTGTTGCCAAATCCATAAAAGAAGTCAATGTGTTGGTTTGGCCCTACAGGACCCGAAGGGGTGGCGAAACTGAAAACAAACAAAAACCAGCCAGTGGAATTCTTAAGAAATGGATCCCACAGCTTGATCTGCCGATGCTAATTGAAGGTGAATGGAGAATGCACAAACTGAAGAGTTGGCAACATTTGCCTATCAATTACTGATACTCTTCCTTCTTTAGATGTGTATGATGCAGTCCAAGCTGGCTCTAATGTGTGCAGAGGAAAAGGGGAAAGTCAGGATTCTTTCACCAGCTAGAGTGCTGACACTGGTTTTCTGCTCCAATTAAAGTGGGACCTAGAGAGTTTAGGGTGATGCTCCCCGTCCAGATGAACCTTGGCAAAGAGTTCAAGGATGGGAGGCTCAGAGGCCTTGACCCAACAGCAGATGTCAACACTAGGCTGGTCCGAGTGAGGGCAAGTGTAAACTGAGGAACCTTCCCTTCTCTTTGGGAGTCCTCAGAAGATAGCATCTCACACACAGCCTTGTACCAGATGCTGATCAGATTACATCCAGATGCTCACAATGTGTCAGCAGTTGAGAAGGCCTACTCTACAAAGTAGAGTAAAAGTTAAAACTGCTTTTCCCCAATGCTGTAGGTAAAATGCACAAGTGAAATATAACTCTGTGATTGTTTAAATGCACCCTAAGGTGCTGTATCTTTCTTTAGCACACAGAAAGTCCAGGTTGAAAAAAATACATGTGCTAGCAAGAAGTCTTGAGAAAAAAAAGAGTGGAGAGAGAAAGGAATTAGCCTCTCAGGTCAGTGTGCTTAAGGATGACGGTCCTCATTTGTTTAGAACGACATCACCTGCTTTGAAGAGTTTCTAGGTTTTAGTAAATCCTCTTTCTTGTCGACTGAGTACCTCCTGATGTTAACAGGCATAACTTTTTACACGCTGGAGAATATCTAAGTGTTTTCTTGTGCATTTAGTGCTGTGCCTATGGTTTCCAACCACCACCACTTGTTGCGTGCCTACCCTATGCACTGGGCAGTGTTTGGGGAGTAGGGTACGAACAGTGACACGTGTTGTTGACGCGGCGAGTGTTCCAGTTGTCACGGTGTGGAAGGGGAGAGAGACAAGCAAACAAGAGATGATAGAACATGTGGGAACACTGTGCTCGAGGAAGATTAAGATGCTAGGGGAGTTCACCAGATTCAGCCTGGGGATGGGGATGGGCAAAGAAACTTCCAGGAGGAAGGGAAGCAGGTTGAGAGAAGGGTGTACCTCAGGCAGAGGAAACGTGTGATGCAAAACGATGTCAGTAGCTGTGAGTTACACAGGTCCCACTTAGGAGATAAAGAACTGTAAAAATGGAACGCGCTTCCTCAGGAAGCAGTGAGTTCCATATTATTAGAGGTATGCAGAAACTGGATTAACATTATGGGGAATTATAAAAAGAGATTTCTACCCCGGATGGAAAGTGGTACTGGGTTCATGGCCCCAATCCCAGACCCAGCCCAAGTCTCCAGGGGTAGAGCTCAGGAATGCGAATTCTTAAAAAGCTCCCTAGCTGGATGGCTTGTCATACCACTCTGGGAGTTTCATAGGCTAAAAGCCAAAGCATTTGCATGGCATCTCCTATGTTGCACAAAGCGAGGTGTCACCCAAGAAGACTGAATTGTGGTATGGATATCTGTCTCTTAAATTAAAACAAACTCTAGGGCATCCCTTTCATATAAGCTACTCATGAGCCCAGAGGAGCTCGAGCCTTTTGGATACCTGCCTGAGCCAATAATGGGCCTCCCTCTGATGAAAACAGTCGGTGAAATCCAAGGTATTTCTCCGGGGAGAGTGGCAGTTTGGGAGTAGATCAGCTCCTTTTTGCCCACTTCATTGAATTACTTATAGGTAATTTCTTAGTGTCAAAGCCAATAAACTTAGCATTCTCCTCTGCAGACAATCCCCAACTTCATAATCCCTTACAACTTGGAATCCTTGGATTTGCACCAATCTCTAAAAGATGCAAAAGGAAGGAGAGAGGAAGGAGGCAGGTACAGGTAAGTGTTTTAGTCTGGGATTTGCAGAAAGCAGAACCCGAGACAAAGGACAGGTGGTGTATTTGGGAAGCGTTCCCAGGGAGCAGGAGTGAGGGATGGACTGGGGGTGGGGGTAGACAATGGTAAACAGGGAAAAAGAGGAAGTCTGTACCAAGGATTGTTATCTATAGTTGGCCACCACTATGGCAATAGGTACTTAACCCCATGGGACTTTGTGGAAAAAAAAACCCCAACATAAAACATGTTACTGAGAAGCCAGAAATGTCTGCCTAGTAATTGAAAGGGGGGCATATATATCCATCAGCTCAGTTTCCTATGGTCAAGAATGGTCTCATGGTATTACCTGCTTTGTGGTATGAGAATCCCAGGAGGATTCAGAGAGCCCCAGGGGGAGGCAATGTCAGGTTCCACCAACAGGAAGCTGTTTGAAGCCTGGGTGGACCTGGTTGGCACAGCAGCAGGTGCAGTAAGAGGCGAGGCTGAGGGACATGAAGTGGTGTATAAGAGGGACCCAGGGTAGTAAGAAATGACCCTGTATTTCTAACCAAGACTGTGTCTGGTGCATGGATCCATGATCTTACTGTTGGGCGCCCCAGAGGTCTCAAAAGGGTTTCCCATGACCCAGCAGATACATTTCTTAATACTCAGGAAAATGGCGGGGCATTCAATTGGAGAAGACACAATACTGCTCATAAGAGAATAGTTTTATTTGATTTATAACTTTGATCTCTGTTAACCACTCCAAATAAAAGAATAAATTATATTCTTTCCATTATTCTGGTGTTTGCAAATGGAATTTTCCCCCCAGACCAGCCACATCAACGTCTCCTGGAAAGCTGTTAGAAAATCAGATTCTTAGGCCTTACCCCCGACTTCCTGAATCAGAAATCCCAGGGGAAGGGGTCAGTTGGTGTTTTACTAGTCCCTACAGCAGATTCTGATGCATGCTCAAGTTTGAGAACTGCTGCTTGGAGAGCTAAATGAATCAGTCACATGTTCTCAACCAGGTTTTTTTTTTTTTAATCTCCCATTAGAGAGAGGGGCATGAAATAATCAGTCTTTACTTTTATATCGACAAACACTGAATATGCCCAAAATGGCAAGAATTCATTTTCATAAAACTTTTAAAATCCACAACCAGTTCATCATTTCTTTTTTTCTCTACAAGGCAACAAGTCAACAGAATCACATGTAACTGGAATGTCTACTCACCAGCTTAGTGTACAAACATTAGTCCACACTGGTACTCCAAAGTATAACTACTCCTTGCTCCAGGCTGCTCAAATGAACCAGATGTCCAGTCCTACTGCCCCTCTTCCTTCTCTAAACAGACATGTCCAAGAAGCATATTAATTAATCACACCCAAATGCCTGGTTGTTCACATGTGTTATATGCCTCTGTGAAGCTGAAGTACTCAACTACTGCCTCAAATCCTTGCTGCCCTGGAAACCTGCCACCTCTGCCACAAAGCAAAGGCTTGCTATTGTCCCAGGTGCCCTCCGACTGCTGATTCCAATGCCCTGCTCTCTATATCTCCCAACTCTGATTGCAGCAGGGGAATATAAGGTCTCTCTTCTCCAGTGTCACCCTAAGCATGACTACATGCCCTCTCATCTTCTCACAAGCCCATAATTGTCCCAGGCTCTACTACAGAGCAGTTTTCATATCCATGTGGCAGAGGGCCATCTTGTCTCACCATTCCATGGGGCACCATTCATGTAATATTCTCTGAAAACAGTGCCCTTCTGGGCCATGCATGCCCACAGTCCTGATGCAATCAGGGGGCACGCTCCATTCTTGAGACTTCTCCATGCCTTATACTCGTGGCACAACAGACCTCCAACTTGACTGTGGAAGAAATCCCACCCTCCCCCAAGAGTGACTAATGTCCAAGTCAATTGACAGTGGGGTCATCCAACTTCACAACCCAGGAAGACAACTCCCCCAAACCTCTAACATTCTAAAAGGTCCCAAGCTAAATGCGAAATCAGTCGTATTCATGCCATTTTTGTCATATGTATGATAATTAGAAGATACTTCTTGGCTCCAGGCAATAACAGTGTTGGAAATAAAAAGGAAAGTAGGGGAGCATATGTAGCTCGGTGGCTGAACACCTGCTTCCCATGTATGAGGTCCCGGTTTCAATCCCCAGGACCTCCTTTAAAAAAAGGAAGTAAAAGAAAGTAAATTTACTCATGTGTTTGCCAAGTATCCATCAAAAGGTTCCATCTGGAAATGGTATCAATATGGACTGGCCCCAAGCACTGGCCAACTTTGAATATCCCTGGGACTCATAGATGGGATGCTAGTATGGATTAGATCCAAAGGTGTGATCACTGGGTCCTCGTCCTTTCCTAGATTGTCTCTGTTGGAAGAGAGTGAAATGAAACAATGTGGGAAAATAAACATGGGGAAAATATTAATAAATGGAGACTTGCTGCATCTGCAGTGCAACCAGTATGTCAAAACAGACTTCTTGCTCACTATGTCCTATGCCTCCTCCAGCAGACTGGCTCCCAGGCTTCAAAGCTGGGTGAGGAAAGACACTTGAGAAAGAAGGAGCCTAGTAGGAGTGAGGCCAGAAAGGAGAAATCAGACAACCAAATGGACCCATTTAAATTTCTTTCTCTGGTTTAGTCCATTTGCACTTCATTGTACACATTTGCACTCTTGGTAAAGAAGAGCTCTTCTTTGTCCCTCATCTGTTGTATCTTTTCTATTCTATCTGGAGCAGAGAGAGAGAAACGAAACTACCCAAAGGCACAGACTTGGCAAGAGGCAGAGCAAAGGTCTCGAATGAGCATAGTCTGACTCCACGGCACATTTCCCTGTTAAGTGATCTCAGGTTCCTTTAAGGCCACAGCCAGTGAAAGAGGCATCTAAACACCAGCAAAACATTCCATCTTCTGATTGATTCCAGATTGATTCAACCAGATTGAATCAAAGGCATCGATTGATGGGTTGATTGCCAATCTTCTTGGCTTCTCCACACTCTTAGTCTTACCAACCTTTCCAGCTTTTCTTCCCACTTCTTCCCTTCTGATACTGAATCTTCTGGTCAGTTTGTTCTGGATCTCAACTTCCCTTGCTTGGATGGATTGAGGCAACAGTCTACCTGCTCCAGGGTCTCAATTTTCTTTCCATTCTAAAATTATCCTTTATACTTCTGCCAGTGTAAACTTCCTACAAAAAAAATCTATCATTTTGTGCACCTTCTTAAGAACCTGAGCAGCTCCCTATTGCCCAGTACATGAGGCTCAAATTCTCTTACACCCAAGGCTATTCGCAGTGCTGCCCATCTATCTCCCCAGCCTTGTCTCCTGCCACTTAGGATCCCGGCCACACTAAAGTCACAATATTCCTTGAGCACACCATGCCTTTTGATGTTGCTTAGCTCTGCCTTTGTGGTTTCCTTTGCCTTTCTACTCTGTCTCCACCTAGACCTCCTTCAAAATCAGACTCAGATGGTTCCTTCAAGAAGCCTTTATGTCTATACCTCTTATTAGATTGAGCTCCTCAGGTCAGAAGCTATGTCCTCGATCATTTTTCTCTAAGTCTAGTTCTAGCATGATGGTTAGCACATAGGTGGTTCTTAGTGAGATTTTGCAAAGAATGATTTATCGAGCACCTGCCATGGGTCAGGTCCTCTGCTGGGCCCCAGGAATACAAACATTTAATAACACATACTCCTACAAGACTCTCCCCTGGATGGGGGTGGACTCTCTCACATCACAACATCCTCACTTCTTCGATACTCACTCACAATACCTAAGATTTGTGTTTGGTGGTTGCTGCTTTATTTGTGTTCTTCCAGTCACATGTTCCTCATTTTAGCAACAAGCTTGTTTCTAAGAAATAGTAGATAAGTGATGTTTTTATAAAACTTTCCTATAATAAGCCCTTAAAACAAAGACATCTTTGGTGGACTCAATACAATACAACAAATCTATCAGCTTTAGCCTAAATGTAGAATTCCAGAAAAAATAAGTTTCTACAAACACAGCCAGCACCACCACTCCCCTACCCCCGCCCCCCCAACAGAGTTATAGCATTTCTAAAGTCCAATGGGTCGCCTCTGGGGCAAAGCATGGTCCTGGGAACATGGTGCTGTCAAATGAGCCTCTGAATTAACACAGTGCAGTTAATGTGGTGCTTTTATTAGGCAGAGGTTATCCTTGGCTACTTAAATGACTGCTAAACCACGGTCCTTCGTGATGGCAGATGAAGGATACAAGGGGCAGTCCATTTACAGCCAATGTCTCTTTCTTACAGTGTAGTCTCAAAGAAGGAAGTGAGAGAAGAAAAATCAAGTATCCAGGAGAAATAATAAATTAGAAGTGGTAAGCATGCACAAAATATAGATGATTCCCTTCGTTTCTCTCCATTGAGTGTGAGCCATGCAAAAATGAATAATACTATCGCTTAGAAGTTTGCTCATTAGTTGAATCATCTGGGAGGGTTAAAGAGTATACTTTACCCAGTCTAGAGAGGGACTTTCCCCCTGATGCTGTCATCATTTTGGACAAAGACCCAAGTGATAGATGCAGGGAGATAAGTTCTGTGCAGATTTCAAACACTTAGAACCATTAATGTTGGGAACTGGAGGAGGCCGTGCCCTCCCCTCCTTCCCCCTTCTCCCTTCCTGTAGGTCCAGCTGACTCACACTCTTGGCCTGTAAATCCATATCTGGATTTGCAAGCTTTCCACAGGGGAACACAATCTCGCCTTGGTGAAGGTTTCACTCGTCATCACCCGGATTATTTACTTGGACAGCCCAGCCAGCAGAAAGAAGAGCCCTCTGAGGGTCCTCTTGGGTCATAGGCACACGTTCAGAGTGGGGAAGGAGACGGCAAGCAGAAGCTCTGCTACAGGAGCAAAAAAAGACTTGGAGATCCCTGATGTCCCTGCCCAATGTCCTGTTCCTTTCCAGCTTGCTTCTATAGCTTGTTTTTTTGCAGGGCATTTTACCACAGCTCTAAGGATTTTATTTGTCGTTTTCAGCACACAAGGTTGAAACCTGGGTTATTGTACCCATTCCTCACTCAGTCTTTTAAAAAACTGTTCATCAACAGTTCTGTTTGGATAGCACCCATTTGCAGGCAGAGAGATAGGGAGAAGAGGGGGAGGGCAGCCCTTAGGAGGTCAGGAAGACTTCTGGAGAACACATGTTTCTGGCTGACATAGATTTCATGGGCAAGGTTGAGTCCACTCAAAGTACTGGCCAAGCACTTGAGAGGCCTCAGGAGGCAGAAAGGCAGGACTGGATCTTGGAGACTTTCCCCTCCATTCCAGCTCCTTGAGGGTGGTCGGCAATGTATTCACAGCTGTTTGATGACCCTAGTGTGGCAGGTTGGGAAGGGGGAGTTGGCGAGGGAGAGGAATGCCCTGGTAGGAGAGGGGATAATTAGCAGCCGTGCACTTGTATTGCTGCTCTTCTGAGAAACGGCTCTGTGTGGTCTCAGGCCACACTCTGAGGAACACATTGAGGAAGCAAGCCTTTTTCTTGAGTCCTTTGGCCAGTCCAAAATGGGCTCTAGTCAAGGACTGTTGGGAGCATGTCTCTGGACATGCAGTGGCCATTTTGAAAACACTAATAGTCCTGAGACCCTGACAGAGGGGGGTTTAACACAGGACATGTCAGCAGACCATCTCCAAAAACATTGAGAGGAAAAAATGGCAGGAAACTGACTCAGGGCAGAGACCAAGAGAAGCTCACAGAAGGAAAGAGCTCTTCTGAAGAATGAGGCTGTGGCAAGGGAGAAGAAGAGGGGTTATCCGCTCAGTTCAAATCAGAAATGGGGAGGCAGGCATGCCCGAGGTGAAGCAGTAGGAGGGTAAAGCGGGGCAGGCAGGAGAGTCATCACCGGCTCCGGGGAGTGGGGCTGGTTGAGTTAACACATTACTGAAGTATTTGGACCATCACCCATGTCTTAATTTTTAGACTAGATAACTCATGTAGCTAGACAAGTGGAAAACTGTCTTTTGTCAGGTTAACCTCTAGTTTAAAAAAAAAACAAACGTGAGAAAAACATAGCTTCATCACAACAGGGAACTTGTCTGACTTTTTCATTGCTTTATCTCCAGCTTTAGAATACTGCACCCAGTGGGTGCTCAATAAATGTCTGAGGAAAGAGTACACTACGCAATGAAGTCAGCTTGGTGGCTTTCTTCTACAGCCTTGGCTTCGATGTGAAGGGGGAAAGACTTCCCCTGCCTTTCAAGAGGAGGGCTTGAGGTAGAAGCAGGCTCCACGTAATCTAGGCAATCGTTGCCTGGACCATTTTAATTATTTAATTCTTTTATTTCTTCTGTTCAACAAATATTTCTTGGGCACTACTCTGTAGAGGCACCGAGCTTAGCATGGATACAGTGGTATGCAAAATAGGTGTGCCTCTGCTTGGAGCTCAGAGTCTCATGGACTCTATTTCTCCAAGACTGTAGTCCTGCCTGGAGGCTTTAACTAACCGATTCAACCCAACCCAACCCAACACAATCCAACCAGACAAACATACAAACAAACTACATCCAAAGCACTAACCCCTTTGGTTTTCAGACTTCACATGGCCATCCAGTGGCACACATGGCCAGATCATCTGGTCTAGAAAGGATTTCAAGGGATCATTTGGTATCGGTCCCTATGTGTTAGTCCCAATAGGCTGGCCAATGCTGTTGTAACAAATTAACCCTGAAATCTCCACAGTTTAAAACAACAAAGGTGGCTTCTTCCATGCAGTGACTCAGGGACCTGGTCAGCTTCCATCCAATGACTCGGCATCTCAAGTGTGGCTTCCAGATCACACACCTGTTTAGACAAATGCCTAGTGGCTGTTCACTGCTTTAGGCTGGAAGTGACATCTCACTTCCCCTCACAGTTCTTTGGCCAGGAATAGTCCCATGACCTCATCCAACTGCAAGGGGGCTGGAAAGTGGGAGGGAACCCATGGATATTCGGGGAGCATTAAATATCTTAGCCACACTGGTTCTTCACACAAAACTTGCCCTGAATCGAATCATTTCTGCAGAACTGAGAAACAACTCAGGAAACAATTGACAGAAGAGATTTAGAGAATGGATTTTGCAAATAAGTGGGTCAAATTCTTTCCTGGGATCTTTATCTGGAACTACTTTTGAAATGAAAGGAATATTGTTAGTTCCTACTCTTTCTAGGTGGGGGGAGTCCAACATTGATTTGAATGTTGAAAGAACAGTCCACTGTTCTTTGCTTTCTTCCGTAGACCACCCTACACTGCAAATCTTCCAGCGGCAAAGTTGATTTTTCCATGTTGGTAAAAATAAGATGAGAGGAAACCAAGCTTGTAGAACAAGAAAAAATGGCTTTAATTATCTCTAAAAACTGTGTGGCAGTAGTTTTACCCACCTCTTGAATTTATACCTTTGTGAACTTTAGAGCACTGGGTTCCAATTTATAATAAATATTCAACTGACTGTATATTAAATATTACAATAACATTTGCTTTTGCTAGGTTCACTTTTTGTTTCCTGGGTAGAAACATCAACTCCTTTCTTTGTTTTCTTCTGCTATTGATTTCTATTATATGAAGCGTTGCAGCACCTCATTTATTTCTAATTCAGCCTCAGTTTTTTATTACCTACTAAGTGTGCCTTGATTCTGTCTTTGCTTGCTCAGGCACATTTTCCAATAAACAACTGTATAGTAATTAGCACTAGACCCATGAAAGAAGTATGTTGAGATATGTTAATTTATTCCATTTGCTAATATAATTTTATTCCTCTGTAATATTCTTAAAACTTCACTTCCTAGTGACAGTCCTTTCATTTATATCATAAATCATCTGATTACAATTCAGTGGCATGAATCTCGACTCTGGGCTTTGCATTTATACTTGATAGTACTTGAAATGCTGGTAGCTTCATTATGGAGTCTAAGGGTACTCTCACTCCTTGAAATTGGAAAACACTCTATGCCTAGCAGAGTCTTAGAAAATCACCAATCCGGGGGAAATTCTGTAATGCAAACCTGATCTCAGGCATAGCCGCGAACAGGAAACTTCGAGTGAAATGTTTCCCTGCAGCCACTCATCATCCAAGCGGAAAATCCTTCACCTTAGAAGGAAGGCTGGAGCCTGATTTCTTGAGTATTTTTTTTTTTAAGATTTATTTTTTATTTATTTTTCTCCCCCTCCTGCCCCGTTGTTTGCTCTCTGTGTCCATTCACTGTGTGTTCTTCTGCATCCACTTGCATTATCTGGCAGAACTGGGAAACTGCATCTCTTTTTTGTTGCGTCAGCTCTCCGTGTGTACAGCAACACTCCTGGGCGGGCTGCACTTTTTTCACGTGGGGCGCACTCCTTGCCTGTGGGGCACCCCTATGTAGGGGCACCCCTGTGTGGCACGGCACTCCTTGTGTGCATAGCACTGCACATGGGCCAGCTCCACATGGGTCAGGAGGCCTGGGGATCGAACCCTGGACCCTCCATATGGTAGACGGATGCTCTATCAGTTGAGTCATGTCCACTTCCCTCTTTGAGTATTTGGGTGGGGAATCCAAACACTCAAATAAGTGAAAGGCCAAACTCATGCTACTCCCTTCTTCTTTTTTACTTTACTGACCAGGATGTGGCGGATCTTCCTTTTGCCATTCCTTTGAAATAATTTTGGAGCACCTACTATGTTAGGCCCTCGAGGCACTGTGCTGAAATGACAGCTGTGACCCCTGCCCTCGTGGAGGACAAATTGTACTGGGGGGAGAAAAGCAAACTCATTACAATGTAGTGACAGGGCACGAGCGGAATCTCATGAAAGCTCATAGAGGAGGTATCTATTTCCAAACTGCTGGGACCAGACTTCAGGATGAAGCATGTCGAAGCTGAGACCTTGAGGATGAGCAGTAGCTGGCCAGGGGAAGAACAGGTGGAGGAGGGAAGGGAGGGAAGTGTTTTCAGTGGGCAGAGTGGCAAGTACAAAGACCTGGGTGCAAGGAAGACACATGATGGAAAACTGGAAGATCAATTAGGTTGAACATTCACGGCGTATGTTCACCACATGCCAATCACGCAATGCTTTCCAGCTGCCGTGTCTGTGAGGGAGGTGAGGCAAGGCACCGGACCTTGCCTGCCATAAAGATACCCTTGTGGATTATGGGCCCTGACTATGAGAACAGACAAAACAACTCTAATAGCCATCTTCTTACCTGATGGAAGGCGATCACCTGGATGGAATTCATATAGGCTCTAATGTCAGAAGAAAAAATCTCTATGGTTCCTGCACCTTGGGAGAAAAGTAATCAATCCAGTATCAGAAACAACACAGGATAGAGGGAAAAAGTGTCAGGCAGAGCAGAGGCAAAAATCTAAAGATAACAGAATGGCTAATTTGTTTTGCACAATAAAGAGCAGGGTGAGTCTCTACTATTAAAAAAAAAAAAAGCAGACCAGAGAGATGGGAGAGTATGACAGAAAAGCCATGTGTACTGGGTGTGTTTGGAATGGAAGATGAGCATAAGTTAGAGACAGAACTTGGGCAAAAGCTACCATCTGTCAGCAGGAGGGTGAGAGGGTCAGCATTGGGGAGGGAGAATTCTCAAGATATTTGCTAATTCGCCAACTCTATTTCCTTGAAACACAGTACAGATCTGAAATACTGAGTATAAATTTCAGTATTGTGAGTTGTGTTTCTCTGAATGCAATAATTCCTGGTTGAGATAGAGCTAGTTGGAGACCTAGGGCTTGAGAGGTTGTAGAAGCTTTCCCATGAAATCATAGCTCCAATGAAATAATCAGAGTGCAAATAGCTCTTTAGAAATATGTTAACAGATAATAAACTCAGGCCTTCCACATGGGCGTTACTAGATAGTTCTTACAGGAAATACATGTCAGCATGTGTATTGGTTCGCTAAAGGTTGTTAAGATAGAAATATCAGAAATGGGTTGACTTGTATAAAAGGAATTTATTTTGGGGACAAGCTTATAGTTCAGAGGCTGCAAAAATGTTCAGATCAAGGCATCATCAGAGATGCTTTCTCACCAAAGGTCAGCTGCCAGCAGATCCTAGAGTCCTGCCACCTGGCGAGGCAAGCTAGAGGGTCTGCCGGTCTCGCTCTGCGTTCTCCTCCAGCTCAGCTGTGGGCCATCAGGCATCTCTCCCTGGGCCTCATCAACTTGAGCCACTCGGACCTTCTCTGTCTTTCTGCACCTGTGGGTGAACCTGGCGTCCTCTCTCTTACATGGCAGGGTCAAAATGGCAGAGCTCGCTTTTCTGTGCCTCTCTTTTCTCTCTGTGTGATCTCAGTTGACATAAGACCCAGCAAGGGGGTAGAGATCCGACCTGGGTCATGCCTTACTGATGTGGTCCAATCAAAAGCCCCAAAGCAATCTAACCAAATGAATCAAGGGTCCTTTAACTGAATCTAATGCAATCAAAGGGTCTCACACCCAGAGGAATGGATTCATTTACGAACATTATATTTTCATTAAGAAACTTCAATCTGTCACAGGGTGTTTGCCCAGCCCATGACTTTTTCTATCTGAAAATTGTCCCCTCATACCACATACAAGACCTTGTACTCTGCCAGCACCCGAGAGTTCCATCTCTTTTCCTACAAAAATTGATTGGGCCAATCGGAGTATCTTCCCTGGGAACAAGCTGTTAAATGCAGAAGGTGACAACTTCGAAGCTGTGGAGCCCTTCTTATGTCCATAAGCTGCCCAAAGCTGCAAAAGCAGATCAACCAAGGAGGAAGTCTAAGCCTAAAAATCAAAGGGTAGCAGAGATCTTTTAAAAATTGGGGCAGAATCTTTCCTAGGTTCAGGCCTTCATGAAGCTGTGGCCTTGGGTTCTTGTAAGATACATAGTATTCTTCAAAGAAATTCTATTTCTTCCTTTTTTTCTTAAGTTAGCTAGAAGTAAGTTTTGATTACTTAAAATCTAAAGAATCTGGTCCGTTGCACTTTATGGTCCAAGTTCCTCAGGTTATTGGGTTTACTTTCTAGTACTTCTGACCACATTTATTTGTTAAGGCTTTAACAAAGCCTTCCATCAACCCCATTATCTGTTTTATCTCTAGAATCAGCCAACCTAGCAGTGGAAACAAGTATCTGCCAGTATTTCGCAGAGAAAGCTGTTAAAGCATCTCATCTCCTGCTGGGTTTCATTTCATAGCTTAGCCATTTCTCCTAAACCTCAACCTGTTTTTGCCTTTGATTATTTATCTATTGCATCTTCTGATAAGCTTTCTGTCTTGGGTTCTTCTCTGGACATCTTTCTCAGACAAAATTAGCTGTATTTGGAAGTTATGCTGAGTTAGGTTTTCAAAGAGGCTGATGTTTCTAACTCTAGGTCAAAAGTAAACCAGTGTTAATTTCCCACATAAGGTGGATAAGTTTGAGAAGCAGATATTTCCAGATTGAAGCTCTAGAACACAAGCTGAACTGCTTTTGTTAGACAAGGGGTCATAGAGGAGAGAGGATTTCCCATGGTGAGAGAGGCTCAGGGCAGTTTTACCCAAAGGCTCATCTCAGGTACTTGGATGTTTATACAAAATGCAGTTTCCCAGGGCCTGCTGGAGACCTGCTGAATCAGGCTCTCTGGGGTGGGCCCAAGGGCTCTGCATTTTAAATAATTGCCTAGGTAATTTTGCTGTGAGCCAAGAACAGCGATTCTCAAATCTAAATATAATTGTTAGACTGTATTTCCTAATAAGCTCACCCTCTTTTTCAGTGCAGTAGTGTCTATCAGAGAACTAAAGTTAGTTAAGCTATATTTCTTTTTTTGAAGACTGTCAAGAGAAAAGTGAGCACACCTGAGAGCCTCCAGACTTGGCTTATAAACCATGGGCTCAGGTCTCTCCATCCAAATCCATGGGCTTGTATTCAGAATCTTCTGAAGCAGGTGGGGCTGGGAGACATGGGTTTGTGGGTTTATTTTTTCCCCTAGAGACTTTTTAAAGAGTCTTAAGCAGAATTTCTTAAAGGTGATCCTCAAACCACCTGCATCAAAATGGCATGGAGGGCTTTGTTAAACAAGCAGATTTTAGGGTTCTGCTCCTGGAATGGTTTGAAGCTTTATGGACCTCAGAAAGGTATGATCTTAAAGCTAATCCATTTCTGTGGGTGTGAACCTATTTTAAGTAGGACCTTTTGATGAGGTTACTTCAGTTAAGGCATGGCCCAGGGTGGGTCTTAATCCTCTCCCCAGAGTCCTTTATAAGAGAATGATATTCAGACAAAGTGAGAGAAAGCCACAGAGTAAGAAGCTGAAAGCAACAGAGTCTGGAAGATAAGGGAGAGGCCAGCAGATGCCGCCATCGTGCCTTGCCATGTGACAGAGGACCATTGACAGCCAGTCTTCAGGGAGAAAGCATCGCCTGATGATGACTTGATTTGGACATTTTTCTCAGCTTTGAAACTGTAAGCTTGTAAGAGAATACATTCTCATAGTTAAAGCCAACCCATTTTATGTTACCTGCTTTAGCAAATTAGAACCCCGAATCCACTGAACCAGAACTTCTGTGGATAAGACCAGGAGACCTGCATTTTTAAAACAAGCTCTGCAGGCATTTCCTACACATAGTACAGTTTTAGGACTTCTTGGATTGTCTCTAAATTCTATTTAATGCTTATGTTAAAAGACAGTGTGACTAGCACTCTTAGAAGAGATACCAATGCTATCTACTTCCTGCCACCTTCCCTCTCTTTGGGTAGGAGAGAAATAATAATACTAAGAAGCAATACTAATAGTCATAGTTAATGTGTTTGAAGTCATTATAGTGCCAAATACAATGCTAAAAAGTTTACGTGCCTTATTCCAATAAATCCACACTATTCCACTATTATCCCATTTGATAAACAAAACTGAAGCTCAGAGAGGCAGTGGAGATTGGCCAAGATCACACGCCCAGCAAGTGATTGAGATGGGATTTAAAATTCAAAGGGGGGTTGGGCAACATAAGAGGCATGTGGCAGGTATTTGGAATTCATCCTTGATATATTTTCTTTTTTTTTTTTAAAGATTTATTTATTTCTCTCCCCTCCCCACCCCCACCCCGGTTGTCTGTTCTCTGTGTCTATTTGCTGTGTCTTCTTTGTCTGCCTCTGTTGTTGTCAGCGGCACGGGAATCTCTGTTTCTTAGGTTGCGTCATCTTGCTGTGTCAGCTCTTTGTATGAGCGGCACCATCCCTGGGCAGGCTGCACTTTCTTTCTCGCTGCGAGGCTCTCCTTACAGAGTGTACTCCTTGTACATGGGGCTCCCCTATGCGGGGGACGCCCCTGCGTGGCAGGGCACTCCTTGCGCGCATCAGCACTGCACATGGGCCAGCTCCACACGGGTCAAGGAGGCCCGGGGCTTGAACCGCGGACCTCCCATGTGGTAGACAGACGCCCTAACCACTGGGCCAAGTCCGCCGCCCCCTTCATATAATTTCAATTGCAAGGAACACAAGTCCCAAAAAGAATTTGTGTAGGTGGGCATTACAAGTAAAGATAAGCACATTGGGGTGGGGGTGGGGGTTGAAGGACCAAAATCCTATCTCCTGCTTTCTAATTGAGAAGACACCTGCAGGGCAGCTGAGGCTGGTAGGAGCAGGAACTGGGATCTGTGGGTGAGGGAGGGTTTCCTCAGGAGACTCTGTACTCCTCTTGACATTTCTGTATCGATGCTCTTCTCTTCCATCTGTCTTTACTCTTGGGCCTGCCCTCAGCCTGGGCTTTTGCTCACCCACCCCTTCTGCTTCCTCATCCTTCTTCCCGCTGTGATTGCTCCTGGCTCCTCTGTCTCTACATCGTCTTAGCTTCAGGCCCCACACTTGGAGATTGCTTATTAGGTGCCAATCCTGACTCGTTATTTTGGCTGAGGAGAAAGAGGAGGAGTTCCATGGTAAAATCCATGGCTACCCGGAAAGCCATGCTCCCCATTGGGTCTGTGAGCAGAACAGGCACAGCAATTGCCGTTTCCAACACAACGTAATAGAAGCCTTCATCTGGAGGCTCTCAGAAAGACTAAGAATGAAGTGACTCTTGCTGTCTACTACTCTCAAGTCCCTGTGGTTAGGGTGGGACTCTTTGGTGTACCGCACTTCTTGCCTAATTGGAAAGCACTATTTAAAGATGAAGATAGTTCATTCACAAGGCAAACCATATAAGCTCTTAGGGTAGGGATTTTTGCTTGTTTTGTGTTGCTCTATTACAAACACCTGTAACAGTGCCTGTGCAGAGCAGGCTCTCAACACTTGTTAAACGAATGCATAAATAATACAACAGCATCCACCAACTCCCAAGTATTGTGGATCAGGCTTGGGAAAATCGAATTCACATGCTGTGCTGGTCTAGCTGCCAGACGATATTAATACCGACCTAACCGGAACACAGCCGTGGTATAACTTTCCAGACAAACCACTTATTACTTGCTTAAAAGCAAATACAAATATTTTTGGGTCCTCTGCTGGTTTCAATTCCATGGTTAACTAAAAATTAACCATGTGGCCTCGGTAGGAGTTTCAGAATCCTCAAGGGACAGAGAGGCTAAGAAGGCAGTGTGTGCATTTAAACCAGTGGTTTGCTATTAGGGGTGATTTTGCCCTCAGGGGACATCTGGCATATCTGGAGACATTTGGGGGATGTCACAAGCGGGGGAGAGGTGCATGGGGGGTGCTGCTACTGGCACATACTGGGTAGAAGCCAGGGATGCAACCAATGCACAGAGAGGCTCTCACAACAATGAATTATTGGGGCCGAAATGTCAATAGTGCTGCGGTTGAGAAACCCTGATTTAAACGGTCAGGTTCATCTTTGACTGCCAAGCGCCTCCCCTGACACAAGTGGTCTCTCTTCTTTGTTGAGCTGCTCGAAGGCAAACACTATGCCCAAACTGTGGGAGTGAGGGATGATGGAGCAGAATGACATCATCTCTTTTATTCAAATTTTATTGGAAGTTTACAAATGTATTACAGACATCAGTAAAACATCATATCCATTTTACAGGGCACGGATCTCAGGCAAAATGTTCACAAGTCTCTGGCAGAGCCCACGCCACAGGCCGGCTGCAGACCTTCTCAACACAGAGCTCGACACTCGACACACAGCACAGACCCTGGCCTGCCTCACCTTCTCAGGCCCTCGGAGGTTTTGTTTATGCACTTGAAATCAAAGCAGGAGACGGGCAAAACAGTCCTGCGCAGGAAAGAATGTGTTCAGCAGAGGGAAAACCGCCAAAGTCATAATTTGCTAAGGAACGTGGAGAACACAACCTTGAACGTTAATCAAGGTCCATGATGGAATCAAACACCTAGGGAAAAAGGAGGACATCGACTAGATACCCTTGAGAGCAGACCTCACTGGTGGCAGCTCCCAGGAAAATTTAGCAAAGGTCAGTCAGCGACCCTGGTGACTCCCAGAAGGGTCAAGGCCAACTCCCAGGATAGAGTGAGCCATATTTTTCTTATACTATGGATTCACTGTATCTAAACCACAGAAATGTTTTCTTACCACTACAGGACTTCCCCTCCCTCCTTTTTATTCCTCTTGAGGAAAGCTAGTTTTGTCAGCAGGCAGTAAGCTTATTAAGAGTATCGCTCCATTAGTGAGTCATGTTTTATGGGAGTCTGGTGTTGACTGGGCTATTATGAGAAAATGGAAAAGGAATCCAATCCTTTCTTGATCCTAACCAAGAAGCATGCAGTTGGCTGCTTCCGAATGGTCACACAGACAAGCTCTGGTGTCTGCCGAAGGCTCTGCGGGACAAACCACTGGAGGCAAAGCTCCCTACATTTTCAGTTCTCTTGTGCTTAAAGAAACATACCTCAAAAAGTGGCTGTCTGAAACTGCCTTTGGACATCAGCAGGGGGGACTTGGCTAATGAGTCCTGCCTAGAAAGTGCTGTCCACAAAGCCCATTTTAAGCCATTTTAATGCCCCTGAAGGTACAGAACAGTTGCTAATAGCAACTCTTCTTGGACAAAGTATTGAGATAACGGATTCAATTTTCCACTTTCCTTTGTCATAGATGGATCTTCCTGCTCAGGCTTTAGCATCTGGTTTCTGTTAGACAGAAGGACACAAATAGCACTTCTCCCTGGAATTTAAATATTTGTGTATTTCTTGTTAGAAGATGGGGTTAAATGAAGAATAAGACGGACTATTCTCTGACCTCTGCATAAGGACCAACAGAAGGCTGCCTGCAATAGTTGGCAAAAAAACCCACGAGAATGGAAGAGGAGGTCAGAGATATTGTCTTTGTTCAGCATAAAGATATTACCTTCCTTTAGCATCCACGATCTGGGATGCATAGGAAATGGAGCCTCACAATTATTATTTATGAATGGTACTCCCTAAAGTTTTGGTGTACTGTTTTTGGTCAATGAATGGCAAGAGAGCCCAGGAAAGATAAATATGAATCAGTTTACATAGTGATTCTGATCAGTTGCTCTTGCTGGTTGCAAAGATTCTGAGACTGTGTCCAGGCCCTCTGGGAAAGCATAAGCAAAAGGCTGATAATATCTACCCAGGCTGTAGGGCCGGCAGATGCCACTGCAGGCCCCACCAGACCTCAACCACCTCTAGTCTTCCTCAAGAAGCAGAGAGCTGCTGCAGGAAGAGAAGGAAGTCGTGCATGGGTATCCTTTGGAATGGGAAAAGAGGATGAGAAAGAGCTATGTCCAGGCCCCAGACTAGAAACACAAAAATGCCTGTTCACTCAGCTGGTTGGAGGTAGAAAGGAAGGATTAAAGAATGGAAAATGATAATGAAAGGTGCCAAACAACCGACACCAGCTATTTTCCCCCTTGGACGTGTGGCAAACTGGCAGGCATGGTTCTGATTTCTCCTACCCCTGCCCCCATTTCATACTTGGTAGAGACCCCAGAAATATATGACAGAAGAAAGGGTCCCCAAATGCCACGTTCCATGCCACCAGGCTAAGACACCTCTTCCACAGTGCCAAGGGTGGTGTGTATTGGTAGGACCATTAGGACACTAGCCGTGACTTGTACTTCCCCAGCCTGGGAAGGAACTAGTTCTGAAGCCATTGAACTGAGCAGCAAGAAGGAACTGAACCCCAAATTTGTAGTTTTAACTAAAAGACGACTGATAGGAGGAGAGGTGGGAATTACACACATACACACACACACACAGTCAAGGCATTAGAGAAGAGAGGAAACTGGGAAAAGATTATTCTTCAGAAAAACTGTCTATGAAAGAAGAAATGATATTCCAAGAAGGGGTGAGCACAGGATCACTCCCAGGAAAAACTTGGCCAATAAGAGCTAATGATTAGGATGGAGCAATCAGGTAAGAAGCTTGAGTTATTGCCTTAGGAGAGAATGTAGTCAGTTTTAGGGAATGGGCCTCTGACAAGGTACATGTGTTATCATTAACAGGTGGTTCTCCCCATACAGTGAAGTCCTGCCCTCTCTAGGGCCATGGCTTGGAGTTTCCCCTATCATTGTGAAGAATTAGCCTTTCTCTGTCTTGCCTTCTCTATAAGGCATCTGGCTGGGGGTGGGGTGGGTTGTGGGGAAGAAATCAGCAGTGGAGGAAATAGACGGAGGCCATGTACTTGCAGGCAGTTTGATCCTGAGGCTTGTATCTCATTAAATCTCAAGCTCTGACCAGCTCAGTGCCCTGGATGCTCCCTGGGTAGCTAGATTGGACATGGCTTATTTCTCCCGGTCCCTTTGGGTACTGGTTGCATGTCCATTTCTAGGCCACCTTCTTTCTGCTGATGATGGTAAAAGCTTTATTTGAGAAATACAAGAGGTACTCTGAAAAGGACAGGGATAGAAAACTTTTACTGGGAGAATTTCTTTCACTGGATTCGGGGCCACAGAGGACAGACACATTTTCAGCTGTTTGCTTAGTTAAGTTATTTTTCTCTCTCTTTTTTTCCTTCAAAAATGCCTTTTTATTCTCATCAGTCAAGAAACTCAAAACTCCATATTGGACTCACCCGATTTCTACCAGAAACCTGCCACGTTAGCAGCGTGGTGTTGCACATGATTTCTTAATCGGTTTGCCAAGCAGTTTATAAACTTACTATACAAACGTAATAGTTAATTCTCCGGAGGCTCGGGTAATTAATGAAGCATTTAGATATGAAGATAGCATGCGGAAAACAGCCACAACCAACATTTGCATTGCTTTTTTAAAAAAATCAGTGACAATGACAAATGTCATATTAATATACCTGAAAGGCAAATTATTTTACTACATCCTGAATGGAGTGCCATTTCCATGTCCATTACAGCCTTCCTTTCCACAGACCCCTTGGCATGGTGTCTGAAAAGCCACTTTTCACATTCTCGCCACAAAGAAATACTAGAAAATGTTAACTACTATACTGAATAGAGATCACGCTCACCTCACCATGGCAGATGGCCACTGAGATACACCGTGTACTACAGCAACAGTACATCTCACTAAAGGCGGGTCCTCCGATGGATTATTTCAACTGCCACAATCCATCAAGGGGAGGAGGAGAAAGGAAGAAAAAACAAGTGCTTCATTTTGAACTGAAGCAAGGTAGAAGTTTTATTTTACTATAAACAGCACAACCGTTAAATGTCTTCTTTAAGCAAACTCACTTTTGTGCCCATTTTCTGTCGGACTGACAGTCCTCCTCAAAGTTCAAAACGAAAATTCCCCTGTCAACAAAGTAGGTTTTTCGAAGTCACATGGAAAATCTCCTGAATTCCCTGTCTCAGCCTTCTTCTGTAGGGAACCCAGAGACTCCAGTTACTGAGCTTGTTAAACTGGATTCTTTCTACCAGCACTGGGGGCAAATTCAAGGTGACAATCACCTCTCTTTCATGTCTAGAAGTTCTTGTCCCTGACCTTCCTTCATACTCTCCTTCAGCTTCTACCCTTGACCCGCTTTCTGTTTTCAGACTGCCTTGTTTTTTCATGATGTGCAACCCAGAACACATGGTCACACCTGGAGTCCCTTAGAACCTTTCCATCCCTCAATTCCAAATGCTTACATTCATTTGCTTTGAGGACAACCGGTTGTCTGGCAAAGGCAGCAGTGCTGTCTGCCTTGGTAAAGGAAAGCAGATAATACAATCCAGGAAACATGAGCACCAGAAAATAATGCCACATTCAAAACAACGTCATGCTGACATCACACAACAGCACCACTCACAGTCACTTTTATTTTCCCCAAGGGATAGATCAATATTAAGCAACTTCAATGTTCCCAGCAGGGATGGCATTTCTCACGGAACTGACACTGGCTAGTTTCTCTAATTGGCAAAAGATACGTTTGCAATGGAAAAAAAAATTACTATCACTTTGTAGAGAGTAACTTCTACTGAGGGTGGCAGAAGACTTAAGGATAACTCCTTAAAACGGAATGACGTATAAAATGCTTTGGGTATAATAGTTCATTTTTTTTCCTAGCCACAAAAAACCAAATTGAATATGCTCCTTTGAAAAAGGCCTCACTAACATGTAACAAATTTGTATAAAGAAAAAAAAAGAAGCGGTCCTGGACCACCTCTGAATACTACTCACAGACAGGGCTGGATGTGCATGCAAGTCCCTACGATATAGAAATTCCTTTGATATTACAAAATACAAAAATATTTTTATCAGAACTCTCATTTACATTGCATTTACAATAGACATGTAAATAACTTAGTCTTGGGTCCTGCCTAATAAATTCAGTACTGGAAAAAGGGGCCTAAAAGTGAGAGAACCAGAGGGGGACACAAGCGAGCGGGGAAACAATTTGCCATCACAAGAGTGGCAACTCCACACGGACAGAGAGAGGAAGGTGACCAAGCCCGGCCTCGATAGAGTCTATAGTGTTTCCAAAGTGAAATGTGCAAATAATATTCAACATGCCAAGAACTGGGACTACCTAATGCGTCAGTCTGTAACCTTGCCTCTAGCAACTGAGAGCACTTCCCCTCTTCTCCCCAGTTAACCCTCCCCCCCAGAAAGCGCTTTGAAATTTAAAACAGTGCAAGTTTCGGAATTTACATTCTTGGCTCCCATCTTCCCCCATCCCCGGGCCCCAGTGATATTAAGAAATGATACAGTTTTTGCTCTTTTGTCTTTTCCTGCCGTGCAACTGTCCTCGGCCACCCAAGGTAGAAGACTTGGGGATGCCGTAGGAGCTGTACTTGTGCAGCAGCTCATCGCTGGTGACGTACCGCAGGCGGGCGGGCTGGGGGATTGGTTCTCCTAGGAAGTAGCCCTCGTTGTCGGATTCCGAGGAGGAGGAGCAGGTGGAGCACCAATCGTACTCGGCGAAGTAGGGTCCCCATCGCTCCCCGAACGCATTCTGCAAAGCCAGGTCCGACACAGTCCTCGGGCACTGGCCGTACAGGTCCCGCCGGGACCCCTGCCCCAGGCTCTCCTGGAAGCTCCGCTGGCGCATGAACTGGTCGTAGTCCTCCCTGGCTCTCAGCGGCGGCCTTTCTTTCAACCGCGAGATGGCCTCGCGCTCGCCGGCCAGGTGGAGGGCGTTGTCCGAGCGAGAGCGCCGGGAACGCCGGGACCGGTGAGGGCGGAAGCGGCGGCCGTCGTCGCGCGAAGTAGTTCTTCTGCGGGTGCGCTCGCTCATGGGCTGGATCCTCACGCCCTCCTGCCCTGGCAGGTTGCTGCCCGCCATTCCGCCGCCGAAATCAAAGCTCTGATGCATCCTTCCGTGGGCCGCCAGGTCTCGGTACCCGATGGGGTTGCCCAGCTGGTGCAGGTTGCCCTCCATCTCCTGGTACTGCTGCGCGGAGAGCAGGCTGCGCACCGACTCCGCGCTCCGGAACTGCATGGACGAGTTAAGGGTGCCCATGTTGCTCAGCTTCTCCGAGACGTTCATTCCCGAGTCCTTGCTGAGGTCAGGCATGGAGAAGCGGGAGAGGTGCTCTTGACGCTTGGCGCCACCGTCTGCCGAGAGGCCTGGGGGCGAGAGAAGAGGGCGCTGAGGTTAATACAAACATGAGGCAGTGGGGGGCGCAGTTGGCTGCTGGGGTCCAAACAGCGCACGGTTCTGCAGTATCACCCGCCAGGCGCTGTACAGTTGTGCAGATGCCTACCCAACAAAGGCTCTCTGGAAAGGGTTGCTGGGAGCTCTCCACGCTCCGCAGTGGGGCAGCGATCACCTAGAGGGGGCGCATCTGCTTTTAAAAAAAATGCCTCCACTGAGATGCGTTTTACTAGTTACCAATTCCTCCAAAGGCTCATGAAGGTTACTAAGGGTCCCTGGTATATCTTATGCATGTTTTCTCTCCCGTTAGAATTCTACATTACAAAAATATGTCAATTACTCCTCTGACTTTAACGATGGGCTCCAAGCCATCTAGGACAGATATTTGGATGAGTCAACTTTAAGCTATAGAGGCTGGGCCATGCCTGAGCACCGCTGCCACTAGAATGCAGTTCTAAGATGCTGGGCATAGCCCCTGACAGTTTCCTGCCGTCCCTAAGGCAACATGTACCCCTCCTCCCCATCTCAAATGTCTTGGGCACAAAGTGACTCTAGCACTAGATTAATGCGTCTTAGAGGGATATGCACTTTCTCAGGTGGTTTAGTGAATGACTGTACTGGGTTCTAAATGGGCATCTCTCCCCCATCAGCGAGAAGCTGGGAGCAGGACCCCAGGCATCCATCCCTCCTTCCCCTGGGTATGCACTGATAATAATAAAGCAGTGACTAACACTGGGTGCCCCAGCAATGGAGCTACATTTCCTCAGTGCTGTGAAATGAGCTCCTGGAATCCCTGAGATGAAACCCCTTTTGAAAGCAGTGAGAGATGTTGACTTTCTCTAGTAACTTCCATTTTGCTCATCTTAAAGCAGCAGTTTCAGAAGCAGCTTAAGAATGGGCCAGGTGACAAAATCTCAACATTTCCCTCTGATTCCATATCAGAAGGATCAGCAATTTTGCCATATCTAGTCACAAATAACATGCCTTTCTTTGGATTGCCACGATCCATTACAACCCCATCACTGATTACTCTTCTTACGTCCCAGGGCATACAACTTCCCTTTCTGTCTCAAAACTAAGCAATACGATGAGCACTTTGGAAAATTACTTGGTAATATCTACTAAAGCTAAAAATAAAAACACATAAATATGAAGTAGGAATAAAACTGCTTTGAATATCCTTGTGCACTTTTTTGTGCATCTATGCACTCATTTCGGTTTGGGTATATAGCCAAATGTGGAGATTCTATGACTTATCATTGCTATTCTTTGTTATACACTCAACAGAAGTTAGTGCACAGATAAAAAAAAAAAATGTGCAAGGGTTATTCAAAGCAGCTGTATTTATAAGAGCCCACAACTGGAAACAACTCAAATGTCCACTAGCAGAAAAGCGGATAAATAAATAGTGTATTTTCCTGCCATTCCCCACTAAAAGGACCTGGGCTCCTTGGCAAAACGACAGATTCCAGGACAAGGGAAGGTAAAAAGGTGAGTCCAGAACATCTTGTTACACCAGAAAGCAAGGACATGCTAAAAATAAAAGATGGGCATTGGCCAGAAGAAAACAGGGCCCAGGTTGAGCATTAAAATAGTTCAGGAAAGTAATGATTTATAAGCCATTGAGGGAAAAAAAACCCCAACAGGAATTCATCAATCAATGTATAGGTGGGGGGAGAAGAGAGGTCTCCTGCGGAGAACAGAAATCTGAGTGCATGTGGAGGGAGCACTGGATTTGGAAAATCCTCATTTTGTAAGTGTCATAGGTAACTACTGCTTTATGGTAGAATAAAAATATGCTAAAATAAAGTATGCTTACATTTGGGGGTCAAATTTGATGGGGAGCAAGATATTTGCATAGTCTTAACATGTCTCCCCACCTACTGTTTAATAATTGTAAGAGATGATTAAAAACTATACAGTGGAGAAATCAGACAATGCTTTGATCAAGGGATCAAACTTGGTATCACCAGTGAGGTACACATGGCCACTGTCTACCTCCAGATGTGATACCCTAGGAATGACACCCTATCATTTGATCCATGATCTATTCAGGAGGAAACACTAGGCAACCCCAAAAGGAGGAACATTCTATTCAAAAAGAAGGGACCGACTTCTTAAAGAAAGAAAAACATCATTGTAGCAGTTTGATATTATTGATGAATTCCAAAAAGAAATATTGGATTATGTTTATAAGCTGGTCGGTACCTGGGTGTGATTAAATTATGATTAGGGCTTTGATTGGGCCATGTCAGTAGGGTGTTGAGTCCCTGGCCCTTGGTGGGTGGGGACTAACAGATAAAAGGCATGGCAAAGGATAGAGTTGGAGTTTTTGATTTTGGAGTTTTTGATGCTGGAGTCTTGAGCTGGACCTCTGTGAAGTAAGCACACAGAGGAGCTTGGTTGTGAGGAAAGAGAAGTAAGCTCCAGGAAGAGAAGAACCCAGGAAGCATGAACCCTGGCAGATGTCGGCAGTCATCTTGTTCCAACACATGGCAAAAGACTTTGGTGAGGGAAGTCAGTTATACTTTATGGCCTGGTAACTGTAAGCTTCTATCCCAAATAAATACCCTTTATAAAAACCAACCGATTTCTGGTATTTTGTATCGGCACCCCTTTGGCTGACTAATACAATCATAATCATGAAAAACTAAGAAAGGCCAAGGAACTGTTCTCGATTAAAGGATGCTATGGAAACATAGCAACTATACATGATACCTGATCCTGGACTGGAACCTGTTCAATAGGAAAAATAAATGCGATAAAGGATCATTTTGGGCCAACAGACAAAAATTGGAACATAAACAATAGCTAAAGGCATTATGATAAATTTATTGTGGCTAACTTATAATTGTATTGTGATAGTGTTGGAAAAGATCTTTATTTTTAGGAAACATACATAGAAGTAAGTGAAGGTAAGTAGCCAAGATGTGAGCAATTTGCTTTCGAATGGTTCAGAAATAAATTGGTGTATGTGTGTGTGTAGTGTGTGAGCAAGAGAGAGCAAATGATAAAGTACACAGGGCAAAGTGTTAACATTATGTGAATCTGAGTAAATTGTACACTGGGTGCTGTCTCATTCTGGAAAATTTCTAATGCATCTGAAATTACTTCCAAAGTGAAAAGCTGTATATTCAAGGGATGCAATGGTTCACAATCAGGGCCAGTTTTGGCTCCCAGGGGAAATTTGAAAATGTCAGTAGATATTTTTGGTTGTCACACATGGGGAGTGGGTATGCTACTGGCATCTAATGGGTAGAGGCCAGGGGCACTGTGAAATCTGCTACCATGCACAGGACAGCTTCTGAAGAATTGTCTGGCCCCAAATGTCAGTAGTGCCGTGCTTGAGAAACCCTGACATAACAGAACAGGCCACAGTTTAACGAGAATGAATAACTACACCCAACAACATGATGAATCTAAGAGATAATGCTAAGAAACACAAATGAGTCTATGCTGTATAATTTCATTTGCATGAAGATTCAGAAAAGGGTAAGGCTGTCTAGAGGATGCTGGAATTATTCTAGCTCCAGATCTGGGCAGTGGTTACAAAAGGGTCCATGTCTAAAAATTCACTGAGGTACAATTTTAATATTTGTATGCTTTCCTTTAAGTTATATCTCAATAAAATGGCTGAAAAAAATAAAGCAATGCCCATTAAAGTGCCAAATTTAAATAGGATATTTATATGGAGAACCTGTTCTGCCAAACATTGTACTCTCTAGTAACTATTTTGTTTTGTTTTTTAGGAGATACTGGGGATTGAACCTGGGGCCTCGTACATGGGAAGCAAGCACTCAACCACTGAGCTACACGCACTCTGCCAGTAACTTTGTTTTTTAAAAAAATTCATTGCTGGGATAGTTTTTAGGGCAAGAGGAGTTGGTTCCTCCAACTCCTGCTTTCCCTGCTGCTTATCTCTGACATATAAATCACAAAAGCTGATTTACAGCAGTCTAATCACTTCCAGAGCCTCCCCAACCTGAAGGCGGAGAGGAAAGGATATCAACCTAAGATGATGAATGAGTAGCCCAAGAAAATGAACTCGAGGAAGGAAGGGAAAAAAAATCTTCAAAATCACATTTCGAAACGAAAGCAATTTAGGCAGGCCCCTTGATCTTTGCGGGGCTTTCTATACAAGCCCTCGAACAGAATTAGGGCCAGCAAAAATATCTAGCAAATATTACAATTTTCAAATACGCCGTTTTCCTGAACCAGTCTTTCATAGATCCCACAGGGAAGCATTTCTGAGACCATCCTGTGGGCAAACGGATCCATATTTCAGTGCGGAGGTCAATGTGCAGAGCAGCTTCAGCTGTGCACGAGACTGTCTTGTCCTCTTGTACTGGGCTTCTGCACCTCTGGGAAATCTCAGGACAACCTAACCACTGCCCTCTCTCCACAAAGGAAAAGTGCCCTGGCAAGACCAGGAGGGTCCCGTTGCTTAAGCCTAAAGTTTATCATCGGTGACACCTAAGCGTCAGCAACTCCCCTGGGGGATACGTGGATAGGAATGGAAATGTTCCCTGCTGCCTGCAGAAAGAGGCAACATCTACTTCTTACCCATTAGCTCAGATTTTTCTCCACGGTCTGCCTGCATGCTGGACATGAACAGAGAGGCCAATATTGCCCACAGATGTGCAATAATCATGTACTTGCTTCTAAAACAGGTGGTTCTGTGGTTAATTCTTTTAATGGCAAAATCCAGAATCCTTATGCAGACCTCAAGGCCTGCACGAGACCAGGGATCGTGTTCCACTGTTCATTGCACTCTCCCAGGGCTAGTGCAGCGCCCAGCACCCACTTGGTGCTCACTTTCTATTAGTGGAATAAAGGTAAATGGATCCTCATGCTGCCCACAGCCAGGAAAGAAAGCAATCACCCGGACAGTCGGTCAGGGCTTAAAGAACAACAGACTGTAATTCAAAGAAGTGCAACTCCGAACCTCAGGAACAAAAATACCATGATCGCACTTGTCAATCTTATTGTCTTTCGTGGTTCATTACACGACCCACCATCTGGGGCAGCTCCAATTTTAAAGCTGAAGAAAGCATGATTTATAATTAGCTCCCCGATCTGCAAAAATGTTTTACTTTATTAATCATGGCTCTGGAGATCTGTGTAAATTACCCACTCCCGTGTCTGCAAGATGGGACTGTACTATTTCAGCTCACCCCCCACCATGAGAAACGCTCACTCCCTCCCTAACTGGATGGACCTACAGAGCCACTTCCTTCCTGGGTGACGTGGGGCAACTTTTCAACCTCTTGAGCCACATCTGTAAAATGGGGATAATAACAGTGAATACAAAAGTAGTGGTGAGCAGATGAGATAAAATGTACTTTTCCATTTTAGCACTCGGCATGACTATAATAAATGTGTTGTTTCTGGTTCTTCTCTGTCTCTGGGTAGATTACAAGTTCCAAGAGGGCAGGGACTGTGTCCTGTTTGCCAGCCCTTATCTTAACCTGGTATCCAGTATGCTGGAAGAAAGTGGAGCAAAGCCTATAAACCCCCCCAAAAAGAAAGCACCACCCAAGAATTTTTACACCCAGCCAACTCTAGGGCCAAACAAATACTTGCTGAATGTGTGATCACATGGATGAATGAACCTAAGAAACACAACCCACACAGGGTACATCACATAGTGATGTTATTTTCGAACCGCTGTACAAACAAATAAATAAATAAGTGTACCTCCAAATTGCAGCTCGAGATTTCTTCTCTATACAAATGAAATTCAACTCTTTGTTCTATTTGTCTATACATAACCAGCCTCAGTGTCAAAATACTGCAAATCTATAGGGTTCGTGCAAATGGGACGTCCAAATGCCACTCCGCCCCCCTACAACAAATGTACTTTCCTCGGTGCCGCAGCCATGGCGTGTGTATGTGTGTGTGTGCCCACGCGCGTTTGTGCTGAAGGAGGTGGGGAACACTGTCAATTCTCCAGAGACTTCTGTCTGAAACCCACAGTGAGACCCCACATTTAAACCTGGCAGTTACAGTGCCCCAGCATACACTGGAGGACCTGGCAGAAGGCTCCCACCCAATAGCCAGGAGATACAGCTGCCAGGCCGTTCTCCCCTCCAGTGGAACTCTGTTTTATTAATAGACAGAGAGGGTTTTCTCTCTCTCAATAATGCAGGCTTTGTGAGAGGTGCTAGACGGTGAGGGCAATGCTGAAGGCCTCCGTTTGTCCTTATCCCCGGGTCAGTGGGGCTGGGAACTACACAAACGTCCCTGCACCACAGGGCCAGAGGGTTCTCTTCAGTACCCGCGGCCTTGCTCCAGGAGAGATCAGCACCAAATTTAGCTGGCGATGCTGCGGTCCTCCGTGGTTAAACTGTCAACACGAAGAGGCAGCCAGGGGCACTTTCAGGGACGACAGCCTTTCTCAGCAGGCAATGTCCCCTTCCCTGCGGACCTGCCCTGCAATCAGGAGGTCCTCCAGAAACTGGCTTCTGCAAGAAAAAGCCATGCCTTCCCAGAATGCTCAGGGTCTGATGAGGAGAAAAGCAATCTTTGCTGTCTGCCCCTTCAACCTCCATCTTTCTATGAACAGACGGTAGGCACTTAAATCCAGAAAGAAGAAAACGCAGGCTTTAATTTAATGGAAGCCCTTTGGGTACATCGTTCTGTGCCTTATTTATTGCTCTGTCTAGTCCCACTTCTTAAAAAATATGGCATAAAAAGATAGAGAGCTGTGTTTCTGCCAACTTAAGGGATGCATTCACATTTCACATTTCCGTGCAGCTAAGAGAAATAGTATCTACTCACCCTTGCCCTCCAGACATTTACAACTCAAACTGATGATTTAGCTGCCTTTCAGGAAGGTTTACCCTATGATTTTTTTCTTTTTCCCAAAGCAGAAACATGACGCAATAGGGAATATTTGAGAACAGGGGCCCGCAAACTATGACCCGTGGGCTAAATCCACTTCACTGCCTGTTTTGTAAAGTTTTATGAGGACACAACCACATCTACTTATTTACATATTGTCCATGATAGTTTTCCTGTTATGACAGCAGAGGTGAGTAGTTGCAAGAGAGGCTGTCTGGCCTGAAAAACCTAAAATATTGACTGTCTGGCCCTTTACAGCAACAGTTTTCAACCCCTGGTTCAAAATGTGCTGTCAGTGAGGTTATGTCAGGCATAAGTGTCCCTAATGCCTGACATTAGGCATTAGGCTCGCCATTAGGCTCGCCACAGTCCAAGGGTCTCAGATCATGCAAAGAAAAATGTCTTGGGTACAAGTTTATTGGTTGGTCTGTCTGGGGTGGGGAGGTAGCCTGATCGTGTCCCACAGGATCCTTTTTCCAGCCAAGTCAATTGATTTCATCAACACCCTGAACTTCAAATTGCCAACAGCTGGTGAGAAACTGTCATTTGGGCAGTGGAGTTTAAACACCAGCACATGTTTCTTGGTGACAGGGCGTGGAATGGTCCAGAGTATGACAGCGAAAGCTGAGGTGCAGAGGGAGCGAGAGACTGGGGGTCATGCGGGAGGAGGAGAAGGGGGATGTGAACACACTCAAGATCCCTTGCTGCTTAAGTGTGATCTATGGCCCAGGAGCAGTGGTGTCTCCTGGGAGCTGGTAAAAACAGTACACTTTCAAGCCCTAGCCAGACTCATGGAGCATTTGAACAAGAGCCCCTGGTTCCGCACATGCATAGTAGAGTTAGAGCAGCACAGCCCCACGTGACAGGTTCAAGGACATTCTTCTCTGACTCTAAAGGAACTTCTACTCCAAGAGAATGTGTGGTTCCGAAACCCCAGAAACTCTAATTCTGGGTGTCTCAACCTTGGCACTATTGGCATTTGGAGCTGGACAATTCTATGCTGTGGGGCTGCTCTGTACATTGTTAAGAGGTCTGGCATTTTCCCTGGCCTCTATCCATCTGACGCCAGGAGCGCCCTGCCCTCCCATTCTGTGACAACCACAAATGTCCCCAGACACTGCTGCATGTCTTGTGGGGGCAGACTCACCCCAACCTGAGAATCGCTGCTTGACCTGACCCAATCCTGCTTGGCCACAGGTTAAGGAGGCCTCTGTTCCTCCCCATCCTAAAAGTGGCAGTGGGACGAACCTGCTCCACCCCGTACGTACCACAAACATAAACCCAATCCCTGCACTGCCTCTCTTAGGATTCACGTGTTCCACTGGACAGTGTGTGGTGGAGATGTGGCTCCCCAAGTTGGGGAATGTCAAGTGGCTCTCTCTGAAGTCCTCTCAGGAAAGCTGCTCTCGATCCTTCTTCCCTCGATGGGGTCCAAGAGTTTCTCTAGCAATGGTGGCCTTCACTGTGGTATCCCGCCCCCCGCGGTCCCTACCCAAAGCTTTTCAAATCCTGAGCCTTTGATGTATCTTTCTTATTTCCTTAATCTGGTCGCTGGCAGGTCTAGCGGGTCCCAAGGGACCAGCAGGTCATCAGCCTGCTTGCAGCCACGCGTCTGCCATCTGCCCCCACAGTCCCACGAATGGTGCTGGCAGATGCACTAAGCCAAGTCCATGTCACCTGCTGCCAGGGGAGGGCAGGCCCGGGTCTGGGAAGGGGATGCACTTCTGCCCCGGCACCGCCACCCAGGCTGGCGTCCTCGCCCCTCCCCCTCCAGGGAACGGCTGTCTGCCCCATTCCAGTCCACTCTGTGGAGCTGACCAAACTGAAGAACGGCTTCTTTACCACCAGTTGGTCCCAAGAGGGCCACCACTGCCGGTGGGTCTTCCCAACAATAGAGGCTTTGTTTTTTTACCCACATTCATTCTGAGGACTTGCCTTTGAACCAGCACGCCTGGAAAATGACAAGCATTACAATAGGACTGAAGTCACTTCTTTTAGAGCCCCAGTACAGTTCCAAGGACAACTCCGATCAAAAAAGCACAGCATTGAAAGCCTGGGTTAGGACTGGAAGCTTCTCCCTGTCTTAACCACAGTCTTGCATGGTCCATTAACTTCCTGATAAACCAATTGCCCCAACAAAGATGGACCTACCTTAAAAGGTCGTGAAAGGGAAACCCAGGAAGGGACATTATTTGGAAATGTGGGGTTAATTTTTTTTTTTTTTTCACTTTTCTTAAAACCTTTACTGAGACATGATTGAAAACTTTACAGATACAAACGGAAAATTAAGAAATGATCACAAACAAGTGAAGACAACCCAACCAGAGATTAAATATTTTGTCAGTTAATTTTAACTGCTCCTCAGCTCCCTGGGGGATTCTGACCAGTGTAGCTACAAAGCCTGTTACTAATTGAAAGGAGGTGCGAAAAACTCAAACCAGTTGAAGACGGCTGTACTGAGTTTGCTCTGGGTTTACAGCCCATGCTACTTTCCAGAACCTATTAGCCCAAGTCAACAAGCAGACCACACTGGAGTATTTGCTCAGGAAACACTCGACTAACGGGGCTGAAAGCTAAATGGCTCTCTGGTGGCGGATGGCCGGGCAGCCAGGATGCTGGAGACCCATTTAGTTTCTTCAAAGAGTTTTGTCAAAGCCCTACTATAGCAGACATTGACTACAACTGTGACAAGGCCCTTTGAGGTAGCACCTCACAAGGATATTACATTCTACAGGGGTGACAGATAACTAAATCAACACATGAATACAATTACAATAGATAATAATTGCTAGGAAGGGAATATATGGAATGCTAGGATGGAGAAGAAAAGAGGGAACATTGGGAGAGACCTTGGTGATGGTGATAATTAGGGTGAGACCTGAATGAGGAGAAGGAGCAACTGAGCCAAGGGGGTGGGGGCGGGGTATATTAGTCAGCCAAAGGGGTGCTGATGCAAAATACCAGAAATTGGTTGGTTTTTATAAAGGGTGTTTATTTGGGGTAGGAGCTTACAGATACCAGGCCGTAAAGCATAAACTACTTCCCCCGCCAAAGTCTATTCCCACGAGTAGGAGCAAGATGGCTGCCGACATCTGTGAGGGTTCAGGCTTCCTGGGTTCCTCCCTTCCAGGGTCTTGCTTCTCTCTGGGTTCAGGATTACTCTCTTTCCAGGGCTTGCTTCTCTTTCCTCTGTGTGCTTACTTCCTGGGGCTCCAACTTAAGACCTCAGCATCAAACTCCAACATTAAGAACCCTCCAACTCTGTCCTTTTCCATGCCCTAATGACGTGGCCCAATCAAAGCCCTAATCATAATTCAATCATGCTCAGGTATAGAGCAGATTACAAACATAATCCAATATCTATTTTTGGAATTCATAACCATATCAAACTGCTACCGGGGGAGGGGGGGGAGCATTTTAGGCAGAGAGAACAAGAATGTCTTCTGTACCCGAGAAAGCTCCGGAGGCTCTAGGAAAGGACAGAAGGGCAAGACGACTGGAGTATGGTAAGCAAGGAGGGGAACAGCAAGGAGGAGGCTGGGCAGGTGGCGTGGCATCAGAAGGGGGCTCTTCCGAGGCCACCACGAGGAGCATGGGTTTTGAGGGTCCTTTATGTGCTCGTGGGCAGGATTCATGGCCGCACCTGAGTGGCGGCACAGGGGAGCAGGAGGAACGCCAGTCTGCAGTTCACCTTCCAGCTCTATCCCTTACAGCTGTGCCTCCTCAGGCAACACCCAGGACTGTACCAGACCTCAGTCCCCTCCTCTGTAAAATGGGAGTAACCATAGACTCGACCTCATTAAGGGGAAGGGAAGCGTGAAGTGGGTTGACACATGAATTGGTTAGAGCTGTGCTGGTGCAAAGTGAGAGCAGACGGAAGACTCGGTCCTATTATCCTTTACTCCTATCTGCCACTTTTAAAGCACTGTTATGTGTGTTGCCATATATGATATTGACAGGCATTGCTATGCAAACTTTTCTGCTGGGTAATAGAGAGTTGATAATTTGCCCAAGATCACAGAGCAGCTGCTTCAGAACCCTTCTTCTATCGCATGCCTTTTATAATTAAGTAGAAACAGTAAAAGGAATATGGCAGGAGAGTTGGGAGTCAGAGAATGGAGGGACGGGAGGCAAAGAGAAGTAAAGTCCCACTGATACACTGCAGCTTCTAACCAGCAGTATTGTACAAAGATGAATTACTGCTACACGCAACAGCATGGATAAGTCTTGCAAATATAATATTAAGCAAAAGATGCCTGACACAAAAGAATACATACTATATGATTCCATTTAAATCATATAAAGTTAAAAGCCATCCCAAACCATTCTATGCTGGAGAAGTCAGGCGAGTGTTTAGTTTGGAGAGGAAGAGGGCCAGTGGGCAGGAGGGGCACTGGGGAGTCTCATGGGCCCTGGTTATGTTCTATTGTTTGACCTAAGAAGTTCTATGAATGTAATAAGTCAATGAGCCGCAAGTTATGATTTATGCATATTTCTGTTTATGTATTAATACATCTATAAAATGTTTATTAAAAATTACTATCAAGAGGCAAGAATATACTCATGAGAATACGAGAGGTGAATATGCAAACACCCCTCCTTCCCCCACTTCTTCAAAAGCTTTGCTAGGATACTAGGCTCGTGTGGCTAATACACATGGCTCAAACTGGTGCGTACATTAGGCCTTGTTTGGTCTGAAGGGTTAAGTTTCCTTCTTTCCTTCTCTTTTCCTTTTTAAATTGGAGTGCACTGGCACTTTCACCACTTATGGTCTTACAATTGACCAAAATTACACAGTTAGGATGCCTATCTGTCTACACGCCTCCTTCCCTTTAAGCCTATATGTTTCTCACCAGTGTCAGCCAGTTAGATAAGAGAGGTTACAAGTTTGGATGAAAGTGGTTTATGAATTTAAGAGGCAGTAGTGGGGGTACTCTTTTAAGCTTGGGGTCCCTGTTTCACAAGATCTTACTTTCCCACAGCAGGGGGTTGACAAAGTGTCATTCTTTTATAACAGTTCATGATACCATGTATGACAGAACCAATTACCCATTAGTAGATTGAATGGGGATGAATGGATACAAAGAAAGAGAGGGAGATGGAATTGCTTTTTAAATGGATAAATGCATGGAAATGAAGGATGGAAGAATGGGTGTGGATAGACAGATGGAAGGATTAATTATCAATGAATGGAGGCAGTGTTGGATGTATGGAACATGGGTTCTTAAAAAAAGTCAACCTCTTACAAAATACAAGTTCTCAGGTAAGAACTAAGTTTTAAGGTAATCATTCCTGCTTTGATTATTAATTTGCATTTGCAGAGCTCCTCATACTTGTGAAGAAGATTAAAAAAAAAACACCCATTAATATTTTTAAACAAGACTTGCCCAAGGTCTTGATGATGAGAGTTGGTGATGGAACCAGGGTTTGAATCAGATCTCCACATTTTCTAAGGCAGCCTCTTCCAAAGGCATCCAAGTCATACAGGAATCTTCTTAAAGTGAAGATCTGGATCCACCTCATCTGGATTTGGGTCTGAGATCCTGAATTTCTAACACTCCCAGGAGATGCTGGTGGTGTTAGTCCACAGACACACTTTGAATGCAAGGGTCTGGGGTGCTTCCTTTATCTCATGAATTGAGAAAGTGTGGTTCCACTTACTTCTTGGCACACATTCAGGAGAGCATGTCTTAGAGACCACCCAGAGAGCGGTATCTGAGCAGGTAACACTCCCAGACCTCTGGTCAGGGAGCCAAAGATCAGAAAGAGCAGAGAAGGTTGGCCTTGCTCAGCCCTGCTCCCTACTTGTCTTCTCATCAGCAAAAGTAAAGTGGCCACCAACTTATTACCCATCTTACAAGAGGCTCAATGAAGCTAGGGCTGGGTTCTGGAGAGCATATAGAAGGTAAACCAGGCCACAGCGACCTCCTTTCCTGCTCTTGATCTCTAGTTCCTGTCTCAGCAGGAACGTGCCCTTCGCATGACTTCCTAAGGCAACTTGGACTTGGCACCTTCCATGCAGATGGGACCAGCAGCTGCTTACCTGGTAGGAGTCGAGAGGCTATAGAGTCCTCCAGGGCCCCCCATCTCAATCTCCTCCCTCCTAGCAAACCCCACTACACCCCAGTCCATGAGTTAACAAAGCTTTTCCAATGTATTCTCTCTGTATTACACAAACAACAAAAAAAATTAACTGGTAAATAAATTTAGGAATTTCTGCAGTGTCTCAAAACATTTAACTGGCTTAAGTACAGGAGGAATTTTCAGAAGAAGATAGAACAATATTTTCCATACTCTGACAATCAAATTCTTTCCTCACTCTACCCTGCGCTATCCCAATGTACAGATTTTGGGAAGTACTGGTTTAACCACATTGATTCTTGTTAAATTCCAAACAAATACTGTTCACAATTTCTATCCCAATCTGTTAATGGGACATGCAGTGCCATACTGGGGCAGAGGCAAAAGGAAAAACCAGTAGAACTAATCCTGGCTTTATTTTAAAATTTTGTATTTGTTAATCATGTTTTGGCATTAATTTTGATATTTAAAATTATTGTACCCAAAGGTGAGTGCCTCACTCGCCTCATCCTAATGAGGGCCCGAATTCTGCCAGGCCTTAGTCCAATCTTTTGATTAACACTTGTGAAATTCCATTTATGTAAATTTTCTATAAACTATGGTTGCTAGGATAGTAGGAAAAAATTAACTGGCCTGGAAAGCAGGAGACCTGGAATCCAGTCCTAAATCAGCTACAAAATATCAGTGAAATCACCCATGAATCACTTTTCTCTGCACCTCGGTTTCCTCTTTTGAACCGTGACCAGATCGCCTCCAAGCCTCTCGGGTAAAGCCCGTGGGTTTGATCCCATGATCCAAGACAGACGCCCCCGCTGCATCACCAGATCAGCATGGATTAACAAATGGGAATCTCAGCAGAGCGTGAGGCCTGATGAGATGGCACACGGGGAGAGGTAAGTTCTAATGAAAGGGAGAGAAAGGAGAGTTATTATTGGGTTGCTGCCAGTAAAATCAGAACTGAAAACTCTTATGTGGCTGTTGGGCAGTCAAGGAACATTTTGGGTTACAGTTTGTTGACAAGAAGAAAGGAAAAGGAGAGAAAGAGAAACCTAAAGCCAAGTTTTGTCTACTTCATCATCTTTTGAGTCCAAACCTATTTCCAGGTCTCAAGTGGAGCATGTAGTACCTGCTAGCCTGCTCTCTGTCCACAGAAATTCCTAACCCAATAGTCAAGGCTCACTTTTAAAAGAGAGTGTGGTTCTGGCACCTCCTGTGTCAGAATCACCTGGGATGACAGTTAAAAATGTGGATTTCTGGGCCCTATCCCAGACCTACTGAATTAAAATTTTGGGGGATGGGGATCAAGAATCTGCATTTTCAGTTCAGTTCTTCAGTTGATTTTGATGCCTTTAGTGATCTGCTTTGAAGTCACAAGAGTGTGAATAAATAAGTAGGTCCCCAGAACCAATTCCCCTCACTTGTGTGCGACCTTGGAATTCAGAGGCTGAAAAGTTGCCTGTTATGTAACTCTGCCTCACCTGTGCCAAGCAAGGTGCGAGGATTCTGTGACCCGCCAAGTCCCGAGCTGCTGTCAGACTCAGGATTTCCAGGATGATTTGTGTTGCCCTTGCTGCCAGATCTTGGCTGGTGAAGACTGATGACTTAATTTCCCGGCTCCTGTCACTAAGTATGGCCCCTGTGCCAACCTAGCCAGGGTGGACGGCAACCCAGCTCCCCTGGAAACTGTTCAGATGACTGGCACCCAAGGGACCCAACAGGATTCTGGAGACCTGGTAGAGAGGGAGGGATTTTACTTGGTCTGGCTCCAACTCTTGAGCCAGTGGAGTTGTTCTCAAACTGTCAGAACTGGTGGGTGTTACACGCAACAGGATTTGGTCCTATCAAACATCTAGAGCTTCTCCCTTTTGGTAAAAGTGCAAATTGACACAACCTTTTGGAGGGCAATTTTATAGAATCTAATGAAACTTACAATCCCACAATAAGGAATTTAGGCTATGGAAAAAACTTTAATAAGCATACAAATATAAAAAGACGCTCACTGTAACCCAAATTTGCAACAGTGAAAACCTGGGAAAAATCCAAATGTCCAGCAATAGTGGATGGGTTAAATGAATTATGGTACAATCATACAATGAAATGCTACACAGCTCCAAATGAGTTAGAGGTACATGCACTAACAGGGCGAGATGAACAAGGTAAAGTGCTAAGTGAAAAAACAAGTTGCTAAACAGTAGGATGACCTTTCAAAAAGTGCTTGTCAGTATGCCCAGAAACAAATATCAAAGGAATAGTCACCTAGTGGTGGGGGAAGGGAAATTATTGGTTTATATGATACATGTTTATACAGTAAATATTTCTGTAGTTTTGTAATAAAAAAAAAAAAAAACTACTTTTGTTTGTAAGTAGAGAAAACAATAAAACTATATGGAAAAAGTTGAGTCTTTACCCCCTTTCTCACCTTGGCATACTTCCCAGGAGAACTGGAAGCAAGATACTTTTTCTGGGGCTAAAACTGAGCCTGGGACAAGGCTGTTTAGCACAAGGTTTATCATTTCTGGGACACTGTGAGCTGTGGCAAAGAAAATAAATTCCTCCCCAAATCTTGTGCTAAGTTATTCAGAGCTGTTTTGCAATTGGAAATATCTGGAGCTCACAGGGGAAGCATGAGACACCAGGCCAGGTGGTTTCTGATCTTGCAGGCATTTCAAGCCATCCCAATTCTATCCACACCTCTACCTGGGGGCTCCAAACCCAAAGAAAGGAGCTGCTGCCTATGCAGCTGGTTTTAGGTCTGAGTCACCAAGATGTTTCACCTGCAGTCACTGCTATTGGCCAGCTGAGGTTGCATGAGGCAGTTTACCGTGGTGGCTAGAAGCTCTGGCATAGGCCTGCCTCTTATGAGCCATGCGCTCTTGGGCATGTTTCGTCACCTCTCTAAGTCTCATTGTCTCAACTGTAAAATGGAGGTTCCATCAGCCCACAAATATTTCATGAAAGCCTACCATGTGTCAGATTTACCAGATGCCTATTTGGTGCCAGACGGTGTTCTAGTTGCTGAGGCCACAGCCAGCAGTGAAACAAAACCAGACAAAAAACTCTGACCTTGCAGAGCTTTCATTCCAGGGCAGGTGACAGATAAATAAAAGAAGCATGTCAAGTGTACAGTAATGTCAAATGGTCCTCAGTGCTCTAGACAAAAAGGCAAGGAAGAGACAAGCAGAAAATTAAGGCTGGGAAGAGGTAATGAGGGGGCTGTCTTCACGGTGTTAGAACAGAACCGGCCCTTAAGCAATGAGATAATGCGCCTAAAGCTCAGGGCAGGCAGGGAAGCGGATGTGGCTCAACTGATGGAGCATCCGTTTACCATATGGGTGGCCCAGGGTTCGAACCCAGGGCCTCCTGACCCATGTGGTGAGCTGGCCCATGTGCAGTGCTGATGTGCATGAGGAGTGCTGTGCCACACAGGGGTGTCCCCCGCGTAGGGGAGCCCCACGCGCAAGGAGTGTGCCCTGCATTGAGCCGCCCCACGCAAAAAAGGAGCAACCTGCCCAGGAGTGGCACCGCATACATGGAGAACTGGTGCAGCAAGAGACTCAGCAAGGGGAGACACAGATTCCTGGTGCCGCTGAGAATTCAAGAGGACACAGAAGCGCACACAGAGAATGGGCACAAGAGAGCAGGCAATTGGGGGTGGGGGCGAGAAATAAATAAAATTTAAAAATAAATAAATAAAGCTCAGAGCAGGGTCCCCATCCCCTAGTACCTACCCAGTGAAGGCCATCACTTCCACCTTTAAAACTACCATCACCAGCATCACCTGCCTCGTCCACCCTGCCCTGCCATTGCCCACCCCAGCCAAGGTCCATCCTCTGTAAGTTTTTCTCCACTGGTATATGCCAAGGGATACCATGCTCAGACAAGGCATGGTGCTGAGCAATTTTATAAATCCAACCTCATTAAATTCTCAGAACTGACCCCTGCCCCAAGAGTGGGTAGTGCTAGTCTTGTTTTTCACATGAGGCATTTGAGGCTGGGGGCTGGGTGGTGGGAGCAACAAGATCACAGAACGATCATTCAAAGCCTGGCTGGCCTGAATGAAGGCTCACTCTCGTAACCACAGAGCTCTCCTGACTGTCAGCCTGAAAGCGGATCCCACCAAGCACCCAGCGCCGAGCAGCCTCTGCCTCTCCTAGAAGGCAGGCAGCCGCGGCAGCCTGAGCACACGACAGCTGTCGGCGTGTAGTGCCCTTTGGCACAGCTTCCTTCCCGGGGAGCTACGCCAGGTCATGATGTTCAGGAGCACCGGCAGAGAAGCAAACCTGGAATCCCAAGCTGTGCTCTCTCTT
This sequence comes from Dasypus novemcinctus, assembly GCF_030445035.2. NCBI lineage: Eukaryota > Metazoa > Chordata > Mammalia > Cingulata > Dasypodidae > Dasypus > Dasypus novemcinctus. Next base: position 25,243,262 of record NC_080698.1, read on the forward strand.
TTGGTCCCACTGCAGGACTTCGGTTCTCCCAACCAGGTTCAGCTGCCTGTCAGTTACCCAGAAGGAAAGGGCACGGATGAAACTGGAAGGTCAGCTAGGAGTAGGGGTTGGGGGTGTGTGGATTAGTGGCACAGCTGAGGGCAGGCAACCAAACACTCCCCTCACATCTGATACGATTTTTGAAATTTCCTCTTTTCCTTCCATTGCAGCTCTGGGCATCTTTCCCAGCCTTGTAGAGAGGAGGTGGTATGTTGGGTGGTGTAAAAGAAGGAAGACGAGGAGGAGAAAGGGGAGAGAAAGCACTCTGGGGCAGGGAGGGCTGCCCTGGTCTGGGAGCAGCCACAGAGGATTAGCTCAGCAAGAGGCACCCAGCTGCCTGAGACAGACTGTGAGCAACCAGTGACTGCAGCCGGCATGGCATGGAAACCGTGATGCTCCACAGGCAAAAAGAAACTTCTGAGGATGGATTCAACCGTTGCTCCTAACGTGATGAAGTGATTCTGGCAAAGTCAAAGCAGGGATTCCCAGTGGGGAGTTGAGTGGGTATGTCTTCCTGCCCTGACCTGACCAGAAGAGAATCAGAAAGGGAGGGGAAGGGCAGGAGCAACTTAAAGAGCATATTCAATATTGGAATATAATTTTATACTTTAAAAGAAAAAAACTACAAAAAACGATTGTTTTCACAAGAGCTTAGCTGTGCAGGGCTATGGCAGGATTTCTTAGTTACAGCACCACTGACATTTTGGGCTTGGGTGGGGGTGGGCCTTTCTGGGCATTGTTGGATGGCGTGTGGCATCCCTGGCCTCCACCCACTGGATACGTGTGGCACCCCTCCCCCAAGGTGTGGCAACCCCAAATGTGTCCAGATATGTCCAAATGCCCCCTGATGGGCAAAATAAGCCGTTTGACAACCACAGGGTTAGGGTTCAAAATATGGGACTCAAGAGCGGTACCTCTTGGTTTAAGCCACTTGCTACTTGGTGATCTTGAACCGGTTACCCAACATCTCCAAGTCTTAGGTTCTTTATCTGCAAAGTGGAGATGATAAGGAACGTATGCTTCCCAGCTTTAACTCACCTAATTATGCCTTAGTTGTGAACACAAGGCCTCACAGCTGTTAGCTCTATTTGTGACAGCAGGGCTTTGTTGCCTTGGGGATGCACAGAGGACAGTGTCTGGACCAGGGAGTGGGAGTGCAATGACTCAGAAACACTGGTGGGGTGTGTGGGGGGGTGAGAGCCTCCTGCTTTGCTCGTTTAAAGGAAGGCATGCCTTAAAAATAAAGCTTGAGAAACAGATCTGAACCCTTCCAGTGAAAGCAGAATTGCAGAGGATCTTGCTTCTACTGGATTGAGGAAAAGCCATGAGCAGGAGGAAGAAGAGGGGAGAGCCCCCCAGCTCAGCTGGGCGCCCTAAGCCTGACATGGCAGCTGCTGAGGCTGTCTGGGCCAAGCCCAGGGTGCTGCGTTGGCTGCTGTGGGTGCCATACGGACAGGGCAGTAGGGAGGAAAGCTCCCCAGTAATTCTAACGGGCAGCCAAGTCAAATCGGAATTCTTCATCAGGTATCTATGTTTTCAAGGGGAAAGGACGACAATGGAACTTTTCTTGTCTCAAAAGCCTGGTCTAGATACACAGGAAATTCCATCAGAAGTGATCTGCTTCTGGGATAATTTGTGGGTGGTTCTGCTTCTAGCACCCTAGTTTGGTCCTCTCTCTCTGTCTGAATTAGCATACACCCTAAGAGAAAGAACTCTTTTATGAGAACCCAAAGTGCTCTTTAGCAACATCTTTGCATTACCAAAGCCTACCCAGAAATTGCAGAGGATGTAGCGTTACACTGCTGTTGAGGTTTTTTGATCTCTAGAGGCCAAAACCTATTCAAATCACGGCTCTGCCCACTCAGTGACCTTGGGCAAGTTACCTGAACTCTTTAGCCTTAATTTCCTCATGTGTGAACATGCTTTCTTCACTGTGTTAAATAAGACATTTAATACAATGTCTAGAGCACAGGAAACGCCCGTAAATGTTTGTTGTTTTCATCACCATACTCTATAGCTAAGGTCTGAAGTGTAAAAATCAAGTGGACTACAATAAACAACAATTAGAGCTAGCACCACCATCTTGGAGATGAGGGAATGAAGGACCAAGGAGTTTAAGAGCACAGAGCTAGTAAAAGAAGGACGGAGATCAGACCTGGCATGCCAGTCTACCCTCCAGACCATGACTCCATAAAATAAAAGCTCTTGAAGGAGGAAGGAGGGGCTCCTGGTGACACCAGTCCTTTACCTTGGCTGAGAAAAGGGGGTTTACACAAAGCTCAGGCCCTTTTCTGATGGGATGGGTTCTCCAGAGAGACATCAGCAGATGAAACTCAAGTGGGCAGGGTCAGCTGGCAGCCACAGGCACCTTGGAAAAAACGTTCTTCCACCCCTTTAACTTTTCCAAGTTAACCAGAACAAAGTTGGTAGTCCTTTGGGATTTGTAAGACTGAGCCTGTTACCAGGCACTGTATTTGTTTAAACCTGGAAATCTTTGGTCCCATCTCTTGACACACCAGGAGTGATGAGGTTCTAGGATGAAAATGTCATATGATGACTCTACTCCACCAATGTAAACTCTTCCTGCTGAACTCCTGTTTCTCCCGGTCGGAAGGGATTTTGAGGAAAGGTGGAGGGATCCAGATCTTTGAAAGATCTTTGTAACTATGGCAATATCAGGGGGTGAGGGGACCACAACTGCTTAATCTTTCTTCTTAAGGGCCAAGTGATCTATCTGAAGAGTACTGGAGGCTGTTTGCCATGGTCAATAGTGACCAATTTAAACAATAAAGGAAGGAAAATAAGGGCATTGTGAATTGTACATCTGCTTAGCCTTATGTTTTCAAGGCTTACTGCTTATTTAAGGAAGGGCTTTTGGTTTAATCAGATTTATATATTAGCAGCTTTGGCTAAGCCAGGATACCTGAGGTAAAATTCAAATGAACTGTGTACATGAAATCCACAACATAACCAAGCCAGAAGTCACCGGAAAAATTAAAAATAAACTATGGCCATAGAAAGATCAACAGAAAAAGAACTGACAAAGTTTTTTTCTTTCCTTTTTAAATGGCAACTTCTCCCTTCCCCCCAAAGAACATATTTCTGACCTAATAATGGTTCTCTGTGTTCTCTCATTGCTTTCTCAATCCACTTTGCAAAAGTTTTTAATTTTTAGTGAAAAAGCATTCTCCAAGGGATACTAGGAGGTTGAATTTAAGCTAGCTATAGAATTTCAGCACTCTGCATATCTCAACATTGCTGTGTCACTTTGGCCAATTGTATTCTCCCCACAGGACTCCTTTCACCTCTGTGAACTCAAGTTCTCTCTTGCCTCAGGGCCTTTGCACGTGCTATTCCTTAGGCCTATAGCCTCCTTCCCTCCTGTTCTTTGAATGGTCAAGTCCTTTTTATTCAAGTCCCAACCTTAAGATCACTTCTTCAGAGACCTTCCTTGACTTTCCTTTTTATGTAGTTACCCCTCATTCTTTGTTCCGTTGCTGTATTAATTTCCTTCACAGCACTTATCACAACCAGACCTTACAGGTGTGTTTGAATAGCCTCTTCTGGATTATAAACTTTTCATCATCCTGCTCTACCCCGAAAACTGCACCATTGGCTCTCCTGTCTTCTGGCTTCTAATAGGGGTTGATCAATGGAGGAGATCAGAGGGCAGAAGGTGGGAGGTCAGGGTACTTACTGCCCTGGCTCCCCCTGCAGGGCTGTAGTTGGCTATGTTTCTTCACTAAGGCCCCAGGTTCCTACCCAAGTGGCCTCATCTTCATTAGGCTCTCTTTAATCATCCCTTGAGTGTGGAATCTGTTTTGGAGTGGGCCCCGACCTCCACACAGATTGGCTGATTTGTTCATCAATGAATTCTTGGCTACTAGCAGAGTGTCTGGCATGTAGTAGGTGCTCAATAAATATTTGAACAGATAAATAGAAAATAACAGCAAATTAAAATGTTCATGTCCTTTTTCCCCTTTTGTTGAATCATGTAAGCTGCAAAAGATATGCTCAAGTCTTAATCCACCTTTCTGTGGGTGTGAACCCATTTGTAAACAGGAGCTTTGAAGATAATATTATTAGTTAAGGTGTGGACTGACTCACTGGTGAACAGGATCTTTGAAGATCCTATTTACATGAGGCCAAATTGAATGAAGGGGGCCTTGATCCACATGGCTGGAGAACTGGTAAGAAAGGAAATTTGGACAGAGTCAGAAGAAGCCAGAAGTCAGTGGAAGGCAGAAGTCAGTGGAAATCAGAGGAGCAGATACCAGGAGGGAGAGATGGCCATGGGATGGAGTACTGCCGGAAAGCTTCAGATTCCAGGACTAAGCAAGCCCTGCCAATACCTTGATGTGGAACTTTTAGTCTCCAAAACTGTGAGACAAGAAATTCCTGTTGTTAAAGCCAACCCTTTGTGTATTTGTCATAGCAGCCATTACAAACTATGATACCATTTTTTCATCTCCATGAAAATTTTTTATCAAGCCCTAGTATAGAAAGCAGAGAAAAATCTGGTGGCTGGGACTGAAGGTGGATGGGGGAGACCCACCAGCACAGCCGCCTCTCAAATGGCAAATCTAAAAAAATCTAGGGCAGTAGAGACCTATTTTTTGGGGGGAGGGCTGTAAGGGAGAGTTGCAGCATCTTACACAGTTTCTGCAAATGGACATACACTTTTAGGTGCTTGTTGAGAAGCACATTGATATTTACAACTCAGTACTCTAAGGAGGACTTTGAGTTCAGCTATGGAAGACAACAGAGGTGGAAGAGGGTGAGGGGCACTTCCATAAACCCACCAAGTGTTAAAAATTCTTTTGCAGCAGTCCTAGGGCTCAGCAAAAAGCCAGAGAAAAACTATGTTCTCTGGATCTGATGTGTTCTATCCGATATTGCTAGATGAAGGTGTCACTTAGATGCCTCTATCCCCAATTCCCTCCACAATAAATAGCTTCAGAAAGGTACTGAGGAAGCCATCTACAGTCCTAACTCCAGAGTAGAAAGAGAGCCAAAACAGGCACTGCTCAGGGGGCAGAAAGTGTGCCCACTTAAGGATCACGGTACCCTCAGAGCTGGCTTGATTTGGGTTGCATCGGGGGGAGTTTTCCTTAAGGGAAGCTCAGGCCAGGCTGAATTCTTCATTCTTCTCCCCAGAGCGGGGCCCAAACTGGAAACAGATCCAACAACAAGGACCTGGCTGGGCTCGGTTCTGGAACTGATAATAACCTCAATGGAAAAGCTGTGCCTGTTTTTCACTCACAGGCTCGAAGAACCAATGAACCCCTCTAAGCTGTGGCAAATGGTAATTCTCTGAGAAGTTAATTAATGTTGGGAGGGAGGGGCATCAGCCCAGGAAAGTACTAGATCTATGAGCTGACAGCCTACATTCTCAAAGCAGGAAGGCTGAGTTCCATTTGCATTAAAAGGTAGGCCAGAGTAGCTAGGGGCTACTCTGGCCACAGATTCTGGAAGCCCAGGCAAGGTTGAAAACTGAGATTCAGGGAGTAAGGGTTCATCTTTCTTGCTGAAGCATCCCTGAAAATCCAAGCCACCTTTTCTAGTAACTTAGCGCTGCGCTAGGGAGAGTTGGTACGGGCCGGCTTGCTGAAATCTACAGAACTGGCCACCAACCTCATGTTCATCCATCAATTTCAGTCCTCTCCTATCTTTCTACTAGAACTATTCCCGAGTTCCATTCAATCTTCCTTCTTCCTCTTAGTGAGCCATGGCTGAGACAGCGTTAAGAGCAGGAAGATGGCACTCTGGGGCATCTCATCATAAGTCAAGATAACTCTCAAATATTTTTGCCATGTTTCAGGCATACAGTTAGTGTTTTATGCATATTATATTAATCCTCACAACAACCCCATGTTGCATTTGTTCTCAGGGAAACTGAGGGACTGTGAGGTTTAAGCCACTAACGTGAGGTCACACAACCAGAGAGGTGGTGGGACTCCAACCAGGTTGGTTTGATTTTTAACACTAGACCCAAATGTCTGCTGCAGCTGGGGCCAGACCAAGAAGCAGAAGGGGCTCTTTCAGCTGTGGAGGAAACTTCTGAAGTGGCCAGCTGGGGGCGCCCTTCACATGCCCTCCTTAGATTTGGTTCTGAATGACTTAGATGATTTCAGTGGAATTCTCTGTGTATCTAGATGAGGCTTTCTCAACGGTGGTACTATCAACACAAGGGACCGGAAGATTCTTTGCTGTGGGGGGCTGTTCTGTGCACTACAGGATGGTTAGCAGTATTTGTGTCCTCTACCCACTTGACTGATGCCAGGACAACACCACTCCCCGCCCTGGCTGTGACAACCAAAAACCTCTCTAGACATTGCCATTTGTCCGCCGGGTGGCAAAATGACCCCTCACTGAGAACCAATGAGCCAAGCACCCTGCACCCAATAGGGCATTGCTCATGTGTAAGAGCGCATCTCAGGGAAAGGGAAGATTTCTTCTCCTGATCTTTTATCTAGGACCCAGTAGTCAAACCTACAGGAAGAAGGAAAAAGTTATTTCAGTCTATTCTCTTCAACAGTCTTCTCACTTCCAGCTGTGAGTGCAATCTGCTCCCAAGAAAAGGACAGGCAAAGCCTGAACTAGGCTTTGCTGCCTTTTTAGATCAGCAGCTCTGGGTTAAGGCAGCCGTGGGGAAGTCTGCTGCCACCAGGATGAGAAACACTGGCAAGGTCCAGACTGTGCGCTGCTAGGCAGTAGAGAAAACACGCCAGGCATGCTCTCGCCAAAAGCACAATGTCAGAATCAGAAATAAATCCCAGCAGGTGTCCTGAGACCGATAACACCCTCAGGGAGACAGATCTGACTGGGCTGGACAATTGACTCCAAGAAGCAATAATCCCTTAGACCGAGTACAGGCGAGAACCAATTATTTGTTCCAAAGAAGGGTTCAGAGAACAGAAATGAACAGAAGTACAGCTTAAGCTCCTTTGGGCAAGGAGCGAAACAAACAAGATTCTGTCTCTGCTCTTTGGAAGTGGGAAACTAAGAGGGGGAAGAAAAGACAGGGACTGGAAACATCAAAACCTGGGTTGGCCAAGACTTGAGAAAGGCTGTTTCTGAAGTAAAGAGAAAGACTGGCTGGTGATGGTGGGGGGCGGCAAGGATGGTGAATAGGCCCGTCTGAGCTCAGTGGATGGGGAATCCAGCATGACATTTAAACACTGTTAAAACTCTGTACCAAAGAAGACACTGGGCTTTTTTTTAATGAGAACATAGTGATTTTGTGTTGGAAGACAGGGGCTTTATCTTCTAATGGTGCCCCATCTGTTTGCTCAGACTGATGCAGGGCAGCTGCTTCCCAGAAATGTGTCGCAGTCTGGTTTTGATTTGGGGAGGGCAGGTAAGAGGAGAAGCCTGGTAGACAGGGCCATCTCTGGGCCATCGTGAATAGTGCCGCTATGAATATCGGTGTGCAGATGTCTGTTCTTGTCACTGCTCTTGGTTCTTTTGGATATGTTCCTAGTAGGCGTATTGCCAGGTCACATGGTAGATCTATATCCAACTTCCTTAGGAACCGCCAAACAGACTTCCACAGTGTCTGTACCATTCTACATTCCCACCAGCAGTGAATAAGTGTTCCTATCTCTCCAGATCCTCTCCAACACTTGTAATTCCATTTTGTTGTTAATGGTCATTCTAGTAGGTGTGAAATGGTATCTTCTTGTAGCTTTGATTTGCATTTCCAACAGTCAGTGATGCTAAACATTTTCATGCATTTTTTTACTATTTGTATTTCTTCTTTAGAAAAATATCTATTTAGGTCTTTTGCCTATTTTTTATTCAGGTCATTTGTCTTTTTTATTACTGAGTTGTAGGATCTCTTTATATATCATAGATATTAGACCTTTGTCGGATGTGTGATTTCCAAATATTCTGCCATTGAGTACGCTGCCTTCTTACCCTCTTCAAAAAGTCCTTTGAGGTGCAGAAGTGTTTAATTTTGAGGAAGTTCCATTTATCTATTTTTTTGTTGTTGCTTGTGCTTTGGGTATAAAGTTTAAGAGACCCACATCTATTACAAGGTCTTATAGATGTTTCCCCACTTTATCTTCCAGTAGTTTCATGGTACTGGCTTTTATGTTCAGGTCTTTAATCCATTTTGAGTTGATTCTTGTATAGGGAGTGAGATAGGGGTCCTCTTTCATTCTTTTGGTTATGGATATCTAATTTTGCCAGTCTTCCAATCTATGAACCCAGAACGTCCTTCCATTTGTACAGGTTTTCTTTTATTTCTTTTAGCAGTGTTTTATAGTTTTCTGAATACAGGTCCTTTACATTCCTGGTTAAATTAATTACTAGGTATTTGACTATTTTTATTGCTATTGTAAGTGGAATTTTTTTCTTGATTTTCTCCTCAGCATCCTCATTACCAGTGTACAGAAACACTACTGATTTTTGCATGTTGATCTTGTATCCTGCCACTTTGCTGAACTCATTATTAGCTCAGGTAGCTTTGTTCTGGATTTTCTAAATACAGGATCATGTCATCTGTGAACAGTGAAAGTTTTACTTCTTCTTTTCCAATTTGGATGCCTCTTCTTTCTTTCTTTCTTTCTTTTTTTTCCTAATTGCTCTAGCCAGAACTTTGAGCACAGTGTTGAATAATACTGGTAATAGTGGGCACCCTTGTCTTGTTCCTGATCTCAGAGCAGGGATTCTTAACTTTTTTGTTCCATGGACACCTTTGCCAGTCAGGTGAAAACCATGAACCCCTTACTGAGTCCACCCTATACTGTGTATTATTTAATAAACATATCACACCTGCACCAACACATCTCCACAAAATGATGTTTTTTGAATTTTAATTGAAGCTCACAGACCCCTGGTTAAGAACCCTTGTCTTAAAAAGAAAGCTTTCAACCTCTCCCCATTGAGTACAATGTTGGTTGTGGGATTTTGATAAATGCCCTTTATTATATTGAGGAATTTTCATCCTATACCTATCCTTTCAAACATTTTTATCAAGAAAGGATGCTGGATTTCATCAAATGCACTTTCTGTATCAATCAAGATGATCATGTGGTTTTTTTCTATTTGATTTGTTAATGTGGTATATTATGTTAATTGATTTTATTATGTTGAACTCCCTTTGCATATAAGGAATTAAACCCACTTGGTCATGATGTATAATTGTTTCTATATGTTGTTGCATTTGATTTGAAGTATTTTGATGAGAATTTTTTGCATTTATGGTCATAAAAGAAATTGGTCTGTAATTTTCTTTTCTTGTAGTATCCCTATCTGGCTTTGGTATTAGGGTGATGTTGGCTTCATAAAATGTGTTGGTAGTTTTCCTACCTTTTCAATTTTTTGGAAGAGTTTAAACAGGATAGATATTAATTCTTTTTTTCAAATATTTAGTAGAATTCATCTGTAAATCCATCTGGTCCTGGACTTTTCTTTGTTGGAAGATTTTTGATGACTGAGTCAATTTCTTTGCTTGTGACTGGTTTGTTGAGTACCTGTATTTCTTGTAGAGTTGATATAAGTTTTTCATTTCTGGGAATTTGTCCATTTCATCTAGGTTGTTTAATTTGTTGATATACAGTTTCTCATAATACCCTCTTATGATCCTTTTTATTGCTGTGGGGTCAGTCGTAATGTCCCCCCTTTCATTCCTGATTTGTTTGCATCTTCTCTTACTTTCTTTGCTAGTCTTGCTAAGAGCTTGTTGAGTTCTATTGATCTTCTCAAGGAACTAGCTTTTGGTTTTGTTGATTTTCTCTGTTGTTTTTTGTTTGTTGGTTCTCAGTTTCATTTATTTCTGCTCTTGTCTTTGTTATTTCTTTTTGCTTGCCTTGGGGATTGTTTGCCGTTCTTTTTCTATTTTCTCTACTTGTTCAGTTAGTTCTTTGATTTTAGCTCTATCTTCTTTTTAAATATAGGCATTTAGGGCTATAAATTTCATTCTCAGCACTGTCTTCACTGTATCCCATAAGTTTTGATATGTTGTGTTTGTGTTTTCATTTGTCTCAAGATAGCTACTAATTTCTCTTGCAATTTCTTCTTTGATCCACTGATTAAGAGTTTGTTGTTTAGCTTCCATATATTTGCAAATCTCCCCCTTTCATGAACATGAAAAAATGTTCGACATCACTGGTTATTAGGGAAATGGAAATCAAAGCTACAATGAAGTATCATTCCACATCTACATGGATGGTCACTATTGAAAAAAACACAGAAAACTGCAAGTATTAGAAAGGATGTGGAGATACAGGAATGCTTATTCGCTGTTGATGGGAATGTAGAATGGTATAGCCACTGTGGAAGTCTGTTTGGCGGTTCCTCAGGAAGTTAGATATAAATTTACTGTGTGACCCAGCAATACCACTACTAGAAATATATCCAGAAGAACTGAGGGCAGTGACACGAATAGACATGTGCACACCGATGTTCATAGTGACACTATTCAGAATTTCCCAAAGATGAAAACAACCCAGGTGTCCATCAATTGACAAATGGATAAACAAACTGTGGTATACACACATGATGGAATATTATTCAATTGTAAGAAGAAATGATGTTGTGAAGCATAAAACAACATGGGTGAATCTGGAGGACATTATGTTGACTGAAGCAAGCCAGGCACAAAAGGACAAATATTGTATGTCTTTGCCATTATGAACTCAAACTCATGGAATTAAATAGTCAGAACAAGTTATTGGAGGAAAAGAGGGTGGTTAGAGAATGGAAAGCTGAGGTTTAATCTGTGCAGAATTGGTAAAAAGTTGTTCATAAATGTTTGGAAATGAATAGAAATGGTGAACACATATGGAATTTGTAATTAGTGGTGCAAATATATGGGCATGATAATGGCTGTCTTGTTGTTTTTAGTAATGAAAATGTTCTAACATTGATTGATGTGATGAACACACAACTTGGTGATTATACCAAATGCCACTGAATGTGTATGGTTCATGAACAAAAAAAAATAATAGTGTGGGCTGGGGGAAAAATACACCAAATATAAGCTATGGGTTACAGTTAGTAGTAATACTTTGATGATGCTCTTTCATAATTTGTTTTAAGTGTTTCACAATAATTCAAGGTATTGGTGGTGTGGGGATGTTTGGGAGCCCTGTATGATATGCATGTTTGGTTTGTAAGTTCACAACTTTTACTATACATTTACTGTTTACGTATGTTCATGTATGAATGATAAACTTTAATTAAAAAGTTAAAAAAATTTTTTAAATTAAAAAATGAGGGAGTTTAAAATAATCACAAACAGAATAAGAGAGTCCATCAATGAGAGGCCTACCCTCCAAGAAATATTAAAGGGAATTCTGCATGTTGAAAGGAAAAGGCAAGAGAGAGTGGTTTGGAACATTGCAAAGAAAAATAATATTGTCATTAAGGGAAACAAAATATAGAATGAGAGACAAAAATAAAGATATGACATTCAAAACAGAAGGATATAATGGCTGAAATAAGTACCTCCTTTACAGTAATAACACTGAATATTAATGGATTAAACCAACCCCCTATCAAAAGACAGAGATTTGCAGAGCATATTAAAAAACAAAGAAAAGATCCAACCAACTACATGCTGTTTACAAGAGACTTACTTTAGACTCAAAGACACAAATAGGTTGAAAGTGAAATGTTGGAAAAAGATATTCCATGCAAATAGTTACCAAAAAAGATTTGCAGTAGCAATACTAACATTGTACAAAATAAACTTTAAATGTAAAACTGCTATGAGAGACAAAGGAGAATACTATATATTAAAAAAAAAAAAAGGGGTAATCCACAAGGAAGTAATAATAATAAAAAATGTTTGTGCACCTAACCATGGTGCCCCAAAGTACATGAGGCAAACACTGTCAAAACCGAAGGGAGAAATAGAGATCTCTACAATAATAGCTGGACACTTTAATATACCACTCTAATCAATAGATAGAACACTGAGACAGAAGATCAATAAGGAAACAAAGAACTTTAATAATATGATAAATGAACAAGACCAAACAAACATATGTAGAACATTGCACCCCAAGCAGCAGGATACACAGTCTTCTAAAGTGTACATGGATCATTCTCCAGGATAGACAGCATGTTAGGACACAAAACAAGTCTCAATAAATTAAAAAAAGATTGAAATTATACAATATAGCTGAATGAAATTGGAAAGCAATATGAGGCAGAGAACTGGAAATTTCATAATATAGGGAAGTTAAAAAGCACACTCTTAGGGTGCAGATGTATCTCAAGTGGTTGAGCACCTGCTTCACAGGTACAAGATCCGGGGTTCAACCCCCAGTTCCTTCTAAAAACACACATATGAAAAAACCAAATCTCACTGGGGAGTGGATGTAGCTCAGTGGTTGAGTGCCTGCTTCCCATGTATGAGGCCCTGGGTTCAATCCCCAGTACGCCCTAAAAAAAAAAAAAAAAAAAAAAAAAGGAAAAAAAACCACTCTAACAATCAGTGGGTCAAAGAAGAAATTGCAAGGGAAATTAGTTAACATCTTGAGAAAAGTGAAAATGAGAACATAGTATGTCAAAACTTATGGGATGCAGCAAATGCAGTGCCGAGAGGGAAATTTATAGTCCTAAATGCTTACTTTAAAAAAGAAAGCTAAAATCAAAGACCTAACTCTACACCTGGAGGAACTAGAAAAAGAATAGCAATCTAATCCCAGAGCAAGCAGAAGGATAGAAAGACAGACTACAGAAGAAATGAATGAAATTGAGAATGAAAAAAATAATTGAGAGAAATAACAAAACCAAAAGTTAGTTCTTTGAAAATATCAATAAAATTGACAAACTCTTAGCTAGAGTGACAAGGGAAAAAAGAAAGAAGAAGCAAATAAGTAAAATCAGAAATGAGAGGGGGAACACTACTGTTGACCTGACAGATGTAAGGATCACAGAGCATACTATGAACAACTGTATGTCAATAAGTTTAAGAACCAAGATGAAATGGACAAATTCCTAGAAACACATAAACAACCTATTCTGACTCTAGAAGAAACAGAAGACTTCAACAGAAACAACCACAAGTTAAGAGATTGAATAAGTCATCAAAAACCTCCCAACAAAGAAAAGCTCAGGACCAGATGGCTTCACAGGGGAGTTCTACTAATCAGTTGAAGAAGAATTAATACCAATTCTGCTCAAACTCTTCCAAAATACTGAAGAGGAGGGAACACGACTTACCTCCTTTAATGAGGCTAACATCACCCACCAAAGCCAGAAAAAGATACTACAAGAAAAGAATATTACAAATTTCTCTTATGACTACAGATGCAAAAATCTTCAACAAAATACTTTGCAAATCAAATCCAACAGCACATTAAAGGAATTATACACCATGATCACATGGGTTTTATCCCAGGTATGCAAGGGTGATTCAACCCAAGAAATCTATTAATGTAATACACCACATTAACCGAATGAAAGGGAAAAACTACATGATCATCTCAAATGACAAAGAAAAATCATTTGACAAAATCCAGAATCCTTTCTTGATGAAAACACTTTGAAAAATAGGAGTAGAAAGAACTTTTCAACATGATAAAGGACATATATTGAAAAACCCTCATTTAACATCATATGCAATGGTGAAAGACTGAAAACTTTCTTTCTAAGATATGGAAGAAGACAAATGTGCTCACTGTCACCCCTGTTATTCAACATGTTCTAAAAGTTCTAGCCAGAGCAGCAAGGCAAGAAAAAGAAATAAAAGGCATCCAAATTGGAAAGGAGGAAGTAAAATTTTCACTATTTGCAGATGACATGATCCTATGTATACAATGTCCCGAAAAATGTACAACAAAGGTACAACAGCTAATAAACAAATTCAGCAAAGTGGCAGGATACAAGATCAATACACAAAAATCAGGAGTGTTTCTATATACTAGTATTGAGCAATCTGAGGAGGAAATCAAGAAAAAACTCCATTTATCATAACAACTAAAACAATCAAATATCTAGGAATGAAATTAACCAGGAATGCAAAGAACTTATATACAGAAAACTACAAAATATTGCTAAAAGAAATAAAAGAAGCCCTAAATAAATGGAAAGACATTATGTTTGCAGATTGGAAGACTAAATATCATTAAGATATCAATTCTACCCAAACTGATTTATAGATTCAACACAATCCCAATAAAGAACCCAACAGTCTCATTTGCAGAAGTGGAAAAGCCAATTATCAAGTTTATATTTGGAAGAGTACAGACCCCAAATTGCTAAAAATATCTTGAAAAAGAAGAACAGAGTTGGAGGACTCATATTTTCTGACTTTAAAGCCTCAGTGGTCAAAATAGCATGGTACTGGCACAAGGATGGATATATTGACCAACGGAATAGAACCCAGAGCTCAGAAATAGACCCTCACATCTATGGTCAACTGATTTTTGATAAGGCTGCCAAGTCCCCTCAATTGGAAGAGAGTAGTCTCTTCAACAAATGGTGCTGAGAGAACTAGATATACAGATGCAGAGGAATGAAGGAGGATCCCTATCTCACCCCACATAAAACATTAACTCAAAATGGATCAAAGACCTAAATAGAAGACCCAGGACTACAAAACTCCTAGAAGAAAATGTAGAGAAGCATCTTCAAGATCTTGTGCTAGGCAATAGTCTTTTAGAATTACAGCTGAAGTGCAAGCAATAAAAGAAAAAAATAGATAAATGGGACTTCCTCAAAATTAAACATTTTTTTGCATCAAAGGATTTTTGTTAAGAAAGTAAAAACACAACCTACTCAATGGGAGAAAATAGTTGGAAACCACATATCCAATAAGCATTTAATATCCAGAACATATAAAAAAACCTACACTTCAACAATAAAAAGACAAACAACCCAATTGAAAAATAGGCAAAAGACTTGAACAGATGTTTTTCCAAACATGAAATACGAATGACCAAAAAGCACATGAAAAGATGATCAACATCACTAGCAATTAGGGAAATGCAAATCAAAACCACAATAAGCTATCATTTCACACCCAAGAGAATAGCAACTATTAAAAGGCAGAAAACTACAAATGTTGGAGAGGATGTGGAGAAACAGGAATGCTGATTCATTGCTGGTGCAATGTAAAATGGTGCAGTCTCTGTGGAAGAGTTTCACAATTTCTCAGGAAGCTAAGGATAAAATTACCATATGATCTGGCAATCCTAGGTATACACCCAGAAGAACTGAAAGCAGACTGGAACAGATTTTTGCACACTGATATCCATAGCGGCATCATTCATAGTTGTCAAAAGATGGACACAACCCAAGTGTCTATCAACCGATGAATGAATAAAAAACGTGTGGTATATACATACAGTGGAACATTATTAAGCCATAAAAAGGAATGAAGTCCTGATGCTTGTGACAACATGGATGAACCCTGACGACATTATGTTGAGGAATAAGTCAGGCACTAAAGGACAAATATTGTATGACCTCACCGCTATTAACTAATATTTATAAGTAAACTCACAGAGTTAGAATCTAGAGTATAAATTACCAGTGATAGATAGAGTGGGATTAGAGAATGAGGAGTTCAGCTTAACTTGTACAGAATTTCTATTTTGGGAATGAATGGTGGTGGTGGTGGCACATTATTTTGAGTATAATCAACAACACTGAGCTATATAGGTGAATATGGTTAAAAGGGAAGACTTTAGGATGTATATATTACTAGAATACAAATTAAGAGATAAAACATAGGACTGTACACCACAGCGAACCCTACTATAGACGATGGACTATAGTTAACAGTATGAATATGAGAAAGTTCTTTCATGGATATAGCAAATGTATGATACTAATAGAAGGTGCTAATAATAGGGTAGTATATGGGGGAAATACACCTAAGGTAAGTAACAGATATTATATATAAATATTTTAATACTTTTTCATCAGTTATAACAAAGATAAATACTGTAAAATTATAGTACAATTATAAAAAAGGGCTATCACCAACTGTAACAAATGTTCCACACCAATGCGAGATGGTGGTGGTGGTGGGGTGGTATATGGGAATCTTGTATGCTATGCATGATTGTTTGCAAATTCACGACTGCTCTAAGAAACCACCACCATCACCGCCACAAATCATTTTGGAAGCTACCTAAAGTCTAATTCTGGAGATGTGGTTAACACCCACTCACATGAATTTTAAATCAGTCATTAAACATGATGGTTACAAAAACTATGAAAATAAAACCAGTGATAGACTGTAAATGAAGAAATCTAGGACACATAATATTCAGTATGCCTATAATTAAGTTAGGAAAACACAATACACTAATGCATATGGGAAAAAATGGAAAATTCACAAAAATATTAAGTTGTGAGAGTTGGGGCATTTTCCCCCTTCTTCTCTCATTTTTCTTCATTTTCTCTTCTACATTTTCCTACCTGCCCACATTTAAAAAAAAAAATCATGAAAACCTGAGTTTTAAAGTCATTTTTAGGTTGACCAAAGCTCTCTCATTTTCCCAAATTTAAAAGTTCCTAGAAAAATGCACACATGCTCTTTAAAAACCTCCTCTCTAAAAGCTTGTGTCAGGATGAAGAGCCCGGCACCCCCACTCCCGCCCCCCACCTCCACCTGAGCCCATGTGCCCAGTGTCGCCTTTTCCATAATAATATGAATAAAATCAGCCATCTTTTCTCCCTTGTCAGCAGCCATGGTTACTTACTCTGGGCACGATGACTGCCACGCCCAAGGCCGTTAGAAATAAGCCTCCTGAATGGTTATCAAAATCCAGAACACTGGGACATTTCTCCTGGACGCACAGTGCCAGCATGACCATGATATTTAGCAGGCTGCCTCGGCCGTTCTAGGGCTCTGCCCTGTCCCCTGCTTCCATTCTCTCACCTGGCACGGAGAAGGTCCTTGTTCCCCGCCAGACGAGGAAATGAAGCCAGAAAGAGAAACAAGGGGTGAGTCTCCTGTGACCATCACTCTGCTGGTCTGGGGGCCAGGAGAGATGGTCAGAGCTGTGAACAGACACCAAGAAGGGTCCAGCTTCCTTGAGGAGCACAGAGGAAGTGACCGCACAGGGCGACAGGTGTTCCTCAGTCAGTGTTCTAACCACCAGAGAGGCAGTCTTATGCTTGGCCATCACCCAACACTCCTCTAACCGTCTCCTCGAGGGCCTGAAACCCCCACACTAAAATGATCACAGCGCATTTCTTCTTCTTCTTTTTATTACTACTGGAGCAAAGAGAATGCTCTAAAATGACTGACGTGATGAATGCACAACTAGGTGATTATACCAAATACCACGGATTGTACACTTTGGATGAATTTATGCTTTACTATATGTATCAATAAAATTAAAATATATATATATATGGCCACAGGGACTTACCCCAAAGGCCAAAGATTTATCTCCAAAAAACCACAGTTAAAGTGCATGAGAAATGTGCTGTCAAGCCCTGGGTGGTGGAGCTTCTGGAAGCCCCAGATCAGAGGGGACAGTTGAGATGGATGGATACCTAGTGCTCAGCAGAGGCCGCCTGTAGTTTTCACCTCCCCGCAGCACACTTCCCCTTCCTTTGGAAATAGCACCCAGATTTCCCTTGGAGAACTACACCCTCCCCCATTCTTCATCCCTGCAGGTCTGATGCACTTGACCCCATCACCTAGCTCCAGGCATGAGTTTGTGACTCAGGCCTGGCTAATCAGAGCAATCTACTTCCCCCTCCCCACTCTCCTCCTGGCCAAGGGCTAAAAGAAGAGTCAGGTGACCCAAGTAAGACAAAGAGACTCAGTTCTGGGGTTTTTAGTGACATTACTAAGAAAGCAGCTTTCTTTCCCCTATACCTGATGCTCATGGGTGCCAGCCTGGAGCTGCGGATGGCCAGCCATCTTCGCTACCTCTCACAAGAAGCCAACTGTGGAAGAAACAAGAATCCAGAGGTGGAAAGAAATCAAGCCCTGACATCGTTTGGGCCCCTGGAGCGGGATGCCCCTTCCCACCTCCTTGATCATCCCACTTTGTATGCCTGGAATCAACAATCTGTGAACTCTGCAATTACTTGATTTAAAAAAAAAACATCGTGTTCATTTTCACCAGAAGAATTAGGATTCTGCAATCAAAAACGTTGTAAACGAGAGTTCTGAAACACTAGTGCACAGAGACAATCTTGAAGCATTTTCCAATACAGCCCCACTGGCCCTCAAGATGAGTTCTAGGTTTTCAAATTTCTTAATTCCAGACTGCACTGCACATTGTCCCCAAAGGGAATAAACAGAAAGATCTGGGCTGTACCCCTTATGGAGTACATCGCAGGTGTGGCCACGCAAGGAACTGGGCGCCAGCGGGTTAGGAGGTTTTACCCAACTATTTAAATGAAGCAAGTGGGTAAAAGGATGGCTATCCAAGTTGTGCAAAAGAACAGGAGGAATGTTCCGTCCCCAAATTAAATACAGAAGTGGTTTGCATTACGAAGATTAAAAGCAACATTTCAGACATTCTTGGTAAAGTGAGCTGTCCCAGCTGTTGCTTCAGATCCCCACTCTGCTCTCTTCCCATTCTTTCCCAGTTTGCCAGCAAGGCCGACCAACTGCCCCATTATCCCCTAGCAGTCAATATGTCTCAGCATTGCACAAGTGCGTTTCCCTGGCCAAGACGTGCAGGTGGTGCGTGTTAAAGGCGGGGACATGCCACAACAGTTCAACCTCGATCAAAGGCGGCAGCAAGCCCTTTCAGACTTCTCCTGCTGGGTCTCCAACCTCTGCTTCTCTGTATCTAGGCCAAAAATACATGCACTTTCAGCTGTGAGGGTGTGTGTGCGTGTATGTGCGTGTACATGCGTGCTACTGGCCTGCGTCCAAAACCACAGAATAGGCAAAGTTTTCTCCTTTCCTAGGCTCTCACACCCATCCTCCTCTGTCTCCCAGGACCCTTTCTCCAAGGGCACCGTGAGCTGCCCGTTTCCACTCCTAAGCCACCACTCTATCCATCCATCCTCTTGTTGCATTATAGTCTCTGTCTCTTCTCCCATTGGGGGATCTGGTCTAGGCGCCAAACTTGGACTGAATCTTTCCTGCTTCACTGTCCTTCCTGCCTCTGACTCAGGCATATCACCTCTGACTGCCACCTCTGTCTCCTGTCAATCAGATTCACTCGGCACTCATGTGTTCTCTCTCTAGTTTCATTCTAGCCCTGCTGGAGTCATTGAATTGGCTTCGAAAGAAAAGAGAACCCTTGATCCCTTCAGATAGGGTCAATGTGCAAATCCCTACTGTGATCATGACCTTCTTGTGAGGATGTGTAGTGCTTAAGAGTGAGGGTTTTGCAGACCATCACACCTGGAATCAAGTCCTGACCATTTGTGGTGACTACAGGGAGGTCAGAACTTCTAAGAACCTTAGTTTTCTCATCTGTAAAATGGGTATAATCATCAGACTTTTCTCAGAGGGTTATTGTGAGTGTTTGAAGAGATATTATGCATGAAGTCTTTAGCAAGTTAGGTCTATCGTGATTATCATCAATTTGTATCATTAGCAGCAGTAGCAGGACGCTCTTCATCTTCATCATCATCATCCTTTAAATCTGCCATAGTGTAGTGACTAAGGGTGGACACAGTGTCTGGAGCTAGAAAGCCCAAATTTGAATCTTGCTCCTCCACTTCTAAGTGTGTGGCCTTGGGCTACTCTCTCCTTGCCTCATTTATATCATCTGTAAAATGGGAACCACAACTGTATCTAACTCAAAGGATTGCTGGGAGGAATAAACAGGTTACTTCATGTAAAGTGCTTAGAAATGTACCTAGTATATGACAAATACTCAGCAACATTTGTAGCGGTTGATGCTGTTAGTTGGACTTTTCTAATACCATGATCATCCAGGCTGCAGAATGCTAGGAGGCATGTTTAGGACATGACAGGGTGAAGAAGCCTTTGCAAGCCTGCATGGTGTAGATGGTGACTGCCGCCTGACTCACTCTGTGTGAGCATACGGGATGGACTGTGTCTTCCAAGCAGCAGAGACTATACACTCCCAGTTCCAAACAGACCGGGAGGGGCCAAAGTCCAGCACTGAAGGGGGCAAGCCACTGGAGTTATCCGATTTTGCAGATCTATTCTGAGAAAAAAGGCTGCCCACGACAAGATCATGCTTTGTGCCAGATTAAACACTACAGACTTATTCAATAATATAACTTACTGACCAGGGAAGGAAAAACTCCCTTATCCTGAAATCTGACTTCAGCTGGAGGATCAAGGTGTTTTGATTAAGCCTTTTGTGAACATGTACCTGTTACTCATAGACTGTGATCTTAGGATTTAAAGATACACAGACAGTTCAAAACTCAGCTTCTCAAAAGACCACTGAATTACCTAGCAAAACCCAGCATAGCAGTGTGTGTGTGTGTGTATGTGTGTGCGTGCACGGTGCAGGATGTGAAAGGCCATTTAGGGTCTACTCTGATGACGAATGATGAAGCTGTGTTTAGAATATTAGGCACAATCTTTCTTCCACACTGTCGTGTCTGACCAGCCCACAGATACACAAGGGCACAAAATGGATTTCCTTAGCTCCCTGTTTCTCATGCTTTTCTCAAGGAAAAAGAGAAGCACAGCATTTTTCAAACCTAAAAAGGCAAACCTGCAGTACTGGTGGACATCAGAGGAAGTTAACAGCCAAAACATTCTTAGGAGGCAAAACTACAGAGGAGCGTTTTGGGAGAAGAAAGAAATAATAATAAAAGTATCAGATAACCATTATTGAGGGCTATGTGTGTCAGGCCCTTTGCTGACAAGTTTAATGCATGATCACAATTCTCACAAAAACTCTACAAAGGAAGTACTAGTATTCACCAAATTCCATAGATGAGGAAATTGAGCCTTAGAGAATTTAAGTAACAAGTTCAAGGCCACACAGCTGACGAAAGCTGGATTGGAACCCAGAGAGTGCAATTCCAGAACTGGTATGCCTAACCTTTAATTAAGAACCAGGCCCTTTTAATGCTCCTGCAAGAATCTCCTAAAGGATGATATGCCCATTCTAACAGCTCACTTCCATCATCTGTGCTGCCCGAGACTATGGTGGCTAGGAGCCATATGTGGCAACTGAAATTGAAATGAATTAAAAGGAAGGGAAATTAAAATTTCAGTCCCTGAGTTGTACTACTACTGAACTGAATTTTAAATTTCATTAGTCAATACTCACATAGCCAGGGGCTACCATATTGGACAGCACTGACCAAAGGAGCTTCCCCCCCCAGTTTTTATGAGAGATGGTTCAGGGTTGTCTTCCAAAATCCTCAGCACCAAGGAGGGCATTAGCTGCGTTGCCCAGGGAGCCACAGCAGATGAGGGGCCCTTTCTTAGGAGAAGAGACTGCGTTCTTCCTCGCTTGGCCTCACCAACATTCTCCCCGACCCCCCGCCCCCCAACCCCACACACCTGCCTCATGACTCACAGTGTAAGGACAAGAAGTGACAACAGACAAGCCCAGGGCTGACTAGGTGCGTATCAGCATCCACAAGGAGCTGGTTACAATGCAGATTCCTGGGCCTCGCCTCTGGAGAGCTTTACGCAAGGTGTCTGGGGGTGGGGCCCAAGAGTCCAGGTATTAATCAAGCACCCCAGTGATTCTAATGCAGGTGAGTTCAGCTTCGAGAAACTCTGAGTTAGAGGCTGAATTATGTATTTATCTCCTGACCTCTAAGTAATTATAGCACATGAATCTTTCAAGATGAGCACAGACTGGGCTGGCAGCCAGGCAGACATCACTCTGTGCTAACTGCTCATTTCTCTGACATCAGGCAAAGACGCTGAGTCACCCAGGCCTTATTTTTTTACCTGAAACATAGGGGTAAGGATATCTGCTTTTTGTCCTTCTGGGATAAACGAGAACACAGATGTGAAAGCAACTTGAGGGAGGATAAAAGGTACAATGCACTATATAGACATCCCATAGCTCAGAGACAGGGTTGGTTTGTCTAGCACAGAGTTTAAGTAGATTTCACATGAAAAAAATGCACATTTTTAACTTTGCTGGAAAAACTGGATGATCTGACAGCATGGGGCTCATATTATGTTGACAGCTGGTGTAGTTAAGAGCATGGTTCTGGCGTCATATGCTTGGGTTCAAATCCTTGTTAGACCACCTAAAAAGCTGGGTGACTGGGCAAATCTTTCAACCTCTCTGTGCCCCAGTCTCCTCATCTCCAAAGTAAGAATTACAATAGCATAATCCTCACAGGACCACTATGAGTACTTTAAATGACCCAATATTTATAAAGTGCTTAGAACAATGTTTGACCTGTGGGAAAAGCTAGATAAGTTATAGGTGATAAATACCCCTACACACAGCAACACTCCACTGATCAGAGTAGGAGCTACCCCCTTTAGGAGGGGCTGGCATGAGCCAGTTTTTTCTAGTCTCCCCCTAGACATTTGACTATGGGATCCTTAATGAAAGCCCTGCTTCTTGAGCTATGGGTGGTGAAGGACCAGTTTGATTTTATGTTCAGTCCATTGTGGACTGACACACAGTCCTACTGAGCATGACCAATGGGCAGCACTTGCCACCTGGGGCGCAGGCGAGTTCTCCAACACCCTGACCGCTCTACACCCTGATCCGTGACATGCGCCCAATGGATACGCCCTTGGCAGCAGTGCCTAAGAGCTTCTGAACACTTGCAATTTCATCACTTGCCTCTTGATGGACTGGAAAACGTTTGCTTTGAGTGGCCCCGTCTTGGAGAACGCTGGCATCATTCTTCACACGCACACATCCTGTGTGGAACCGACGTGTGCAAGTGCCTCTCACTCCTCACAGCTGTCCTTTTCAGCCTGCTGCCTTTTCCTTGCCTATCTACACATCCAGTACGTCTCTACCCACACAGGACCACTAGCTTCCTAGGACATCCTGGGGAAGAGAACAGCCTTGGAAGCTGGAGGTCTCAGCTCGCAGGCTTTTTGAGTGCTGCAAACAGCTCACCAAGCTGTCTCCTCTCCTGACTGCTGCCTTTGGCATGACAGGAGCTGTCAGGCCCACACCCACAGCCTCACCCCTGGCTTGCATCTCTGCAGCCCAAAGCCAGGGACTGACTGACACAGTGGTACCGAAGTTTGGCCTCTGTCTCAAGTGGGACAAGGCTAGGGAGCTGGCTGTCCTCCAGACCTCCCCGTGGGATGAGGCTGAAGTCAGACTCCAGCCTATCCACCACTCCTCACTTAGCTCCTCCTGCCCCATCCCTTTGCTCTCCCCCGCCTCTTCCCAACAGCTCTCCCTCAATAAGCCATGGACATCTGAATCCCTGGCTTAGGCTCAGCTTGCAGGGAATCCGATCAAAGAGAAGCTACGTGAAACCTGCGCCAGTTTTCCCGAGCAGCCAACTAAAATCCTGAGGCCCAGCATCGGCTTGCCCCCATGTTACCCCTTGCCATTGTTTCTGGGTAAACAGAACCTACCTGTTGCATTCGACAGGGCCAGCGATTCCATGGAGCCCCGCGGGGTCTGCTCCGTGGGCGTCACGTCCTCCGTGTACTTGAGGGAACTGACTGGGTGGCGGGTCCGACACTGCTGCGCGGACATGCCCCCGTCCTCCTCCTCCTCCTCCTCGTACTTGGGGCCTGGGATGCTGCCTCGGGGTTCGCTGAAGCTCTGGCTGGACATGTCGCTGTAGCTCTCCTGGGATCTCAGCCTTCCCGGGTAGTAGTCCTCCCGGCACTCCTTGATGAAGCTGCCGCCGTGCCCCTTCATAGCCAGTGACGTGCTCCTTTTGGGGTTGCTAAAGTGCTTGCCCCACATGTCGGGCTGAGCCCCGGCCCCTTGCCCTCCCGGGCTGTAGGAAGTTCTGATGTTGCACTGGCTGAGGAGCTGCAAAGGACTCTGGGACTGGTTCTGCTCCATCTTGTTCCCGTAATGGTAGGGCTCGTCCCGGCTCCTCCAGATGGGGTCCCGGTTGAGGCTGGGCGTCTGGCTGGACAGGCTGAGCAGGTCCATCTGCAGCGACAGGGGGTCGACCTCGGCCGACAGCCGGTTGGAGCTCACCTGCAGCTGGCTGTGCTGGTTCAGCAGGGGCTCCTCTGTCTTGCCCTTGTTCTTGCCGATCTTGGCGCTGCGCCGCGACTCCTTGGCCCTGGCGTTCTGGAAGGCGGAATCGGACGAGTCAGAGCCGTTGGGGTCCTCGCCGGCGCTGCAGGCCCGCGAGCAGAATATCTGGCCCTGCTTTGGGAGGAACGGCCGCCCCAGCAGGGATTTCTTGCAGTGAGCGCAGCAAAAGCAGGTCTCGGTGGCATGCCAGTGTTGGCCGTCATAGGTCATTTGACCTTGGTCGATCCCTGGGGAAAGAAGAGACACAGAAGAGGCTGACCTGCTGCTCTGAGCTCTCCCTGTGCCCTGAAATACACAGCATTCTGGTTTGGCTCTGGACTCCAGATGCAGCAGAATAAAACATCGGCCCATCAATAACCAGGTACCCCATAAACGGCACGCTTGTCTCTTATTTATAAGAGCTCCCTTGCTCTACCAGGGAGGACCTTCGCAACTCATTTGCTCTGAGAGCAGAGAATCTTGATTAAATTCCCCTCTCCAAATTCTGGCACACAGATAAATAGCAATCACGATACCAACATATAACAAAGCAATGCTAAGTGCTTTATGTGTGTAAAGTCATTCAATCCCTCAAGGGTATGAGGTTGGCATCTATAGCTATCTTAAATTTGCAGTTGAGAAACTGGAGGCACAGGGAGGTAAAGTGAGGTCAAACAACAAGTCCAAGACGAGTATCCTTGGGAAGTCTTATTCCTAACAAGGACATGACTGGAATACTTACACCTTGGAGAACTCTTCCTGACCACCCTAATAGCATGCCTCCCTACTCTTGCTTGCCGTATTTTTCATCACAGCATTAATGCTGCTTGGCAATACACCATGACACGTGTGCACGCTTTTCTTATTTACCTCCCCGGCGAAGCTCTCTGAGGACAGAGCTGTTAAGTTTTTGTGGTATCCTCAGGACCCAGAAGGCCCAGGATGTGATAAGGGTTCTTTGTGTGTGGGACAGATGGACAAAGTGAACTGCACTACGAGCATGTGTCATTCCAGTGGGTAATTTACTGTGACAGCTCAGTGGGAAAGAAAAGAGTGGATTTCAACTCTCAGTAAGGGAAAAACCCTGCTCTCGGGAAAAACTTGGAAGTGGTTTGTCAAAGACGTTGCCCCTCCAGAAGCACACACACGCTTTGCTCAGCTTGATCAGGAAAGGAAGAAAAACATTCCTCCCTGGGCCGGGCTGGGCCTGGGCGTTCCATGGTTTTCAGTTCCCCTGCTCATCATCTCTTCTCCCTCTTCTGGTCAGAGGATGAACTCTCCCTGGAGGACATCATCTTTCCCCACCCTCAGGCCATGACCTTGGGTGGGGACACCTGCCCTGGACCCCGCCCCGGCCAGTGTAAACCTGCACCCCCCAGGCCTGGTGAGTGGCTCGGGGGTCCGCGTGTGACCTGCACAAGGCCTAACAGGCTCCCCTGGGACGCGTGCTAAGGTGGTGCAGAGAGATGCCCTCTTCCTGCCACAGTTGAGAAACTGGCAGAACAGAAGCCAGAGCTGTTGGGGCCCCTAGAGGGAGAGCCCACCCGAGAATTTGGTCCCAAGCAATTATTAGGTCTAAACGCTTGTCTCCCTCTTTATTCTGGAGGTCACGGACTGAAAGCAGTCCAAAAGAGAACTCCAAGGGTAGCTAAGCGGCCTGCCCTCCCCACTCAGCTCTCCTGCCAAGAGCCTAGAGGGCTCGTGCTGGCCTCCTTGCCACTCAGGGCCCTTTACCGCGAGCTCCGACGCAGCGCAGCGTCCACGCAGCGCAGCGTCCACGCAGCCGCAGCCTGAACCACTCCCCATTAGAGGGAACAGGAAGTCCAGTTCCTGATGGCCTGTCCTCCACCAGCTGCTTCTCCAGCAGGGACTTAGTTTCTGGGGATGGGGCCCCCCGGAAGGATAGGCCTGGGCTGGGGGAGCAGAGGGGCTGGCGTGTTATAAAGCAGTGCAGCAGGCAGCGGAACGTGGCCCCTGATAAACATCAAGCCTGTCAGATGGTCCCCTGAACTGCTCCTGAACCCTAAACATCTGGAAAAGGGCTCTGCTGTCCAACATCTAAGCGCTCCATTGCATTCTCTCTCTAAGCCCTTTAAAGCACTTCTCTGAGGGTGTGTGTGTCTACTGCTGCTCCAGCCTGGGTCTGTTTATAGGACTGTTTACTCGGCTGTGCGCAGGCAGAAGGGACCGTTGCCCTAGCAACGGCTGCTTGATGCAGGGTCTGCCGCGAGCGGCTGTATAAATATGGAATATTTGTACAGTATGGTCAGAATTAAAGCACCCAGCAACTGCGGTATGCATAATGTATGGAGCACACGGTTGCAGGAAGATTGTGTTTTACAGAAAAGTGGATCATTCTTTAAAGACATAAAATCAGGGACAGCGTTTTAACCACAGCGGCAGTGACGCGCAGGTCCCAGAGGCCCCCTTTTCTGGTAAAACACTGATGCCTTTTCGTGGTCTTTAAAGGAAAAGGGAAGGGATGCCAATAAATGCCCTGGAGAGCTAGAGAGAGAATGAGAATAACGCAGAGGCCGCCTCATGAGGTGGACATGCCGTAGCAACCAGTGGATTTTCTCTCTCCCAAGCTACTAAGTGAGAATTTGAAGTGGCAGTTTCTAGAGAGGCTTTCAAACCTCCATGGAAAAGGACAGAAGAAACAGAAATACCAAAGGGTGGGAATGTGTCACCACTGTGGGGGACTTTTCTACACATTCAGCCTCTCTCTTCTAAGCAGTCATTTACTTGCAGAATCAGAATCCACAAGTGAGCGTTTTCGGAGCAGAACAGTGCACCGTTTTTCCCGGACCCTCGTCCACCCTCTCCCCTTCCTGAATGCCCCATCATCTGTCAAAATCCAGCTCCCCACTTCCTAACTCTCAGCATAAAAGAAGGCTTGTCTGTCCATCTTGCTCTTGTGAGAAATGAAAGCTTCTGAGCACTTGGTTGAGGCATCAGGTTATGAGAGAGGCTTTCAGGCGGAAGGAGAAAGGGGATTTGTGCATCATCCAAACCCCTAGAAGGCAGTGCAGTTGCACAGATCTCCTCATGGCTGTGCTCGACTGGCCCTGACACAGGACTCCTGCCGGGAAAGGCCTGGCTCAGGCAGGCGTGGGGTCTGTGGGACGGGATGGCCCCATGACAAAGCACAGCTCAGCAAGCACGGGGGGCCGCTGATGCACAGAGCTGGGAGTTTTATCAGCGTACGAATCTCTCCAAATTACTAGCTAATAGAATTTTTCACTTGAATACATCACTTCTGATGAACAAGGGAGACAAAGCCACTTCTTTCTGGTCCTGATGAAATCTTTTAAGTGGGGCAAAATGGTTTCAGAGACGGATTATCTCTCTATCTCTTCACTACAGGAAAGAAGTTGGCAGCTTCGGAATACACTTCTTGGAATTGCACAAGCCACAGGAAGATCGGGCTGCTTGTCTCACAGACATTCATCCAATGCCAATTTTTTTTTTAAAGGGCAGCTCATTCCCAAAGTGCCAGAGAAGGCAAGCTGAATGAACAAGGCGCGAAGGCGGTCAGCTCTGGAACAGTGTTGAAGGGTTGCACAAATTGGTTATTTGCAAAGGAAAAATGACTTTCACCATTTCAGAGCTGCCTCTTACTTGGGGGAATTTAAGCTTATGAGTTATTTGAGGGTTTCTTGCTTCGTATTTGGCTGCACTTACGCTGGGGGAGCTTTTGCTGATTTTTCTTTTCTAAAAATGTGCTTGCCAGAAACACTTGGGTTCCCTGACTATCCCTCAGCTGGCCCCCAAGTTTTTCCAAGGAGGCTGTGGAAGACATCTGTTTATATTTTGCCTCTTATTTTTCTTCTGAGACCTCCTCGTCCCTCGCCCTGGTAGTGGGGCTGCCCATCAATCACAAAGTCCAACCTTGGGGGTGGGTGCAGACCATAAGAATACCCTATTATCTTGTTTCCAGGGATGGGCTTATGACTGAAGCAGGCCAGTCAAATTCCCATTTGTAGTAACTGACTTGGATACTGGAAGAGAGCTCGCAGGTGCTGAGCCTACATTTAGCAAGGGAATCATCTTGGCCACCTTGTGAACAAGGCTGCTCCCAAATGATACCAACAGAGGGACAGCTGGGCTGACACGTGGAGGGAAAAGTAGACTTTGTCTGAATCCTTGATCCATCCGTACCTGAAGCTGGAGCATTCCTTGGCCCTTCCAGTAATAGGAGCCAGGAAATTCCTTTTTTTTTTTTTTTCCACTTAAGCTAGTATGAGCTGGTTTTCTTTGTCACCCACAACCAGAAGAGTTCTAACTACTCCAGACGCAAAGGGCATGAGGTCACCGTAGGACAGCGCTCAGCGCCAAGTATTGCCTCACCTATGTGCTGGGCACAGGTGTCACAATATTCCGCGTACAGGGACTCGAAGCAGTGGCAACAGTAGGGCCTTCCCTCCTTCATGATGTAGCGCTGGCCGCCCAGCACTGTCTCGCACTCGAAGCAGCAGAAGTGTTTCATGTGCCAGTGCCGCCCCTCCGCTTCTGTGCATTCGTCTGCAAAGATGATCTGGAGACGGGGAAGCCAAGTGGTCAGAGTTTGAAGCCCAGCCATGAACACAAACTCTAAAGGAGCAAAACTGAGGGGGCCCCACGTTAGAAGGGTAGGCAAGAAGGTCCATCCTACAAGTTTTTAAACAAAAATCTACGTGTACACATTTATTCTATATATCAGCTCCCACGTTTATATTTGCCTAAAGGACAAATAAATATGGTTTCTGGCCTGGCTAGAGATGAACTTAACCACATATCAAAACCAGCAAGAATGCTCTACTCTGAAGACTACAAAGCAGGACCCAAAACTGACAGCCCATGGAAAGGCTAGACATAGTACACAATATTTTTAAAAATAGGAAAAGTAACATAAACCTCTGGAACCTGGTTTCTCTTTTACAAATATAGCATTTGGTGATGCTCGGTATGCATTCCTGCATGGCAAAGACAGACTAGAGATGAAAAGGTGGGTTGCTGCTTTCAGATTGGTTGTCATTTCTCCAGTTTGGCATATTGTGTTAAAATACGTCACCTTCATTTCCGATACCTCCCTGGCCCTCACGCATTTGAGTTTTGACAATTGACAGAGAGTTTTACATTTCAAAGCACAGATTTTAAAACTTACTACAGAGCTACAGTAATCAAGACTGTGTGGTACTGGTTTAAGGACAGGCATATAGATTAACGGAACAAAACTGCGAGTCTGGAAATAAGGCCATATATTTATGATCAATTGATTTTCAATAAGGGTGTCAATACTATTCAACAGGGAGAGAAAAGTCTTTTCAACAAATAGTGCTAGGACAACTGGATATCCACATGAAAAAGAATGAATTCAGATTCTTATGTCACACCACATACAAAAATTAACCTAAATGGGTCAAAGTCTAAAATGGAAGCACTAATACTATAAAACATTACATGAAAACAAGTGGAAATTTTCAGGACCT
Organism: Dasypus novemcinctus; assembly: GCF_030445035.2. Lineage (NCBI taxonomy): Eukaryota > Metazoa > Chordata > Mammalia > Cingulata > Dasypodidae > Dasypus > Dasypus novemcinctus. Next base: position 25,272,804 of record NC_080698.1, read on the forward strand.
TGGATTAGGCATTGATATTTTGGATATGACACTAAAAGCATAAGCAGCAGAAGGAAAAAAAATAGATACACTGGAATTCATCCAAATTAATCACCTTTGTGTTTCAAAGTACATTGAGAAAGTAAAAATACAACCCACAGAATGAGAGAAAATATTTATATATCATATAGCTGGTAAGAGACTAGTACCCAGAATATATAAACACTTGTAACTCATCAATAAAAAGACAAATATCCCAATTAAAAAATGGCCAAAATATTTGAATAAAAAAGATTAAGAAATGGTCAATGAGCACATGAAAATATGCTCAACATTATTAGTCATTAGGGAAATGCAATCAAAACACAAGAAGATATGCTTCACTTGCAGTAGCATGGCTATCATAAAAAAGGTAGACAACAGCAAATGTTAGCAAGAATGTGAAGAAATTGGAACCCTCGTTTCATTGATGGAGGCTACATAAAATGGTACAGCTGCCTTGCAAAAACAGTTTGGCAATTCCTCAAACAAGGTAAATAGAGTAGCCATCTAATCCAGGAATTTCATACCTAGGGAAATGAAAACATATGTCCACACATAAAAAAATGTATACACAAATGTTCACAGCAGCAGTATGCATAATAGCCAAAAAATAGAAATTACTCAAATATCCATCTATTGATGAGTGGCTAAACAAAATGTGATATATCTATATAACAATATAAAGAATGTTATTCAGCCATGGAAGGAATGAAGTACTGATTCATGCTACAATATGGATGAGCCTTGGAAGCATACTGTATGATTCCATTTATCTGCAATGTCCAGAATAGGCAAACATCTACAGAGACAGAAAGCAGATTAGTGGTTGGTTGGGGCTGGAGGGAGGGATGGGAAAGAATGCACAGTGACTTGTTGGTGGGAATAGGATTTCTTCTTAGGGTGATAAAAAGGTTCTTAAATTAGATAGTGGTGAGGACTGCACAACATCTCTGTAGGTTTTTTAAAAACCATTAAATTGTAAGCTTAAGGGTGAATTTTATGGTATATTTCAGTAAAAAAAAATTTCAAGCACATTCACTGAAATCATCACCATCAATATATTTGCCATTAGATAACATGAAGTCACATGATGAGAACCAATTTTCAGATGTGGAAACTGAAGCATTAAGCCTAGGGTCCCAGAGATGGACCTTAACTCATTCTCCCAACTAGAGGGTTTCTCCAGAATACCACTATTAACATTAGATTCATCAAACTACTCAAGTCTGAGCAGCTGTCTTAGAAGACTGAAGGACTCATCCCTCATTGGCGATTGGTAAGAAAGCAATGCCCTCTATGGCTAAGTAATATGGACTCTCTGAATGCAACTGGGAGTGCTCCTTCCCACAGGGTGGTAAATACAGACCAGCAGAGGAAAGCCCTATCTAAGGCCTCCTGCCAAGAGATTCCCACCAAAGGATTCAGGTTTATAACATTCTCCTTTCTGTTTCAAGCTTCTACATCTAAACCAGGCTTTCTGTTCTGTCACCTTGTAGTTCATGCTTGGGTGTGATTCCAGTGGGAGAAAAGCCCCAGGCACCTGGTGTTCCATTCTGCTTTCTTGCCTGGGGCCACCAACTCAAATACCCTCAGAGTGTGGAGCAGAGGCATCCAAATGGAGTATTCCATCTGCTTCCTGCAGCCTCACGCAGAACCTGTGCATGAAGTTGTGTGAAAATCAAATAATGCTACACTTGTCCTCTCTTCTCAAACCAATCTGTCCCATCAAAACTCAGGAAATGCAACTGTTTTAAGACAAGTGACACTCCATTTCTGACAACTGCACCCTTGAATTGGGGCTCACGATGTCTTTTTTTTTTTTAAGAGTTTTCAACTAACCTAGTGCCAGCTGTCTGCCACCTGGGAATCTTGGCTCTAGGAACTGCCTTGCCATTGGATGCCCATGAGACTGCTGTGTTCTGGTAAAGCAGGCCATTCTAAACCAAGGATGGGTGGGGCTTGCCAGACCTCCTCTCTTGGAAGGGTTAAAATAAAGGGGGTGGGGATGTCTCTGCTTTTCTTCCATGGCACAAAGCCACAGAACAAAGCATTAGCCATGGCGGAGCAGAGGGGTGACGGACAGGGCTCCAAAGAAGGGGTTTCCTCTGACCTCATCACAGGCTGCGCAGCGTGGCTTCAGGCACTCAGCGTGGTGCCTGCCACAGTAGATCTTCCCATCTTGGTAGAAGTAAATCAAATCCACCAGGAGCTCGTTGCAGACGGTGCATATGAAGCAGGGTGGGTGCCAGCAAACACCGTGGCCAGCGCGTGACGCAAAAACAGCAATGTCCCCGCCGTTAATCTGGCCTCCACACTGCAGGGGGCGGCAAATAGAAAGGTCATTAGGAACCCCATCCCCATCTCCCAGTGGGCTTCCCTTTTGCTCTACATGAATGGTAACTGTCATACTGACAGCAGCAACCGCCATGATAGCTGGTCGCTAGCACCCATTTTCCATCCAGTCATAGTGGGATCTGCCTGACATACCTGGCAGGGCAGGTTCTCCTTGCCCTTCCTCTACCCTCCTTTCCTAGAGCCTACAAAGTAAAAGTAAAGATAAGTAAAGAGAGAGCGATGAATCACAAAGGTGGAGAGGACAGAAAACCTCTATTAGAATAACATACAGCATGAGCATTTGTCTAACGTAGAGTTTTCATTATCTTCTAGGTACTCCAGATTCCTTCCAGAGACTAGGCTAGAAGCAGGGGAAAGGGTGGAACAGGCTGGAAGTGGGGGAACTGGACGGGAGGGCTGCACTGCTGGATGGTAGGGGAGTGGGTCCATAAAGAGGTGCCCACCTTTACCTTCTCTGTGCACCTTCAGGCATGCTTTTTAAAATATATATATTTTTATTACAGAAATTGTAAACTTAAAAAGCAATCATGCACATGTGCAGAATTCCCATACAATATCCCTTCAGCAACACACCACACTGTGGTAGAACATTTGTTACAGGTTTTGAGATAATATCATCAGACTATTACCACCAACCATGGTCTACAGTGTATATTTGGCACACTTTTTCCATACTCCCCCATACCCCCCCATTGCCAACACAGTACATCTTTGGCACTGATGCAAGAATATTAGAGTACTGCTATTAACCACAGCCCATAGGTCTCACCAATTGTATTTTTCCCATCTTCAGGCATGTTTTTAGCCTGCTTTCTCACTGTTTTACATGGTCTTGATAGGAAAGATACAACTTCTAATGCCAGACCATGGAAAGGGCTTCTTTTCTGTCCCTTCACTACCTTCCCACTCACTTTCCCTCCCCAAAAAGGAACAAGGCAGAATGACTGATGTCTCATGCTGGCAGTTGAGGCCTGAGGGTCCAGGGGATGCTCTCTGCTGACTGCTATGCAAGTGGCTGAGCTCTGGTGAGGACATCCGAAGAGCAGAAAAGGGGAAGCGGACTTCGCCCAGTGGTTAGGGCGTCCGTCTACCACATGGGAGGTCCGTGGTTCAAACCCCAGGCCTCCTTGACCCGTGTGGAGCTGGCCCATGCACAGTGCTGATGCGCACAAGGAGTGCCCTGCCACGCAGGGGTGTCCTCCACGCAGGGGAGACCCACATGCAAGGAGTGCGCCCCGTAAGGAGAGATGCCCAGTGCAAAAGAAAAAATGGACACAGAGAACAGACAACCGGGGGGGGGGGGGGGGGGAGGGGGGGGCCGGGAGGGGAGAGAAAGAAATTAAAAAAAACCCACAAAGAGCAGAAAAGGTACCTCCAAATCTTTCCCTTATTACAGATTTTGTATGGGTAGGAAAACATCATAGAAAAGAAAGTAAAGCCCTCAAAGAATAGTCTCTAGGAGTTCATACTTGTGTGTGACCAGTCAAAAGAAAGACATTCTGTGACAGAAAGTACCCATCTTGCCTTCCTTGATAACATACTAGAGTTGACGTACATATACATAATCCATTTAGTTCTCACCATAATTCTGGGAGGGAGGCACTTGCTAACCTAATTTTGCAGACAAAACTGAGATGAACTTATTTGGTCAAGGTTATGTGGCAGAAACACGAGTCAAACTTAGCCTTTTAGCCTCCCTGTTCTAGGCACTTCTCCATATGCTCTTGACCCCTGCCCACAAAACGCTCAATCTTCCTTCTGCCGTAGGTGAGCCCAGCTTGGCTCTGAGAGTGGCAGAAGTTTGCAGTTGAGCTCACCAAATTTCACATTGTGACCACTGGCCTCCTGCCTCTCAAGGACGCAAAGACGAAGACCCCACTGCCAAATCTCTGGTCCTTTGATGCCCCTGGTAAAGTAGCTTCTTCATCCCATGCACTAGTGCTCTCACCCCTTATCCCTTGGAATTTGCAAAAATGGGCCCCCAAATGTTATCAGCTCCCACAGGCAGCATCCCACTTCCTCCTTCACTGATTCAGCTGCCATATCTTCAGCATCTAAATGGGTCCATCTCGACCTGAAGGAGTTAGAGCTGTACAAAAGAGCAGCAAGGCTCAGAGAGGTCCAGAAAATGGTAATCAACGCTGGAGGGTTGGCAGCAACGAGGCAGCACAGGGGCATCTAGGATTTCCCCCGCTTTCTTGAAAATCCTCCTTGGCCACCCTGAGCACCCTACCAACCAGACTTTAGGGGAAATAAATACAGACTCTTCAGCTCAGCGAGGTACTGGGGCGAACACACCCACACACTTGACTGATGAAACCCTAAAACCCAAGGAGATTACTCACCACCTCTTTAAAGGGCCCCTGTCCTGGGATGATTCTGGGAAAGAGGCTGACCATGGCCCAGGCAAACCCCATTTTGTAGAGGACTAATTTAAAATCCAAGCCCTTCTTGTCACTCCTCTGCTCGAAGCCCTACAATGGCACCCCAGCTCCTTCCAGTGGCCTGCAAGGCCCTCAGTGAACTCTGGTCTAACCTGCTGATTCTGTCCTTTCGTTCCCTCTGTGTCAGCTGTACTGGCCTCCCTGCTGTTCTTCAAGCACAACAGCCAGGCCCCCGCCTCTGGGCTGTTGAGTTGGCTGTTCCTTTTGCCCTGGAGACTTGCAGGACTCACTCCCTTAGTTCTTTCACATTTTGCTCAGGTGACACCTTCTACAGGGGGCCTTCCATGGTCACCTTACTTAAAAGTATAGCCTCCTGCATTTCCCCCACTTGCCAGCCCCCTTCCCTGCTATATTCTTCTTATTTTAAAATTAATTTTATTGTCTACTTCTTCCCCAAGAATATAATTTTTTATAAAGGCAAAATAAAAGCTTTTCTTGTCTTTTTTTGTCTGCTATATCCCCAAAGCCTAGAGCCATGCCTGGGACATAGTAGGCCTCAATAAAATTTTATTGAATGAATGACTAACCATAAGGCTACCAAAACAATTCCTTACCTGTTCGCAAATAGCTCCTGTCATCGTGACTGGGAAGGGCCTGACATTCCCTCGGCCCAAGTTTTCTCGTTTCCTCTGGTTGCTGAACAGCTTGAGCTCTCTCTTCTCTTCCTCGTCCAGGGAGTTGCAGTATCGAACCTGTACAACACCAAGAATGGCAAGGAGGAGGTCACTGTAGCTCCTTAAAGTAACCAAAGCTCAGGTCTCAGGGTTTTTTTGTTTTTGCATCCATTGTGCTCCCTTTTCCTTTTATAGCCCTTGCCTGGCCTTTATCATCACCAGGCTTGGAGCCATTTAAGGTGAGTCTCCACGAAGACTGGTAAGAGCTAAAGGGCTTCTTAAAATCTTCTTAAAATCTCCGAAGCCTGGAGATTAAGTCTTGGGCCTGCCAAAGGCTCTATATCTGCTCCTCGTCCCTACTGCCTCCCTCTGCTCACAACATGGCTATCCTATCACTGAACTGAAATCCATATTGCAATGGCTTTGGTGCTAATGAAGAGCTGAGACCTCCTCACTCTCCCACTTCGACTGGGAGGTCCTGATCCTTTGAGCTCCCCGTAACGATGTGAATGACGCTTGACACCACGAGGGCTCCAGGCCAGCCCACGAGACCCTGGTTCCTGTGCTCCATGTGCTCTCTGGGCTCTGTTCTCCCATCTCACTTGGGGAAAAGGAGGAAACAGGAAGGGACTGAGAAGTGTTTGTGGTGCTGTGTGGATGTTTCTGCCCGTGTAACTGTGGGCAGGGGGCAAAGGGCTGCCTACTGGACTTTTGTAAAGTGCATCCAATTGCAGAAGGTATTTTCCTTCTTGTTAAACACAAAAACTCACAGACCTTAGGAAGGGCTGCTAAAGACATTATTATCCAGCTATTTCCCACTCTCTTCCCTTATTTCTGCACACTGGGAATTCTGCCATAGCCTCGAACTATCATTCATTTAATACTGTCTTTAAGACTGACCGACTTTGAAAATTTTACTTAAACACATTTATTCATAAAGAAAGTATTTTATGACTATAAATGGAAAACCACTATCACCTGCAACAAGTAGAAAGCGACCATAAAAATAGAGTGAAACAAAGTCATGTTGTTAGATTCTAGCTGGTTACTATGCTTACAGGACACCCTGAAACAGAGACTGCTAGTGCTCTTACTGGAAAGTGGAAACCAGTTTGAGTTAGAGGGATGTGAGATACCCCACTAGCACCAAACTGAAATTTCCTCCTTGATTCTTCAGCCTTCCAATCACAACAATGAAAGTTTAAAAGGGAGTAACTTTCTCACCATGTGGTTCAATTTACTTACTGCCTTGTCTATGTACCACGCAAAGCCACATATATACTAAACTTTGGGAAGCAGGGCTCTAATTCCACCTCCCGTTTGACTTAAGAGTAATCTGAGCATCAGAGGAGTTAACCAAATTGTTCGGATGAGTTTTCATACAGTCAGTGCATTTAAAATTTGCTGCTAAACTGCAACTGCGTATACCAAAATTGTCTTATCAATGGGGGGTGGGAGAAAGAGGGAAGAATGATCAAATATTTACTTTAGGATCACCCTTTGTTCTCAACAGGGCCATGCCAAATGGGCTGAATCTGTCCATTGGGGCACTTGCATAGAATTCCCACGAATGGCCTGCAGTAATCTGACGGGTGTCTCTTTCATGAAACCACAGTCACCATATACAGAACAAACCACTACAAGCAGAGAAGAGCAGATCACTTCCCTCTGTCAACTAAAAAGAGTTAAAAGCGAGAAAGGTTTCTTGTAGCTGTCCCAGAGAGATCTGCAGTGACCTGAAGAGCCCCAGAATATACAGTTACCACTGAAATTTTATGGACATGCTTTTAAAGAAAGGCACACCCCTCCTGCTTGTAAGAACCCGCATTTTCTCTTCCAAATTAGTTAACTGGGCATCAGGTTACAGCGCTTGCTCTCAGCTTTAAAGGGGAAAGCATTATTTATATTTGTTTTATAAAGTCTGAAATAAGCAGCAGGAAGGGGAATCGTGGCTCTCTTTCTAGGCAGTTGCTTCGGTTTTTCCAGCTTTTGCCTGGCTTACTCAAATTTATGTTAGAGGCTCTCAGTTACCCGTTTTATTCAAATGTGGACAGAGAAGACTGAAAGGCACTCACTTATTTCCCCTGGGATTGAGTTGTTGGGCTCCCGTCTGTGGGTTCATAACAAAGCTGGTGTCCAGCTCTCGAAAGGGGTTATTTCTCCTTTCAATGTAAAGTTACAGTTTTTGTTTAAAATACAGAGTTAAGTGAACAGACAGTTCAATTCTACAGGACTTATTTTTTTTAAAACCAGATACCGAAAAATTTCTAATTTACAAAAGCTAATCTCCTTAATTTTGATAATGTTTTAAAAGCATGTTTGCAAATTTACCTTTATGAGCAATTAGATTTCAAAGATAAGAAATATACCTGCTCGTAGTACCTAGTATCTGGTTCAGACACAACCCATGAGCCGTGCCTTCAAGAGTATAAATGATAAATATCACAAATCTTACTGCACGACGACAAAAACAAAGATGTCTGGAGCTACAAATCTGGCCACATCACTTCTACCGCAGTGTAACATGGGAAAATTTGCACACTCATTTAATATGAAATGATGCTGAAAACTCAGGAGCATCACAAAGTTTTTGCTGGGCTTGAACTGGCCCAGGGAATATCAATCACCTCTCCAACATACGTAGGTAAGCGGCACGGCACATTCTTCAACTAAGAAAGTTTGGACTTGTGCTGTAAAATTTTAGCGCTCCCTGGTTACCCCAAAAAAGTTAGTAGTGCCAGGCACAGGGGCTAATCCAGTCCATAATGAGATCCTACTTTTAAGTAACACTGTCTAGAAGGAGCCAGGCAGTTTCTTTTGGCTCCAATTAAGGAAGTTAAAACCTAAACTAAATTATCAAAGCATTGCTTTGTAAATCTCATCGATCACAGCAATCTGTTTATAGGAAAGGTGACAATCCACAGAAGGTTCTAAGAAGTCTTCGTTAGCCTCTTCTAGCCCTTACCTCATTGTCATGTGGTGGCAGCTGGTGTAGTAGCTGCTTGATTCGCAGTTTCTCTCCAGGACTGTTGACATAAGGAATCTTCTCTTCTGGGAGACAGCTATAGTACTGGTGAACCTGAAGGATGGAAGGACACAGAACACTTGCCCATTACTCAGACCAGTTGCCCATTCCCACTTACTCCAACAATGGCCCCTATAATCCCTGCAGCAGAACAGAGCCCCCTTCCTGCTGCCCCCACCCTTCACGAAACTCAGTAGGATATGAGTTTCTTCCAGCACGGAGAGGAATTCACCCCTAAGGAGCCAAGCAAAGCACCCATATCTTGGGGCTTCCCCTCTCTCTGTAAGGGCAATATAAAGCCAGCAAATATTCCTAGAAAAGGAGAATTCGGCAAACGTGCTGGTGAACCCGGAGGGTAGGGCTTTCTCGGCAGACTCCCCCGAGAGCTGACTTTACCATTTTCTCTGTTAGTCTCCAGCAGGTAACGTGCTTCCCTAGCCAAAGGGATATGTCAGCACCTGTCTCGACACTAGAGTCAAAGCCAGTCTTTGGCACTTTGCAAACTCCTGGGTACCTCAGCCTCCACCTACATTAAAAGCCCTCCAGGTTTTGAGCCATTTCTAAGGACAGGCAGCTGCTGACATCTGTCAGAAAGGGTCACTAAACAGGGATGCAGCACGTGTACTTAAAATCTATATCAAATGAGGATTTTGAATATCCGAGAAGGCTCATGTTTACGACTTACGCACCGTACTTTCTGAAGCTCATTCGATCCTAGCAACTTGGGAAAACACTGAGTACCTAACTTTGCCTAAGAAAACAGGCATTCCACTATCCAGCTACATGTTCACAAAGCTCCAGCTTACTGAGAAAACATGCAAAATTAGGTGAAGAAAAAAACCTGTCCAAAGCAAAGACATACTATTACAGAGGAGAGGGGGAAAAAAAACCCACAAGCTCAGATGACATTATGTAAAGAAATTTTCAAGTATCTCTTAGTATCACGACCAATTCCTGTAAAATAAGGCATTCATTCAACAATGTGGAGAGCACAGAAGTCTTGGTGCTCTGTGTCTGTCATATTTGTTACACTCTGACTGGGTCTAATTCCCTTAAGTTTGGGGAGACTTGGATACAAACATATGTTTTGAGAATGCTGGAGGGGGAGGCAGGAGGAGTTGTGAAAGTTCTGTGTACTTTGATCTCAAAAACTAAGTTATAAGTGTTGAAGAGGGGAAAAAAGGCTTTGTGATGACAAGGCATTAAAATATGTGAAAGCCATCTTTATTTTCGTAACTAATGAACATAACCATTTACCAGCATGTGCCCTATCATTCTCTTAATCAAATCCCCAAAACAACCATAAACATTCTTGTCATAGACTAGCTGGCTGCAGGCACCAGAAGGGACCCAGATCCTGGGATGGGAAGAACTGGCTCTGAATTTTTAAAGGCAGCCATGAATTACCAGCATTCTCTCTGGGAAAAAAATAAAAGCCTAAATGGCTAGTTAATTAAGGATTGGAAGCTGGTCATTAGCTTATCAGATACTGGCACATCACTCCCTCTTCAGGACAACCTCTGGGACCAAGTATCAGGTAAGTGTTACCTATAAAGAAGCAGGCATAGTCCGTGTGTCTTGGGGAATGGGCCTTGCCTCTCAGCTGAGGACAGCTGGCAAAAAAGCCCCATTTCAATATCACTTTGTCATTCTCACAACTACCAGTATAGCTGTAGCAATAAGGGACAATTGCCAACATGCAATGGGTTATCGTGGATGCTTAATAATGCAGCATCTAATCTGAGCTCGATCTGGCCCCCTCTCACCTCCTTTCACACTCATCCACCCCTCTCTTCACTGCCCAGGGAACGGAGCCATCCCTGAGCCCTTCTGAGCTGGCACCTTGGGCCAAGTCCTCTCTGACCCAGGCTGGAATCTTCCTGCACCTTCTGCAGCTTGGCCACGTGTTCTGAGAACACATGCTTTGGAGATCAAGAACACCTGCAGCCTCGGTCCCTGGCTCTGTCATTTCCCATCTCTGTCCCCTGGCAAGTTACATAACCTCTTGGGATCCTTATCGTGCGATTGTTGAGGACTGAATGGGAGTGGGAACAAAGCATTTGGCAATCAATAATGAGTTGCATGAATACATAATAATAATAATCATGTTATCCAGCCTGGCATTCTTCAAATGGAGCAATCCAGATGCTGCCTTCCATTTAAGGCATAGACCGGTCTGCTGGCTTGCAGAGAAAGGCCAAATCTGGGACCCCCTCCTATCTCAGCCCAAGCAATCAAAAAGAGGTTGCAAGGAACATAAAGCTAATAGTGCTAGTTCAATTTCAGATTTAAAAAAATGGCAATGTATTACAAAGGTGGTTTTCTCAAGGAACCCAGCAGTAGGGTGTGGCCTCATGAAGGAAGAGAACCTGCCATGGAAAGTTCTCAGTGACAGAGGTCTCATTTCTCAGGGTCTGAATCCTTTTTACCTCTGTTCTTATTCTCTCTCTGCTGATCTGTTATTTATGGTTTCCCACAGCACTGAAGCACACTTAAATTTAGCTCAATAGTCCATCCTAGACTGACTAGCTTTGCTCAATTCCAAACTTCCTAGAGAAGGACCTTGATTACCCCAGCTTGGGCAGGGTCCACCCCTGGAGATTAGATTGTGAACAATTTCAACACTGGTTCAAGAACTGGAGGCTATCAGAGTTCCAAAATGACATGATTGGGCTAAGGTGGTGGCAGCAGTGATGGAAAATTCTAGAGATATTTAGGAGAGAAATATCTTGGCATAAAAGGTCCATCTAAAGAGTCTGGGTTCTTAAGTCAATAGGGGTAGTGACTACTCTTTGGGATCAAAGCTCTATCTTTCCTGGACATCTTCTGTTATTTTTCATAATTCAGACCTATGGATCATCACCACTGAAAATATAACCTTTATACCAGTATCCCAATAATTCTTTTGAGATAGAAGGTGCTAAAATATTGTCCTATAAGGAAACCAATGACTTAACGGATCACTTAAAAAAATTTTTTTATATGGTTTGTGAGATGCTCTATGATTAACACAACTCAGCTAATATTAATTAAGCATCTGCACCACATGATAGGCTATCTGGTTTGCTCTGCTGAAAAGAATAAGCAGATCCTTCACTTCTAATTCTCTTCAAAGTCAGTTTAAATCCAGGACTCTCTCTCTTCCTGATATTTAGGTGCTGGACTTTCCAAACTCTTTATCAAGCAAAGGGGGTTAGCAGATGGATGGAAATGAAGGAGAAACCACTCTCTTCAATGCCTAAACCATCTCTGGCTGAACATGGAAAGGCAGAAGGCATTTTCTTCTGACATTCTCTGTAATTAAACTACTATACAGCCCAAAATAAACAGCAAGCAACCAAGCAGACCAACGGTAAGGAGAAAATATTTAGTATACATTCTGGCACTACAAAAATTAAATTTGGCACTACCCTTGAAAATCCTGCAGATTGCTCACTGGAGCCCAAACATGTTTCACTTGTTTTTTTTAAATGAGTAAATAAGCAAATTCAATAGAATTTTGTCAATGATGATCATTACCAAGCTATTACCTTTATTTTATTTTCTTTTTCCTCCTGGGTGTATACAGCACATTTTCTGTTGTATGTGCTAGATCCTTGCTCCATTTCAACACTCCCAGGTAAATGTGTCCTGTGATTCCGCCCTGGGTGATGCAATGCTAGCTGCATTTCCCCCAAACAAAAGCATTTTGAACACAAACTGGCTTATGGAAATGAAATAGCTGAAGGCCTTTATTTAAGGTGTTACTCCCCAACAGGGAGGTTTGGCAGTAACCTCGGTCTGTGTCAGACGGATTATGAGAGCTTTAGTCAGTGTGCAAATAAAGTCTACAAAGCCAGGCCTCGCCCAGTTTGAAAGACTGGGCTTGTTAGAAGGAACTGCACATTTGACAGCATTTCTGCCTGGGCAGAGAGATGAAAGCAGGAGAGTCAGTGACTCCGCATTTGGGAGAAAAGTATGCAAAAAAAAAAAAAGAAAAAGGGTGCAAAGTGCTTTATTTAGAGCAGTGGCTCTCCAACTCTAACTTGAGTCAGAATCACCTGGAAAGCTAATTAAAACACAGCCTTCTTCAATGGGCCTGGGGTGGGCCGACACTTTCCGAGGTGAAGCCCACGCTGCTGGGCCCAAGGCTCACATGCTGGAGAACCTCTGATTTTGCAGTTATCAAGGTAGGTAAGAGCTTCCAAGTGTTTTCCTTCAACAATCAACCCCGGGAAGTTCCCAGAGCAGGTGGCGGGATTACTGCTTTCTCCAAAGAACCTGTTCAACCTCACCCAATTTTGCAGCTGTCTCTTTCCATACCTGCTCATGTGTTAAAGCAAGGGGACTCCATCAGGTCTGACAAGAATAAGAAATCCTATGGGCAAGGTGGTCATGGGGCGGGGAGGGGGAGAGGGGACATTTTCTGTACCAAAATCATCCCTATTTCCTTGGGTCAAACTCTAACCAAAGAAAAGTTATATTTTCTTACTTGATCTCAGAATCAATTGTCCTTCATTGACTAAATGAAGGGATCAACAAACTCAGATATTCTTATGCCTAAAGTGCTTTGATGTAAAGAGTCTCATGAGCCTTCTACAACCTGGAGACAGGCTCATGGAACGTTACACAGCTACAAGGTGGCAGGGCCTTTGAACTCAGCTGCCTCCTCCTCTTTTGTTTTGTTTGTGTGTGTGTGGACTCTTGGCCTTCTACATTAAGAAAACAAGAAACTAATAATGGGTGGGGGGAGGAGGAGGAGAATGATGAAAAAGTCAGACACAGTAGATTCCCTGTATGCCTGCCTGGCTGACTGCAGAAGTAATGAACACATTTTCTTTTGGTGTTCACTGTTATATACTCAATGTATGGCTCCCCACCAAACCCAAGATGAGATGACAGAGAGTAGGAAATGGTGTACTCCAAATTACACACTCTTTCCATGACACCATGGCATAATGATGTAAAAGGTAGCTATGGCATAGATGGCTATCCACCATATCCATCTTCTTCTCCCTTAGTAAGAATCCCTCATTTTATTTAGATTGTCAAAATGGCTGGCAAAAAAAAAATATATGTTTACACCTCCTGTGCTGGTTTGAATCTTTTGTGGACCTCAGAAAACTATTTTCTTAAGCTAACCCATTCCTGTGCAAATAAACCTATTTATGTGGAAACTTTTGGCTTAGATTCAATTAAGAACATTTTGATTAGATCATTTTGATTACATTGCTTCAGTTAAGGGCCTTTAATTAGATTGCTGGACCCAAGGTAGGTTTTAATCCTTTACTGAAGTCCTACATAAATGGAGGAGAAAGGAGAGGAAGAGCTGCTGTTATACACTGTCATGTAAGGCAGGACTCCAGGATCACCTGCAGCTGTAGAAAGACAGACAAACCTGGAGAGGCCGAGAGAGAGGATGGAGGCTGGAATCAGTGGAGCAGCTGAAGCTGAAGCAATGAAGCCTGAAGGAAGAGAGGGGAGAGACGAGCCATATGCCTGATTGCCCATAGCTGAGCTTCAGGAGAGACTAAGTGGGAAAAGAAGGCAGAGATGGGACACCACTTTGCCTTGCCACATGGCAGGAGTCCAGGATTGCCAGCACCCGACCTTTGGTGAGACAGCATCTCTGATGATGCCTTGATTTGTACATTTTCACAGCTTCAGAACTATAAGCTTTTAGCCCAAATAAATCCCTAGTGTAAAAGCCAACCCATTTCTGGTATTGTACCAGCAGCCTTTGGCAAACGACAACTCCTTAGTAGCTACATGTGTCCAGGTGAATAAATTCTGGTCAATGAGATGAAAGAATGGGACTTCTGGGAGAGCTCCTTAAAAGAAGATCTAGTCTCTGCCCCATGAAGATGGAGGAGTGACATCAGGGTTCCCCTCCACAGAATCTTTCAACTACTGTAAAGACTCGTAGAAATATCTTTATCAAAGCTCCAGAAAATGATTAAAGGACAACAGTAACAGGGTGAATGCTGATTCAAGAAAAAGGCTATTTAAAAGTGGTAGAATCTCACTGTGCCCTCGCTGCCCTCCTGATGGTCACCATCTGGATGTCGAGCCAGCCTTCACTCCAGTGCCAATCCTTGGTCCCAGGTCCAGCAGGAGTACAGTAACCCTCATGCACATACTGGAAGCATGTATGTCTGCCCCAATCTGTCTGGTGGTGGCCTAGGGATATGCTGTCCTAGAATTTGCCCTGCATGTAGAAGGCAGCTCACCAATCACTCCTACAGAATGTTGTGGGAGAGCAGTCAGTGGATGCCTGGGGCAATGGATTGCTGGCTGTAGGAAATAGAGTGTGGTGTCCATCTTACCAAGAGGAAACTGTTTCCTAGAGAAGAGGGGACATTTGGAACAGTGAAATTGGGAGAATTCCTAGGGCCGAATGTGCATGCCCAAGACAAGGACCAGGGAGGCCCCTAAGCTTTGGCCTGGAGCTATTCTCTAAACTCATAGTGTGGATAAGCTCTGAAGGAGAAGCCTTGCACAGGTCAATATGCAAAGATTAGCAAAAGTGTTGTTGTTGTTGTTTTTTTCCCCTTCTTTTACTTTATCTTCTGGCATTCAAGGAAAGTTCTGTCATAACATTAGCTAGATACAAGTATAAGGAACATATGCTTCCGAATCTAAATTTCAGCAATAACACATTAATATAAAGAATCCAGGTTTCAAGAAAAGATTATAAAATACATAATGAAACCATAAGTGAGGAGGATCAGATGTGGGACATTTGAGACAGACTTAAAAGATACTAATTATGCTCAAAGAGATAAAGGAACACATGGACAAAGAATTAAAGGAAATCAAGAAAATGATGAACTCAAAGAGAATATTAATAGAGAGGTGGAATTATGGAAAGAAACCAGAGAGAAGTGAAGACCATAGTAACAGATATAAAAATTTACTTAGAGGGGTTCAACAGCAGATTGGAGCTAGCAGAAGAAGGAATCAGTGAACTTGAAGATAACACAATTGTAACCAACCAGTCTGAGGAGCGGAAAGAGGAAAGAATGAAGAAAAGTGAAGAAAGCCTGAGGAAGCTGTAGGGCTCCATCGGGCATC
The DNA here is from genome assembly GCF_030445035.2 of Dasypus novemcinctus. Lineage (NCBI taxonomy): Eukaryota > Metazoa > Chordata > Mammalia > Cingulata > Dasypodidae > Dasypus > Dasypus novemcinctus. The sequence goes on from NC_080698.1 coordinate 25,288,316, forward strand.
CCAGTATGCACACTGTGAGAGTCCCAGGGGGAGAAGACAGAAAGGGGCAGAGAGAATATTCAAGGAAATAGTGGCTGAAATGTTTCCCAAATTAATGAAAGACATGAATATACACATCCAAGATGCTTAACAAACTCCAACAGGATAAATTCACACCATACCATGTTATACTGCAACTGTCAAATGCCAAAGACAGAGAATTTTGAGAGCTGCAAGAGGAGAAGCAACATGCCTCATACAGGGGATCCTCAGTCGGACTGATTGCTGATTTGTCATGGGAAACCCTGGAGGCAAGAAGGCAGTGGGAAGACATATTTAAAGTGCTGAAAGCAAAAACTGTCAACCAAGAATTCTATATCCGGCAAAACTGTCTTTCCAAAATGAAGAAAGGGACTAAGACAATCCTAGATAAACAAAAGTGAGGGAGTTGGTCACCACTAGACTGGCCCTTCAAGAAATGCTAAGATTGAAAGGAAAGGACACTAGACAATTGACTGAAGCCACTTGAAGAGATAAAGATCTCTGGTAAAGATAATTACATGGGTAAATATAAATAAAAGCACAATTTTTAATTTATAAGTCCACTTTTTACTTCCTACAGGATCTAAAAGGGCAAATGCATAAAATGTAATGATAAACCCATGGTTCTGGACACATAATGTAGAAATGTTATCTGTGACAACAACTACATAAAATTGGGGGACAGAGAGGTATAGGAATATAATTTATGTATGCTATCAAAGTTGGTATTAAAGCAATCAAGACTGTTATAAATTTAGATGTTAAATTTAAGCCCCATGGTAATCACAAAGAAAATATCAGTAATTATGCAAACGCACAGAGACAGAAAGTAGAGTGCAGGTTACTGGCGGGGGGCAGGGGCAAAAGGAATTAATGCAAAATGAGTGTAGGGTTTCTATTTGGGGTAAAGGGAAAGTTCTAGTACTACAGGATGAGGAGGGTATTGCAACACTGTGGATGTGAGTAATCCCACTGAATGGAATGTGTAGGAGGGGTTGGCAGGGGAGGATTTATGTTACATTTATTTCCACAATTAAAAAAAAAGAAAGATAAACTAAAGAGATAATGACAATTCAATGCAAAACATGACCCTGGATAGGATCTAAGCTTGAAAGAGAAATGGCCCAAAAGGGCATTATTGGAATTTAGGATAAAAATGGTATACAGAATATAAGCTCTATATCAATGCTGAATTTTTTGAACTTGATAACTGCATGGAAGATATTAAATTACTGAATAGCCGTGATTGCAGGAAGTGTAGTATGCATTCAAGAAATATGATATGTGCAAACTGCTCTCAAATATTCAGGAAATAGGTAGGTAGATGATTGATAAACGATACAGCAAAGGTGACAAAATGTTGTAATTGGTGGGTTTGTGTATATGGATGAGTGAGTTATGTTGGAGTTCTCTTTATGGGGTTTGTATTGTTTTTGCTACTGTCCCATAAATTTGAACTTATTTCAAAACAAAAAGTTAACGAAGAGACAGAAACTAAGCAGTTGACAAAGGCCCTTTTTTGCCGGTTCCCCTTTTCTCCTGCTTCTATTTGGAATGCAAAACAATGGCTGGAGCTCCTGAGCCATTTTGTACCATGAGTGACAATAAGAATAGATGTTATAGGTGAAAGACAGCAGGAGAGAAAAGTGAAGAGCCTGGTCTTTGATTTTATGTCAGAGCCCCCATACCAGCCATTTACCTAGCTCTGAAATCCTTTTCCCAGTGAGAGAAATACACCCCCACTGCCCAGCTTCTCTTCCTAGAAAGTGAATGCAATTTCTAAATGATAGAGCAGTAGGTCTCAAGCTCTAACCTGCTTCAGAATCACACAAGGCCCTTGTTAAAAAGGATGCCTCCTGGGTCTTAAAATGAGCCCAGAAATCTGCATCAACACTACACCAGGAGAAACATTGATTTAAAGGGAAGGTAAATCAAATGTGATTCCAGAAGGTAAGGGTAAAAACTCTTGAAGTCTAACCTCCAGTGTGCGTTGATACATTTGAAAACTTTTATAAAGGCCCATTTTAACCCAGGGACTAATCAGAGGATTTGGGCTTCTATTTCACATTCTCCCTCAACTGCAGTTTGAGAGGTGTGGAGCTTCCATTAATCTACCTCGATTTGGAAGGCAATATCTGGAATATGCTTGAGCATCTCAGAAGGCAGGCGCTATGCAGAAGGGAAAGACGCTGCCTGAATTTGTGGCATGTGGCAGTTTTTATGAAAAGCACACACTGTTTCTCAAATGGGGACCTGGAGAACAATCAGGTGGAGGAACAGGGATGAGCAATGGGTGATGGGCTGCTGCCAAGGGCCTGTCTGTTCATTTTGCCCCTACTTTCCAGAATTTCATTACCCAAGTAATAGCAGAAAAGTGTTGTTAAGTGTATCTGAGAGGTGAGATCGTACCTTTCCTCCTGGAGCCCCACATTACAATTTTAATTGGTTTACTCAGGAAGTAATTTAAGAAATAACAATCTAATTCCTAATACCCAAACAATGTCTCCATCACATTTAAACTCCCACAGGATTGGGATGAAAATGGGAAATAAAGCTCACACAGGGCATTTTCAAAGAAGAATCTTTCAAAGACGCCTCTCTCTCTCTTGCATAAGACATCTAGTTGAAGAACAAATCATGTCAAAAATGTGTTCAAAACATATCTAGAGGGAAGCGGATGTGGCTCAAGCAATTAGGGCTCCCCCCTACCATATGGGAGGTCCAGGGTTCACTGCCCAGGGCCTCCTGGTGAAGGCAAGCTGGCCCGTGTGGTGAGCTGGCCCACGCAGAGTGCTGCCCTATGCAGGAGTGCTGGGCCATGTCGAGTGCTGGCGCAGCAAGAGGACGCAACAAACAGAGACGCAAAGGAGAGATAATAAGAGACACAGCAGATCAAGGAGCTGAGGTGGCGCAAGAGAATGATCATCTCTCTCCCTCTCTCTGGAAGATCCCAGGATCAGTTCCTGGAGCTGCCTAATGAGAATACAAGCAGATACAGAAGAACACACAGCAAATGGACACAGAGAGCAGATAATGGTGGTGGTGGTAGTGGTGGTGGTGGGGATAAATAAATTAAAATTTAAAAAAATAAATCTTTAAAACAAACCAAAAGAAGGATATCTAGAATCCAGTCACTTATCGCCACCCCTACGCAACCAGTCTAGCCAGGACTAAGTATTCGCCTGGACTCTAGCCCTGGCTGCTTCTGGACTCTGGCTCTCCTCTTTGTCCCTCTGCAATCACTTCTCTATTCAGCAGCCAGGAACAATCCTATTTGAAGATAAGGCAGGCCCCATCCCTGCTCTGCTCAGAACCCTTGCTGACTTCCTGTCCTCCACCCCCTGCCCCCTGTCCCTCTCTCAACTAAAGTCAAAGTTCTCATTGTAACGCTGCGAGCTCACCTCCTTACCATCTGGTGACCCTATCCCTTACTACATTCCTCTGGTTCAATGTAGTAATGGCCTCCAAGCTCTCTCTCAAATACGACAATCACTGTCTCGCCTCACGACCTTCGCCTCTGCCAGTCTCAGCCTGGAACACCACCCCTACGGCAGGTTTTTACATGGCGCCCATTCACATTTCTTCCAGTGTCTGTACAAATGTTACTTTATCAGAGAAACCTTTCTTTACCTCCCCAGTAAAAGAGCACTTCCACCTCAATCTCTAGCCCTGTCGTTCCCAATCCAAGGGACATTTGGCAAATGCCTGGGGATACTTTTGGTGGTCACAGGTGGGGGGAGGTGGTACTAGTAGCTTCTAGTAGTTGGGAGAAGTGAGGGATGCTGCTAAGCACCCTAGAATGTACAGGACAGCCCCTCACAGCAAAGAATTATCAGGCCCCAAATATCAAGAGCATCAAGATTGAGAAACTTGAACCTGCTTTTCTTCAAAGCATTTACCAGTTTCTGACACATCATCTATTTGGTCATTGTCTGTCTCTTCCACCTAGAATGTGAGCGCCATGAGAGCTGGGATATTGTTCACCATTATAGCCCCAGGAAAGGGTCTGGCACAGAGCAATTAGTTGCTCAACAAATGATCGTTGAATGAATGAATGCACACTGTAAAAACCTCGTCTTTCTGCCTCTCCAATTAATCAAAGGATTTTGGACATGTGGCAAGACAATTCACAGGCCAGAGTTCAGGAGGAACTTCAGTAAAACTGGCTGAGTTTTTATTTTATTCTATCAAGGCACTTGGTTTTTCATCAAAGATTATAGTGGAAGAGATAGTAAGCGATGGGTGAATGGAATAAGGGCAATGTACTGCTTCTCTATGAGGAGAGGCCAAACAACACCCATCTGTATTTGAAGCTAGAGAATTTCTTTCAAGTTGGGCCAACTGTGTTCGAACAAATTGTGGAAAATAATTACATTATATATATAAGAAGTTAGTGCAATTCAAAGTCACATGAATTGTTTTCACTCCTAGGTTTCTGCTAGCTCCCACATGCTCATTCTCTTTCTAACTCTTTCACTACTTTTATTTAGAGTATTAAGCTCCAATGTTTTGTTAGAAAATACTGTCCCTTTATTTTGGATCATTATTTTTAGTTATTTATTTTATCTTGTCTTAAAGAAAAGGTCCCAGAAATTGAAAAACTTGGGGTTTAAACAAGCTCTTTTTATGCAACAATTACAGAGTTTCCCCACCCATTTTTACCAAAAAACTCTTTGCACAATGTCTATGCATTTGCATATACATCCTACTAAAAATTCCCCCAACAGCTGCTTACTTTTTTTGGTAATAAAAAAACTGCATTTAGACAAAATACACACATACATATGCATGAAGAAAGCAGAATGGCAGTTTCCTGTAGTAGTTAAGTTTGGACTCTGGAGTCAGATTGTTTGGGTTTGCATCCTGGATCTATGGCTTACCATCTGTATATTGTTGAGCAAGTTACTTTTATCTCTTGTAGATTCATTATCTCCATTGGAAAAATGGGGACAATAATAGTATCTAACTTGAAGCATTGTTGTGAGGCTTAATTGACATAATGTAACCAGCACAGAGACAGGCACACAGTAAAGGCTCTATATTTATTAATTCTGAAGCAATCTAATGCATATTCCTAAATGTCAACTATATGCACAGCAAAAGTTCAACTCTATGCACAGCAAAAGTTGAGTACTTGTGTGAAAGGGTGCACACAGGAATAAGAAACCAGCCTAGGCAGAAGGAGATTATACTCTAGTAGCATGTATATGCAAGAAGGAAAATGACTAAAATGCCAAGCTAAACTGATGCAAGAGCATAAAAGGCAGATAAAAACACAAAGACTCAACAAAACAATCAAGTCCTGATTTGTAGCGCTTGCCAATTTCCATGGTGTAAATACTTGCACTATGGCTGATTTCAAATTCCAATGTGTCATTATTGAACATGAGATTGGAAGAGTGCACAATAACACTATTATGTAATAAACTGTCATATAGATACAAAAGACGTAAATACCTTAAGAGCATAAACAAAAGTGAAATATGGAAAGGTACTTATGAAGTAACGAGTTTTGAGCAGTTACTAGCTTTGCTTTTAAAATAATTTAATTATAAGTTTATATAATTGAATTTTTATAATGGCTGCATTTAAGAACTGACAAAAAGAAATCCTGAAAACTGATCGATTGGCTCTCATGAGCCAGTAAGGGCCATATCCAAGACAGCGTTCTGGGAAACTTACACAAATCAATTTCTTTTGCAAACTCACTTTAAAAAGTAAAGAAATAAAAGAACTGTGGAAGAGGTGTAAATAGGAATTACACAGCTATAGAACATTTCAAAGTGTATTAAGACAACATATAACTAACGCTGTCTTCCATGGTTCTAGAAAATAGCAGGTTCATCCAATGTATCTACTTCAACTGACATACACATCAGAATACTGTCAGGGGAAGTGGATGTGGCGCAACTGATAGAGCACCCACCTACCATATAGGAGGTCCAGGGTTCAAACCCAGGGCCTCCTGGCCTGTATGGTGAGCTGGCCCAAGCCAGTGCTGCCATGTGCAAGGAGTGCCGTGCTATGCAGGGGCGCGCCCCATGTAGGGGATTCTCATGTGCAAGGAATGCACCGCATAAAGAGAGCCGCCCTATCCAAAAAAAAGCACATCCTGCCTAGGAGTGGTGCCGCACACACGAAGAGCTGACACAGCAAGATGACACAACAAAAAGAGACACAGATTACCCGTGCTGCTGAGAATGCAAGCAGACACAGAAGAACACACTGCCAATGGACACAGAGAGCAAACAACTGGCGGAGGTGGGGAAGGGGAGGAAAAAAAAAAAAAAATACTGTCAGCTCATCGGTGTCCAAGTCTCCAAGCCTTTCCCACATCCCCTTCTCCCATACCCTCACCCATTGAGATTTTCCCTTTCTCTATATTTCTTATCCTTTACTCCCTTACTATTTCTTTTCCTACTCCCCAGGCATAATACAAAACTGAAGAAATTTAAAATTATTTATATATTGATCACTGTTTTTTTTTCTCTTCCAAGAAAAAAAGGCTTGAGTTGAACATATTATAGGGCTCCATGAAAAACAAAATACCCCACTGCAAATCTTACTACAATTCTACTTTTAAAAATTGTACACATCTCATAAGCTATTGTGAGGATTAAAGCCAATGACACAATGAAAATACACTGTGAACTAGGGGGCCATATATAATTGTCAGAGCAGTATTATTATTGTTAATTATTATTTAAATCAACAACAGAGAATAAGAATTACATTGAGCTGCTAGCAATAATGACCTGAATATGGTGGTCTAGGGCTGGTATGGCATTTTATAAAAACCATTAAGCATCTAAACTCTTTCAGTTCTACTATCCTAAATGTTCATGGCATTTATTCTCAAAATCATAAAATGGCTCCTGGAGATCCAGCCATCATGTTCATGTTCCAGGCAAGATGACAGGGAAGGGAAAGAGGCAAAAGTCCTCTCTCCCAGTTGGGTTAACAACATTAAAAGAAGTTTCCTGGAAGCATAGGACCCAACTTCTATTTATAATCCATTGGCTAGCAAAGGAAACTGGGAAATACGGTGCCCAGAATAAAAGCAGGTTCTCTCTCCTTTTTTTTTTTAAAAGATTTATTTATTTAATTCCCCCCCTCCCCCGGTTGTCTGTTCTCTGTGTCTATTTGCTGCGTCTTGTTTCTTTGTCCACTTCTGTTGTTGTCAGCAGCACGGGAAGTGTGGGCGGTGCCATTCCTGGGCAGGCTGCACTTTCTTTCACGCTGGGCGGCTCTCCTTACGGGCACACTCCTTGCGCGTGGGGCTCCCTTACGCGGGGGACACCCCTGCGTGGCGTGGCATTCCTTGCGCGTATCTGCACTGCGCATGGGCCAGCTCCACACGGGTCAAGGAGGCCCAGGGTTTGAACCGCAGACCTCCCATGTGGTAGACGGATGCCCTAACCACTGGGCCAAGTCCATTTCCAGGTTCTCTTAATAAGAAAGGAGCAGATGCTAGACACTGAGCAATTTTTGTTCTCAATAAATAAATGAGTTTTGGGTTACCTCTTTCTTATGTGGACTCCTTAGGAGTTTTCTATATGGTATCCCTTTGTGTTTTAAATCATTGTGCATGATTCTACACTTGACATATAATATAGGTAGCCTGCTTTTTACTCTAATTAGTAAATATAGTTTCAAAATGTCCTGTAAAACGATTTTGGAGAAAGTTTAGAAAGCAGTAACAGAAGAAACCTCAGGACAAATTCAACTTTTTAACTATTTAAAGTGATTCATGATGACAAATGCTACAATCCAAAAAAAGAACTTTTGTTCCAAAGACCAGACCTTCCTTGTTACAGGACATTGTTGGAAACCCTGTTTTTGTTTTTGTTTTGAAACACATTTTAAAACACAGATGACTCCTGCTTAGAATCAGGACATTTAAGGCAGTCTCAGTTCTGCACATACAACAATGAAAGGTTGTGAGCCTATGTGAAAGAATAAAAACTGAAGAACTCAAAGATTTTAAGCGTCTGATCACAGTGGCTACTTTCAGCCTGAGTTACTTTCCCTCCTCTATTAAGTTTCCAAACGAATCACCCATAAAATTGCAAGCATTTGGTCTTCACTGTTTTGAGAGGCCAAAAGACTGGTTTCCTTAACACTCTGGGCCTGGAGATTGAAGGTTAGGTACGGCCATTAAATGCCCCATATATTATGGCACTTCAGAGAGACAGGAAGACGTTGGGTTAGGATGAGCTAGGTTATGCCGCAGTCACCAACAGCAGCAGCAGGACACTGGCTTCACACTATAATTTTATTTCTCACTCATACTATATCCGATATGGGTTGGGGAGGCAGGGGCCCAGGGTGAGGGAGGTTCCATCACAATATATCCCTCCCTCCATGACGACGGCAGCAGAGAAAGGCAGGCTGGAAAGGAACGTGGGCAATTACACGCCTCTACCTGGATGTGACGCAGGTGGCTTCTGCTCACAGCTCACTGGCTGAAGCGAGCCACACAGCCATGCTTAACTTCAAGGGGGTGGGAAAGCACAAGTCTCCCCTGTGCCTGATCGTCGGGGAACAGCCTGGATCGCTACCACAGCAGGGAATGATCAGAGCAAGGCATGACCTTTGGGAAAGGTGAGTTTTATAATCTATTTGACCTACTCCGGAGTAAGGGGCAGAGCCAGGATGTGAATTCAGGTCTGACTTCAAAGCTCAATCTCTTTCCACACTACCTTGCCATCTCCATAAACCTGCCACAGGATTACATTCTGTCCTGAGCTATGTGATGATTCAATGAGCGGTATGGTCACAGCTCATTCTTCAAACTTGTGATTCCTGCTAAAGCTCGGAATAAACAGGCCAGCATGGCTGCTTCATTCTGAAAGCCACACGGACCAGCTGCAACTCCAAAGGGGTGAAAATCAACCAAATTAGTTGGTAATGCGTATGCCTTGAAAGAATGTGCACCTATTATGTAGTACAGATCCCGCAAAATGACTCAGGTTTGACAAACTGGGGTCTGTGCAGAGAAGTTAATGTGCCCGGGGTTCATCCTGGATAAAGGCAACATGGTCTTTGGAGGGAATATTTTGATTCCTGAGAGTGATTTTTTTACGTGTTGGAACCAAAAGTTTTTCTGTGATAACACTTCTCCGAAATTATGGTGAAAATCAGTGGGGGGAAAATGAGTCAGACAATGCATCTTCACTTACATTCAAATTCTTTTAAAGGCAACTTTCTTTTTGTTTTTAATAAGACAAAGCTCTCAGGGAAGAAGCTGGCCTTAGCTGTTAGAATCTGTAGCAAAGGAGAACTCAATTGTCTGGAGTGTGTTTCCACTGAGAAGATCCATGAGATGATGCACCACTGATAACTGAGCACACACCATTTCTCCTGAATTTTCAGTCCCTGCTATCAAGGCTAGGATCACAGAACTCCCATTATTTATCACCACTTGCTTGTTCATGACAGATTGCTGTAGGAGTGGCATGAAAGGCAACTGAACCTGTTAGACAATGGCTGTAAGAAGAGAGAGCGCAGTATCAACTAGGTTCGGACCCAAACAGGCTGTAGTGGCAGGGACTCTTCAGTACCTTGGCATCCCAACATCTAGTCTAAGATAATTCCCATTCACACTATCACAGAACAGTATACGCTGTAACGTGGTTAGCTACTGACAGTGCCCAGCTCTCATAGTTAAATGAGGTAGTCTAATCTTGGTCTTATTGATGTCACTATCCCCTTTCCTGTTATCAACTACAGCATTCCTTACTCTTGTTTTAGTGATTCTACCAAAAGCTCTTCTGAGCCATTTTTGGAAATAGGTTGTAAATGGATGAAAAGAAAAAAAAAGTCTTAACTTCACACATTTTTAAGAAGGTGATCTATGAAAATGGGGAATTTCAGAATCAGTTTGTGTTAAATGAAGAGAGCAAGGTTATGAGAAGCAGAATGAAATGATCCTAAAGTTATTAGTATTGGTATGATTTTGCCTTAAAGAAAAACTATCAAAAGTTATATTTTACTTAGGCTTGAGCAAACAGTCACTCAAGGTCAGGAGAGGTAGATCAGAAGTATATTGAGGGAAGCGGACTTGGCCCAGTGGTTAGGGCATCCGTCTACCACATGGGAGGTCCACGGTTCAAACCCCGGGCCTCCTTGACCTGTGCCCGCGCAGTGCTGATGCGCGCAAGGAATGCCATGTCAAGCAGGGGTGTCCCCGTGCAGGGGAGCCCCACGCTCAAGGAGTGCACCCCGTAAGGAGAGCCGCCCAGTGCGAAAGAAAGTGCAGCCTGCCCAGGAATGGTGCTGCCCACATGGAGAGCTGACACAACAAGATGATGCAACAAAAAGAAACACAGATTCCCGTGCTGCTGACAAACAACAGAAGCGGACAAAAGAAGAACATGCAGCAAATAGACACAGAGAACAGACAACTGGGGTGGGGGGAAGGGGGAAGGGGAGAGAAATAAAATAAATAAATCTTAAAAAAAAAAAAAGAAGTATATTGAGATGCAGGCTATTCAAGCTGGGAGGAAATATCTTCATAAGTAATCTAAGAAATGGTACTATAAAGTGCATCCATAAGGTCCCTTTCATAATCAAGTGGAGGAAAGAAACACTAAATAACTAGAGATTAGTTAAAAATGAATGAAGTACAGTAAGTGCAAAGGTCCTGAGGCTGGAGGAAGCTTGGGGTATTGAGGAGTGGCTCAGTGTGTGCGATCCTGTGTAGCTGGATGTTAAGAAGTGGCCCATTTAAAATAAAATCATGAAAAAAGGATGAAAATAAAGGAATGGAAAAGTACAGATTGTGCAGTTACCACAAGAAAGCTGTTGTGCAAAATTAAAGATATATACACACCAGAGTTTAAGGCAAATACACTTGAGAGGGATGAAAAAGGATGTTACAAAATAATGAAAGGAGCAATCTATCAAGAAAATAATGTAACCATAAACTTGTAAGCACCCAAAAACAGCCTCAAAATATATAAGCAAGAACAGAAATACATGAAGAAACAAATCTATAATTATAGCAAGAGATTTTTTAAGACACCTCTATCAGCACTGACAGATCAAAAAGACAAAAATCATAAAGGCTATATTATTACTATATCCATAGCAATTATCGTTCATTAACTTCATTACCTTTATTCTTATGATTTGGAAACATTACCTTGTTTATTCTTACATTATATAGAGAAAAAATATTTCACATCATTACTTTCCAAATGGGAAACATGCAGCAACATGCTAAGAAACTTGATCAAGACCACTCAGACATATCACTGTCTGAAAGAAGTTTCCTGATTTGTAACTTACTGCACTTGAGGGCTCCCTTTTCTGAGTCTCTGCCCCTTCTATATCCCTGAGCTACCTTTCCCTGATGTTGTAAGGGAAAGAATGGCGAAGCAAGTTAACTCTGCTCTTGAAGTTCTGCCTCTTTGTGACAACGGGCACACAGACTTTCTCTGAAATTGTTTCCTTCAATGTTAAATGCAACGTTTGGGCTCAATAAATTATGCAATTCTTATTTTGCTAACCTTCTAGAATTCTATTGTTCTTGGCCCCCACCATCTCTGGGCAAGTGTTTTAGACCTAGATCTAAGTTTTGTTTTCCCAGACAGGACTTATAAGAAAAGTGTTTCCATACCAAATGACCTTTCCAATCAGTAATAACATCTAGTATCTATGAGCATGCCAGGTACTACATTAGATGGTCTAAAAGGCAGGAACCATTGCTACCTTCATTGTATCAATAAGAAGCTTGACCTCACCAAGGTAAAATGATTTGCCCCAATCATCAATGTAGCTAGAGAGTGGCGGAGCTGTATTAGATGGCAAGTGTGTCTGATACCAAAGTCATGGCTTTTATTCACTAGGCTGGGGAAGGATGTCCCATTGACTGCATTTTAGTCCAGCTATTTCTCATGTCATATTCACCATCGCTGATAATCCACAGCAATGAGGAACAGGATAGGATAGCTATTTCAAATCTAAAAGAACCCAACCTTGAAGTTCCTAACGTTTGACCCTCTCTCTCAAAAACCAGGAATAGATTGTGCTGACTGACTGGCAAATCAGTTGGTTTGTATTTCAGCTACTTTCCCTGCCTGCCACTCTGGCCAAGGGTAGGATATTTACAGTGATTTGCAAAAAGATGGTAGAGGAAGGAGAGAACAAAAAAGGCCTGAGATAGTCACTATCTTGATCATCAACCCTGGGAAATGATAACGTCCCCTCCTCTCACCAGCACGGGGTACTAGTGAGGAAAGAGATACCACCACTTTTTCCTAACACTCTTTGGCAAAAGTCAGAAAGGAGGTTTCCCAGTATGGTAGGATAGCAAAGAAGTAAGAAGGGTCCGTCATCTTTGAGCTAGGCTAATTTGTTTAGGGTCCCTACTAGTTTGTTGCTGGACTTTCAGGAACATTTGTGTAAATCACAAAAAACAAAAACACCTCCCAATTACAAATTGGAAAAAGCATATCTCCAGTCTGGGCAGATGGAGTCCTACATCACAGCCAGGTAAGCTTTGAGGTGCATCGTGTTAAACAACACGTACTCCTCCTCTGGGAGTCACCAGAGTCCAGTGGGTAGGGGCCCCCAATCAACCACTTCGCCAGACACCTTTGTGCAGTACACAAACTAAACAACTCTACGTGGTGGCCCTGGTCCCTTCCCTAACTGGGAGCCTATGAATTTATTCTTTCGGATCAAGGAAACTGCAGGTTCAGAAATTGCTCGCATAATTAGCTCCATTTAGCAAGGTCAGATAGCTGAGTTTTAATCAGCCTTTTTAATTGTCATCGCAGTAGAGCTGCTGCTGGCTTCCTCTGGTACCACTATTCACTGAGTATCAACTACAGGCTGAGCACTGACCTAGGGATTTTACAACGATGATTAAATGAGTCAACCTGTGGAACTTAGTTTTTAGTGCCATCCATCTGGATGGGAGGATGCCTGCCTTCCTGTTTGCAGAAGTGCAACTTTCTTTCCCTTCCTCCTCCCACCCTCCCTTCTCTCTCTCACACACACATTCTAAGTGCACACTTTAAGTTTCAACATATGCACATACCTATGAAACCATAAGCAAAATCAAGAAGGGAACATATCCATCACCCTCAAAAGTTCCCTCCTACCATTACATCGTTCCTCCCTCCCACTCCTTCCCACCCTCCCTCCCATCCCCAAGCAGCCACTGGGCTGCTTTCTGTCACTACAGAGTAGTTTGCAGTTTCTAGAGTTTTATACGAATGGCATCATACACAATGCACTCATGCTTTGTCTGGCTTCTTTCACCCAGCATGATTTTGAAGTTCATCTATGTTGTCACCTGTATCAATAGTGGATTCCTTTTTATTGCTGAGTAGTATTCCACTAAATAAATATAATACTGTTTCTTCATCTACTCACCTGTTAATGGAAATTTGGGTTGTTTCCTATTTTGGGTTATAACAAATGGCTAAGAGCAGCCATTTTTAAAGCTCCATGCTTAGGGCTTTACATGCATTGTCTCATTAGGTAGGTAATGGCATCCTTATTTTTCAGATGATGAAATAAAAGCTCGTGGAGGTGAATTAACTTGCCCAACATCCAAGAAGCAGCACAGCCAGGATTTGAAACAGATTAGAGCCATGGTCTACATGCGAACTCTTTGGGCTCAGAATGACATGTACTTCATCAATCTGAGTGGCGGGAGGCCAGTGGGAAGCGTGACGCCTGCATGGATCTTCCACAAAGAGGACTGTTCTTCATCTGCCTGTGGATGACTCCACACCACACAAAGCAGAACATAAAGCCTGGGGTTGGGAAGCTCCAGTTTTAAATAATACCTAGACTAATCACTTGCACATAACGGATACTTAAACAACTGTTAAATAAATACATGGCTGGATGCATAAATGAATGAATGGATGGGTGGATAAATGGAGGAAAGGAAGAAGGAAGTTAGTTATTAGTTGATTTGATGGTGGGTACCTTATGAGTCACAAGACAGAGGAGATACTCTTGATAGTAAATCAACTGTCACACAATTGCTCAGTCAGCAGAAAGCACGTGCAGCTGTGAACTCATGCAGGAAGCCTGTGTCCAGAGGCCCATTCCCATTCTCTTGGATCTCAGGACGCATTCAAGGATGGAGTCCCACATCAGGAAAGCTGCGAGCTCCAGCTGCAGGTTTCCTTTCCTGCATCTGCAAATGGCCCTGGCTTTCCTGGGCCTCACATTCCATATGCTTGAGCAGTAACAAGTCCCTGCTCGTTGAGTCTGGCCAAGCTGCTGCTGACTTCATCTGGAAGGGCCCGAAAGGCCAGGGTTCTAGTCCCATCTCTGACAGCTTCATTGAAAACAAGTTTATGAACAGGCAATTTTATTGAATTCTGCATGCAAAGGCCTATTTCTCATTGCCATCCAATGATGTCAGAGCATTTCTGGGGCCAACATAAACAAAGCATTGTCCTTGTGCCTGGTTTCCTGAGAACTGTGAGAGAGGTGGCTCTGGGGTCTCCCCTCTCTCCTTCTTACCTCCCTTCCCCACTTGTCTTTTGCAAAGCTTCGAAAGCACTGGAGTGAGTGACAACAAAGGCTATCGTAGGAGAGGCAGCTTAGGAGAAATGCAATCCAGTCCAGTTGGAGAGGTGTGCCATGAAATTCCATCTCGAGCTCAGCATGTGCTGATGGAGTAATGAAATGAAGATGACACTCTGCAAATGGTGGGTGAGTCAAATGATGGTTTTTGTGGGTTTTTTTAGAAGGGCTATTAGGTTGTGCACTCCCTCCTTATGAACCAAAACCACCCAGCAGCCCTAAAGAGATGAACCACTTTGTCTTTTCTTCTCTCCCTGCCCCCAACATCTGCCAGCCTGTCCCTCTTGATATAAATAGCTTATCAGATAAAGAGAGGAGCAAACTGTCAATAGGCTGGAAGAAAACGGTGAAGCTGGGCCCCTGCAACTGTAGCCCTAGCCTGGCGGTGCTGAGTCATAGCAGCAACAGGGACCAGAGCGTCTTCTGGGCTAACAGGCCAAGGAGGTGGCTGTGGCAGGATCAGTAGAAGGATTTTAAAAGCATCTTGACTTCTCCTTTAAGAACCAGTCTTAAATACAGGTGATATCCAGGGCATGTCAGTCAGAGGCAAGAAGCCACCGATGGAATGGGGTTAGCTTGTGAGGTTTATCCTCTGCTCCTACTCACATGCGAATATGCTTCACTGTCTTGAAGACTCAAATAATGATGGTGGTGGAGGCAGGAGATACCATTTTACAAAAACCTATTATGTGCCAGCCTTATCCTTGGCTCTTTAATAGATTAATTCATATATTCTTTACAGTTACTTTAGACTTTCTTAAACATAAGCCTCTCTGTTTTGCAGACAAGGAAACCAAAGTCCAGGGAGTCCACGGTTACATAGCTAATTGACAGAGCCAAGCTTTAGCCCCAGATGTTCCCAGGACTGTGGCTTTTCTATTACCCAGCAGCCTTTGTTCTCAAACTTCGACATGCATCAGAAACACATGGAGAGTGTGTTAAAACAGAATGCGGGGCCCCAGCGATTCAGTAGGTCTGGGGCATGGCCTAGGAATCTGCCTTTTCAATAAGTTCCCAGATGATACTAGCGCTGCTGGCGTGGGAACCACACTTTGAAAACCACTGCACTGGGCTGACAATTACTGGGTAATCTAACCATCATTCCAACAGCTCAGCTCAAATGTCACCTCCTCAGACAGGCTTCCCTTGGCCACACACACTAAAATAGAGCCTTTCCATCAGGGGTCAGCAAACTATAGCCTGCAAGCCAAACCTGGCTCATTGCCTGTTTTTGTAAGGAAAGTTTTATTGTCACTCAGCCATGCCCATTCATCTACACGTTGTCTGTGGCTACTCGTCCACTGCAGCATCGGAGCCGGGAAGTTCCTCCAGAGACTGTAGGACCCACAAAACCTAAAATATTTACTATCTGGCTCTACCCAGAAAAAGTTAGCTGACCCTGATGTACATCACATTACCTTTTTTTTTTTTTATTGCTATCTCAGCACTTGTCACTCTCTTGTTCATTTATTGTTAATTTTATTTATTTATTGTTAATCTGTCTGTATCCTCTGCTAGAATGTCAGCTCCACGAGGGCAGGGATTATTTGTCTGTCAGTTTGTGGCTGTCCCCCAGTGCCTTAAAAGGTGCCTGGCATATAGTCGGCACTCAATAAATATTTGCTAAATGAGCGACTATTGCTGTTGAGTGCCCAGCCACCTAATCCTCTATCAGGACAACGAGGTCCCTGGAGGAAGTATGGTAAATGTGATTTTTACCATGTGGGCTCCCAGTCAGGAGAGAGGGAGAAAAGGCAGAGATAAATAGACATGGCTGATAGGGAAAACAAGCCTCTGAAAGCAGGGCCAGGCTGCTTCCTGAAGCGAAGGGGAAACTGGAGGTGGGGAAAAGATGAATTTCTTAGTCACCAGGGTCAGCCTGAGATTAGGAGAACTTTCCCACCCTGAGAATAAAAGAAGCTTGTGTAACCACATGCTGCTCCCCTCTTCCAACACAGGCCAAGTTGGCTTCCTTGCCTGCTATCCTGGGAAGAGCTCCACGGAAGAGGCAGGGGTGGAGGAGGGAGGGTCCAAGTGGCCAAAGGAGACAGACTTTTGGTCAGTGTGAGTCTTGGCTCTGCCCCTTAATAGCTGTGGCATCCTGGGAAAGTTCTTGATCCTCCCTGAGCCTCCACGCAGACATTAGAAAAAGGGGGGCTTCTGTCCCAAGGATTGAATGGGATTGTTCATTCATGTAACATCAGATTACTGAATGACGAATACATGTGGCAGGAATTTTAAGCATTGAGCATACAGTGGTGACAAGACAATGTACTCTTCCCAAATTCTGCATGCCCACACCAAGCTGGCACTGATTTCCTTTCACTTATAAGCTTCTCTCAAATGAATTTTTCATCTTCTGCAACCAGCCAGATCTTGGCATGGCAGGCATCTTCCTGTCATCCAGGAGACCTCCCGACAGCAGCTGTCTCTAAGCAATAGTGTAAACTAGCCGGCCCAGCCCCCCCCACCCCCGGCCCTCATCCATTGTCACAGAACAGTTTTATTTTCTTTATATTATAGATTAAGTGAGACACTAATTGTATAGCACCTAGGAGAGTGCCTGGCACATACAAGAGTTCACTAAATGTTTCTATTGCTGCAGTGATCATTATGGCTATTTTAAAATCACAGGCTAGAATACATCTTTTTATTAATTTTCTAATTGATTCTACCTACGTTCACACTTACAAAGTGGCAGAAACCTTAAGGATCTTATTTACCGTTTTATCCCCAATGCCCAGAACATTGCCTGATGCATAGTAGTGCACACTACTTACAGATCTGTTGAATAAGTGATTGAACGAATGAAAAAAGCCTAACAGTCATTCCTTTCCCACAAAATTCCAATTCTCCAACATACTTGCTGATCCATTCCTTATACTTTCATTAGGGGGAAAATCCAGTGGAACCCTACAAAGAAGCTGTAACCAGTGATCAGAGGCAGGTGCTAATGAGCTTGGAGTGACAAAGAGGGCAGATGGAGGAGCCAAAGCATCCTACTGACCTGCCGATCCCTGGAAAGGGGTGTAGAAGACTCTTCGGGGACGTTCTCTTTACAGTCTGAGCTAAATATAGAAAATGCTCCAGGGACTCCTTGCTCCCAGGTCTGGGCACTGTGAGGCTATCTCCAGGCACCAAGCGAGGTGGGAGGCAAAGCTCACTTCCCAGCGGACAGTCCACCGCCCTGCTGAGGCAGCGGGGAACTCAGTCAGGAGGCTCTCCCTGGGCCCCATTCACATTGCCCTAATGAGGAAAACTTCCTCAGGATAAAGCCCTGTACGAGGGTCCCACAGCAGAGAACCTGGGGAACAGAGAGGTTCCCGTACTGGGAGAACACAAAATTATTTTATGAAAAGTTTTTAAGTAGAGTGAGAAGGAATCGAGGACTCCCACGAACGCTATGCCTAGCTCCCTTCCCCCACCTGTCCCTACACTGCTCCTTTCCTGGACGGCCAAACCGTCCTTCTGCTGGTCTTCCTGTCAGCTCAAAGGAATAGTCATCAGTTAGCCACTTCCCACACGTCACAGGAAGGACAGCAGTTCAGTCTTCCAGGACTGGCGTAACTAAGTACCACAGGCTAGGGGGGCTTCGACAACTGGAGTTTCCTGTCCCACAATTGTGGAGGCCAGCCGCCCAAAATCAAGGAGTTGGCAGGCTGTGCTCCCTCTAAAAGGGGAGCATCTGTTCCCTGACTTGCCCCTGGCTTCAAAGTGCTCCTTGGCTTGTGGCAACAGACCTCCACGTCTGTCTCCATCCCACGCTGTCCCTCGCTTACTGTGTCCACATCTGCTCGCTTATAAGGACACCAGCCATACTGGATTAAGGGCCCATTCTAATCCAGTTTGGCCTCATTTTAACTGAGAATCTCTTCAAGGGTCCTGTCTCCAAATGAGATGAGATTCATGGGACTGGGTTAGGACTTGAGTGTATCTTTTGGGGAGACACAATTCAATCCACGCCAGGTAGTAAGGAAACAACCATTCTACTGAGCAACTTCTGTGTGCTTAGCTCTGTGAGGGAGCTATTGCAATTTAGAGGTTTCAGAGGATTGGCTCTAGGGTCAGGTATCTGGAATCGCATCTGTCTCTGCTACTTATTACCTGTGTGATCTTGGGCAAGTGATTTAACGTCTCGAGCCTTGTTTTAGTCAGCTTTAAAATGGAGTCAGGAGTAGTAAATGCCTCCTAAGGTTGTTATGACAATTAGATGTGATCATTCACGCCAAGTGCTACAAGTGTGATGGACACATAGGAAGTGTTCTGTGGAAGTTTTAAACCTTTTCCCCCTATCTTCGTCATCAACATCAAAGGACACTGAGGGGGAAGCAGCTGTGGCTCAATCAGTTGGGCTTCCGTCTACCAAGTGGGAGGCCCTGGGTTCACGTCCTGGGGCCCCCCTGTGAAGGCAGGCTCACCCGCACGCTGCAGGGTGTCCCCAGCCCGCAGACCCCACGGAGAGCCGACTCAGCAAGGTGACGCAACAAAAAAGGGAGACAAGAGAGAACACAGAAGAGTCCGCAGCGAATGGACACAGAGAGCAGACGGGACGCAAAAAGCTGCAAAAGCTGAGGGGTGGGGGGAATTTAAAAAAAACATGGACCTTGAGAAGCTGCAGAGGGTTGAAAGAGAGCCTTCATACAGAAAAAGGATTTAAAGTCTTTTCAGCATGAGGCCGGCCTGAGCATTGCTGGCTTTGCAGAGGAGGATACCTGTCATCTGCCCTCCATCAGTCTGTTTCTTAACAAATATTGTTGGGTGCCTGCCATGTGTGAGGCACGGTGCTAGGCACTGGGGGATCCCTAAAGAACAAAGCAGACAAGACCTGCCCTCCTGGGTCTCACTACAGCCTGAGGGAGCCCAGCATGAAACAAATAATTATACCAATAAATAGCTAATTATAAGTGTGGTAAGGAAAACTGTAGGATTCCCTAAAAATATGTAGGTTCCCTAAAAATTTTGTCCTGGGGAGGGGGTGGTCAGGGAAGGTCCCCGAAGTGGCGAATTTAATTTGACACCTGGTGGATGGGCAAGAGTCACTAAAATAAAAGTGACATGAATCATTTTATCCACTCCCCAGAGAGATGTTTATTTTTTGAAAGATTAATTTCTTTCTCTCCCCATCTCCCCCTCCTCCCCCAGTTGTCTGCTCTCTGTGTCCACTTGCTGTGTGTTCTTCTGTGACCACTTCTATCCTTATCAGTGGCACCAGGAATCTGTGTTTCTTTTAGTTGCGTCATCTTGTTGTGTCAGCTCTCCGTGTGTGTGGCGCCATTCTTGGGCAGGCTGCACTTTCTTTCTTGTGGAGCAGTTCTCCTCACGGGGTGCACTCCTTGTGCGTGGGGCTCCCCTTCGCGGGGGACATCCCCGCGTGGCACAGCACTCCTTGCGCGCATCAGCACTGCGCATGGGCCAGCTCCACACGGGTCAAGGGGGCCCAGGGTTTGAACCACGGACCTCCCATGTGGTAGGCGGACGCCCTATCCATTGGGCCAAGTCTGCTTCCCCCCACAGAGATGTTTAGAGTTTCACAGGACTCAAAACTAAATAATTCACCCTGTCTCTGGGTAGTATTAGCTACTCTAGCTTTGACACATATGGTAGAATGCTCTGAAGGCCAAAAATCGGACAATTACTCCTGGTATCTACTCTTCATCCTTCCTGCTATTGTTTGAAGTGGAAGTTGAGGGTTCTGGGCAAATAACCTAATCAGCTATCTACATGCACAAGAACATGGTGAAGGTCAAGATGTAATTACTAACATTTGGAGCCTAAGGATTTGGGGACATACATATTTGAGAACTCTCTACACACACTTGGAGTATCCAAAACATCAACGAGAAGGACATTGACTCAGGAGAAGCAATATGACAATCTCTTCAGAGTTTCACTGAGCAAGGAGTAGGAAAACTAATAGAAAATTCCTATCTATATGATTTTTCCAGTGAAAGCTACCCAATGAGAAGACATACTAGTTAAACCCTTCCTGGAAGGCAGTTTGGCATAATGAATCAAAAGCCTTAAAAGGTTTTATACATAGCTACTGTACCGCTAGGAATTGTTCTCTAAAAGAGAAGCAGACAAGTGAACAGAATGCATGAGTCTGGTTGTTGCTGCCTTATTTAATATAGGGGAAAACTGCCAACAATGCAAATGTTCAAAAATAAACTGACAGCTTAATGCTGTACAATGTCGGGACTCTCAGCATTTTGGATGGGTCGGTTCACCTTTGCACAGGATCATCTGGTACTTTTCAGAATGTTTAGCATTCCTAATCCCAACCCACTGAAATGCTAGTAGAGCCCCCCCCCCATCATTTTGACAATAACCACCCTCTTTCAAATATACATTTTCAAATGCCTCCTTTTGATAGACAGTACCATTCCAGGTTAGAAATGACAAATGGAAAACTATACAACGATTAAAAAGGGTTATGAGGGTCTAAATATTTAGAGCAATGGTCACAATACCTTAAAAAAAAAAAAATTCAGGGTAAATGGATATCATGGTCACATTTTGACCCCAAATAAAACAGAAATAAACCCCTGCATACATAGGTATGTTTACATATAAGAAAAAATTGGAAAAGAGTTTTCCTTGGTTGGTGGAATTATGAATGATTTTTAATTCCACTTACCCTTCCCTTTTTTTTTTCTTCATTGAGCACGTCTTCCTTTTATAAACAGGGAAAAAGTTATTTGTTTTGGAAAAGAAAAAGACCTACCCACAGCCTACCCTTCTCACCACACCCATTCTTGTTTGGACATAGTAAAGAGAGCAGGATCTGTCTCAGAGTCTGCTTGTCTGCTCCAGCAGCTTGGCCTTTTCCCTGCGCTGAATGTGTGACCACCACTGCATGGCAGTGGCTGCTATCCCAGAGCCTGAACATGGTAGATGCTCAATAAATGCTTGCTGAATTTAGTCATCTTTTATTGTCTGGACTGGACCAGAATTTGCTGACAGATCCTCAAGTTTTGGAGAAATAACATCATTTTCATCCAGTAGGTCTCAACCAGAGCCCCCTCTAGGGATATCTGGCTATAACTGGAGACATTTTTGGTTGTCACAACTAGGGGCAAAGAGGTGGGGTAAGGCGGGGAGGGGTGCTACTGGTACCTAGTGGAGAGAGGCCAAAGATACCGCTAAATATCCTACAGTTCCCCCAACAAAGAATTATCCAGCCCAAAACGTCAACTGCACTGAGCTTGAGAAATCTTACTTACCCTTCCCCTTTTTACAGAGCTTGTTAAATATTTTCCATATTCTTTCTGCTATAAATTTATTTCTCTAGGAGTTAGGGCACACACCATTAACTGTTTGGTTTTGAGTGAAAGTGGAGACATGGAGATGATTTCAGATGGTCAGGCAGGGGCAGGAGCCAGCTCTTTGTTCTGCTACCACAGAGCTCTCTGGTTGACATTAAACACCTTATTTGGAGCAAACGGAGGCAAAGGATCTGACCAATTTCTCTGACTAGTTTTGAGTCCAGTCTCAAGACATCATAAGATAAACGTCTTTTCTTTCAGGCACCATCTGTTATAGTTGTCATTTTTCACATTATTTTAAGAAGACTGGGTTTCACAGTTAGTGGCTTTTTATAGAATTAAATGCCCATATTCAAGAACATTTCCCTAAATCAGTTTACATTACATTTAATGGAAGGCTTTTCTCAGAAGAAATAGAATAACACAGAGCATCACCGGAAGGTATATTACTAAACCCATGATCAGGGAGTGAAACAAAAGGTTTCTAATAAAAATGAAAGAACATTACTCTCAGCTCTAACCAGTCCTTAATATTTTGCTTCCAACTCAAAGCATTTTAATGTTCACCATAATTCCTTTTGATGGAAAAATGGTTTTAGTCAAATTAGAGAAAACTAACATGATTTTAACAACACAATTTTAATTTTGAAAACCATTTAGGGACTAGAAATTTTCTAATCTTAGAGCATACTAGACACTTTCATTTTTTCTTAGCCTTTATACCTATAACCAGTTCTGCAAGTAATAGACTTTAAACCTCATATTTTAAAATTTGAAGCACATTTCTTTTTTGCAACATGACCCCTTCAGTCACCTTAAGTATAAACTCATTTTATTAAAGGCAAATATAGGGTCCTTCAAGTAGTTGGAAGACCTGTTCTCTTTCTGGAGGGCAAATTTCCTTTCTAATCATCTGTGTCTTATAGGTTTCAGTAAGACTAGGGAATATGGAGACTTATTCTTCCATACTCCAAAGAACAACAGAATTTTAAGAGATGGAAATACCTTTTCATTCAGCATAATTCAAACCACTTGTTTTAAAGCTTTAATCGTTTTCTCTCAAAACAAGCCAAAGAAACTTCAGTTTTCTTCTCAAAGACATTCGTTGTGGGTGGGTCAAGTGGCCTTCTCCAATACCATAAACACTCACTTTTGGAATGGTGGATTTAATCAAAACCCTCAGTTTCTGCAATTGCCTGTTCTCTTGGGCCACAGTGAGTATAGAATCTTCTCTGAACCTGAACATCATGGAATGATGTTTAATGGTCTTAGAGAAGAATCTACATAAGCAGGGGCCTGAGAACAGCTTAAATTGGAAGACTGCAGGGCTCAGTGCAGTAAGGAGGAACGTCCTCCAGGTGAACGAAAGAAAGATGGGTCTCCTTATATATGCTGAAAATGAGGTTAGCAAGAAAATGAAACAAGCTGACAGATGTATCTAGGTGTGAATAACTCACTGCTCAAGTAAGTTACTGGCTGAAGAAAGGCAATGTCAAACAAGGAACACCCACCACCTCATTTGAGTTTCTACAGATATCCAATCAAATACTCTCATTGTTCTTAAACTAATTCTTTAGTAACACAATTTTTAATGAAATGAAAGAAAAGAGCATTATAGAATCAACCTACTAACTGGGAAAATGTGTTCTTAATTTTTCCTGCTAATGTCCCAACCTGATATCATAACACTGAACCACCTTCAATTCTAATGAAGAATTTTCTATGGATGTTTTTAATCTAAGGTATTTTCTATATAGTAAGAATTAGGGGGGTCACAAAACTGAAAGGTCTATAGAACTCAGGAAGGTGGCACAAATGGATGAAGTGGGTTTAGTCGAGACCGAGGTGACTAGGAGAGAACAAATCCTGTCTAAAAGGAATGGCCAGCATTCAGCTCCAGTTTATTATATCCTCACAGAAATAGATCCCAGCGTTGCCAGATCCTCAAAATTTCAAGATATAAAAATCTGAAAGTTTTCAATGAAAACATCTTATTTTAAACATTAATAACTCACTCGGATTTTTTAATGGAATACTTTGCTGCCTAAACGTATCCTACTGTGTGCCCAATTTCATGGGCCAATTTGCAGCCCCAATACTGGAAGACAAAAATGAGAAATGGCTCATCAGGGTCATGACCCTGCAGTCACTGGTGAATTCTTAGGTGTCTCTTAACTATAAAGAGCTGTTTCTAAAAGGCTCATTATACCTAAATCTCTTGATTTCAAATTTCGGGGCTGTTTAAGCTTCAAAACATTCTGTCAGATAGAGAGGAATACATTTTATGTGTCAAGAAAGGCAAAAGTGGGTCAAACACATGAGATTCTGGCGAATCTGTCTCACACATCATGAAAATATCCAACTTAGACACTGCTTCTAAACCACCATAAAAGAGAAATTTCTACCAAGAAATGAAAAGCAGAGGCTGTATGTATATCACTATGAAAAATGCAGGAAAACAGAAAGAAACCAAGTTCTTTTAATACAGCCAATAATATTTATAGCTATAGGTAATGCCAAAGTATTTCAGGAAATGCCAGTGTCTTTCTTTATAAAGCAAAGCCAAACTTATTTAAACATAGCATATATCACTGGGAAGAATAAGGCAAATCCATATTTTCTCTTTCTACTTTTATAAAGAATCTTCATGCTAAGATTCAAAACTAAAGTGGTACTCCTTCCCTTCACCAAAAATATGAGGCTTTGCTATCTAATGTTTCAAGGCAAAAGTTTTGGAAAAGTTTCTAGTCTATATCCTCTCAACTCTACTACTGGCAAAACAGAATGAATTAGCAATGGACCACGCAGGGCTCAGTTTTGTTTCTCTTCTTCATTTCCCACCGGAACCCCTGACAGCTTTTACCCGTATAACTTCAAACACTTCTCTGATTCAGCAAAGTCATCTCTTCCTTCCGAAATGGAATGAAGAAGGACTGGCAAGACCAAGTTAAAAGCCAAAACCACAACCGCCCTCCCATCAAGAACAGTACCTGCTCAGGCTTCAGACCTGGCGGGACCCAGGCATATTCTTCCAAGGCGCAGCCCGAGTCGTCGTCCGAGGTGGAGTTTCTCTGGAAGTCAAACATGAGTTTGCTGACAGTCTTCTCCATCTCCAGGGGCATCACCGTCACCATGTGCTCCCCCTGAGGACACTTGCAGTGCAGGCAGATCTTCCTGCAAGCAGCAAAGGTGAGGAGTGAGAAGGAAGGAAAGAGAAACCATTTTTTTCAAGAGGCCTGCCAGTCACCAGCCCTTGGATCCAAAACCATAAACACATTCCTTGGCAACGGGTTTCTGGCAAAGTCCCACAGCATCCAAAGCAGGGTTCCACAGCACGCCTCTCTCTGCAGAAGGCATGGCGCTGCTCCTGAAAAAACATCTTGAAAGGTGAGAGGCCACTAGGTGAGCCTCCTAAGAATCTTTAAACAGGGAACCCAACTTTAGAGGAATGGCAATAGATATATTTTTTATTTTACTAGGCAGGCAGCTGAATAGAGGCCATGACCACAATTTCTTTGACTGGGATAGTAATTAAACATACGTACTACATATGCTGACCAGGCAAATTACCCAAGAGTTAATAAGTACTGACATACAAGTTTTTATAAGAGGTTCCTAGGCCTTGGAAAATGGAAGAGGTGATTTTAAAAAGAATGTTCGGGTGAGATTATCTTTAAAGAGAAGAGCAAAAAAAAATGTTCCCACTAACCAAATCTGGCCCTGAGGTCTCATGGAAAGACATTTGCACCTCTACTCAAGATCCCAGCAGGTTTGAAATTCTAATTAGAAACCCCAATTTTCCCTGTGTTGGTAGGTTTTGTATACAAGAAGATCTTGCATGTCAGTTATTTCAAAAGGGTAGCAGGCAAAGATAAAAATCTCTCCCCCAAATTGAACATTTCCCTTTGAAGGTTACCATCTGTTCTCTTATCCATGGCTACAAAAGTGATGAAGCAATAAAAAGATTGCTGTCAGCATTTCAAGTTTCCATCACAAATATATATATAAAATAAAAAAGAACAGAGGAAGAAATTTTAAAGAAAATAAGCATTCTGCATGTACTTTGAGCTTTATAAGTAGTTTCAGCAGAGCCTTAAAAAGAAGATGAAAACCCCAGAATCCTAACACCTGCTTGTATCTGCATTATTTTTTATAACAGCTTTATTAAGAAATAATTCACACGCCATAAAATTGACCAATTTAAAGTGTACAAAATTCAGTGGCTTTTTGCATATTCACAAAGCTCTGCAGCCATGACCACTATTTAATTTTAGAACATGTCATAAGACCAAAAAGAAACTCTGTATATACTGACAGTAACTTCCCATATCTCTTACCACCCCAGGCTCAGGAGACCACTAATCTACTTTGGACATTTCATATGAATGAATCGCACTATATTTGGCTTTCTTTCACAGAGCATGTTTTCGAGGTTCATCCACACTGCAGCATGTGTCAGGACTTCACATTTATACAGATATATTTGATTTATCCATTCATCAGCTAATGGACATCTGGATTGTTTCCACTTTGGGGCTATTATGTATAATGTTGCTGGGAATATTTGTGTACCAGTTTCTGTGTAGTCATATGTTTTCATTTCTCTTGGGCATACAGCTAGGAGTGGAATTGCTGGGTTATATGGCAACTCCATTTTTGATGAACTGCCCAGCTGTTTTCCAAAATGTTTCCACCATTTTTATATCCCCACCAGCAATGACTGAGTGTTCTATTTTCTGGACATCCTTGCCAAACTTGTTATTGTCTGTCTTTTTGATTACAGCTATCCCAGTGGGTGTGAAGTGGTATGTCATTAAGGTTTTGATTGACATTTCCCCATTGTCTAATAATGAAGAGGATCTCTTTTGCATGATTATTGTAAATATTCTTTGGAGAAATGTCTATGTGAATTCTTAGTTCATTTTAGATTGGGTTATTTGTCTTTTTATTGTTGAGCTATAAGATTTCTTTATACATACATACATACATATACATACATCCTGGATACAAATCCCTTGTCAGATAAAGATATGCAAAAATTTTCTCCCATTTTTTTCTCCCATTACTTTCTTTCTAAGTTTTTTAAGTTTATTTATTTATTTATTTATTTATTTCTCTCTCCTTCCCCCCAACCCCTCCCCCTGTCCCAGTTGTCTGTTCTCTGTGTCCATTTGCTATGTGTTCCTCTCTGTCCGCTTCTGTTGTTGTCAGCAGCACGGGAATCTGTGTTTCTTTTTGTTGCATCATCTTGCTGCGTCAGCTCTCTGTGTGTGCGGCCCACTCCTGGGCAGGCTGCACTTTCCTTCGCGCTGGGCGGCTCTCCTTATGGAGCGCACTCCCTGCGCGGGTCCCTGCTGCATCAGCACTGTGCCTGAGCCAGCTCCACACAGGTCGAGGAGGCCCAGACTTGAACCGTGGACCTCCCATGTGGTAGACGGACACCCTAACCACTGAGCCAAGTCCGCTTCCCTCCTATTATTTTTCTTGATGATGTTCTTTGAAGCACAAAAGTTTTAATTTTGATGAAGTCTAAGTTATTATTTTTCTTTTGTGCTTTTGGTGTCATATCTAAAAAACCACTGTTTTGGTTCTTCTGGGTCCCTTGCGTTTACATTTGTAAAATGTGAATTTTAGGATCAGCTTGCCAATTTCTGCAAAAGAAAGCTAGCTGAGATTTTGGTAGGGATTGCATTGGATCTGGAGATGGATTTCAGCAGTGTTAACCTCTTAACAACATTAAGTCTTCCAATCCATGAACACGGGATATATCTCTATTTATTTAGGTCTTAGTTTCTTTCAGTGATATTTTACAGGTTTCTGTGTACCAGTCTTATACCTCTTTTGTTAAATTACTACTATTTTATTCTTTTTGATGCTAATTTTAAATTGAATTTTCTTTGAATTTCATTTTCAGATTTTAGTGATTCTTGTATTAATATATTAATCCTACATTACACAATCTTGCTGAATTAGTTTATTTGTTCTAATAGTATGCATTGCATGTGTACCTGTATGTATTTCTTCAGATTTTCTACATATATGGTCCTGTCGTCTGAAGATCGAGAATGGTTGTACTTCATCCTTTCCAATGTGAATGGCTTCTATTTCTTTGCTATGCCTAACTGCCCTGGCTAGAACTTCTAGTACAATGTGGAATAGAAGTGGCAGAACCAGGCACCCATGTCTTGTTCCTGACCTTAGGGGCAAAGCACTCAATCTTTCACCAATATGTTTTATACTGGCTATGGGCATGCCATAAATGTCCTTCATCAGGTTTAAGAAGTTCTCTTCCTCTGTTTTGGTTGGTTTGTTGTTTTTGTTTTTTGCTTTTTTTTAAATCATGAAAGGGCACTGATTTTCTCAAATGCTTTTTCTGCATCTACTAAAATGATCAGTTGCCTTTTGCCCTTATTTTATTAATGTGTTGTGCCTGAATTTTGACCCAAAAATGTACTTGAAGGGAAAAAATCAGTTTCATCCAGGCCAAATAGGTGTGTCAGATTCTCCCATTTTCTGCTTTTCATGGAACAAAAAAGACAGAGTAGAATGTATACCTCATATCTGGTTTGCATCTCCCAACTCTAAGAAGTAGGGAGAGAGGGCCAAGGGATCTATTTAGCCATTCACCTAATAATGATCCAGCACCTACTATGTTCCTGGGACTGCTCTGGGTACATGGGACACCTAACCTGAACAAAGTTCCCTGCCCTCATGGAGCTTCCTTTCTTAGAGAGGAGAATCATACATAAGCAATGAACCTAATAAACCTATGCGTGCTATTTTAAAAAAATGAAAGGCACAGAAGGTACTGAAAGAATAGAGATAAAGGGTGGGTTGGCATTCACCAAGTTATACTTTATGTACATCACCCCAGATTCCTCCTCCAAAGGAGGAACAGCATCTCTATTTTCCAGAGAAGAAAACAAAGGCTCAGGGAGGTTAAACAACTTGTTCAAAGCAAGCCCTACAGATCAAGGAGAGCAGGATCCAAGTAGACCCCCGAACTAAAATAATTACCTGCAGAAGGCATATCTGATTCCAACCACAGAGTACCCTTTTACCCTGAACAACAAAAACATTCAGAAAAGTCCAAACTAAGGAGGAAGAGAAGAGAAAGGAAAGAAAACAAAGTAAATTAAAGCCTCGAGGAGCCTCTGTGTTGCCTGCTAGCTGCCTGCCTTCCACTTCTCATATAATTCTATGGCATGGCATTTTTTTTTTTTTATTTGCAAAGAATTTTCAACATTTCAGTGATTTCCATGAGAGTCTTCAAAAAGACTAATTTAATAACCTCTGTTTACAAATTGGGACCCCAAGGCCCAGATGCTCAGAAATGGGCACCGGGTCAGAAACAAAGCCAAGATTTCTCTCCACCCTCACATCTCTTTTCCCCTCTTGGCAAAATGCACACAGCAACACCCAACAGCTCTCTCTCTCTTTCAGCACACTGATTAAAGCCTTTCACCTGAATGAAGCGTATTCAGGGGCATGTGGGGAAATATATGATTTGGCTTCTTTTTTTTTTTTTAAATAGACATTTATGAAAATAGAACCTGCTAGTAAAGCAGGATTTCATTAAAACATACATACACACACACACAAAGAGTGCATTGGTTTCATTCTGTCAGAGTTGACATTCCATCTGCACATAATTGGGTTAGTGAATGACAGATTTCCAAGGAAGAAGCCATGATTCAGAGAGCAGGGATGCTGCATTCTCCTTCCTCCCCTCCCTCTTTGCCACAACTGCCCCTCCGACCCCCACCCAAAAGTTGCAGCGGTTAATTCATTTGCTTCCACATCAGAAGCCACCATCGGTTCTTCCACAGGCTGCGTCCACAGGCTGCGCGGTATCAGCACGTGGAGGACCTCACTAACTGTCTCAAAGTACTCTGATCGCCTGTATGGGGACCGCACCATTTGTCCTAAAAACGACAATTTATACCTGTTAATTTGCCTACAACAATGTGGAAGGATCCCGCATAAATAGATGGGGGCCGGGGACAGCCCTGAGATGTTGACAGGTTATTTTGCAACACTGAGCCCAGACCCACAGTGTCTTGTTCCATATGAGTGGTGGCAGGATGAGGCACAAAAGGGACCTCCCTCCACGACACCTTTCTGACAAGTTCAAGTCCTAAAACCACAGAATTACAGACTTGGAAGGCATTGTAAACATTTTTAAGCAGGAGCTCTTCCTTTCTCTCTTGCTTTAATCCCCTCCCCCACTTCTTAACGAGAGGAAAATATTTTTTGTAAAAGAACTGCTATGAGGAAACTCTATAAAACAGGGCTGCTCAAGAGGCTGGGGGAGGGGGGGAGCTCCCCAAGCCCCGCTTCTCTCACGCTCAAGCCCGTCCTCAAGACGAGCCATTTTCATAGTTCTAAGGGTTCCAAAGGACCAAGTTCGAAAACCACTTTACTCCCTGAACTCCTCAAGGTCAACTCTACTACTGATTGAAATATCTAGTAGGTGTTTAATAATTAAATAGATGAAAGAAACAGGCTGTTGATGGCTTGTAAGAGACAAATCATTCCTAATCATGAACGTCTGCCTGCACATAAATAATTTAGTCATGGAAGTCATATATCTGGTTGCCAAAACATTACATGAGATGCTGGGGGGAGGGGCACCCCACTGATCCAACCGGTCAGGGCCCAGGGATCTGCGTTTCCACAAGGATCCTGGGTGCCTCTGACGCAGCAGTCCCTCAGCCCGCACCTGAAGGATGCTCTTCTGTACAAGGAAGGCCCTCCGTCAGACGCCACCACTGACGTGCCCCGCACATGGTCTCAGCAACTCTGGGACATCTATGCCAACCCCTCCCGCCTGTCCTGTCCCGAGCGCTTACGTCACTCAGCCCGCCTGTCACTCAGCTGGGTACCGGCTAGGGCATGTCTGCGACAAGGTGCTGGAGAGAGGCGGGGGACCACATCGGCCCCCGGAGCTGCGCCTCTTTTGCCCGCCCAGCATACAGTATGAGCAACAATGCCCCAAGTTCATGGCCAGATCAGTTCAGGCCCCTTTTATGCCGAGGTTTCAGAGACAGACTGCCTGAAGAGTGGCTCAGCCCCAACACAAACCGTGAGATGGTGGAGGAATGGGCGGTGCCGGGGCGCGCCATGGCAACGCCCGGCGGCTGAGGTCAGGTGTGGGGAGGCACACTTTTGTTAAAGACAAAGGGCTAAAATTAGCCAAAGGCCTCCGTAACTTTGTTGAACAACAGATGTATTCTAGGTATTTAGTCTTCCATGACTCTAAATCACTAAAGGCAAAAGAATAATTCGCCTTTTCCCCTTTTCCTCCTTAGTGTAATTTAAAGTTACTGCCTCTATACCCTTAAAAAAAAAAAAGAGCAATACACAATATAGAAAAAAAATCAGGAATCACAGATTATCAAGAAAAAAAAATTTCAGAACACTCAAAAATCCCAGAAATTACCACTATTAGACAGAAACAGCTGCTGGTCCTCTTTTTACTTAGTATGAAAAAACGAGACCAGTTTTCCTTCTGTGCATTTCCCATCACCAAGTGCCAGGGGACACGACTCTGGCTTGTAGTGACAAGACATACGCCTCAGCCACCCACAATGGTACACACAACACATTCAGCAAATGGATGTGCATTATTCAATACAGATAAGTGGGTTTGTTCTGATCTGGTCCCTGGTAATAGGATAAGAGGATCTATTTTTGTAGCATGGAAGAGTCCCCCAGCATGAGACTTGCATATATATTTCTGGGTAGTACAGAGTTAAAAGTTAGGTCTGTCCGACAAAAACATCTGAAAATCAGATTTTAACAGTTACTAATTTCAATTTTCTGTGCAAGTGAGGAGAGATGGAGCATGGATCATTTAAAACCACTAAGATTTGGCTCTGAATTGCCTCTTTGTACATCAATCGCTTACTCTCAATGCAACAATAACTTGCATCACTTCAAGGCACCTGAAAGGGACGCCCTGGGAAGGACTGACTCAGGAGGAGCTAGGCAGGACGCTGACTTTGTCCGTCTGCTCTGTTGCCCAGTTTCCTTAAGTTTCCACTGAGAGCACTGACTTTTCACACGCTTGCAAAGCAGCAGCCTCAAGTGAGCCAAAAATTCTTTCCAAGTTTACTGCTCTCTGGTGTCACCTTTCCAGTGATTTTGGAGGTAATTTAGGTTTTGGGGTGAAAAGAGTTTTTACTGGGCTTCAGGGTCATCAGAAGAAGAAAGAGAGAGTAAAGAGATAGTGGGTGTTGTTAGCAAAAAAGGCATTACTCTGTTGTATTTGACCTAGTCAATAAGGCCGTGAGGCAAGGTCTGGCGGACCTAAGTCACCGCTGAGATAATCCTGCCTTGATGAGGTCGGCGTTGTCAAACCAAGCTAGCACAAAGAACACAGGCTGTTCCCCCGCGAAACTGCAGGGCCGCGTAGACCCCCACCCAGGGCTTCAGCTACAACCTGCAACATCCCTCACAAAACGGAGGGTCAGAATGTGTGAAACGAAGGAAGGAAGAGTATATTTGTGGAGGCTGGACTGAAATAAAATGAAGATGTCCTAAGAGGCGAGGTCTGCCCCCAAGGATCAAGGGCTCCGTACACAGATCTGGCTTCCAGGTCCTGCCTCCCGCCTCTCCACTCCCACATTCACTGGAGGATGGCAAGTAAGGGGTGAGAACATTGGCCATATTTCTACTCCTAATATAATTTCTTACATTTACAGAGGACTTACTCATATTATTTTTACCTATGTTTTCTAATTTACTCATTCTTACAGATCCTAAAAAGTTGGCTCTTTTTTTTTCCATTTCTCCATTTCACAGATTCAGAAATTTGGGCTAAAAACATATTTGACTTGACTGTTAGAACCTGTGTTGTCTGACTCCAAGTCCAGTGCTCTTTCCACTACATTGTTTTAAGTAGAGGGGCCAAGTACTCACCCTCCTCCCTCCCTCCCAGCACTGGCTGCGCATCTACTGCACGCTAGGCACTATACTACGAGGTGGGCCATATATACCCCCACTCAGACAGACAACATCCTGCCCTCATGGAGTGTGGAGTCAAGTAAGGAAGGCAGGCAATAATCAGTGTGTGATGATGGAAATAAACAGGGAGGCAGGAAAGAGAGGGACTGAGGGTCATGACAGGCCTCTCTATCGACGTGATGTTTGCCTTGTGAACAGAAGCTTGAGTATGAAGCAACTAGAAGAAAAGCTGGGGTGAGAGTTTTCCAAGCAGAGGGAAAAGCAAGCAGAGGCCCTGAGGTGGGGAGGAGTGCGGCATGAGTCATTCTCAGGAGCAGGTGTGGTGGCTCCTCCCTCACCCCTCAGCCTCTGCGGGATGACAGTGGTCAAACTGGCTGAGCCACCACCTTTCCCCAAACCACTGCATGGATATGAAATTCAGGGGACGGTGCCATCTCAGTGGGTGTAGGAAAGTTCTTCCACGCGCCCTAATTCACTCCCCTTTTGAATGCCTACCTCCCTCTGTCTCGCTGCTCAGATGTCAGTGTATCGCACTGTCTGCAGCCTTACTGGATGCTTCACACCCTGCCCCCAGCCACAGGACTCTGTCTCCCCCCATCTTTTTGGCAGACAGTCTGAATGAGGGACTCAGGCATGAACCTTGACATTACCCATGTCTGGAAGTGAGATTTCTAGCTGTGAGAAAGGAAGGATGCTTTCCTAAGAAACACAGAAGCTAAAGGGCACGGCTGGTGATGGGGCCAGCTGGGTGTCAGGCTGGTGTGCGCTGATTGCCAAAACCCACGCTGCTTGGCCTGCACCAAGCCCCTGCCTTCCGCCTGGGCTCCAGCAGCTCTGGCCATCTGCATGAAGAGGGGTGTCTCTCTTCCAGGGGTTCCAGGCGCGTCTCTCTTCTAGGGGGTGATCTAGGGTAATTTTCAGTGGCAGTTATTTTCTTTTCTTCATATGCCAGTTTTCTATTTAGATGAACAAATATATACAGCTTACTTTATCTTCTTGATTTTGAGCAGTAAAACACATTTCCCTTTCAAAATAAGCTTCCTGCACAACCTTCCTCAGAAACATATATTTTGAAGCTCTCTAGCCATACTTTGATTTATGATCATACTTTGATTTATGAGTCTGATGATCCATCTACCAGTAATTGTGGGGTAATACCCTTAGAGTGGGTTTACCCAGAATCAGACTCTAGAAAGGTATGTGAGTGTAAAGAAGTTTAAGAGGTGACTCCCAGGAAGCAGATGTGGCTCAACAGATAGAGCATTCACCTACCAAATAAGAGGTCCAAGGGTTCGATACCCAGGGCCTCCTGGCTTGTGTGGTGAGCTGGCCCATGCACAGTGCTGCTGTGTGCAAGGAGTGCTGGCCCACGCAGGGATGCCTCTGCGTAAAGGTACCCCCTGCGCAAGAACTGGCCCCTGCACAAGGAAAGCCGCCCTGTGCGAAACCACAGCCCGCCCAGGAGTGGTGCCACACACACAGAGAACTGACACAGCAAGATGACGCAACAAAAAGAGACACAGATCCCGGTGCCACCTGATGAGAACACAAGTGGACACAGAAGCACACACAGCGAATGGACAGAGAGCAGACAACAGCGGGGGGGTGGGGTGGGGATAAATAAATCTTAAAAAAAAAAAAAAAGAGGTGACTCCCAAGTTGTCTGGATAAGGAATTGATTGGACAGGAAAGGGAAATGGGGAAGGGACAGATGCCAGGATAGGGTGAGTTAATGAGCAGGTCCCGGCATTGGGCAATAGGGCTCAGTCCTGTTGGAAACCTCTGAGATAGGAGAGAACACTCCTCAGGGATGTCCCCCACTGGGGGTCACAGAGGCAGGGGGTATTTATCCACCAATTCCCAACAGTCATTGGTTGAGGACCATTCCTGGGGCCTCTGGCCTATCCCACATGCAAGACAAGCAGGTTTCAACAAAAAGCTGCAGGTCCTACCGCAGCAAGAAGTGTGGGTCAGAGAGCATCAGAATGGTGAGGCCGAGGGGGTATGGGCGGCATGTTAACAATGTTGACTGCAGGCAGCTCTGTTTATTAAGCAATAATTCACTGAACACCTACCATGGACCAGGCTTTATGATGGGTGCTGTGAAGGATCACACAAAATAAACCAGTAAGGGAGTCTGAGTGGGACACAAAGATGGAAACACAAAGAGGTGTGGGGAAAGTGTTGTGTGAGATGTTCTAGTTAGTTCAATTAACAGAAGACTACCATGTGTCAGGCATAAGGCTACAAGGGAATCCTGGTTAATAGGAGTTCAGAGAGGGTCTTCCTGAGGAAGCTGGACTTGAAGGTTGCTGGGTAGGAGGTGACTAGGCAGAAAGAGAAAGTAGGAGTTATCTTAACAGTGAAATAAAGTCAAGGAGGTAGGAGAGAACAGTGTCATCAAGATCCTATGTGGGAAGTGGATGTGGCTCAACTGATAGAAAGTCCGTCTACCATATGGAAGGTCCAGAATTCGATTATCAGGGCCTCCTGATCATGTGGTAAGGTGGCCCACGTGCAGTGCTGCCATGTGCAAGGAGTGCCGTGTCACGCAGGGGTGTTGTGCATGTGTAGGGGTGCCCCACACGCAAGGAGTGCACCCTGCAAGGAGAGTCGCCCACCCGGGAGTGGCGCTACATACATGGCGAGTTGATGCAGCAAGATGATGCAACAAAAAAAAAGAGATGAAGATTCCTGGTGCTGCTGGATAATGCAGGCGGACGCAGAAGAACACACAGCGAATGGACACAAAGAGCAGACAACAAGGGAGGAAGGGGCGAGAAATTAATAAAATAAATCTTAAAAAAAAGACCCTACGAAGGATTCTACCATAGCTACAAGATGGAGGCTGGAGAACTACACGTGAGTCACATGAAGGAGTTCTGACGTGATTATAAAGGTATTTGGAAGCCAGTGAGCAATCTGCCTATCAACCAGCCACTGACAACTAATGCAGCACTGTGATGAGTAGGCAGAGTGGGTCCTCAAAGGAGAAGGGCTTGGCCAGTGACAGTGCCCCCAGGGCAACACTGGTACCTACAACACTGCATCCCTACCAGTGGCCATGGGTATACAGAGAAGCACTGGTTTCCTTAGCTGCTTGTTAGACCCATTGCCCTGCTAGGAATAAACCAAAGCAGGAAGAATGGGTTCCATCTGGATATACTCTTTCCTTTTACTTTGTCCACCTGCTGTGATTTCATGACTGTAAGCTTTTGTTTCGTTGGATGCTTAGCTGGGCAAAGTCCAAGAGCCCCTCCTTTCCCAATGAGTTCTTCAGGGGAAGCGTTTCTGAGGAAATGACTGCAAACTGAATTCTAGTCCTCCTCACCTCCACATTTGAAGGCAAGGACTGGAAGAATCCACAAAATACCTCTTTGTCTGCGTTTCTCTTCTATGCCGCATGCTGAACTATTTGTTTAGTCTTCATCTCCTTTGTGGAAGAGAGTGGTTAAATTCATGTAGATAAGATCTAAGGCATTAAACATTCCCTAAGAATCTAAAAGGCAGTGCTGTGCAGTGGTCTTGGGTTCTGGAGGCACAGTGCTTGGGCTGGAATCCTAACCCTGCCACTTCACAGGCTTGCTGTCAGGAGGAAATAACTTAATATATAAAAGGCCCTTATACATTATACATATAATCCTTACTTCGTGAAGCAGACTGTGTGGCCAGGCCCTGTGCGATGACTAGAGGTACAAAGAAAAACAAAATTACAAACAACTAAAGATAGTCATGCTTGTGAGAAGTCATAATCTAGACCCTACCAATGTATTCCAGTTAGAATGAAAACACATCAGTGGAAACAGATGGGTGGAGAAAAATTCACTTCTGAAAGCCTTTATTAAACAACCTGTGTATACGAAAGGTCTGCTGAGCTGAGCAAAATAATTTGCTTACTCTCCTCACCAAAAGATTACTTGCCTTTACCACCCTTTTAAATTTCAATACATTTTAACAAGGCAAACAGGGTAGATGCAAATTAATGACCCCTTGGACTAATCAAGTGCTTCAGAGCTTAGAAAGCACTTTCAATTCAGGTAATTCTTATAATTGCCAAAAATGCCTGCAAGGTTAATCAGAAGAGCAGGAGTTATTACAGTCATTTTACAGGTAAAGCAAGTGACAGAGAAGCCACTAAAGAGTGTTGGAGGGGTGTCTGGAAGGCCAAATCCACTCCCTCCCCTGTCCTCTCCTTCCACCCCCTATCCCTGGGCCCGAAGTCAATCGGTGTGGTTCCCTTCTGGGGTCTGCTCTCCCCAGTGCCCTTCCCAGCATAGCTTTTGAGTGTGTGCCAGGCTCTGTGCTAGACACTTTCCAGGTATTTTATATTTAATCTTCAAACCACACTACGAGATGAGAATTATTATTATCCTCATTTTACAGATGGGAAAACCAAGGCTTAAAAAGTTTATGTAACTTCCCCAAGCTCCCACAGCAGAAGAATAATGAAAAGGCAATCCAAGTCCAGGTCTACCTTCACCAGGCACCTGAGTATCTTCAGACTCACTGCACTGGACCCTTAATCCATGTCAAACAAGATGTGCTTTTCTCCCTGTTCACAGAGAGGGCCCCAAATCATTGGCAAGTCATAGGAAAGTCTTAAGTGGCTGCTTATTAATAACATTTTCAGTTTATATTAGGCCGCCTTTCATCCGGGGGAACTCAGCCAGCTCTGTACACAGAGAACCACTGAAACCCAGCCATCTCTGGTGTGGACGTGGGCCAGCTGGCAGGGGCATCCCTCAGGGGCTTCGCTTGGGGGATTCTGGCAGTGGCCACACCCTTCGCAACTTGACAGCGGCCCTTTAATATCTGTGCTGAAGGGCTTGAGGCAAAAACTTCCCAGAAATCCACGTTCCTCAGTGAATGAGGCCAAAGGCTCAGGGTGACCCCAGTGGACTCGGGAAGCGAAAGCGTCAAGAACTTGGGTGTTTACCAAATACCGATGCTGGAAGTAAAGCCCCTTGGTTTAGAACGAGTTAGACACAACAGGGAAAGACATTATTTTCAGAAGAGAACTGGCTTTAGTCAGGTCCAAGGGGAAACAAAACAAAACAAAACAAAATTCTCAGGGCTTCCCAGAGGGGGGAAAGGCAAAAAAGACAGGATGCTGGCTTCTCTTCTTCAAACGTGATCTATGGAATGGTTCCTGTGGTTTTGTCCTGAGCCACAACTAGTTTCCTCGTTCTGTAGCACTGAAAGGAAGGAGGGAAGTAAACAAAGAAATAACATTTTTGAGTTTCATGTTTTATTGGAAAGATGCTCTTGATGAACTTAATTTACATGGTCTACAGGAGTAAGCTTTTGAAACTACTTAAAAATTTGTTCTACTCAGAACTGTCGAGGTGATGGTTGAAGGATGTATGCATCTCCACTAGCTGCTTGGCATAGCTGACACACTAAACAACAGACCAGGCAATGGACTTCCTTGGCACACAAAAGAAGCTTAGTCATTTATTGATTACCTCGTCTCACCACCTCTACCTGTTGACTATCCTAGTCCAATTCAACATTATCTCCTGCCCTGGCTACCTCAATAGTCCTCTTCTTAATGCCCTGCTTCTACTCCCGGCTTGCTAGAATTTATTTTTCACCAGATGCTTATTTTAAAACAACGAAGATAACACTCAACACTCCTTAAAATCCTCCACTGGTTTTCCACAGCAATAAGAAATAGCAATTCCTTAGCCATGGCCTCTAAGGGCCAAATATTCCGGCCTTTTCCCCTCTCTCCAACTTCATTTTGCAATACCCCCCCCCCATCTTATCTAGCATGCTTCAGGCATAGTGGCCTTTTATTTGCCTGCTGAACTTGCCAAAGCCATTCCTCTTTTAGTGTTTTTCAGAGCCTGTTTCTTTATCTGGAATATTCTTCTTCTAGTTCTTCATGGGCTTACCTATTTTTCATTATTCATGTCATCACTCAGAAGTTACCTCTACCAAGGACTCTATAAAAATAGCCTGCCTTCCCTTCTCATTCACTCTCCATTTTATTAACCATAGCATTTTCTTTTCTGAGCATTTATCATTATCAGAAATTATCTTATTTGCATCTATTGTATGTTTTCCCTACTGTAGTGTTAAGTTCCGTAAGGTCAAGGACCTTATCATACATCTAGAACATACAATAAACATTTAATAAGTAGCTGTTTAAAATTTTGAATCCCTAATGCCCTGCCCAGAATCTAGTTTGGCAGTTCTCAACTAGTGGGCTATGAAAACTTTACTGGCATGCAAACAAGATATAATCAGTGTGCAAATTTCAATTTTATTTTTCTTGGAATCAGGGAAAAAGCATATTGTTACAATGACAAAAAAAATGTAGCATGTGATTCAATTACATGATGAGTAGTGCACCATCAAGACCACACTAAAGAAAGACTGCCTTTGTCTTTCATAAAAGGTACATAAAAGAGTAAGGCAGAGGTGAATATTTCACCACTGAGAGTGACTAAGAATCATGCCACCACTGTCGTGTAATTTATTATATTAGGCGTGTTGCAAAAGATACGATATTTGAAAGAATGTCGTCTGTTCAGGAAAGACCAAAAACCATGAGTCCAGGCCAAGGCAAAGGTTCAAAAAAATTGTTAAATTTTTAAATGAACAAGTATCTCTTCTTATTTCTGAGATGCAGAAAAAAGAAGAACTCATGTGGCTTTGGCCTCTGAGACACTAACTCTCAATTTACTCATCTATGAAATGGAAGAGGACCAGATAGATAATCCAAAAGGCTCATTATTATGAGATCCTGGGTCGTTAAGGAGAAAAGTGTCCAGTATCCACAGGGCAGAGTATTTTACAGTCCCACATTAACCTACAGAGGTTTCTCTGGACAAGTATACCACAATCACTCATCAACTTAGCAATTTTTAACATCTTGGGTGATCTGGATTCCTTAAAGAATTTGATGAAAGCTGGGATTCTCTCCCTAAAAAAAAATGAACACATACACATTCAAAGAAAATTGCACATTTAATTCGTGAAAGTTCATCAATCCTCCCTTGTCCTTTGGTGCTCAAGGATCCCAAGTTAGAAACATCTGGTTTGGATAAACAGTTAAGGGTAAAAGATCGACCCTGATACTTTTAAATCCCCCAGGGCCAAAAGACAATGCCTGGTATCTTGTAGATGGCTCCATGTATATTTTTCACTCTATGCAATGTTCTCTTAAAATTTCAAAACAATGCAAGCATACCGTAGTTGCCATTTAGGATGCTGAACCTTAGCAATTCAGTGGCACAGGATTTTTTTTTTAAGATTTATTTATTTATTTATTTCTCTCCCCTCCCGCCCCCCCCCCCCGCCCCCATTGTCTGTTCTCTGCATCTATTTTGCTGCGCCTTCTTCTTTGTCCGCTTCTGTTGTTGTCAGTGGCATGGGAATCTGTGTCTCTTTTTGTTGCGTCATCTTGTTGTGTCAGTTCTCCGTGTGTGCAGCGCCATTCCTGGGCAGGCTGCACTTTCTTTCGTGCTGGGCAGCTCTCCTTACGGGGCACACTCCTTGCGCGTGGGGCTCCCCTATGCGGGGGACACCCCTGCACAAGGGCGCACTCCTTGTGCGCATCAGCACTGCGCATGGGAGGGGCACAGGATTTTAAGCCATTTTTAAGCTTCGCAAGGGCAGACCAGATTGGTATTTAGGCAGCCAAACCGACAAAGTAAAAGGAACGCAGGTTCAAGCTTGTCTGATCAATTGAGCTCAGTGATTATGGTTATGTGGTTTTCACCTATTTGCCTTTCAGAAGCCGTTCTAGCAGGAACCCAAGCTCCTGTTGGTGAGAGAGGAACACATGAATTGTTCACTTTGCATTTTCACCCGGCTTCCTAACGAGGCAGGAGTGGCTTGACCTGCACAACAAGCATTGGAGAAGCGCATAGTTCCAATCAGTGGCAAGTTTCTAGTCTTGACAGGCTTTCCAGGTGACTTCTCACATGATGAATTCAATGCCAGTATCGGACTGAGGCACTGATTTAAAAGAACTCCTGAATCTCCATCGATGAGCTGTCAGAGTAAGGATTGTTGCTGAGTGCCGCGCAGGTGCTGGCCACCTAACAAATGTATGGATGCCCAGAGGTTGCCTACAGAAAACCGTTCACTGTTAAAACAGACGGTAAAGTAAGTATTCCTCTGGGAGCCTCAAGACAGGAAAGCTGGATAAAGACCCAACGTCACCAGCAATGAAAAGTAACAGAAGCCTTAAGAAAGGTCACCATTTAATCAGAACAACAGAAGTTGTTTCCTAGAGAAGAAAAAAACTATTAAAACCTTACTTTACCAAAAACTTCAACCGACTAAATCTTTTAATTAGCCTGTAGACTGTCTACTTTCTGAAAGAAGAAAAAATGACCAAAGTTATAGTAAGGGGAAAATAGAATTTCTTCTCAGCATGTCTTGGCAATTACATATTTACTATATAGAAAAGAGAATCAACTTCCGGAGTGTATCCAAGGGTAGAGAGAGCATTTTAATTAAATCTCCTGGGTCAACTATAACTAATTAATACAGGCTGTCTGGAGTGCTGTGTTGAGAAGGATTCTGAGGTTATGTCTGGGCTTGACAGAAAAGAGTATGATGGTCATTGGTGAGATCTGCACTGGATAAGAGAAGCTGGGGAGTGGTGATGCAGATACCAGGTATTTGCCAGACCAATCTAATGTTCTATGAGTGAAGTCCCATGGGTACACATTTGACTGAAAAATAATATACCCACTGAGGAACACTTCCTCTCTCATTCAAAGAAAAGCATCTGGGAGAATAACAAGGCAGAGTGAGTGATGAAAGCACCAGACATCCTGTTATCCTGCCACATCACAGCCTGATATCCAGTGAGGTGACAGATGTCAAACTCAGATGACCCTCAAAACCAATCTCCTATGATTTCCATACTTCTACGACAGGTGCACTGGGAATTCATGTTCGCAATAATAATTTACATGCCTGTCACATCCTGAATCACAAGATACACTCAGTTGGGCTAACCTTGCTCTTCACAGTAAAGCAGTAAAGTGGTCTGATACATTAAATCCAAATTTGCAAAAATAAGATAGAAAACAACTGGGATTTAATTCTATATAACCAGAAACTCAGTTTACCCAAAACTCCCATTTCTCTTAAGTAACACTTTTTTCCGAGTTGAACCATCCAACCAAGCATGGGTGTTTGCTCCCATGCTTATCAAAATTTCACAAAGCTTTTGATTTAATTTATATTACTTGGAAATACATTTTTTAATTAAAAACAATATAACTTCATGTGGGAAATATCTACCTCTTAAAATCTCAGGTACCCTAAATATCTCTATGTGTACATGTCATATAAATGAATTTATTAATATGGTATGCTTGTGCAGCGCAAACACAC
Source organism: Dasypus novemcinctus (assembly GCF_030445035.2). NCBI lineage: Eukaryota > Metazoa > Chordata > Mammalia > Cingulata > Dasypodidae > Dasypus > Dasypus novemcinctus. Next base: position 25,330,492 of record NC_080698.1, read on the forward strand.
AAAACACATAAGATAAGTTCCAAGATCTTTCACTACACATTGAACTTTACAAGGCACTGGAGCCAGAGAGTGTGAATTCAAATCCCAGCTCGGCCACTTACCAGCTGTGTGACCTTGGGCAAGTTATTTAACCTCTCTGCACTTAGTTTCTTTATCTCTAGAATACAGACAATTAGAGTCCCCACCTCATAAGGTTAGCATGAGGATTAAATAAGATACAATATATAAAATAATGAGCACAGGGTCTAGCATTTGGTAAGAGACATTAAATAGTAATAACTATTTTTATTACTTTGCAAATGGAGAAACTGAGTCACAGAGAGGCTAAGTGATTTCTTTGACTTTATTCAAATAAGAAATGACATATTTGGGACTAGAATATGGACCTTCTGAATTTAATCAAATTTTCTTTTTTCTGGAGCCCTCTATGCCTATGATAAATGTGGCTTAGAACCAGCAGCATCAGCATCACCAGGGAGCTTGTGAGAAATGCAGAAGCTGCATTTCAGCAACACTCCCAGATATATTCCCATTAAATTTGAGAAGCCTCTGTCTATGACACTCTGCAGGATGCCTGCATACATAACATAGCCCTGGAGAACTTCTGAGAGTGAATGAGCAACCCTGATTCACTGAGGGATGCACGGACCTCTCTCTTCACTAGTGTGAGACATCCAAAGGTCAGACGTTCTTCCAGGAAACTCCGAGTCATTCTCTGGAGGCCTACTGCTTCTCATATTCCAGCACATATTCACAACACAGAGAAGTCAGGTCCTGATGTTAAACCTGACCTTTCAGTTCCCTTCCCAAGAGCCGCCAACAGAGCAAACACACCCTTCAGTGATAAGGCCAAATTAATTTCTAAAGGTTCACACCCATCAAGGACAGTGCTGAAAGAGAACTTACAGATCATTTGAGTCAGCACTCTCATTTTATAGATGAAAGAACTGAGGCTCAGAAAGGAGAAACACCCTAGTAAAGACATACACGCCTCCTTAGAATCTCATGTGCATGCAACTGGGAATCAAGAATCAACAAGCTTGGCCCCTCTCTCCAGCTGGTTTGCCATAGCCTCAAGTATAGCCTAACACAATGTTACACGCTCACGTTAGCTCATCGAAGCTCACTCTAGTCCATCACAGCCTTCTTCATTGGTTTGGAGTCTACTCCTGAGCTCAGTGTATCTTACTGAATTTCAAACCAACCTCATACTTCCATTCTAAACTCAACATTCAAAGCTATGGTTGAAGAAGCCACTGTTTGGCTTTATCCCTGGCACATTCTCTTGACTGTTTCCAACTTTACCAAAAGATAACCCAAAGAATTTTAATTAAACTGCTAACTCAGGAGGTGTTTCTCAAATGAGAGGCCTATAGAGAAGATCTAGAGGGAAAAGAAGAAAAACATGATAGTAAACAGTTTAAGAATGCCTGGAATGGTTGACAAATCATGGTTCGGACTATGATTATCCTGGATTTGAATTCCAGCTTTCCCCTTTGCTCTCAGTGGAGCCTTGGGCAAGTGACTTACCCTCTAAAAGTCTTGATTTCTCAGTAATTAAATAGGGATGAGAATAGTTGGCTGTACCATTCTTGCAATAAGTATAAGCCAAGGTATGTAAGGCATCTTTTATGTCACTTGGCAAACAGCAGTGCTCAACATGTGATAGTTACTATTGTTTCTACACATACACATAAATACTAACACAGACTATATACAGACATATAGATGCCCAAAATATACACTTACATATATACTAACATATCATCATTATGATTCTGTAAAGGTAGAATGTATAGCTGTTTCTCAGTTGAATCCAGAACTTTCATGAACAAGCTTCTCTGAGGACTCACGACTCATAAATGGATGCCAAAAAAAAAAAAGCTGGAAAAATGGCATTATGCCCAGTTGAATGAAATGCTAAGAATTTCTGTCCCAGTTACTCTTAACCCTGAATGGGGCTGAATAATATTTATAAGTTTTTATTTATTTTTTTTAAGATTTTTTTATTTATTTCTCTTCCCTTCCCCCCACCCCGGTTGTCCTCTGTGTCTATTTGCTACGTCTTCTTCTATGTCCACTTCTGTTGTTGTTAGTGGCACAGGAATCTGTGTTTCTTTTTTGTTGCATCATCATGTTGTGTCAGCTCTCTCTGTGTGTGGCGCCATTCCTGGGCAGGTTGCACTTTCTTTCACGCTGGGTGGCTCTCCTTATGGGGCGCACTCCTTGCATGTGGGGCTCCCCTACGTGGGGGACACCCCTGCCTGGCACGGCACTCCTTGTGCGCATCAGCACTGCATATGGGCCAGCTCCACAAGGAGGCCCAGAGTTTGAACCGTGGACCTCCCATGTGGCAGACGGACGCCCTAACCACTGGGCCAAGTCTACCACCATAAGGTTTTATTTTAAAGAGCCAAGACGGTATGGAGGACCTGAGGTCAAAGGTGCTGTGAGAGGAAGGTGATGATTCCAATACGCACCTATCATCTGAGACAGGCAGGATGCTGGACTGTCAAGGTCAGCTCTGTTCCATATCCCAAGAAGTAAAGGTACCTGCCATCTCCACAGGGCCCAAGAGGTTTACACACAGCAGCTCAAATGCTCTGACCAGCAAAAAAGGGGGTAACAGAAATTGCCAATATTCCTTCCTCCTTCAGGCTCACTCTGCTGCTCTGAGAGAGAGTATAACTCAGGTAACATGCTTCCAAATGACGTCACACCTGAATGCCTTGGTGCATCCACACCAGCCTCTGATATTTCTGTACCTGTGCACTCTAGAATGGCATGTCTCATCTTCCACTTCAGGTCTCATATTTGAGTCTTGAGTTCGGTCAACAATTTTTACAGACCTTCTAGCCAATCGTGCCTGAAGCTTATCTTCTGTACCCATCAAAGAAAGTCAGGCTCATTTTGTACTTGAAATGTCCTCCTTTTAATTAATACACTTCTTTAAAATAGTCCATAGTGCTCTGGTGGAAAATATGCACTGTGGTAAGTCCCGAGTTTTAGGACTTAAAATGGCTGCACTTTGAGATCTGTCATACAGCTGGGCAAAGATGTTTCTAGATAAAGGGGAATAGAGGCTCTTGACGTCTGGGTTGTGATTTTACCCAAAGGGAGCTTTCAGTTGTGCATGTTCATGGTAGATTTGAGATTTCTCTGATATTCTCTGAGCTGCTTACCCAGTCTGTCCTCCCCTCTCTCCCTTCCTCCTATCTCCTACACACACCCACACACCCACATACCAGCCTTGCTTCATTCTCCCTCTGTCTTGTCCCCTGGGAAACAATGGAACATGCAAGCCTCCAGTTTTCCCTCTCCAAACAAAGATGTGTTCAACAACAGGCCAAAGGAAAAACAGTTTTGCCTATGACTAACTAGTCCCCAAGTGTCTTGGCTTGTAACCATTCACACTCACCAGCGGTCACGTGATTATGAGCACTGTCATCGTGAAAGGAGCAAATAGAGCCAACAGAAGGGCTTTAGTGGGTCTTCAAGCCCAATCCCACCCAGAATTCCTGTTTAAGGCCAGAGAACTTTGACTGTGTCTGAAGGCAACAGAGAAGGGAGCTCTGAATACATAGGTTTCTGTTGACTCAAGGCTGGCAGTGCAGTGGGGCAGTTAAGAGTCCTTCTCAAACTCAGAGCATTGGGAATCAATGCATAGCAGAAGCAGCTCTAGCCTGGGGACCAGATGTGTCACCAGCTGTGTGATCTGGGGTATATTATTTTACCTCCCTGGCCTTCAGTTTCCTCTGTCAAATGAGTGTTAAAACTCCTGCCCCCTGTTGTTCGCAAGGCTGGGATTCAATGGGAAATTTTAAACTCATAGGCACCAGGAGGAATAAAGAACATCCAATTCTCAGAAGGTACCAGGGTAGGGCAAGGGCATTAGAGCCATCATCTTCACAGCAGTCCAGGAGTTCAGGTGAATTTACCCTGAGTTTTCATATGAGGAAACCAACGTTTAGAGAGGCCATGTAACTCTCCCATGATCACATATTAATCAGGTTCCTGCTGGGCCATTATCAGTATATAAATGTTATTCTCCACGCAAAACACAAGTCTATTGAAGTTCGATTGCAAGCGGGAACTATCAATTCCCAATTCTGAGTTTCCCAGCTGAGAAAGAATTTTATGTCAGACCCTTTTGGCTCCTTTAAGTCACATTGGTCTTCCAGACCCATGCACTGGAGTTCCATTTCACCTAAATTAAAAAGAAAGACGTTGGGGAGAGAGGGGGAGCAGCTGTCAAATTGTATGACTGAAGCATGCTCTCCAACATGAAAGAGGAAGATCACAATCTGGGAAAGATGTATCAAGTCAGTAGACACACACACAAAGGGTAGAGGGGACTGGGGTATGGGTAGATGAAAGGCCTATAGTCTTTCCCCTAACCACCCAGCCATAAGGCAAAGCAACCCAATGGTGGCATAAGTTCGGCCTTAAAACTTCTAAAGAGCCACTGGCAGGTAGATCACATTTTCAAGGCCTCCATGGTTAGAGACGAAAATGCTAAGCGCTTGCACAGAAAAGAAAGGTCCTTTACATACAAAGTTGGAATGGAAGAAAAATCCAGAAATACATCAATTCCAAATTGGATCCTGCACCTTTCTACGTGTGATTTGTCAGCAGCCAAAACAGGAGGCTTTCTTTAAGGGTCCATGGGCCCCAGCTAGTGCTAAATGATTTTAACGATACCATCCAATCACTTTTGGTTCTGTAAAATAATAGTAGCCCTGGATAATAGATTTTGTTCTGTTAACTCAATCAACAGGGTGGAAAGCTCTTTTGAATAGGAATGGATTTGGATATTCCAGGGATTAGAGACGGCACTTTTTCAGCTAACACCTCTTTGCAGACAAATGGAAGCAAATATATTGCCTTTTCAGTGGACTCTTAGTTTTTGGCAACAATGCTCATAAATACAGCAATAAAAAGGTTGAACAACAACATACTAGCTAACATTTACTGAGTACCTGGCCAGGCACTGTGCTGAGCACTTTTCATTTGTCATCCATTTAATCAGACACCTACCCTGCCCACAGGTTCTATTGCTCTTCCCATTTTACAGATAAGGAATCAATGCCAAGAGAGTACCCTCAGCTCTTTTCTGAATCCAGAGTCCGAGCCCTTGGTAAACATCATTCCATCTTACCTCTAAGTTCCCTTCTCATCCCTTAAGCTTCCGTAAGTGCATCTTGCTTCCTGTTTCCTTTTCCACTTGCATTTTACAAACCTGCCATTTTAAACAATGCTATCTCACTATTTCTCACCTGCCCCTCGACTGTTTACAGACTGCGAAGACCAATGGAGCAAATCCATTTTAATTTTCACATTAAAAAAAAAAAAAAAGAATGCCTGAGCTGAAAGAGCATTTGGAGGAAAGGCAAAAACCTTCGCAAGCACTCAAGGAGGCACTGAAATCCAAATTTCCAAAATACGGTAATTCTGTCAAAGTTGTGACTTACTCTGGGGCCCACAGGGACACTCACCCCAACCCATCTGTGACAGCCATCAGCGGGCAGTAAGTCTTCTGGGGAGCAGGATTAGAGCAGCCAGATCAGTCTCCAGCAAGGAGGGAAGACTGCTTCGTTTAGTTTGTCTCACCGAGATGGTTCCAACCACTCAGGGAGAGACGCTGAAGCAGAACAAATCGCAGCCTCACGAGCTGCAGATTCGGAGCATGGCAGCCTAAGTCCACGCATTCTCGGCAAGCTGGGGCCCTCCGACTGTGGTCATGGACACATTGACACTGTAAGCAGAGCTCTCTCGCCTGAGTGTCTAAGTTACACGAGAGCCACGCGTGGACCGGCGGATGGCACGGCATCTGGTATGGATCACTTACCCTGGTGTGATTTGGCCCAGTCCAGATTATTTACGGTTCATACGTAAGGTCCTGTTGGACCCCAGCATACCCTGGGACCGCATAAACAAAGAGTTAACAGGATTAAAAAGTCTGTATTTCATCATCGCAAGACCTCCATGGCAGATTAGTGATGGTATGAGTGGTTTTGGAGAAGCCAAGAATGAAGGGAACCAACTATGAACGCTCCTCCAAGAAACCCAGTTTAGGGAACATGCTTCAGCTGGGCTGTGCAGTCATATTCTGGAGCTCTGTCACCATTTCTATTCTGAAAGCATTGGCTAAAATTAAACCTAAATAATTTGAGCACTGTTTTTTTTTTACATCGAAATCTCAGCTAAGCCCTAGTTCCTCGCGGCTCCTAATGGTTTCTGACATCCTGGGCTGAAAGACTCCACTGGGCAGGGACATTGTCAGACATTTGTTTTTTTCACCCTCTTGCCCTTGATTATTTTTTAAAAGAAAGCTATACTTCCGTAAATAATATTTTAGATAAAGCTCTTTCTTAAGCACCAAGACTTAAGCGATTCTTTAGGACCCCCTACAGTTGTGACATATCCCTTTGCAATAGCGCTTTCCAACAAGCCCAGAGGAGGCAAACTGCACCGGAGGGCCACTGAAATGCCACCTGGCCCAGATATCGTAGCCCCAATGTCCTCCCCCAAAGCAAAGCCTCTAGATCCAGCTTTCACGTTCTCCCTAGAAAAATGCGCTGTTGTTTCCATTTGTGAATTACAGCAAATTTCTTACCCACCTCCGGGGAGGACGAAATGCCCAGGCTCAGGGGATGCTTCCAGCAGATCTGAGCTTACCAACTGCCCCAGTTCACTTTCTCCCTGGATCTGGCTTCTAAGAACGCAAGCAGGACTGCAGGCAGCGAGAGCATCTTGTCAAAACCCTTCTCAGAATCCGGAGCTTTCCCGGGAGCAGGCTCCCACCCGCGCTGTTCTGCCTTCGCTCCTGGAAAACAGCATTGCTGGATGGAGACCCTGCTGGGGAATCCACCGAGCAGGGGGACAAGTAGGACTTCCACCCTTCCTCTGGATCTGCCTGAGAGCTCCGATCGCCTTCCTGAGAACCCCAGTTTCGTTTTAACTCCCCAGCTTCCCGACTATCCGAAAGAAGTCACAGACCCCAGTCTTGGCGTCACCAGCTGATCCGGAGCCAGACCCAGGGCGACCAGCCAGCTTCTCGCCGAGCCCGCGACACTGAACCAGGAAACGTGCGGCTCAGCCAAGAAATAATAATAATAACTGTCGGCCGCGCTGCTCGGGGAGCCGGAGAAGTCGCTGTTGCAGTGCTCGCATCCTCTGCATGCTAATGACGCCGTGATGTCAGCAAGTCAGTCACAGCATCTGGACCTTCCGGGCCCTGCTGCCCAGCGCGGAGATTTATTTACATGTAAATTAGCCTCGCCTTCCAAATCAATAATCCCGGGGGCAGGGAGAGGGGGAAGAAAGCCTTTGCTGGATACTGGCGGCCCTAGCTACGCAATCCTCAAATGAATTAAAAAAAAAAATCACATCTAATGAGAGGTTTTAAAAATACACGCCTCTTTTTTCTTTTTAAGGCTGTGCTCTTCTGTGCCAGGATCAGGTCTGGGCACAGTTATCAACCTGAGCGCCTGCTTCAGATTAAATGCCTGCCTGCCGCACCGACGCGGGAGGGAAATCATAGCTCGGCCCCCCGCCCAAAGCTGTGTCAAGCCTCCAAATGCCTCGACTTGGTTTTTCTTTCTTTTCTCTCGTCAACTTTCATTTTACAAGGTGTCGGTGGCTTGTTGGCTGGGACTACGTCACCTTTGAGTTTTTGTGCAGCCCCAAAGTAAAACACTACTAACTGCTTTCCTCCCATGCTTGGGTGATGAATTAGTCACCCGCCAACTCCTTACCCCAATTCCAAGTAAGCATGGAAGATTACAAAGAATAAAGCTGCCCGGGGGCATCTGTGATCCTTAGAGAGGAGCCTTTCCATCTCCATTTTACAGATTAAGAAACTGAGGCTTTGAGTGGAGAACTGACTTTTCCAATGGAAATCTCAGCAAAGGATGGGCAAGAACCCACGTTTCCTGGACTTTAGGCTGGGGCTTTCTTAAATACCTTTGGATCCCTGACTCCAATTCTATGCGTTATAAAAGGGTCTCTGTAAGCAATCTGGAAGAACTCTCGAGTCGCACAGCCCTAGGTTCGAATCCTGACCCTGCTTCCTGCTAGCAGTGTGTCCTGGGACACGTAACTTAATCTTCGGGGTCTTCAGTTTCCTCACGGGCACCATTCACTCAGGCTGTACGTATTTACTGAGCAGATACTATGTGCCAGGCACTGTTCTAGGGACTGGGGAGAGATGCAGCATTTACTCTTGTGGACCTTATGTTCTACTGCACGAAAAGAAAGCAAAACTATCTACTGGGAACTATGGTGAAGTGCAACACAATGTGACACACACTGTTATTTCTGATATTTTGGATGAAGTCAGAAAAATATTCATCAAGGCTTTCTTTTTCCACTAAGATGACCATGTTTCTATCCTCTCAGTACTTCCATCTTTTATTTTTAAAATCAATTGTTCTTTCAATGCTATCTGTGCAGCACGCTGGGCCAAATAAGAGAAGCAAAGCCAATATTCCAGACTCTGTGCCAATGATAAAGAAGTGGTGGAATGAATGCTGAGGGTGCGGGAGGGCGAGGGAGGGCGAGGGTGGGCTGGGGAGGGGCTGGGGAGAGCGGTGTATCCATCATCCGCAGAGGCGTCCCAGAGGACAAAGCAGCCAGCACAGCTCCTTGCCCACACTCCCCTGCCTCAAGAGCCCACTCTGATGAGCTCTGCCCTTCCAGCTGGAGTTCCTGAAGCTTCAAATGAATTTCTTTGTTGGATGTGGAGAAGTTAAATTACATCTTTTGTTATATGTAATTGTATTAATAATGCTTAATAACTTCTTTCAGAATGCTCCTCTCTAGTTCACAGAAGACTTTTCATGGTGAAAATCATGGGACCTGGAATAACTTTTCACTAACAGAAAGAGAATACAAGAGAATGAGTAATACGCTGCATTAGGTCTCCACATAACTCAGAGATCCTAGGGGAGGAGCTGGTTCCCCCAGACTCCAAAGTCTATTAAAAAAACACAACAGTCTAGGGCCACCAGTGGCCAGGTAGAAGCAGTGGCATCCTACCGCAGTTTCTTCATCTGAAGATGGGCACACTCCTCTCTGATCTACTTATTATCAGGATGACCATATGGAAATGATGGGAAACAATTTACAGGTGATTGACAATGAAGAGGAAAGGTGGAATACAGAAAGTGAAGAGATCTAATCTGGAGTAGAAATGACACACGATTACCAACTTCGTAAGGGTAACTTCATAATGGTTGCCAGGGGTTCCTCTGACACTTGCCAGTTCTATGATTTGGGGCCTGCAGTTTCATTGAAACATGGGGACAATAATAGCTCATGCCCACCCTCCCGGGGCTGTTGTATGGATCAAAGAGAACTAATGTGAAACCCTTAGCATTGTGCCTAGCACCTAGCAAACACGCAATAAACGCTAGCTATTGGTAGTAGAAGTAATGATGCTACTTTCACTGTTAAACTTTGGAACTAATAAGTAAACTGACCAGAGGGGGCAAGGAAGTGGGTACAGGGAAGACTGCAAAAGCACCCCCTTCCTAGGGCATAATTTGAAGTTCCACCTATGTGAGCGAGCTGGTGACATGCTCTTTCCTACATGATACAACACAAAATCTTTGCAGTTGCTATGAAACTAGGTAAGAAAACAATAAAGACAACCAAGAGGCACCAAGGGGAGCTCCTCTGCAGCTGTCAAGAGGGCACAACTACTATTTCTGCAATGTATGGATGTTATCTCCATTCATTCATGGAGCCGTTCAGCATTAAATGAGCTCCTACTATTTTGCCAGTCATTGTGTTAGGCCTTAGGGCCATCACGGTGGTTGAGACAGACATGAGCCCTGTTTAAAAAGAGCTTGAAAATGAGAGGGCAGGGTGGGGGGCGGGGGGGAGGGGAGAGAAACAAATAAATCTTTAAAAAAAAAAAAGAAAATGAGAGGGAAGGGCATTTACAGTAGATTAAGCAAGAAATTAGAGTAGAATGTGATACATGTTAGGATAGGGTGCAAGTAGAGTCCCTGGAAGTCTGTTGTGAGGAGAGGGACATGTAAAAGTGCCTCCCCTAAGTCCATCGAACTCCACGTGGTCTGTGAGTGTGGATCAGTGGCAAGGAGGCTGGAAGCCAAAGCATCACCTTTGCAGAGATTATTAAAATTTAAAAATCCAAGCATCGATAATTCTTTATGACAATCACCTTCATCCTGGAGACCACTCTATTGAGGACTTTTGGAAAATATGGTGCTAGGTATTAGACAAGGTGAGGCAACACCTACTTCAGAAATTTCAGAAGGCTCGTAAATAGGGACAAAATTCATACAGTTTTTACAAACTCAGAGTAAAATTCTACATCCCTGACAGTAAACCTTACGCCAGTGGGGGTGGAGAGGGACAAGCAATATACATAAGGCCCTTCATCAAGTATTTATAGAGGATATATGAAACGCAGGGCACTCTTGCTGGGAGACCAAAGCGGATGCAACTGTTGACCTTCAGAACTTCCTGTTTAAGGGGAATGATGTGTCATTTATATAAATGGCTGCAACTGTCTACATGCAATGTATGGGAAGAGTGTAAGGAGAACAAGACTGATTGTGGCTGAGGTGATCAGGCATCAAGAAGAGTGTGATCTAAGTCAGGCCTCCAGATCAAATTTTAGTGGCAAGAAGTGTTCTAGACAAGCAGATGAGCATGCATACGAGGGGAAAGTATCCACACAAATGTGGACTTAAGAGACCCGTGAGGGCACAAAACAGCTCAGCAGCAGCAGCGCAACCCTGGCAGGCCCTGACAAAGAGGCAGTTACGTGCATGGCGGAAAATCCAATCATCTTTCCACTCTACCAGCATTCGTCAGACTTTTACTGGAGGATTACGGGGAAAGGTTAAGCGAATCGCTGCTGGTTAGCTTACAGCAGAGAAGGTTGAGTGATGACAAGGTCTGTGGCCCTTCTTGAGCAGAGCTTCTTAAGCAGGGGTCTGGGAGCTTAAATTGAAATTCAAAAAAAACATTATTCTTGAGGGGACGTGTTGGTGCAGGTGTGACACATTTATTAAATAATACACAGTATAATGTGGACTTAGGGTTCATGGTTTACAACTAGCAAAGGGGTCCGTGGAACAAAAAAGGTTAAGAACCAACTGCTCTAGAGGAAGCACTTTAATGAGAAAGATCCTAATGAACAATTTTAAAAATCTCTATTTGCACAGGCATAAAATAAGGAGTGGGTTTTAACTAACTAAAGAGGGAAATCACTTGGACCTATGGAGGACTCGTGACTATTAAGATGATTCAAACGGGCACCTGCCATTCAGAGAAACGGCAGCATCTTGATCAGACTTCAAAAAGATAAAGACCAGTCCCAGTTCTAGCTGGTTTAGATTAGCACCTTCTGGCCCTGCTATTGTGAAATGACAATTACTATAAGGGATACTGCCAGAGTTTCAAATCATCTACTTAACAAAGTTTATTTTTTTAAAATGTATCTGTGTGTGTATGTGTAGGCAGAGTAAGCCATTCAAGAGTGGTTCTGCAACAAAAGGACAAATATTGTCTGGTCTAACTAATATGAACTAAATATGATAGTAAACTCACAGAGGTAAACTCTAGAATATAGGTTACTAGGAGATAAAATGTAGGTTGAGAATGGGAGCTGATGCTTAAAAATATGTAGAATTTTTAAATAAGGTTTATTGGAAAAGTGTGGAAATGAATAGAGTTGATGGTAACATGTTATAGTGAGTATAACACTGCTGATTTATCAATATGATTTATGTCTGTGGGCATAAATGTCAATTGAAAAGAAGGTAGAGGCTAATCTAGGGACTGTACAACAGTGATTTCAGTGGTGGATGAGGAATGCGGTTTACAGTATAAATATAAGAGTGTTCTGCTTTACAAAATGTTAAGAATACATGGGAAAATTACAACTAATGTAATATGTCAACGATAGTTAATAGTAATATTGTAATCTTTCTGCAGCAATGGCAAAGCAGATATATCAATTTTAAGGGACAATAGGGGAGAATAAGGGAGTATGGGATTTTTCCTTTTGAAGTAATGAAAATGTTCTAAAATTGAAGTGATGACAGCAAAACTCTATGATGAAAATGAGAGCCATTCAGTGCACACTTTGGAAGGATTGTACAAGGCATGGGGTTGTATAACAGTGAATTCTGTAGTGGAAGATGGACTGTGGCTAACAGGACAAATACGACAACATTCTCTCATGAACTGTAACAAATACATAATATTAAAATGTAGTAACAATTGGGTGGGTTCTAAGACTATGGCTATAGCTAGTGATATTTTGACGATGCTCTTTCATAGTTTGTAACACGTTTTACAGCAATGCAAAGTGTTAGTGGTGGGGTGATGTATGGGAACCCTGTATAATGTTATGCATGTTTGTTTTGTAAGTTCACAACTTTTACTGTACAATTATTTATGTATGATGTTCATGTATAATTGATATTCTTCAACAAAATTTTCTTAAATGGAAAAAGTTTTAATTTAAATAGAAATTAAAACACATAAGGTGCTATGCTTTAGGGCTTTAATATAAGGGAATTTAAGTGTGAATTTTATCAAAAATAAAAGTAGAAGTGTCAGATGGAAAAAAAAAGAGTGACTTGGTGATATTTAGATTTCAAAGCCCAGTAAATTTTTAAAAAATTAAGGGAAGATGGGAAGAGTCACTGGGCTCCCATCTACCATATGGGATGTCCTGGCTTCAGTTCCCGGGGCCTCCTGGTGAAGGTGGGCTGGCTCGTGTGCAAGGCTGGTACAAAATGATGATGCAACAAAAGAGAGACATGGAGGAAAGACGATGAGAGACTCAACAAACAAGGAAGTTGAGATGGCTCAAGCGACTGAGTGCCTCTTTCCCATGTTGGAAGGTCCTGGGATCGGGTTCTGGTGCCTCCTAAAGAGAAGACGAGAAGACAAGCAGACACAGAAGAATGCAAAGCAAATGGACACAGAGAACAAAGAGCGAGCACAAGTGGTTGGGGGAATCAAAAAAAGTTAAGGGAGGAAGGTGACCTAGAATTGTCATATAAATTGGATTAGGTAGGCTTATGATGCGGTAACAAATAATGGTGGAAATCTCAGGAGCTTAACACAACAAAGGTAGATTTCTTACTCAAGCCAAGTCAGCTGATCTAGCAGCTCTCTAGGTACCTCCTCCAAGCAGCAACTCAGGGACCTGGTCTGCTTCCTTCCTTGTCTCAATACATAATTTCCAGGTTATAGCAACAGAAGATGAGAGAAGCTAAGTGCTTCATTTTAGAGGTGAAAGTCATGACTCCCATTGGTCAAGCTAGTCCTATGACCTCACCCAACTGTAGGTGGGGCTGGGAATTGTACATCCAGGAAGAGGAGGAGAAACAGATAATGGTGAGCCCTGGTAATGTTTACCACAGTTGTCAATTTTTATTTTTGCCAAATAGAGCTGTTTAAAAAAATTAACATCTATTAGACCCATAATGTTTTAAAACAAAGAGGTGCTTAACATTTTAAAAAACCCATGTAGCCCTATGGTGGACACTAGAACTCAAGGTTGACTCCCTCTAACCCCAGAAGGGAGAACACAAAGAAAATATTCTAGACTTTTACTGACTTTCAAGCAACAATACCCAACCTGAGTAACCAAACAGAAAATAAATGTATGAAATATATAATGCTTCTACAGTATGGGTAAAGATGTATATAGCATCTATAAAGGTGGAGCTACCTTCATATAAAAGAAATGCTAAAGAGATACTCAATAGTTTCTGACCACTTTTCCAGTTCTGATTTATAATTTGCCTCCCACAATAGGTATATTATTGTAAAAGAAAAAGCATGGAAGAAAGATCCAAATTCAAACCTGGATTCCATAGCTTCCTGGTTATATCATCTTGGTGGTGACTATCAATGACCTCTCTAAGACTCAGTTTATGCATCCATAAAAATGGAGATACTTATCTACCAAAGGCTTTGGGGGGATTAGTCAAGTTAGGTATATAGCTTATCTTGTAGAGAACCTACCATATAAACAGATGTTAAAGCAATATTAGTGCCTGCTTGGTTAATAAAGAAGAGAGCAGGAAGAAGAGCTGCAGCCATAAATAATAAAACTGCTCACAATAAAGATAAAGATGACAGCCCAGCCAATTTTTGAGCCTTCCTTCTTGACTATTTGTATAAGATTCCATGTCAAAAATACTGTTCATATCATGAACAGAAATTTCTCTATCTTGTGAAAAATAATCTGGTATGCTTTAAATCTAGAAAAAGGCCTTTTTCCATCAATTTGAATCTTCCATATTTCATACATTTTAATTATTCCTGGTCCCAATAATCAAATGCACGAAGTGTTAACTCAGTCTTTTATCCCCCTTTTAATTACCTTAATTAAAATGAGAAATAAGGACAAGCTAGACTGCAAATCAAAATGAAAGACTGCTGAAGATTCTGCTTCCTACCAAAAAAAAAAAAAGATTAAAAATTGCATCAATGATATAAATATGTTTACCATTACACATTTCCATGAAAATATTGTTAAATTGACATGATGAGTTAGCAAACATCAGTTTTGTTTTAGGCAAAGAAATCTGCATTTATTATGGCAGCTTTTTGTAATTACTAATCTCCATTAAACGGCTGAGCAGAAACCTGAATTTTTTACTATGTCAAGGTCCAGGAGAACAAGCAAGAATTGCACAGGGATGCTTTGGTTTCCCAGCCCTAAATGCAGGCACTTGGGCTTCTATATGCTTTTCCTGGGAGATAACATTGGAAAATGGAAAGACAGCCTAAAAAAAACCCCTGGAAAACCCTCTGCCTCATAAAGTAGCAAACTGGCAGCAAAGACTTGCCCTGGGAAAATTATCCTGGAAGACAAAATATCACAGATGTACAAAGTGACACATTATTTTTCTCAAGGAATGGGAAGGACTTTTGTGCCAGGTGTTTTGTATATTTTATTTCATTTAGTCCTCCCCATGATCCTAAAATGCAGCTTTAATTATTCTCCACAGTATAAAGATGATGATGACGCTGAGGTTTAAAGAAGATAAAAGCATGACTCAAAGACCGCTAGTTAAGTAGAAGAGCTGAGACTGGGTCCTGGGTCTGATAACAAAACTCATATTCCTTCCTCTAATTCAGAGGTTCTCAACCATCCTCTCAAAAACCAAGTATATCTCAAGCAGGGTGTAATATATTAGAATTATTAAAAAGAGAAAAACATAGAAGGTTCTCTGGCCCTCTAGTTTGGATTGATTCCTATGTACGAAACTCACAGTATTGCTCTTTTCCTTGAGAACTTTCTGTCTTGGTTCAGAATTCTTCATCCTTGGTTAGTGATTAAGATCCTTGGTTAAAATTTCTGATTACGTGGTTAAAATCTCTCTCTTTCTCTCTCTAAATAGACCTTATACTCTTCGCGGGCTGAGCCCATGCCTTTGTAGGCATCATTCTATTTCAATTGCCTAGCACAGTACTTAGTCACCTGGAGGCTAATGAGTATTTGTTGAATGAATAAAACATTTTATAGTGATTTTTCTCACCTAGAAATTAGAGGAAATTCAGAATTACATCTGGAAGAAGGGCTCTCTGCTCATATGCATTCCAGCATGCTTTTGTGAATGGGAAAGAAAAGGTTGGTGCTATCTCTCGGATATGCTTCTTTAGATTGGCTTCCAGGATGCCATATGCTTCTGGCTTCCTTCGATCCTTTGGCTGTTCCTTCTCAATCTCTTTTGCTGGTTGTATTAGTCAGCCAAAGGGGTGCTGTTGCAAAATACCAGAGATCTGTTGGCTTTTATAAAGGGTCTTTATTTGGGGTAGAAGCTTACAGTCACATGGCCATAAAGCATAAGTTACGTCCCAAAGTCTGTTTCCTTGTGTTGAAGTAAGATGGCTGCCAACATCTGCAAAGGTTCAGCCTTTCTCTTCCTCTTAAGGCTCTGTGGTCCCAGCTTCTTCCAATATCAACTGTAGGCTGGGATAAGTCTCATCTCTCTCCTGGGGCTCGTTTCTCTCCAGGCATGGCTGTGCTGCTTGCTCTACAAGGCCAGCTGTGACCTATCAGGCTAATCACTCATCTCTCTTCCCAGGGTCTGTTATGTCTAATGGAACCTTCTTTCCTTCCTCACATATCTGTTTCTCTTTGTTTACTTCCCAGGCTCCAGAATCAAAACTCCAAACTCTGTTTTCTGCCATGTCTTTTCTCCTACTGATGTGGCCCAATAAAAGCTTTAATCTTAATTTAATCAAGTAAAAGTGAAACCTCTGAATTCAATACAATCTAATGTACCCAGAGGGACAGACCAATTTGCAAACACAGTCCAATACCTATTTTTGGAATTCATAAATAATACCAAACTTTTACACTGGTGCATCTTCATCTCCCCAAAAGCTAAACAGGGGAGAAGCCCAGAGCTCAGTCCTGGAACCTCTACTTTTTTCTATCCACATTCACACCTTTGATCTGGCCCAGGGTTTTAAATCCCATCTCTGCTCTGACAACTCCACACAGGATCTTTTCCACCGACTCAACACTTACATATCCACCTGCCTACATCTCTTCTACACAAGAATGTCTAAAATGGCTTCTCAAATTAACATGATCAGAACTCAGTTCTGCATGTCCCACTCACAACCCAAATCTGTTCCATCTGCATTCTTCCCAATCCAGTGAAGGGGAATTCCATCCTTCC
The DNA here is from genome assembly GCF_030445035.2 of Dasypus novemcinctus. Lineage (NCBI taxonomy): Eukaryota > Metazoa > Chordata > Mammalia > Cingulata > Dasypodidae > Dasypus > Dasypus novemcinctus. Next base: position 25,347,189 of record NC_080698.1, read on the forward strand.
AGTGGTTACCAACAAATGCCTTTGAGTCATTCTTGACTCCTTTCTTCCTCTCACCCCCCATCTGTCCATATAATCAAGTCGTCAGCAAACTCTGTCCCATGGGCCAAATCTGGTCTGCTGTTCATGTTTTTGCAAATACAGTTTTATTAAAATGCAGCCATGCCCATTCACTCACCCTTAACTTCTCTGATATCATCTGCTTCTTGTCCATGGTTGTACTCATGCTACAAGAGCCTTCTTGATTTCACTGCAAACACCATGGTCTCCACACTGTTCCTCAAACATGCCAGGAACATGCTTCCCTCCATGTTCTTTGCACTAGCTCTTCCCTCAGTCTGAACTGTTCCTCCTGCAGATGGTGTTGTAGCTCACTCTCTCATGTCCTTTAAGTCCTTCGACAATGTCACCTCAGTGAGGACCTTTCCATCCTTCCTCTCACATTCCTGATATGGCCAAACCTTGTTCCTGCTTTACTTTTCTCCTGAGCACTTAGCATTCTTCCTTTTTAAAAAAAAAAAAAAAAGCTTTGAGGTATAATTTACACATTATACAGTTCAACCATTTGAAATGTACAATTCGATGACTTTTACTATATTTCCAGAGTTGTGCAACCCTCACCATAATCAAATTTTAAAATATGTTCACTAACCAAGTCCTAGACAACCACTCATCTACTTTTTGCCTCTATAGACTTGTGGTTTTTAAAGTTATTTCTAATAAATGGAATCATGCAATATGTGGTCCTTTGTGAATGGTTTCTTTTGCTTAGCGTAACACTCTCAAGGTTCATCAAAGCTGAGGTATGTATCACTACTTCATTTTTTTAAATTGTTGAATACTTTTCCACTGTATGGATGTACATTTTAATCACTCATTCATCAACTGATGGATATTTGGTCTGATTCCACTTTTTGAGTATTATCAATAATGCTGCTATACATTTTATATGTTTTTGAGTGGATGTCTGTTTTCATTTTCTTGGGTATGTGTTTCTCACAAGTATGTTTTTTACTGGATGTGTGCTTTCATTTTTCCACCTAGAATGGAATTGCTCCTGGGTTATATGGAATTCTATGTTTACCATTTTAGGGAACTACCAAACTGTTTTACAAAGTGGCTGTACCATTTTACATTCCCAATGGCAATATATGAAGATATCCATTTCTTCACATCCTTTCCAACATTTGTTATTGTCTATCTTTTTTATTATAGCCATTAAGTGATGTGAAGTAGTATCTCATAATTTCATTTCCATTTCCCTAATGACAATGATGTTGAGCACCTTTTCATGGGCCTACTGAATATTTATAAATCTTATCTGGAAAATGTACATTTGGATCCTTTGCCTGTGTTTTAATTGGATATTGATCTTTTTTATTACTGTGTTATAAGAAATCTTTATATATTCTTGAAATAAGTCCAGTATCAGATATATGATTTACAAATATTTTCTCCTATTGTGGGCTGCCTTTTCACTTTCTTGAGAGTGTCCTTTTAAGTACAAATGATAATCTGATGAATTCCAATTTATATTTATATATTTTTTAATCTTGTCCTTCGTTCTGATTTAAGAGCATCCATCTAGAACTTTTTGCCAGGACTGCAAAATTAGTTGTTAATTTTTTAAAAAAATAAATATTTTGACTAGATATGTGTGAGTGAGGATTTCTTTGCATTTACCTACTTGGAGTGCATTAACCTTCTTGAATGTGCAGACAGTTTTCATCAGATTTGGGAAGTTTTCAACCAGTATTTCTTTACTCTTTCTCCTCTTCTTCTGGTATTCCTATTGTGAATGCTGATAAACTTAATGTTTGTCCCACATTTCTCGAAGGATCTGCTCAATTTTCTTCATTCTTTTTTTCTCTGTTCTTCAGATTACGTAATCTTTATTGATCTATCTTTAAGTTTCTCCACCAGCTTAAATCTACTGTTGAGCCCCTCTAATTGAATTTTCAATTTCAGTTATTATACTTATCAACTCCAAAATTTCCATTTCTAACCATTGTTTTTAATAATTACTATCTCTTTATTGGTATTTTCTATTTGATGAGACATTGTTATCAGGTTTTCCTTTAATTCTTTGGTCATTCGCTTCCTCTATTGCTTTGAACTCTTTGTTTGCTAAGTCCAACATCTGGGCCCCTTCACAGGCAGTCTCTTTTTGCCCATATTGCTTTTTTGTGTGTATGAGTCACACCTTCCTATTTAAATGTTTCATATTTTTTGTTGTTGTTGAAAACTGGACATTTTAGATAACACATTGTAGCAGTTCTGGATACTGACTTACTCTTCCTGCTACTTCTGTGGTTATTTTTTTAAACTATTAAGTACTTTTTATTAGAAAAGTTGTAGACTCAGAAAAATCATGCAGAAAATACAAAGTTCCCATATACTTGACACCCCACACAGTTTTTTCCCAATTAACACTACCATGGTACCTTTGTTAGAAGTGATGAAACACTATTATAAGTATACTATTAACTATATTCCCAGTGTGCATTAAAGTTCACTGTTTATGTTATACAATCATATTTTTTTAACTTTTTATTTTGACATATGTTTAAACTTATAAGACAGTTAACAAAAATAATAAAAAATGTGGTTATTGTTTACTTGTCTGTTTAGTATCCGGCTAGGCAAGTTCAGTGAAGTCTGTTTTCCCTGCAATATGCAGCCTCTGATGTTGCTTCTCAGAGGGTGCAGCCTTGGTCATGGGTGCAGTCTCCCAGAGTACCCGAGCTGGTGTGTCCCATTGGCACAGTACCCAGCTGTTAGCCTCCACTAATTGCTAGCTAATTGTTCTATTGTTTATGACAAGGACCCGGGGCATAAATTGCTCCACAGTCTGATCTGTAGTGATTAAAGTAGGGCCCTTTTGCAGAGCAGGGTGTTGCCAGTCATTGAGGCTGCTCCTACCAGGGTGAAATCATAGCCCTAGAATAGAATGGGAGCTAGAGAGAGTTGTGGCTCAAATATCATAGTCATAGAATAGACTCTCAGTGTTCTTACTGAGATTTGGTAGATTTTTCTTTTTAATAGATGTTTCTCCATTTACTACATGCCCTTAAGAAAATTTCCAGAGACCTCAATTGGTTGGTTTTTTGAGTGTGTGTGTGCTTTTTCTGTTTTTGTTTTTTTTGGTTCTTTTGTCTTATTTTTACAATTTTCAACAAAGGCTTGTTTCACTGGGGAGGCAGTCCATTACACTCTTTCACAATGCCATTCTGGAAGTTGATGCACCAAACTTAGCGTGCTTAAACCAACAGATGTTTTATTTTTTTATAGTCTGTTTCCCTGTGCAGTCCTAGAATGTATGTTCCAGTAGATCCAGAGCTTTCGTCAATTTCACTCTGCTCTATCTCAGAGACCAGAACTTTGCCTGGCATAGAGAAGGACCTCAATAAATATGGGTTGAATGAATGAATGAACAGGCAGAAAAGCACCCACGACCCACAGCCTATCCTATGTATGCCATGGCTGAACATAAATTGCCATAGTTAATCATCTATTCACGGTTGTGACAATTATGAATAAATAATTGCAGTCCTTCATTTCCAAATAACTTTTTTTTTTTTTTCAATTTCCTTAGAAGCTCATCACAGCCCTGGGAGACTGTCACACCTGTGAATGTCAGCAGACACTTGATTGATGCGGAAAAAGGAATGAGAAGCACAGCTATGACATACATCCCCGTGCCTCCCATGCTGAATTCTGCATCTGTTCATTTTAATCTTAAATATTCCTTAATGCCTATAAATGGCCTGCTACAAAGGACAACTAACTTAGCTTGGCTTGAAAGTTAGTCCTGTTATAACAGAACTAGACCTGGAATTGGAACCAGGAAGTGTGTGTTTGAATCTGGGCTCTGGCTCTCACAGTCTGTGTGACACTGGGCAAGTTACTTAGCCTCATTGTTTTCACAAAGCACTTAGCTTGGTGTTAGACACACCAGGAGCATTCAGTAAGTGTTAGGTACTGAGCTACAATACAATAAATGAACCTAAAAGGGTTCTTTCCAATTCTATTCAACCTACCAAATTATATCCAATCAGACTGCTATATGCTCCTTAAGTTCCAACAGAATCTCATTTTCATAGAAAGATATCTTATTATTAGCTGTAAAACAGTAACCACAGATCTGCCTGCCCACCCATCCCATCTGTGCTGCTTATGAGGGCAAGTACCCATGAAGGTAGATTATCTACATGCATTGTGCTCCCTTCTTAGAACTGCTGAACTAAGTCTTCCTGGACTCCTGGGCTTAGCAAAAGCCCCATCATTGTTTCTGCTCTTGCTCTCATTCATCATTCTACTGCTCTAGGCCTATGGCTCTTCCTCTTCAACCCCCGGCTAAATCAAATCCTTAGGACAGCCCTGGACATCTGCCTGATGACCGCCATCTTCCTCAGGGCCGGAACTTCCTCAGATACAGCTGCTCCTCTTGAAGATGGTCTCCCAGCCACCATCTCAGGAGAGGACCAGGCCAAAGCAGGGCCCAAACTATAGACCTTGGAACTCCAGCCCAAGATGAGCAGCAGGAGAGGTTTAATTATGCTGGTAGGACCAGGGCCTAATGTGTAGGTTCTGAACCCCCGAGAGACCCCAGTGAGAAAAGAGTGGGAGAAGAGTTCCCTCGTTGCCAGGGAATCTGGATAACAGGCTGCCTGCCAGGTGGGAGGTGGTGTAAGGGGGAATCTTGACTGTGCCTGTTACTATTAGCTGTGCAAACTAGGAGAAGTCTGGGCCTCATACAATAGTCTCTGCCTCTTCAACTTACTGGGTTATATGAGATAATGCAGGTAAAACTGCCAAGCCCACAGCAGGCGCTCAATAAATGTTTATCGAGTCTGCATGTAAACACACCATCAATCTTGCTCTGTAAGTGGGGGCCTGAAGCCCTGAGATCTGAGTGGCCGTCGACAGCCCACCCAGCTGCACTCTTCCCCCACCAGGGGCCGCGCAGTCACTGCCGGCCAGGGCGGGGCTTCGGCTGCCTTGTTTACTCTGCCTGCTCCCGGAGAGGCTGCAGCACAGCACGCAGGACCCCCGCTGGCGCACCATCGGGGTCACCGGAGGACAGGCCCGGATGGATGTGAGAGCAGGCTGCTGTGGTGAATTATTTAGCGCCCCTTCTCGGAGGGGGTGGGGCACGCACCTCGCAGCGGGCTCTGCACACAGCGAGGTAGCAGCCTCTGACTCACCCGCCAGGAGCCACATTCCTCTTCCCTTAAATGGCACACGCAGAGCTCCGCCGGGGTGCTGGGGGCTGTCAGAGTCGTCTGTGCTCAACTCATCACAGCTTGGGGGCCGTGGCAGGAAGGGCAGTTAGAAGCCCAGCCAAACAGAAGACACGCAGAGGGGGTTCAGCTAGCTGGGGTGAGGGCGCACGTTCGTGGCAATGAGAAACACCAGGAATGAAAGGAGGGTAGAGTGAGCCAGTGGCCGGAGACAGCTGCCCCGAGAATTCAGGGGCTCCCCGGACGGGTCCTGCGGCAGAGCCAAAACGGCCAACACAGGCACTCCAGAGGCCCATGTTTAACAAAGAGGATTACAGTCTGGAGCACGCCAATCCGTGGGAGGAGAGACGATTCCTAAGTCAGGTTTACAGGTGACATTTTCTACCTACACTGCATCTAAATTAACCCTCACAGCCACCCTTCAAGGTGATACCAATAGTCCCATTTCTAGATAAGAAAACTGAGGCCCAGAGAAGTCAAGGTAGCTATTAGCACAAGCATTCATCTCATTTCTCAATCTATCTCCTTCTATTTATGGTTATTACTAAATTTTCCATGTAGCTTGCTGAGTCTTTTCTTCCCATTCCAATCTAGGTCTGGGTTGATCCTGATACAAGCTTAGCACACTTGGGTTTGGCCCCTGTCCTTGTTTCCTAGGGCCACCCTAACAAAGTATCCCAAATTGGATGGCTTGAAACAACAAAAATGTGTTGTCTCACAGTCTAGATGCTCGAAGTCCAAAATCTTTTGGCCAGAATCCTTCCTTGCTTCTTCCTAGCTTCTGGCGGTTTGCTGGAAATCCCTGGGTTTCACTCCCTGCCTCGGTTATCACAAGGCTGTCTCCCCCGCATCCCTCTGTCTGTACCCTTCTTATAAGGAAATCAGTCATATTGGATTAAGGTGGGCCTCCTCTTAACCAATAATGTCTTCAAAGACTTTCTTTCCAAATAAGGTCACATTCACAGGACAGGCTTAGAACTTGAACATGCCTCTTGGGGGGGCACAATTCAACCTGTAACAGTCAGAAACATGGGAAAGCCACGACACCACCAGACCCAGAAGAGCAGATGAGAGAACAAAATACTCTAAGACTAAAGCTGGAGCTCCTTCGACTTATGAATAAAGTGTTAACCAGCCAGAGCCCCTCTTCTCAGCATCACTGAGGCTGGAGAGTAAGATGATGGTAAATACTGAACACTGTACATAGAGCTCTAGCCCCTTCACTGCTAAATGGAGTTGGGCTCAAATGCATTCCAAAGGTTGCTGTTCAAATTAAGGAAATGGAGGGACTCTATTAGACTCTGGGAGTCCACAGAATTCTCTGCTTTAAGGCCCTGTGTGTGCTGTAACATACTTCCATGAATCTAACCTGGCCTTCTACAGAATTGAACTCTCTCCTTTGGCCAACTGAGGGACTTGTTTGATAGGCCAAGTGTGCTGAGATCTCCCCGAGAGCGCAGAGTGCCCGAGTCAGTGGTTCTCATCTGTGGTCTTCAGACAAGCAGCTTCAGCCCCAGCATCATCTGGGTACACAGTGAAAGCGCAAATCCACAGGCCCCACCAAGACCCACTATGCCTGTAACTCTGGGGGTGGTGTTCAGTTTTCACAAATCCTCCAAATGAGTTCTGATGCATGTTCAAGTTTGATCACCACCAGTCTAATCCCCAACAACAGCTACTGAGGGCCAAAAAGATGATGGGGCAAGCAGGAGCACTGAGGCCGGAGGGGTCCAGGATGGTCAACTGGTCGCCTAGAGCTGGAATTTGGCCTACACGTATGTTATACTGGGTCTATACCAGAGGTCGGCAAACTTTCCCTGTAAAGCTAGGCCTTGCAGGCCACAGGTCACTGTTGCAGCTACTCAGCTCTGCCGTGTAGTATGAAAGCTGCCATAGACAATACATACATGGGTATGGCTGTATTCCTATAAAGCTTATTAAATCAGAACCGGCGGTGGGTTCAACCTGGCCTGTGGGTTGTAGTTGGACAACCCATAATCTAGACAATGACTTCTCTTAAAATAAAAATCTGAAGATATGGCCATGTTGTGCTCATGTTCCCAAGAGGCAGCAATCTGCTGGAATCAAATGGGACAGCCTCCCTAACATGGGGACACATTCTCCAGTTTCCCCAAATTCCCACTTAATTTCTCTTCAATGTCAGGACAGAGAGTCAGTTCACTTACACTGACATAAATGTTTGTATATATTCATATATACACAGAGGTATACATACATGTGTGTCTATGGAGGCATGCATGTGTGTGTATTATTTTTATGTAAGTATATTTTAGCACCCAAATACTTTACATAATGTGGGTCTATCTAGTTCAATTATCACTAAAATACCTTAATATCACAACAGTATAAAGTCTGGTTCAGCATTCAGGAATGGGGGCTTCAGCCCTCAGTCTAACCTTGACGCAGTAACTTGAGCAAGACTGTTACCCCTTCAGAGGCTCAGTTTCCCGTTGGGTCCAACTGTGGAAATCATGCCTCTGCTGCTTGTTCTGCAGGATTGCTGTGAGAGTGAGCCAGCACTGCTGACCTGGGAAAGCTCTCTGAAAGAACAAAGTACTGCAGAAAAGGGCCTCGGTGTCAACAGGCCAAATTATGCCTTTCGCTATTCGCCAAAGTGGGGGAATTCTTTTTTCTACTCGGATATCTAAACACCTCTTTAAATCAAAACGGATTATAGTTCTCCTACACTGGTTCTCTCATTATCCATCTCACGCCCCACAACTGACAGACTATGGAAAGAAATCTCTTCACGTACATCATTTTGCTCAGATCAACTGAAAGGTTCCTTGGAACGCTGAGAATGCCAGATGTGACTTCTCATCTTCTCTCTTCTCTGCAAGCAGGTTAAGAGATCAGAGGGCTTACTTGGAGCTTTCCAGTCAGTTTTCTTCCCTGTTTTTCCCATCCTCACATGGATCCAAATAAATAAATAATGTGAACATGACGATAATGATCTTTTCTTAAGGAAGGAAAAGGGCATATTTAACGTCACTTTCTTAGCAATCTAGCTGAAATCTTGCATTGTAACTCAAGTTACTTGAGCCAAGCACAGCATTTCCCATTACATATTTTCCTTGGGGGCCTTTCCATGAAGGAAATCTCTCTACCTAACCAGCCCAGTCTTTCTTCTTTCCCACCCTGACTAGCCCAGAAAAGGTCTTTTGAAAGAAAATACATGAATCTTCAGCTTATCTGGGTGGTATGTTTCAAAAAGAATCACAAAGATCCTTTGATTGGTTACACCAGTTAATTTTCCATTTACATTATAGAGTAACAATTTATTCTACAATAAAACTAGCCAACCCTGAGAGTCCACTTCAGGGAACACCTTGGCCGGGAGCCAAGATTCCTGGATTCTTTTGCTTCTATTACCCTCCCTCCCTCCTGCCCTCCCATGGGGCCACCATTACTTGACAGCCACTTCTCTTTGGGTGTGTTTCACTTACTCCAGCTTGTGTGTGTTTAAGACACTGAGCCTAAGTCTGTAAACATGTCTGCGGCCCCTGCCTGCACTGACGGTAGAACCAAGAGCATACCTGGGCTTCTGTACAAGGGACAGAGTCTGACTGAGACATTAATAAAAGGAAAGAAAGGAAATGTTGAGAGGAGGCTCTAACCATACTTACTAAGCCCCAGTCACAAGATAGGGGATGGTTATTTTTCATCTGATGATGTGAAACATGCAGCTTAAGACTTTAAGTCTGACCCTAAAGTAAAACAAAATGATGGAACAGGGATTTGAACCAGGGGCAGTCTCATACCAAAATCTGTGGCTCTTTAATGCATGCAATGACTTATTGAGGGGGTTGGACTATGATGCACATCTGTACAATGCTCTAAAAACAGGGATATCACCCCTTGGGCACAGCATCTTTTTATTTACCATCTGCAGACAGAGGTGAGCTGGGCGTTTCAGGGATCCCCCGGTTTCTAGGCAGGGTCTAGATTAGGTTCTCTTTAGCTCAGAAACACTGACAATTTGGTCAAGAAATGACTTGTTTTTTTGTTTTTTGTTTTGGGGCGGGGAATCTATCCAATGTATTGTAAGGTTTTTAGCCGCGGCCCTTGTCTGTACCCACCAAATGCCAGTGATGAACCATACCTGAGTTGGAATGTCAGCTTTGCTACTTACTAGCTGTGCAGATTTGGATGAATTATCTAACCTCTTTGAGACTTTCAGAGTAAAATGGAGAGTGATAATAGTAGTCTGAGGATTGAAGGAGAAAATGCAGATGAAGTTCTTAGCAGAGTGCCTGACTCACAGTAACAGCCCAGTTAACAACAGCTGTTATTATTTTGACTAAGAAAAACAGGGTCGGAGGGTGTCACTTCATTTCACAGATGAGTAAACTGAGGCTCAGGAATAGGAGATATTAATTCTGATTAGGCTGGTCTGTTTCTCCAAGAAATACACATATTTGGCCTCTGCTCCCAATACCCTTGATGATTTTCCCCATAAAACTATCTTTGAGCTTTCCAGTATGATATTTCTAGACTACCAATTCTCCTTCATTTCATAATTGTTAGTGTTTCAATTTGTGATAGTGAAATTATGGGATGAGACAAGTAGTGTCTTTTAGGGAAGTGCCTACCATTCATTTGATGTCACAATGAATCAAAGACAAAAGAAAAATAGGAAGAATAAAAGTGTTAACTTCCATGGAATCACAGCAGTGGCTCCCACAGACCCTTCCAGCATTTGGGAAGTTATAGCAATTTGGCCCTGATAGTCTGTGGAAATCAACCACAGTCCTGGAAGACCTCATGTTGTGTGAATTTGCTTAGCGAAAATGTTTGTGCCACAACTTGGCAACCACAGCTGGAAACCCTGGGATCTCAATTCAAGTGGAAAAACACCATCTCAACATGCTCCAGTTTGTACACTTATTTGTGTCTTGTCATTTTAAGAGAACTTATGGGATGAGCTGGCTGGCAAAGGGAGTCATGTAGTAACTGATCAAGTAATTACTGAGTCTCTCACTTGAAAATGCTGGGAAGAATCATCAAGTCACTTTTAGAAGATGCTCTCCCTGCCTAGGGTTGGACATCCAGTTAGCCTGGATTTAGTGGACATAAGCTGGATGCTCTGATATTGGCTATAAGGTGATGAAGATGAGAGGAAAAACAATAATAAGCGTAGAGGAGAAAAGGAGAATGGTGTGTGTGTGTAGATGAGGAGAGAATGTGTATGGCTATATTCACATGCTTTCACAAGTCACAAATCAGCATGCTCTAGGCCTCATCTGTTCATCGGGATGTAGGAGAAAAAGCATACTCCCTGGCTCAAGTAGCTCGCAGCTCTAAGTAGCAAGAAATAAGAGCATATATATTGTGCATGCATGATTACGTTGGGGTTATGGGTGAGAAGAATGATTGTCAATCAGTGTGTCATAGCACACAACAGCATACCAATCCTTCAAAGTTTGGCTGTCAAATTTTGATCAATGTGTATAATTTTTTTGCAATTGAAGATACATACATTGATGATAACATTGACAGCTAGTCTGAAGAATATGAAATTAAGTTATATGGCTACTTTGTGTCAATGGGGTAAAATATTATTTTAAGTGGTAAGAAACATAGAAAAATTGGCCCGAAATTGTCCTAAGGAAAAAATCATGTGTCCAGTGGACATAAATTTGCAAAGTTTATTTTTATTTTTTTTACAATTTTTCCAAAGCTAGATTAAAAAACAGTTCACTCTTTAAGCCCTTAAAATGCCCTGCCAAAAATGAAGGTGTTTCACAACGAAAGGGTTGAATAAGTTGATGAGGAAGTGGGGTAAAGTTGCCTCTGTGGGTATACTGGCTTTCTTAATCTGGGAAATACTGTGGAAAAAACTGGTTTAGAAGTCAAGCCCACATCAAGGAGACTTGTTCTCATCTCCCAGTACCATCTTTCCACTTTTGGACAGAGCATTTAGAGGACTCAGAAATCATATTCTACATGTAGACTGCTGTTTCTCCTTGGAATCAGTCCATACTCATAACAAAAGAGGATCTTAGAGCAAGATCCTTTAAGAGTGGTATTTGTTCAAGCAGACTTTTAGGAGGATGCATTGAGCAATTTTGGGGTTTTCGTCTATGGTATATAACGATTCCAGTCCAGGAATTCAAATCCAGAAAGGCTCATAAGAGAGTCTTCTTTGATTGCCAATGGATGATTCCCAAGAAAATCCAGTATAATTGGCACCGATTCATTCTCCAACTGAAGGTCCAGTGGTATGAACCTGAAACTTGGTCTCTTAAGTACAAAAGAAGGCAGAAGGTGAAAAGAAGTGTAAGTATAAAAGAAGACAGAGCTGCAGGACTGTGTGCTCTTCCATTTGCCAATAAACTAGATATTTCTGCAAAGATGGGGCTCTCTCTTCCTAATAGCTCACTGAATACCTTTCACATTGGGGTCTCCTGAAAATCACTGAAAAGCAAAATCCCTCTTGGGTATCCTCCTCTTCCTTGGAAAGTTGTCACAGTTGTCATTTTAAAACCTTATCTGAGGGACCTTGGTGATGCTAATAAAAACAGTTCTCTGGAATTGGAAAAGACATTAGTGATGAAATCCACAAACCCCCCCTCACCCCTACCTTTACCATAATAAAATTCCCTTTTCTCCCTTTTTGATCTTGTAGTTTCTCCACTTGTAACTCCTGTGGTCTGGATTCAGTTAGACCAGTGGTCCTAGAATTTTAACATGCAACAGAATCACCTTGTTAAACACAGATTGCTGGGTCCAGGGTTCCTGCTTTGCAGCAGGTATGAGAGTGAAGCCTGAGAACCTGCATTTGTCATGAGTTCCCAGGTGATGGTAAAGGCTGATGTTAGTGATCTGGGGATCACAATTTAAGGACCACTGAGTTAAACACTTAAACATGAAAGTTAAAGCACTCCATCTAAAGAGACTGGTTTAGTTCACAGCCAAAGGTTTCAACCTCCTATGCGACACCTCTCCCTTCATTCTGACAAACTTCCCGGTAATAAGGTCCCTCATTAAGTTTTCCGGGTCCACTGGCATATCCTGCCCTCCAACACAGCAGGGAATCCCAGAGAAGGAGGGATCTGCTCAGACAATTCATTCCAGGGCTTAGCAATGTTCGTTCACAGGAAGGCCCAAAACAACACTCTTCATGGTCCACAGTCCATTTTATGAAAATCAGCATATTTTTTATCATGTATTTAAGCATCTCATTCTGTAGATGTGGATCCTGAACCTGAACGAGGTCAGGTGACTTGTCTAAATGGTAGCAGCAACTGGCAGACCTGCACCTTGAACCCAGGCTTCTTGACTGTCAGAGTCCATCTCTAGCAGGCAATGCTCCTCTTGGGTTAGATGATACAATTTAATTATCCGTATCATATTTTTTCATTTAAATAGGAAGTTCCTAAAATACATTTTAATAACTGCTGCCATTACTATGCATGCATTTTAACATGCACAGAAGTTACAAGTAAGGTTATTTTTTTTTAAAGCAGCACCATCCTATTTATATTACCTTTGATGTATTTATAGGCTACAGATTACATTTAAGCATTCTGATCTTGAAAGAGTAAAACCAACACTCAAAGATGACTATTATACTCAGGGGACAAAGACATTTTCTTTTGCGATCTTTTTGTCTTACATCATACATAACCTCCTATATCTTACTGAATCAGGCTTTAATTGTAGGTGGATTCTTTTGATTCCATTGTTTAGCGCTGCAAAATTTTGCAGCAATTAGGAGAAAGGCTAAACGTTTCTTCCCCTTACTTAATAAAACACCATTTCAAAAGAAGGAGTGCAAAGAGTGAAGTCAAGTCATAACCTAAATAACCTGCACCACAACCATGACATGTGAGAAAATGAACTTTTTCCCCAACAAGTTTCTTTAGCAACCTGCTGAGTTGTAAAGGCTTATTATGAAACAGGCCTTCTGGTGTAGGATACCACTGGGCTGACAATTTAAACTGATGCTTAATGAAGAAAATTAATTTAATTAGGGTTACAGCATGGATTTCACTTTCTAATGGGCCTCAAGCACAAGTAGTTGTGTAAAATCACCTGGAGATCAAAGTGACTTTGGGTCTGGACTGGTTTTCGCCAGCTTGTCACCAACTGAGAAATCAACCATTCCTTCTTTAGATGGGTCAGGAAAAGTAAGAGCCTTCTAACAGTGTGCACACCCCAATCTGTAAAACTTTAAAATCCAACCATCCTCTATGAAACCTTATGTAATAGAAACTTTACTCACTGAAGATTCTTGCAATTAAAGTTGAACACATACCATTTTTTTAAAAAGGCAGCCCACCATCTTACCAGATGAACATTAAAACGCACTTTAGAAATAATTCACTTAACATCAGTTAATTTTCATGAGTCACTCCTACTAATTTCTCGATAATGATCTCTCTTGGCAGAAAACTGTTTCACTTAACTCCTCTTCAATCCTCCCTATTCATTTCAAGGAAAGCATTTAATAATGGGCAAATGGCAAATAATTAGGCAAAAAAAAAACAAAAAAACTTGCCAGTAACTCCCAAGAGGAACTGCCTCCCTTCCCCAGTAAGTTTCCAATCAGAAAGGACTGGGGAAAAGCTAATTAATGTGAACGAATATGTGGATGCTGGGTCACCCACACATCCAATAAGTTGCTGGCTAATAATTAAAGTCCGCCATATAAAGTGAAAAAGGTCAACCTCTCTCAGTAGTTAAGAAGGTGTCTTGAACCTCAGATCAAACACTGTTTACATAAAAGGAGCAAAAGATGAAGTCAATCAGACAAACCCAGCTGGAAAACCTTGACTTTCATTTGATACAATGTGCGACACCATTTTTAAAACATTGCCGCCCCCTCTCCTCTACTATTCCATATTGCACAATGTGGCCAATCTTTTACCCTAACGGACTCTCTTAAACAGAATCAAGCAACAATAGACCTCATAGAAACCATGATACCATACTGTCTTGGCTAGTAACTGAATTTAAACGAAGCTGAAAAATGAGTTGAGAACTTAATTTTTCAGGGAAATTCTTTTTTGACTTCTCACCCAAAGCCATAATTTAAGACTGTGAATTAAACTCCTCTGGTTTACCATGTTTTAACATCTTTAAAACTCAGACGATCCTTCCCTTTTCCATAAAGCAATACATTAATAATCTAAGAAAAAGTATCTGCATTGATTGTAGTAGACCTATAAGACTGTACAAGTCACTGTCTTGCCAAACAGTGATGGGCAAAAACCATACAACCATTTGTTATTGTATGGTTCACCAGCAAAATGGAGGCAAATAGAGAGTAAATGTCTGCATTTCCCTTTCCTTTGACCCTACAGCTGATTTGTTCTGTTCTCCTCCCAGAATATTCTGTCATCCAGATCTGAATCCCTTCCACCTTTTGGGGAAACTTTTCTAACTGTTGTCTTGTACAAATATGCTCCTATCTCCAAGTTATCACTGATGCTCTTGGAAAGTCATCATGTCTAGCTAAACACCCCGCATGCAATAAATTGTCTATTGCATCAGTTTATATAATAAATTGTTTTCATATAGAGCTTTGAATACTCCATGGGACTTGGTGAGATGTATTTCTTTCCACCCATTTTACTGAAGAGAAAACAGTAGCTTAATGACTTGGTCAAGACCACACAACTCTTAAGGACCAAAGGAAGAAATGCACCAGGGACTTCAAACGCCACATCTGCTTCCCTTCCCTTTACCACCAAAGCAAAGACCAATGTTACCTCTCAATCACAGACCACCAATCAGCAAGTTTTATGGAAGGCTATGAAAGCTGACCTCTGTTATTGGGTCTGCCCTACAAGCTCTCCTTGTGGGACTATATTGGAGTTTCTCAAACTCAGTCTGTAGACATTTTGGGCTAGATAATCCATTGTTGAGGGAGTTGGCCCTGAGCATTGTGGGATGTTCAGCAGCATCCCTAAATTCTACCCAATAAATGCCAGTAGCAACCCCACCCCACTCCACCACCACCACCTCCCCAGGTTCCTCACTGGTTCTTCATCAGCGGAAAATCCAACCTTCCAAGCACTGAATCAGTTTACATGAAATGACAAAACATGACACAACAGACTTTGACAGGAAAAGAGAAAATTTCAGTTCAGTGGGAGAGAAGTAGTCAGGAGATCCCCTTAACATTTTTGTGGAGAGGCACAGAGTTAATTCTGGATGCCTGGCAGCTGGTGAGGTGCTGTGTGAAGTCACATCAGGGTGTCATGGCTCATCCTGATTTGCATGTCTGAAGTTTTCAGTTTCTGGGTCTCTATCTGGGCCCTTTCACCCAGATTTGGCTTTTCCTTTCTGCACAGTAATCCAGGTACATTTGGTGATTTAAAATAATAGTTCACATCTTGAATTCTGAGCTCCTACTATGTGCCAAGAACTGTTCTAGGCTTTGGGGACACACAAGTGAACTTGACAGACAGCCCCCTGCCCCCCTCGTCTTGATGTATTAAGGATGGAAGTCTCTTGTCACTTTGCCACACTGACAGGATTTATTGCCTGCCTGGTCAGAATGTCCAATGGGTAAACTCACATTTTAACGCAATGTACTGGAGACATTATAGCCAAGTGATTAAGAATACATCTGAATCAACCTAAGATGGCTTAAAACAAACAAACTAAAGTAGTAGGCCTAACCTACACTCATGCTAACTTCTTCCCTCACCTCCAATAAGTGTCTTCCTTTCTTTGGAATCTGGCAGACCTGGAGCAGGCTCTGGCTCTGCCAGTGACTGACCATATGACCTTAGACGGGATATTCAACTGCTTTGAATTTCTACTTCTTCCTCGGTAAAATGAGAGTAACAATAGTTTCCTACCTCATGAGGTTGCTGAAAGGATTGAAGGAAGTGCTTCAAATAGGAAGCTTAACAAAATGAGGAATCCAAGGCAATGAGATACTTTGAAGCAAAATAAATAACAGCCTATAAAAGTTACCTCCCCACCAGCTTTCTCTCACCAAGCAAGTTCATACTTGGTCACCATTGAATATGCCCAACTCATGTCAACCACATGAAAGAGGGACAGGTTGGAAGTACCATGCTCCAACCCAGCCTCTAGTTGACTGGTTGGAGAAAATTGAGCATGGGATTAGAACCGCTTCAGCTGATACAGTAAGAGAACGGTGGGCACAATACTGCATCATCTCAAAGTTGCTGTTTCTCTTCTAAGAATTAGCTTCCTCCATGGCAGAATCAGTCTTTGGGCTAGTAGAGACCACTTTTTTTTTTTTTTTTTAAGATTTATTTATTTATTTAATTCCCCCCCTCCCCCGGTTTTCTGTTCTTGGTGTCTCCTTGCTGTGTCTTGTTTCCTTGTCCGCTTCTGTTGTCAGTGGCACGGGAAGTGTGGGCAGCGCCATTCCTGGGCAGGCTGCACTTTCTTTTCATGCTGGGCGGCTTTCCTCACGGGCGCACTCCTTGCGCGTGGGGCTCCCCCACGCGGGGGACACCCTTGCGTGGCACGGCACTCCTTGCGCGCATCAGCGCTGTGCATGGCCAGCTCCACACGGGTCAAGGAGGCCCGGGGTTTGAACCGCGGACCTCCCATGTGGTAGACGGACGCCCTAACCACTGGGCCAAAGTCCGTTTCCCCACTTTTGTTATTAATGATTTGCAGCACACAAATGGCATAAGCTTTTCCCTGTGCTTTGAATTACTCTTCCCTAACAAACCAAAATGTAGAATATCTAATGGTGAGAGTGCTGGCATGGGAGTCAGGGCGCTTGCATTCAAGATCTGGCAAGTCATTTCTCTCCCTTGGGCCTCAGATTCCTCAGGGGTAAAACCTCTGGGTGGGCAATCCATTTCTGTAAGGGACCAGAAGTATATATTATAGGCTTTGTGGAACAGACGTAGCTCAGTGGTTGAGCATCTGCTTCCCATGTTTGAGGTCCTGGGTTCACTCCCCAGTACCTCCTAAAAAATAAATATTTAATATTTTAGGCTTTGTGGGCCATAAAATACATACTCTGTTGTAACTACCCAACTCCCAACTATGATGCTGTAGCGGTACAACACCCACACTCAAAGGAGAAATGAATGGGCTGCCTGTGTTCCAACAGAACTTACTTACAAAAGCAGGCGGCGGGGTAGGTTTGGCCAGAATGCCAGAGTTTGCAGATCTGTGGATTAGATAATCTCGCTTAATTTCCATAATTAAATTAATCATGCTTCACCTCTCATCTGGCCTTATAGAAAGTCTGAAAGGCTACAAAGTTCTAGAGCTCAGGAAATTAAAGAGTTCAGGAAAAAATAGTGACAGCTACCATTTATTATTTGATTGTTGTACACCAACTATCATCATTGTACATCATTTCATTTTCACAGCAATTTATTGAGGTAGATACCATTTTATACGTAAAGAAACTGAGACTTCAGCAGTCAACAACCAGTAGGAGGCAGAACTAGGATATAAACTGTTGTCTGACCCCAGAGCTCTTCCTGGAAACTACTAAGCTATGAAAGAGCATTGCAAAGTTGTTCAGAGACCTGCCCTGCTGGTCACACCACCACTCCTGCCCTGGCTAATCTCCCATGAACCCTCCAGAAGTTCATATGAGAAACCCTGCTCTTGCGTGCCACATAAATTTAAAAGTTGGCCTAAAAATAGCCCAGAAGTTCCCTACTCTCGATGATGAATTGCTTTTTAATGCATAATAATTGACTCCTAAGGCCAGATCCCATCTTTACAGAGGCTGGAATACCTATGGCATGCCTTATTTGGAAGGAGACCACAAGACAGACACTGGTTCCGCTGATGCAATTTGCAGTCTCTCACCCAGGGAGAAACACGGCTCGATTTAAAGCATTCTTTAAACCAAGAAGAAAGGGGAAAAAAAAGAATCAAGGACCTATATCTCGGTTCAACTGATCACAAACACAACTCTCAAGAAACAGTGGACCTGGAAAAAGCAAAGGACAGCCTGGGCTGTATACACAATCTGCCAGGTGAGGCATCTGCTCCATCCACGCCTGTGCACTGTCTCACTCACTTAAACTTTAACAAAGTCTTCTTGCTGGGACTGGGAATTATTAATGGGATCTCTTTGGGGCCTTCAAATGGCTGGAAGTTGACAGTAACAGAGGTATATATTCCGGTGCCACCAGAGTTCCCTCCTCTTGCTTGGTGCAGACAGCTGTGGTCTCTAGAGAGTTCCAGTGGCACAGCAAGCACAGTGAAAATGTTAATGCAACAATTCAATAAATATTTAATGGCTCTTTCCTTAGCTGCTGATGCGATTAAGCAAGAGCCTCATTACTAAACTCTACTTTCGCTTCCTCTTTTATTTATGAGCTTTATTCCTTTACACTAACACAGTTTAGACCAACTGAAGTCATGAATACAGTGGAAAGAGAGACAACTCAATACCAGACCGTCAAAACTCAGTGCAAGTCATCTTCCAGCAAGAGGCTTTGTTCCCAATATGACAGATGGGACTGAAACAGAGCTAGAAAGAAGAAGCCTCAAGAATGGATCAGCTGTTGGGGTGATGTAGGCAGAGTGCTATTCAGAAGATGATAAACAAAAGGCACGGCCCTGAACCCATTTCTCACCCCTTAACTGGCCACGACAGTCCATTATCATTATTATTTTTTATAAAAAAAAACAATTTCATCAACAATAACTGGTCTCACTGGATATTCAATCTTTTCACCCATGCTGCCCCTAGTCACTCTTTGAGCCCAGCTCACATGTCACCATCTCTGGGAAGCTTTCCCCATTCCAAGTCAAAGGTAACCATGCCTTCCATGGTAAGCCCCTGTACTTTGTTGGTATTGCTTTTATCTCAGAGGGTGACTTCTGCATCACAGTCAGTAAAGCTACACTTGATTTTGAAGGTGTGTGTAAGCCTAGCTGCCTGAGTTTGCCACTTACCAGCTGTGTGGCCTTGGGACAAGTTCCTTAACCTCTCAACACCCTATTAACTTATGGAGATAATGATGTGATCTCCCCAAAGGACTGCTGTGCAGATTATGTAAGATAAATGCTTTGATATTTAGCAAGCACTCAAATTCTCCCTAAAGGCAATACTTATTTATATGATCTATATACATATGCAATATATTTAGATGGGTAGAGGGAACTTGAAACCTCATGTCTACCTTTGGTAGCCTTCTCATTCAGGATCAGAAGCTGTGATCCTGGGTGGCTAAAAGGACCCACACCAGGGAGTAGGGTCACTTTAAAAGGCCACAGGCGCAGCCACTGTCCCTCTCCCCCGCATCCCTGCTTCCCAGCTGCTTGGTAGGACAAGGCCTACCAACTTGCTCTCCACATGCAGACCTGAGCTTGTCAGTTTCTGAATTAAGTTTCCTGTTCCAGGAGACTGGAGAGAAGATTTGGTAGGTTCTTCAGGTTTCTATTTATGTTTAGAGGGAAGAAGTAAGGCCCCTGTAGACTTCAACCTAAGCCATGGGCCCCAGTCCTCCACTGAAGGATGATGGTTACCATCCTTCCTTTCAGGTCTCCAGGGAACATCTTTGGCAGGAGCAAGGGTATAAATCAAGCCCTCTCTCAACCCTAACCCACACATACACATGTGTACTCACGTCTACCTACCTGCCACACTCAAGGACAGGCTTAGGGAGAGTCGACTTTGTAGGTGAGCAGCTCTGGTCTTGAGGAAGATAGTATTCTCTCTGAGATTCATTTGCTGACCTTGTTAAGCATGAGAGAAAACTCTAAGTTGCCTGTCCCTACATCTCCCCTTTCCTCTGCAGTAACAAGATTTCAATTTTCATTTTAACACTCTAACAAATGGAGAAATAGACATCAATTCCCAGCCTCTTTGCAGAGATGTGTGGCCATGAAACCAAGATCTGGTCTAAGAAATATAAGTAATGGATGGGATTTCTGGGAAGTCTCCTTAAAAGGGAGTAGATGCATACTTCTCTCCCCCCTTTTCCTTGATCTGCCTGCCTGGAGCGCAGACATGGTAGCGGTGGCTGGGACCATCAAGTGACTTTGAGAAAGGAAGCTAAGTGCTGAGGTTGGCGGTGCAGGGAAAAAAAGGAACCTGGGGCATTGAGGAGCTGCCAGGCCAGCTCTATTCAGTTACCCCTAAACTTTCTTTTACACAGAGAGAAATAAACACCTAACTCATTTATGCCACTATGGAGTTTTTCTATTCTGTACAGTCTAACTTGATCATAATTAATAAGTGATAATGTAGAAGAGGGGTTGAGAAACTATGGCCAAAAGGCCAAATCTAGCCCACCACCTGTTTTGTATGGCCCAGGAGCTAAGAATGGTTTTTACAGATGAACATTTTCAATCAACTTGATGATAGAGAATATTAACTCTGAAATCCACGTAAGCAAAACGTTATCCTCTCAAAGAATTCCATTCTTCTCATTAGTCCTCTATTACAAAATAGTTACACTTAATTACCATTGTATTTTGAAATTTGCCAATAAAACTTGTGGAAATTTCTTTTCCCTTGTTATATAAGTACCTACATAATATTCTCAATTTTGCCTCTTAGCCCACAAATCCTAAAATATTTACTATTTGACCTTTTTCAGAAAACATTTATCAACCTATGATGTAGAGAAGTTCCCAATATGGTGTTGGTCATAATAGATAATGCTCAATAAATGACAACTATTATTTTATCTTCACCTGGCACAGAATTTGACAATTATTTGTTTGTTTTTATGGTGTTATGATCCTGCAGAAAAGCATGGCTTATTTCTTTGTTGACTTGAACAGATAAAAATCTTCCAGAGTCAATTTCACCCTTCCCCACCATCTCTACGTTCTTTCCTACTCTTGCTCACCAGGCAAGAAAAAATAAACATAAGAACATAACAAAGATGCCTCCCTCCCTACCCCATCTGCCATAAACATGTATTTTCAAGGTCAACAAACAACAATAGCAACAAAAGGCGAAATGAATAGGACACAGGGGATTAGAGCAAGAAACCTAATTTCTTTTAGCCCTCTCTGGAATGTTTTGGTAACTGGGCCCGACATCCATCAAGTATTCCCCAGCTAATTCCAGAATCGACATGTGTAAATTGCCAACCTGGCACAAAATGATGAAATTCTGGGAAAAGCCACAGATAAGATTCTACCATTCACCGCAATTCAGCAATGCCTCGTCTGCAACCAAACTCAATTTGGGAGTCTAGGGAGAGTCTCTCATGCATGTGACACCAGGAACAGTTGAAGTAGGAGTTCCAGCCTTCCCCAACAAAAGGAAAATTACATGGCTGAGTTAAACCAGTGGCTCCTACCCTTTTATGGGCAATGGTACCAAGTTTCTGGCTCAAGTCCACATTATTCTGCCAGCCTCTGCCAACTCCACCATTGGCCCTTCTGCCCCCAACTTCAGTTGGACATGCTCTAATTGACATGACAGTTTTGGCTGTTCCAAACACAAACTTGGAATTATGAAATGGGGGTAAGAACTGGTTCAGTGGAGGGCCCAGATGGAGAAGGAAAAGGATATTTCGGACCCATCAGATCTCTACTTAAAGCCGCCAGTGAAAAAAGGGCTGACTAGGTGTGGGGGAGGGGAGGGGGATATGAGTAGCAGCACTGAGGAGGATGCTCAGAGGTGGAGTTGTGACTCCTCAAAAATGATCACATCTAGTCCCAGTCCATGATTGGATGCCAGCCAAGGGAGAAGTATTCTGGAAAGAGTGAAATCAAAAGATTTCAACACATCAAGAAAATGGAGACATGGCCAATGGCTTGGAAGGCTGGTGGGGAACCTATTTAGTGAGAATGGTTCCTTTAAAGCAGTCATTACTCTTGGTCATGAAAAATTCTCCTTGTTGCAGAGCATCTAAAGTAAGCATTTAATGAAGAAATGAGAGTTCTTAATTAACAATATTGTGGACTTCATCCCAGCATTATATGTCCCCCCCAAAGATATATACTGGAATAGTCATAATAGCACTATTTATAATTAGAATATAATTGTATGGAAACTACCCAAGCACTCAACAGTTGAATGGATAACTTACGGTCTATATAACAATCGAATACTATACAATAATGAAAATGAATGATCTACAATTATACAGAATTCAAACTCACAAAGAGCATGGTGAATGGAAAAAATCAGATACAAAAGAACACCTAATGTATAATTCCATTTCTGAAAAGTATAAAAACAGGAAAAATCTATGATGTTAAAAATAAGGTTAGCATTAAGGGGTAGAAGAGGGGTCACAAAGACACTTCTGGAGGAGCATGGGTAATGTTTACTTTCTTTATCTGCCTGATAGTAACACGGATGTGTTCAGCTTATAAAAATTCATTGCACTGAACACTTAACAATATGTTGATTTCCTATGTGTATATCATACTTCAGTGAAAAGATTTACAAGATATAACACAGACTTTGAAAGACCCAGAATGTTGGGTCTGAAGGGAGCCTGGGCATTGTTGGTTCAGAGCATCCCATACAACTTCAGTATACCCAGGGGACCTGAATCTCTGAACTGATCATGTGATAGCCAGGCCCTGAGCCTCAACAGACTTGCAACTCCTACACTCTGGTTTACTGGACTTAACCCCACTCAGCTAACATGGAGGTGAAGAAGGTCAACCACCACACCTGGGAGCCAAGAGTGCCTACAACTGAAAGCAGGAGAACTGCATCCAGCATCCATGTGGAATCTAAGCCCCCTCTTGATAATAGATGTGGAGTGGACACAACCATTCCAGGGTCCACAGGATGGAGGAATAGAGCATGGATTAGAGTGGATTTACTGATACTCTATTCATGAACTATTGTGATTAGTAATCGAAGAAAATGTGGCATTGGTATGGAGAAAGTGGCCATGGTGGCTGCTGGGGTTAGGGAGTGGGAGGAAGAGATGTGATGTGGGGGCATTTTCAGGACTTGGAGTTGTCCTGGGTGGGTGCTGCAGGGACAGTTACCGGACATTGTATGTCCTCCCGTGGCCCACAGGGTGGAATGTGGGAGTGTGGGCTATGGTGTGGACCACTGACCATGAGGTGCAGCGGTGCTCAGAGATGTATTCACCAAATGCAATGAATGTCTCATGATGATTGAGGAGGTTGTTGTTATGGGGGGAGGAGTGGGGTGAGAGGGGTGGGGGACCTCTTATTTTTTTAATGTAACATTAAAAAAATAAAGACAAAAAATAAAAAAAAAATTTTTTTAAAGTATGGTTCAGAGAGAAGGAACATGGTTGCTAGTGGCAGCTGGAGCACATACAGGAAAAACACAAGCAGCAGCAACCGCTAATCTTCACTCAGTACTCACCCGTGCTAAGCATTTGACAGTGACTATTTCATTAATGTATGTACCATTACATCCCATTTTACAGTTGAGGGAAAGAAGGTTCCCAGGGGTTAAGAAAGAGGTTTGGGAAACGGACTTTGGCCCAGTGGTTAGGGCGTCCGTCTACCATATGGGAGGTCCGCGGTTCAAACCCCGGGCCTCCTTGACCCGTGTGGAGCTGGCCATGCGCAGTGCTGATGCGCGCAAGGAGTGCCGTGCCACGCAAGGGTGTCCCCCGCGTGGGGGAGCCCCACGCGCAAGGAGTGCGCCCGTGAGGAAAGCCGCCCAGCGTGAAAAGAAAGAGCAGCCTGCCCAGGAATGGCGCCGCCCACACTTCCCGTGCCGCTGACGACAACAGAAGCGGACAAAGAAACAAGACGCAGCAAATAGACACCAAGAACAGACAACCAGGGGAGGGGGGGAAATTAAATAAATAAATAAATCTTTAAAAAAAAAAAAAAAAAAAAGAAAGAGGCTTGCCTCCTTCATGAGCACTTGCATGGCTTCCCTATGTGACCAGGGGCGCTCCTGGCAAAAACTGAGCTTGATCCAGGTCCTCCAGGTCCTCCAACCCTGTGGTAAATTGAAAAAATGGCACTTCAAAGATTTGTCCACCTCTTCATCCCTAGAACCTGTGAATGTTCCCTAATTTGGAAAAGGGGGGTTTTACAGATGTAATTAAGGCACTTCAGATGACAAGATTATCCTGGATTGCCCAGGTAAGCCCTAAGAATCATCATGAGTTCTTAGAAGAGAAAGGCAAAGGGATATGTGATGGGCACACACAGAAGACGATGAGGTGACAGAGATGTGGCCATAGACCAAGCGACACCAAGGAATGCTGGCAGCTACCAGACATCAGATGAGGCCAGGAACCTGTTCTCCCCAGAGCCTTGGGAGGAGGCATTGCCATGCTGACATCTTGATTTCCAATTTCTGGCCTCTGGAACTGTGAGCATAAATTTCTGTTGTTTTAAGCCACCATGTCTGCAGCAATTTGATATGGCAGCCCCAGAAAACTAATATGCCCCAGCTTCCATCATGTAAACATCGGGCAGCACCGTCTAAAGAGGGTGTGCTGTAAAACGGCAACAGGTGTCCCTGAAAAGCATCTTGGGATCACCCAAGTTTGGGAAACAATTTTAACAGGTTTCTCTGAGGTTGGATTTCTCAGGACCTTTCATACATTCATTGTGCATTCTATGTCTTTGAGAAAGGGATACAGCAATGCAGAATTCCCCAAACTTAATTGGCTTCAGAACTGTCTGTGAGAAGCTCACCGGAAATGCCGCAGGACGCCATGCTGAATGCACTGATGAGGCCCACAGGGGCACAGAGGCCTGAAAAGTTAGGGGTTATCACTATGCCAACCTGATGATGACTTTTCTAAACACAGGCTGAAGAGTTGGGCTGGATGATCTCATGGGTCCTTCCAAATCTAAAATTCTCTAATTCTTTATGTACAATACCAAGAATGGGTCTTGTCCACGGCAGACATTGCTAATCAATCACAGCATTTTTCCACTTTCTTTCAACCAGAGCAACACACAATTAAAACTTCTGTCCTTTTCCCAACTTTCTAACTCTACGAACAGTCCAAACAAATAAACCATTGCTTAGGGTTTTCAGAAATACCTATATGATTCTCTTCCTGCCCAGGGAAGGACATCCTCCCTCCCTACCAATATCTGTTGTTTTTTCCTACTTCTAGGACATGCAAACCTTCGCTCTGATTTTTAAATGAGTACTCTAGCAAAAATACTAGGTGAGAGGCTGTAGCCTTCAGGAGCAGGAGGGGAGGAAATTTGGGGCACTAAACATCCAGCTCTACCTTTGTTCTCTGAGCAAGATTTTCTCCAACACAGATAAAATATATCTATATATGTTTACTGCCCTTTAAGTTCCAAAGCAATTCACGAGAGTTGTGGTTGATGTTCAAAATCTCTGGATCCCAATTCCCAGAGCAGCTGCATCTGATCAGACTGTTCCTAGGCAGGAGAGTTCAAAGCTCAGCATCTTCAAAGAGAACCATTAGCTGGGGGTGCAATTTCTAGAAGGTGATGAAACACTAATGCCTCACTCCTACTGCAATAACAGCTTCCTCCCAGGGCTTTACAGACCTCTGCAAGGGGCAACTATCGCTGACCTTATTTTACAGTAAAGGAACTGAGGTTCAGAATGTTAAGCACATGGACTTAGTGGGGTCAAGTAGCACATTAGTCTCCCCATCCCCCAAGGAGGGAAGAGGGAGACAGAAAAGGAAGACTGCTGGTATTAAACATAATTTAAATATTTTTAATTAGCTGACAATTTTCTTGCTGTCGTTATGTCAGACACTCGGCCAGGTAATAGTGGGTCAAAATATCTTCAGGGAACTCCTACTAGGTGGCAGGTAATGTGCACTGAGGATGACCCATTTCTGCCCTCAAGGGATGAGGAGGGACAGAGTTTTGATATTGAATAACAAGTACTTAAGACGGTGTGAGTCTTGCTAAGTGCTCTGGAAAAAGGTTAATGAGGGACTGTGGCAAAGAAAAACATGGTGGGGGCAGTTGGAGTGAGGAGAATAAGGCAAGGCAGGGAGATGTCTTGACAGAATGACATTTAAACTAAGACGTCAATGATGAGAAGGTGGCAGCCATGCAAAGTTCTAGGGGAAGAGTATTCCAAGCAGATAGTATGGCTGGAGCATAGGTACTAGCAGTCAAGGGGAGGGAGATGCCTTTGCAGAGACAGGCAGGGGCCAGACCTCATTTTGGCAGGGGCGTGGGGGGGGGGTCCTAGGTCATGGTAAAGTTTATGAATTTTATTCTTATTGCAATTGGAAGCTGCTGGAAGGTGTTAGAGAGTGATATGATCTGATTTAAGCTTTAGAAACACCAGCTTTGGGGGAAGGCTACACAGTAATTGAGATGAGCAATATTGGTGGTTTGGACTAAAGCTGTACCTGTGGGATTTGTGAGAAGTGGTCCCATTTGGCATGTATATCTTTTCTTCCATATTTTACCAAGGTGTAATTTACACACAGTGAAATGCACAGAACTTAAGTGTAGAGCTTGATCAATTTTGACAAATGTACAATCCATGTAACCCACGCCCTATCAAGATGTAAAACTTTTTCATCACTCCGGGAAGTTATCCTGAGTCCCTTTCTAGTGCATCCTCCCTTTCCTCTCACCCACTCCCTTACACCCAATTTGGGATGTATTTTTAAGGTAGAACTAAAAGGACTTGTTCCCAATGAATTAGATATAGCAGTGTGAGGAAAAGAGAAACTTCAAAGAAGATGCCAGTAGCTCCAGCCACTGGGTGACTGGAAGTTCTGGTTTTCGATGTAGTAAAGGCTTGGGGAGAGGAAAAATCTCGAGTTTTGCTTGGCATATTATGAGACGCCTA
Organism: Dasypus novemcinctus; assembly: GCF_030445035.2. NCBI lineage: Eukaryota > Metazoa > Chordata > Mammalia > Cingulata > Dasypodidae > Dasypus > Dasypus novemcinctus. The sequence goes on from NC_080698.1 coordinate 25,374,105, forward strand.
TTTAACACCTAATGGAGATATTGAGGTGAGAGCTGTGTCTTTAAATATAGAGCTCAGGAGATAGGTTCAAGCTGAGGATGTCGATCTGGAAGTCAACAACATATGATAAAAGTCATGCACTGGGACATGTCTGTAAGAGAGCAAATAAAGATAAAAAAGAGAAGAGCAGGATGAAAGAGGCCAGGGGCCCAGAACTAGTAGAGGAGAAAGAACAGGAAAGGAGACTGAGGCAGAAGATAAGGTAGCTGGGATACGCAGAAGCCTACAGAAGACAGAAGAAAGCTGCAAGGAGGGGGCCGTGATCTGTTCAGACACATGGTGCTGATGGGGAGGAAGATCTCTATATCTCTTAACTTATTTGACCCTCTCTCAACTCTGTAGGGTAGAGACTGCTACTATATCCATTTTACAGCCGAGGAAACCGAGATTTAGAGTTAGAAGTGTCTTGTTTAAAGCCATACTGCCAGTAAGTGGCGGAGCCAGCATGTGAAGCTTAGCAGCACATCAACAGGTACGGCCAAGAAGGGGGTTCCACGGTCACATTTGCATAGAACATGCAGAGTTGAACCAGCTTCTTTACTCCAAGACTTCTCAGAGCCTTTGCTCTGCTGGTGTAAACTGTGATTCCTCAAGAGGGAGATGGAGCACACCACGTTTTCCAAACACACACAGAACCATGTTTTGTTTTCTTTTCTCCAGAAGAATGAGTCACCAAACAGGGGTTCCCTAGAGCACAGTAAGAGAACCACTGCTAGAAAGCAACACGACCACTTGCAGGCAAAGCCCCCAAGGTCGAAAAGGCTTGTTCTGAATCACGATCCTGCAGCAATTAAACAGGAAAATCATCACTGGTCCCTGTGCCCAGGAGGGACAGGAAGCAGGTCACACCCAGGATAACTCAGGCAAGAGGCCTGCGGAGGCTGCTCCTGCCTCAGCGTCTCTTCTTTACATTATTTATTCCCTTTGCGGTTGCTTTTCCCAGGAAGCTGCCCAAGGCAGGAGGGGTTTCTACAGAGGATGGCGGAAGAGCACGGGCCACAGGTGGGCTCAGGTGATGAGCATTAGGAAGAGGCTCCACTCTAGTTGGACTTGAGAACTGTGGAGGGTCTTGTGGAGAATCCTGGAGAAGGTGTCAAGATAGAAGCAAGCAAGCAGCCCCGGGACCTGAGGGAGGGGCCACCGGCGGGACAGAGCTGCCTTAGCCGTTCCAAAAGCAGGGAGGGGAGGGGCATAAACCAATGTTATCCTGAGCCACCTGGGTCCAGCACTTAGAGAACCCAAAGCAGATGAGCTGCACATTCCTCAAGTGTTACTATTAGGCAGTTTCCCCTAAATTCTACCACAGTGGACTACATATGAAGGGCCCTCAAAAGTTGCCTGATGAATGTCAGCAACTTAGAGAAAGGATTTTCAGAAGACAGAGTGGGGAAGAGGGACTCACCAGGTTCAAACTGCAAAGAGGAGGTCCCCAAACCACCTACGGCATAATGTGATTGAGGCCCACAGCAGGGTCCAGGTCTCCTGCTTGGCCACTGAGCAGCCAGGTGCCTGAGGGGAAGCTACTGAACCTCGCTGAGATGACCTTTCTTCACTTAAAATTGAGATGCTCATAGTATCGACCGCATAAAGTTGGTGGGAGGATTTTTAACACAATAATGAACATACTGTGTCTCAAGCAAGAGTCCAAGGTCCCACTCGGGATACTTCTTCAAGTGCACATTTCCAAATCTTACCACAAACTTTATAAAACAGATTCTTGAAGGATATTCTCTTGCACACTTAAGTCTAAGAAAGACTGACAAGGCATTTAATCAGTGTGTGATAGTAAGTTTATACTATCATTCTCTTTATTACTATTATCAGTAGTAACATGCAAAAATCTGATCTTTTTTCCTACCAAGTTTTGGTCACGGATGGAGGTGATGGTAGCACAACATTGTGAACACAACAGCACTGAATTTTATATTTGAATGTGGTGAGGTTAAAAGGAACAACTTTAGGTTGCATATATGGTACAACAATTTTTTAAAAAAATTAAAATCCTTAGAACCCCACAACAAACAAACCATGAATTATAGTTAATAGTACATGTTAAACCACGGACCATGGTTAATGGTACAGCTATCCAAAATGTACCTTCATCAATTGTAACAAATGTACCACACCAATGCACGTGGTAATAATGTCGTGGTATGTGGGAATCCTGCATTTTATGCATGATTGTTCTGTAAACCCACAACTTCTCTAATTAAAAAAAAAAAAAAAAAAGGAAAATGTGAAGCAATTCTCAAGGGCCTCTGGGCTAAACCTGCAGGGAAATCATTCCCGAGTTTTCCCAGACATTGAGTCCCATAGTGTCTGTGGCTGCTCCCTCCACAGCCCCTACTTCCATTCTTCCGGAAGATGTCCAGACATAATCTTTAAGAAAACGAGTCTTCCTCTGCTTGTCACACAGAACGGCAGGATACGAAAAAAGAAAGTCATCAAAAAACCTCATGATGGTCAAATGCTAAGTATTCTGGAAAAAGAATCCCTTGCCATTTAGATTTTGAGATCATAAAAAATACATATATCAAAGAAACTCTGTTGGAACATTACATTGAAACGCTCAATACAATTTCCATGAAGTTCCATTATAGTCAACCAGCATCCCTGTTCTGTGTTTTGGTAGCAAAAAAAATTATTCCCTTGGTCCCTTCCCACTGACACTGGAATATCACACTGTGTTCACATTCAACCGAGCTCTCCTATTTTATTATATGGCTAGGAAGTGTTTAATGTAGCTGGATACTGTTCAGGAAAGACGGGGGAAAAAAACAGCTTGGGAGCACAGAATGTCTGAGATTTGATTTTCCAAATTATTAAAAACTACAGATTTCTGCAAGCACAACTACCCAAAACACCCGGGTGTCTCCCTCAGTTGCCCCATACAGTCTCCTAATGGCCCATGCTCGACATTGTTGATGCACTTTAGAGTAAGCCCAGCACAGAGCCACTTGGCCTTCTCTGCAAAGAGCTCTACAAAGACCATAAATGTCACCACCAGATTGCTGAGCACTAGTTCAAACCTTCCCATCTCACTCATTCCTCAAGACAGCTATGTCCCTAAGGATAACAATCACGGCTTAAAGGAAATCTTGGGAAAAGGAGCCAAGAGCTTTTCCTGCTAAGCAAGGTAGGAGGAGGCCAGTGGGGAAGTGGGCTCAATAAAACTGTCGCAAAAATAAGTTCCATCTTAAAGAGCTCGTGAAGAGAAAGAGTTATTTCAGCTTCTTAAATGAAATTACAACCCTTAAAATCAAAAAAATAAAATGAAAGGCTTGTTGACGGAGAAGCTTGAAAGACGGGGAGAGGTTGAGGGTATCACTGCAGAAAAATTGCCTAGTAACAGAGCTTTCTTGTATTACACCCAAAGCTGTGTACCATCTGAGGCTGATTCAGGAAAATACTCAAATCTCCTGGTAATTTCCTGCAGACAGGACATTTAATCATCTCCAAGCCTCCATCGCAAAAGGGGGGGGAAAAACCTAAACCCAAATGATTCACACTCTTAAAACGAACCTGCACTCGGAACAAGAACCGTTTTCTGCCCTTGAAAAGCAGCCACGATTTGTTATTCTAACAAAGTGTTCCTTTCCTCCAAACAGAAATAAAAGTCGCTCAAGGAGGGCCTGTACTGATTTCTTGAAACTTCCACCCAGTCAACAGTTTCTCCTGGCAGGGTCTCAGAAATCTAGAGAGAGCTGGGTAGTCAGTGACTAAGAACACAGGATCATTTTTATAAGCCTCCCTCCCCCCTGCTTTTTGGCCCCATGGGAAGATGTTTTATAGTAGGATGAGCAGAATTTGCTGCACATATAAATTCTTCACTGCTCAGCTCACTTGACACCTTTATCTGAATTGCCCAACGGCTGGGAAGATTTGGCAATTAAAGATTTGAAAAGGAATAGCCCAAATCCTTTCCAAGTGGTATTTTTGGTCTGTACATACAGGTCCATGTCCATCTAATTACTCGAGTTGCACAGAAAAAAACATCTGTTTGCAGAAAGCAGGGAACCGAAAGTATACAAATGATTCACCCCACCAAAACAACTGCAAATAAAGGCCAGCCCAACAAACTAAGGCAGGCCAATTGCCAAAATAATTTATTGTGGGCAAAAACGGAGGTTGGGAATTCATGGATCAGACTTTGCTCCAATTTTTGGAAGGTATCTCTTCCAGCTGCCTCATCTTTAGAAAAAATTAAACGCTGATCCTCTGCAGTAGGCTCCCAACTTCTTGCTTTAGGTATACACAAGAGAACAGACTGGGGGCAGTAGGGAGGTGGTTGGGAAGCTGAAATGGCATGTTTTAAGCAAATCTACCCCCCACCATCCCTCCAGATTATTTTCATTTTAAAATCTCCCAGGATACAGCTGCCCAGGCACCCTAGATTTGCATTATCTCAGTCCTCATTAACTCCTCACTATCCCAGCAGCTGAGAATCTGCATTTGGAAACCTGGGAGAAGAGCAGTTGCAATTAACACTCCTCTCTAAAGCTTTCTCCATACCACAGACTCCCCAGTTCAGAGCTAGGAAGCCCTGGAGAAGGGGTCTCCCCTCTCTCCACATTCAAGAAAACAAACGAACAAATTCAGACTTGCTTCATTACAGAAATCCACTAACGAGAAAATTAATGAATTTTTTAAGATGTAGAAAAATAAGCAATTTTTCAATTTTAGGGCAATAAGCTCAAAACACAAAGATTGTGTGGAAGAAGTAAATAATTTTTTTAAAGTAAATCTTATTGCTAAATATTTTTGATAGTTTAAGGCAGGGGTTCTTAACCTTTTCGGTTCCACAGACACTTTTGCCGGTCAGGTGAAAACCACAGACCCCTTACTAAGTCCACACTATACTGTGTATTATTTAATAAATATATCACACCGCACCAACACGTCCCCACAAAAATGTTTTTATGGATTTCAATTCAAGCTCAGGGTCCTGTTGTTAAGAACCATGGTTTAAGGGAAATAAATAGGTCATTAGCAATAAATAAATTTTTAAATATTTAAAGGAAATGAATCATAATAGATGAAAGATTTTTAAAAAGCAAGTTCAGGGAAGTTCAAATGTTTCCCCCTCAAAAGTAATGATGCAATAACATCATCATTCCCTCCTCGCATTCTATCGTTATCACCATTACTGGTTAATAAAGTGGCTGCGCAAAAGCTCGGCGGACACTAAGTCTAAAATGATCCTAAGGTCCTCTCCCCAGAGCTCAAAACCTCCCCAACGTCTAGGTAGCAGGACGCAAATCTCCCAGAGGTTACTTTCCCAGTTCAAGCCCCCTCTTCCACAGGAGGGTCTTGAAAACCAAGTACAGATGTGCCCGTGCACCCCCTACCCTTGCAGCCGTGGGGGGGTCCACTTACCCTGCTCAACCTCGCATTGCTCCGCCGCTGCGGCGCCTCCTCCGGGAGCCAGACGACTGGCTTGGGGAGGGGGATGAGAGAGAGGGACCCGAGCCCCGGGGGGGGGGGGGGGGGGGGGGGGTAGGGAGTGCGGCTGCAGCTAAGGAGCCCAGCTGGGCGGCAGCCGCCAACTGCCTGGGGCCGGAGAGGGCCCTGCGGGGGCACCGCGCGAGAGGGGCAACATGCCCGGGGCCGCCGCCGCTCGGTGCGCCGCTCCGGAGCTCGGCAAATCGCCTGGGTCCTGGGGAGCGCAGCGCCAAGCTCTCCGGGCTGCCTCCCGGCACCTTAAAGGGACGCCTCCCCACCTCCCGCTCCGCTTATTGGTGAAAATTCCGAGCCACAGGCCAATCCTAGGCCTGTTCCCAAATTGAGATTTCAATCAAGGGAGCTACTGCTTTAAAATTAGAAAGGGCTGAGGGGGACTGGCTGGGGGGTGGGGAGAGGACTCAGCCACCTTTCAGAAGCCGAAGGACACTGGCTCGCAGGCCCTTCCACGCGGTGGTCCTGACAGATGGCAGGGGCTGGAAGAGCAAGATTATACTGTGCCAGCCCACAAGAAAGAAGGGGGACGTGCTGCTCCCCCTGCCTGCATCCCTCTCCTCCATCCCAGCCCCTCCACTCACTCTCATCCTTCAAGGCACATCCAGTTCATCACATGCTGGAGGCCTTGCATGAACCCCAAGCTGTGTTCCTAGAGCCCCCCTCCTCATCCCTCTTCCCCTCATTCCTCCTGCGTATGCTTTTCTGTTCAATCTGTCTCTTCCCTTCATGCTGGAAATTCCACCAGGTAGGGGTGTTGGCCTCCCTTGTCACTGCTAACTGCACCCCGCGTGTGGCACATGTTAGCTTGCAGTCAATATTCGTTCCTTGAATAAATGAAGGGATAGATGATGGAATGAACAATGACACATGCCCTATGCTGGTTGTGACAAGACAAATGTGAAGTAAGACGCAGCAGTCAAGAGGCCAGACACTGATTTCAGATAAATCGGTGTTCAAGTACTCCACCTCTTACTAATTACGTAACCTTGGGCCTCCGTTTCCTTGTCTGTAAAGCATGGCCATGAGGTCTACCAACTCACAGGGTTGTGGTAACTGTTGCAGAGGATCGTGCCTGGACTAGAGGAGGTGTTCGGGCAACAGCAGCTGCTGTTATCACTGCTTGAGACCAGAACCAAGTCTGACTGCCAGTTTGACATCTCGATGGGTACACACTCACTCATTCATGAAACATAATGAATTAAGTGCTGATTTAATCCGGGCCCCCTCCCTGAAGTGGGGAAAAAAGAAAGAAAAAGTCCACAAGGAATCAAGGAGGTGGGTATAGGTGAGAGGCAAGGGAACTAGGCAAATAAACCAAGTTATGTTCAGTGATACATGAGCAAAGGCATATGTACAAGAATGTTTACTGAAGGATGGTTTATAATATCAAAATAAATATAAGCTTCCAATAATCATGGTTGTATGGTTAAATAAATTATGGTAGACCCATATAAGGGAATACCATAAAGTCACAGAAAACAGAGAGGTAGAGTTAAGAACACTAATAGGCAATGAACTCCAAGATATATCACTGAGTACAGTGCAGTGGGTAAAACATTCTATTTGCATCAATAAATCTGCAAGTATTATGCACACATCTGTATACTGTATATGTACAAAATGCTTATAGAACTATGCCTTAGAAACTGTTTAAGGTTATTATTTCTAGCAAGATGTACGAGAACAGGGCAGATCTAAGATGGGAAGGAAACTAACAGTTCCCCATATACCCTTGCATAGTATTTGAGTGTCTTACCATGAGCTTGTAAAAAGCTCCTGATTCTGGCAAGATGGTAGATGATGACAGTCTGAAAATTCCAACCCTAAACATGCTAGATAAAACACAACAAAAATTCCTGTAAAAGACTAGCTGACACACGAGAAACAGGAAAATACCAGGTGCTAGAAATAACGAGGTAACTGAAAACAACAGTGGTAAGCATGGGAAATCATGCTGTGATTCTGGCTGAAGGGAAAGGGGGGTGCTGTCAGGGAAAAGATTTGCCTTGGTGCCTTGGGCGCTTGGGTTTTAAGGCCCATGTGGGAGAGAAGACAAGTCCTTGGGACAAGGAGAAGCCGGAAGTTGTTATGAGACCTCTGAAGAAGAGACCTCACTGAGGGCTGCACCTTCAGTGAACCAATTGTTGGCTGGTCCAGTGAAACTCGTATGTCTCTACCTGTGCTCTGGGTAGGAGGGAAAAGTTTCAACTGAGAATTAGTAACCCTATACCTGTGCCTTTCTTGGGTTTGGAGTACAAATTCATACAAAAGGCAGAATCAGGAAGTTCAGACTGAAAAATTAATATAAAAATTGGTCCTGTTCATGAAATGCCAGGGAAGTTTTCATAGAAGCAAATGAAAAATTTCCCTGGAGAGCCACTTCTACAACTCAGACTATAACCAGTCCAGCAAAGCATGAGCTCCCAAAAATGGATTATAGAACACACAAGGAAACTGCCAATCACAAGTCAACAAATACAAGGATTAGACCCTCAAGAATTAGAGGTCACAAAACAACAATCTGAAAAAGAACATAAGGCAAGAAGGTTTAAAACGATTAAAAACGTTAAAATTGGAATTGAACCCCCCCCCCCAAAACAAACAAACAAACAAAAAAGCAAGACATGACTACTTTCTCCATGGATTCACTGAAATTAAAAACTCAATGGCTAGGTTAAACAGAAGATTAGAGTTTGTTGAAAAGAGGAATATAAATCTCAGGGCATTCTGCAAACTGAAGCACAAAACAATAAAGAATTGAAAAATTTGTGAGGTTAAAAAAAGGAGGAGGATAGAATGAGAAGGCCCAACATATATCTACCAGGAGTCTGGTAGGAAGGGAAAAGGGAAAATGGGGAGAGGGAGTATTTGAACATATAATGGCTGAGAATTTTCTAGAATTGATAAAACACACAACTCCTCAGATTCAAGAAGCACAAGACATCTCAAGCAGGAGAAATAAGCATAAGGCCATTTGCATGTATTAATTATTCATAGAAGTACAGTTAATAAAAAAAAACTGAAGTGGGGAAAAAAAAAGAAATGGCTTAATAACGCAATGACAGAGGTAAGCAGAAGGCACTTATTATAACAGAAGAGAGGCAACTTCTGCCATTCCACATTTGAAGCTTAAGCAGGTTTCCCTGAATCTTTCATCCCCAAATATAATGAATTCTAAACTACAGTAGGCCCTTAAAGGCATAGCTGTATATTATATATGCGGCCCACCTACTAGGGTAAAGTGGCAGACATCTCCTGGGAAAAATGTATTCAACAAGCAAAAGTGGCAAAGAAACCAAATTGAGCCCTTGTCCTCAAGAATCTTACCGTCTGGTGGCAGAGGCAGCCAGAATGGGGAGTATCATGAGAAGGGGTGTAACTGCTAAGAAAAACAGAAGGAAACCCTCTCAACCAGCCTTGGGGGAGAGGTGATACCCAGAGAAGACTTCCTGAAACAAGTGGCATCTGCACTGAGCTAGCTGGTACCTTCCGGGAAAAAGACATTAGAGTTAAAGGTGGCTTTGGAGCCCAGTTCTGTCACTTCATAATCTTGAGACTTTGGCCGAGTTATAGAACTTCTTCAAGCTTATCTCTTAAACGGAATTCCTATCACTAGTCTTGGGGTTGTTTTGAGGTTTAGGGATAATATCTATAAAGGATTTAGCAGAATGCCTGAACTATATTTGATTTTTACTAAATGTGTAGACAGTATTATTAGATAGAATCAAGTGTTTGAGTGGGAAAAAAAAAATCCCTTCTCTATGAAAAGATGATTTTATTCTAAAAGTTAAAGAAGACACAGGCTTCAGCCTAGTTTCATGAAACCACCACGAGAAATGTAAAATGTTTATTAAACATGTCCCATGTAACAGGCACAGTATTATGCCATCAAAATACAAAGAATTATCAGTCCTGGTTCTTCCCATAAAGGAAGCTAAAGTCTATGTCCCAAAATAGAACTAATAAAGACGGCATATATTAAGTGTCAAATAAGTGATTTTCTGCCATAACAGAATTTCTATCCATATCATTAAACCTTCAGATTCCCAACCACATATCAAGTTGAAAGAATTCAGAGTTAAGCAAGGGAAGGATTAAATGGACCCTCCTCAGTGTTACTCAATAGGTTTGTGAAGGGCCAGGAGAGGAAACAAGTCAAGTCCAACCACTGATGCCAAGTTGCTGGGCTTGAATTAAATTCAATGGCCTGAACTAAAGTGAATGAAATTCAGTAATGGCAAGGGCTGTGCCTGTCATTTGGAAGAAGAACTCAATCATGCAGTCTTAGAGAGGAGAGATTTAGCCAAGGACAAGCTCTTTCACTCATTTCTTTGTGCATCATTTAAGAAATATTTACATAGCATCTACTCTGAGAAAGAGTTTGCCTTACACACTGGGTAAAGATGGGAAAACACGAATAAAACATGATGCCTGCCTTCAAGGAGCATAAACTATGGTGATCCGAAATCTTCACCTGAAACTGCCCATGCTCTCTGACCTCTTTCCTTCTATCACCCAAAGGCTAGCAAACCTTCAGAAAACCATCTCAGTATGCAAGGCGTACATTAATGAACTGTAGAGATTGAACACCATCTTGTTTCAGAATGACAAATAGATTTCATTTCTTGGGTTAACACTGATTGATTAGTAGTGGCGTTCTCAAGTGCTGACTGGACAAGAAGACTGAGGCTGTTTTTGGCAGGAAAGCACGCTGTGATTGATTAGTGATGTCTGTCTGTGGATGGAGAAGGAGTGACAGCACTAGTGCTGTAAATCTGACATCCCCCATCAACTCCAACCCCCTCATTCCATAGATGAGAAAACAGACAGATATTTCTTTCCTCCAGTGGCATTTTGAATTCAGCAACACTATCAGGGGCAACCGAGGAGAACCTCCATATCTGAAAGGCTGCTGAGACAGAAAAACTCTACAGCTTGGAATATTTCTGATTAGTTTTTAAGATATGAGCGCCAATCCTTTAGCAGCCCTTGTATTCTGCAGCAAACTGACAAAATGCAGAAAACTACCAACTGCATTCTCCTGGTTAGCTACATGGTGCACATTACCCTACCTCTCCCTTAAGATTATATTAAAGCCTATTGCTTGAGGATTTAAAATGCACTGGGGGACAAAAATGTCTATAAAGTGAATATGTTTCAGAACCACAAAATGGATAAACACGTAGAAGAGCAATTAACATGATACTTAAGAAAAGACAAAGATTTTATCATTTTTTAAAATTAAGTGGTATAGATATCACCAGGCAAAGAAAGAAAAAGACAAGCCCTTATTTATTTTCATACAGACACTTTATATCCTAGGTACTCTGTAATACTAACTAAGGAGATAGGGTCTTAACTCCCTGCTAAGCGTTTCCACGCCCAATCTATCAACACTCACAACCATCACCTCGCCCAATCACAAAGAATCCCGGCTCATTCGCTGCAAAGGACAGAATGGTACAAATGGACGACAGATAAGCAGCAAGTCCAACCCTAGCCTGACTCAGATACAAAGAACAAATTGTAGCATTTGATTAATATGCCAGCTCTTCTGTCATGCCAACTGCAAAGTGAATTTTATGGAAAACTAACTCCTTGAGAAATAGGTCTAATTAATTCAGTTACATAAACTCCAATGATATTATGGGAGGAGGGGATAGATGAGAGAAAGAAAGTGAGAGCAGGAGAAGAGAAAGAAGAAGAGAAAGAGGAGGAGGCAGGAGAAAAGAAATTAGAAGAGGAGGGGAGGTGGGACGGAAGGAGGGACGGAATGAAAACAAAGCAGAGAAGATGAATAGGATACTTTCGAGGTCATTAGGCTTACCTTGAAACCTCAAAAGTTCTGCTCCAAGTCAAGATGACAGAAACATTCATATTTCATGTACAGCTGAAGGTGTAGGTAAGTTCTTAAAAGATGACCTATCTCAGAGGGCTCTTTTCTACATGAATTGGTTAGACTAGTCCTCCCCCAACGCCCAAATCTCCAGTCACTGGCATACCACCTTTAGGATTTCTGCCAAATCTCTCTTTTTTTTTTTTTATAAGTACCATGTTCATGATTTCTCATATGAATACATTTTATATCATCAATTAAAATGAATAAACAAATGGTGATACTTCCACACAATGAAATACTACTCAGTAATGAAAAGGAACAAATTACTTATATATACAAATGGATGAATCACAAATTAATATGCTAAGTGAAAGAAACCAGACTGAAAAGGCTACATACGATGATTCCATTATATGACCTTCCAGGAAAGGCTAACATAGGAACAGAAAGCAGCTCAGTAGTTGCCAGTGATTGGGGTCAGGTGCTGGAATTAGGTAGCAAGAGGGCATTTTGGTAGAAATGAAATGATTAGTATCTTGAGTATGGGGAGAGTCACAAGACTGTGCCTTCGTAAAAACTCATGAAACCGTAAACTGAAGAGTGAATCTTACAGTATGCAAGTATGAAAGTGAGAGAGAAAAACAACAACTTATAATCATCCTATTATCCCTTTGCTTTTTATTATTCTTCTTTTAAATATTTTCCTACCTGATTTGTTTTTATAAGATGTTTAACAAATTACTGGGAAAAAAAACAACTAGGAACTCTGGCCTACCAAAAGCAATGAACCTGAAGCTGCTCTTTTTTTTTTTTTCCATTAAAAAGGGAGAGGGGAAGCAGACTTGGTCCAATGGATAGGGCATCTGCCTACCACATGGGAGGTCTGTGGTTCAAACCCCGGGCCTCCTTGACCCGTGTGGAGCTGGCCCATGGGCAGTGCTGATGCATGCAAGGAGTGCCCTGCCACGCAGGGGTGTCCCCATGTAGGGAAGCCCCACACGCAAGGAGTGTGCCGCGTAAGGACAGCCACCCAGCGCGAAAAAAGTGCAGCCTGCCCAGGAGTGGTGCTGCATAGATGGAGAGCTGATGCAACAAGATGACGCAGCAAAAAGAAACACAGATTCCTGGTGCCGCTGGTAAGGATAGAAGCGGTCACAGAAGAACACACAGTGAATGGACACAGAGAGCAGACAACTGGGGGGGGGAGAAGGGGAGAGAAATAAATTAATAATAATAATAATAAATCTTATAAAAAATTAAAAAAATAAAAATAAATAAAAATAAATAAAAAGTTTTAGAGAAGGAATAACTCCAGCCCCCAAATGAGATTTTCTTGATGTACTCACAAGGTTTAGGGAAGGTTGAACAAAGAATATTTTTTAATGATGAGGAATTCAAAGTTAATTAATGAATTGACCCTATACCACCTAAAACTTTCTCACACTTTTGAAAATACTGCTATATAGTGGAAGCTCCCCGAGGGAAGGGATTAGTCTTCGCAGCATCCTCAGCACCTAACATAGCAGGCACTTGATAAATATGCAATGAATGAGAGACACCTTTCCACTGTGTGCCCACACCCCACTTCTGGGGAGAAAGTACTTGCTAATTCCTGAGGCAGTGTAGTCCAGTGTGGACAGTCTGCTTCAGGACTGAGTTCTTTTCTATAGTAAGCTGGCAGCCATACATTCCAATACAGAACACAAAGAACAAGTCCAGTACTCTTCTGTTGGACAGCCCTTAAAAATCTTCTATCAACCAAGTTCTATTAATTGTTCCTCATAGGACATGGTTGTCAAACCCTTTTACCATACTGGCCACTAGAAATGTGACACTCCAGTTAAATAATAAGAAGGAATTATTGTCAATTTTGTTAGATGAGAGAGTGACATTATGGTTATGTGAGAAACCATCCATTTTTTTTCAAAGAAACATTTTTTGATACATAAGGGTAAATGGAACATGATTCTGAGGATTGCTTTAAAATGTGAAGGAGGAGGGAGGGAGGGTAAACAAAAAGGCAGAAGAGATAAAAAATAAACAGAAAAACCTTGATAACTGTGAAATCTGTTATAGAGGGGTTCATGGTATTATTCTTTCAACATTTGACTATGTTTAAAATTTTTCTTAATAAAAAACTTTCCAGCATGATCTAACTAGGGCAGGGTAGGGGGGGATTTACCATCCTCATTCTTGACACTATGATACTAAGATCTTATTAATGGGATTCCCACTGAGCTATTGACCAAAACCAGTTCAGTTTAGTTCCTGTTTCCACCCCCCGCCCCCTGCCTACCCCATCTCTCACTAGACTATCTATTTCATTCCATACCTGGGTAGGTGGGTTTCTGGGTCCAAGTACAGTTCTGCTAATGCTTTTATTTTTTATTCAGTCCATCATCCCAACGTGTGCAGAAATTCGGGATCCTCCATCTGCCTCTCAACACCGGGCACCATCTAGTCTACTAGCTGCCAAATGTCACACTATGCTCTCTCTACTTAAGAACCACTTGGGGACTGTGTCAATTTTGCAGACTCCTGAGCCCATCCCCAGAGATGCAAATCCATTATATTTGGGACAAGGCCTGCCACTTGCATTTTTAAAGCTTTCTCAAAACCAAACTAATATATTCATTATCTTTCCATTATATCATCAACTAGGTTAAAAAAATTCTTGAGTAACATCTAAAGACTGAGTAGAATCTTTCTATTACATTTGAAGAAGGGGAGAAACAGAAATATTTATACTACCTCGGACTGACTACTTCTAAATTGAAAAAGTAAGCTCTCCAGTTCAGAGGGTAAACTGATGACTCTCAGTCTCTGAAGAGCATTTCCAGAAGAGGTAGTTTGTATGAATGTGAAATTTGGGTAACAGCATTTTCACCCTCTGGGCCGAAACCTTGACACCTCTTTTCCTGATGGCTGTGGGGACCATTCTGGCCCTGTATATTCAAGCATACTACTTTGGAGGTGTACGCCACATTCAGCCATGATGACCTGCACTCACTGGTATTCTTGGGAAGTGAGTTAATCAAATCAAGAGTTTGGAAAACAAGGAAGCACTATGCAAATGGCTACCTCTCCCACTTCCTCCCACTCTGCTTTTACAGGAACTCCTCACTCATTCCCCACAACACCCCTTGAAGTAAGGACTCTGATAATCTGCATTATTCAGGGGAGGAAACTGAGACACAAAAAAATTAAGTAACCTGCCTACAGTAACACTAGCTTGTAAATGCCAGGGAGGGAATTCAAATCCGGATAGTCCTGCCTGCAGATCCCTAAGCTGTACCTATTCGCACGTATGAGTCACTATGGCCAATCTATAGCATAACTCCTAGTCATGAGAAACACTTGGAAGATAGGGAGAAGGAAACAGGATGAATCAGAGTTGACTATAAACTTTTCATGTGTTCATGTATTTATCCAGTCACCCATTCACCCAATACTTATTGAGTATCAACTACATACAAGGCATCATGGTAATAAGCTGTAGGACAAAGGTGTAAAATTGACACAGTTCACATCCACGAGGAACTCACAATCTGGATGGGAGAGAGACAGATCTATGTTATACATGATATATAAAATAAAGCCCAATTATAAAGAAGCACTGCAGAAACACTGGATTGAGTGACCTGGCCAGTGGAAGGTGATGGCAGTGGCAAGCCTTGAAGAGTGAATGGGAAATCGTGAGATGAGAAAGGGGAGAAGTACAGTCAAGCGATGCAACAGCATAGATCAAATTATTATGGAGGCTCGAAAGAGACCCAAGAGGTGCAGGAAAGAGAGACATTCAGTAGAGCTAATCACCCTTGGCACTGTTGACATTTGGGCCCAGTTATTTCTTTGTTATGGGACCTGTCCTGTGCATGTAGGATGTTTAGAGGCATTTTTTTTTTTAATTGACTTTGTAATAATATTACATTAAAAAAATATATATATGTGAGGTCCCATTCAACCCCACCCCCCCACCCCCCCTCTCCCCCCCCAACAACACTCGTTCCCATCATCATGACACATCCATTGGATTTGGTAAGTACATCTTTGGGCACCTCTGCACCTCATAGACAATGGTCCACATCATGGCCCATACTCTCCTCCATTCCATCCAGTGGGCCCTGTGAGGATTTACAATGTCCGGTGATTACCTCTGAGGCACCATCCAGGGCAGCTCCATGTCCCAAAGATGCCTCCACCTCTCATTTTAGAGGCATTTTTGACCTCTACCCACTAGATGCCAGGATGTGGCAACCAAAAACGTCTCCAGGCTTTGTCAAAGGTCCCTGGACAGCAGAATCATCCCATGGGAACCACTGGACTGATGGGAAAGCTCGCATGTACGTATGTAAGGAGAGAAGGACGAGAAGGAAGAGAACGCTAGTAACTGGAAGAAGCATAGTGAGGTAGGCTGGGTCTAGATTATAATATAAACAAGACATTCAGGCCCCTCAAATGCCTAAGTGGTCAGCTGCCCACACTGAAGCTCATTTCCTTTGCAAGTCTCCTCCCAACTCTAGGCAGAATATATAATCCACATGAGAAGTCGTTTCTTTGGTAATTAATTGGGTAACCAGCTTAGACATTGAAGCCCTCTATTTGCACATGTGGTGGGAGGAATTCTTCAATGGCCCCCAAGATTTCTGCCCCAGGTAAAACCACACTTTCTCCTGGAAATTCAATCACACGTTAATCTAGATGCTGTTGTGATTTCTGCAGATGTAATTAAGGACCCAAATCAGTTGATCTCAGGACAAGGAGAGTGTCCTTGGTGAGCCTGACATAATCCAGTAATCCTTAAAAGAGAATGGGTTTTGCTTTCTTTTTTTTGATGATGATGATGATTCAGAAGATATTGAACATTTTTCTACTACAGGAATGGAAAGAGCTCGTTTTTTGAACAGCTTCCTTTCTCTCAACAGGCTTGGATTCATAATGCTGAGCAAGGAGGGCCATCCCATGTGACCTGCGGCCACTTCCCTGTGCCTCCGCTTCAGCCAGCCAAGAGCATGGAGGGCTGTCAGGTTCTAAACAAAATACTGCTCGTAGCAATGGATCGTTCAGCTTGGATGTTCTATCAGGAAGCTCTGCATACAAGTTTAAAGTTCTTGTTAAGATTATGAATTACGTGAAGACATGGCATTGGAAGAAATTTTGGATGAAACACAGCATTGACATTTTGGACTCAAAGAAACAATGGCTAATAACTGAGGCATTGGTCAACAATCCCAAAATTGAAGCAATAGATGGGAAGTATGCCTTCGAGCCCAAGTCCGACTTGAAAGGTAAGAAGGCTCTCCTTAGGCTCTTAGGTAAGCAGGAGTAGAGAGGCTTTGGGGGGATTCTTTTAGAAGAAATAGAGGATGGTCTCCCCAACTAACAGAAAGCTGTCAAGGCTTTTGGGGACCAGATACTATTTGTAAACCATCTTGATAAGAAGAAAACTTTCTTTTCTCAATGATAAGTGCTGTCACTTTTCTGTGCATGAAGAATTTCAGAAACTTTGGAAAATGTCATGGTGGATTCAACGGATGAGGAGAAAATTGAAGAGAGTCTGAATTGACAGGATATTTCTTTCATCCAGGAATCCGGATCAAAGAAAGTGGCCCCTATTCAGAGGAAGAAAAAGCCTACTTCATAGGAAAAGTGGTGATTTAAGACTCATAATAAACACTTGGCTGGAGTGCTGAAGTATTACTCGGACATTACTCCTGGCAAATAGCAAATCGTTTTACCCTTGAGCAGAGAGTTACAAATAGAAAATCAAGATCTTTCTCATTGATCCTTGGAATCTGAAGACTGTTTTTCCATTCAGCTTCTAGGACTGAGGAGAGGAATGGTTCAGTTTACAGACAAGTGCAAATGATCAAACTCAAAGCTTATTTTAATTGAATAGGAGAATGAGAAATGTGACTTTATGGGATATTCACTGTTAACCTTCTATTTCTTGGGGGAAAGGTGCCTCATATGGCATGCAGGTGTCTTTGATATTTAACTCTATTTCTGAATAGCTCCATTTTCCCTCTTTTGTTACTTTAGAGCAATTTGCAGATAGTCTTGAATGCAGTATTTGTTTATTCCAAAAGAACATATTTGTTATAAGTTCACTGTAGAAGGATTTTTATGTTAGTGAATTCAATTTGTTTCTTTTCATTCTTGGAAATGACAGTAAGCAGCTTCAATCTTTCACTTCCACAAAGGTACACTTTGGGGATGTTATTGAAGACTAATTTGCACTGTATTGTTGATCAAAGGAACTTCACAATCAGAACACAAAGTTATGCCTTTTGTCAGCCAGTTAAAGCAATAAAGAGACTCTAAATGTAAAGAGAAGATTGAGAGAGGGGAGGGGGAATGGGATCTTCCTGAGCTAGAGATAGGAAGCCTGAGGGGCATTAGACATGAGCGAGAGTCTCCACTACTGCTTTGAAGGCTTTGAAGACCGAGGGGGCCATGTGACAAGGACCTGAGGACCACCTTTAAGGGCTGACAGTGAAGTAGATACAACCCCAGGTACTGGTGCTCCTGAGGGCTACGGAGACACCTAGGTTCTACAGTCATTGCAGATGGCTCTGGAGTTCAGTGCCTTGTCAGCAGGCCCTACTTTGGAATTTGTGCTCCTGAGTGTGATGGAGTTGGACTCAGATGTGACCTCTCTACACTGTCACTTTTACTGAACCTGTGGTTGGCACTGGTGTGTATTCAGGAGACTTGACTCTCTGGACTGGTCATGTGCCGGCTGGGCCCTGGGCAGCAGATTGCAACTCCTACCCTCCAGTTCATTGGTCTTACCCAGGTCAGCCAAGAGGGAGGTGAAGATGGTAAATCATCACACCAGGGAACCGAGAGTATCTACAACTGCAAGCGGGAGAATCACATCCATCAAACATGTGGGATCTAAGCCCCCTCTCAATATAGAGGTAGAGTGGACATCACCATCCCAGGGTCCACAGGATTGAGGAATAAAATATGGATTAGAATGGACTTACTGGTATTCTACTAGAGAACTATTGTGACTAGTAATGGAAGAAAGTGTAGCATCGATGTGGAGAAAGTGGCCACAGTAGTTGCTGAGGGCAGGAAGAGTGAAGAAGAGATGAGCTGTGGGGGCATTTTTGGAACTTGGGAGTTGTCCTGAATGATATTGCAGGGACAGATGCTGGACATTATATATCCTGCTATAACCCACTGAATGGACTGGGGGAGAGTGTAAACTACACTGTAAACTATTATCCACGTGGTATAGCAGTGCTCCAAAATGTATTCACCAAATGCAATGAATGTACCACAATGATGAAAGAGGTTGTTGATGTGGGAGGAGTTGATGTGGGGGAGGTGTGGGGTATATAGGAACCTCTTATATTTTTTAACATGTATTATTGAGCCAAAGGGGTGCTAATGCAAAATACCAGAAATTGGTTGGTTTTATAAAGTGTATTTATTTGGGGTAGGGGCTTACAGATACCAGGCCATAAAACATAAGTTACTTCCCTCACGAAAGTCTATTTAGAGCAAGATGGCTGCTGACGTCTGTGAGGGTTTAGGCTTCCTGGGTTCCTATGTTCCTGGGGCTTGCTTTACTCTGGCTTCAAGGTTCCTTCCTTCCTGGGATTGGTCTCTCTTTCCACTGTGTGCTGACTTCCCCATGCTCCAGTGTAAGTCTTCAGCATCAAACTCCAAAATCAAAACTCCAACATTAAAAGCCCTCACCTCTGTTTTTTACCAGGCCTTTTATCTGTGAATCACCACCCACCAAGGGGTGGGGACTCAACACCCTAATTATAACTCAATCATGGGCGGCGGACTTGGTCCAGTGATTAGGGCGTCCGTCTACCACATGGGAGGTCTGCGGTTCAAACCCCGGGTCTCCTTGACCTGTGTGGAGCTGGCCCATGCGCACTGCTGATGCGTGCAAGGAGTGCACCCCGTAAGGAGAGCCGCCCAGCGTGAAAGAAAGTGCAGCCTGCCCAGGAATGGCACCGCACACACAGAGAGCTGGCACAAGATGACGCAACAAAAAGAAACACAGATTCCAGTGCCGCTAACAGCAACAGCAGCAGACAAAGAAGACACAGCAAATAGACACAGAGAACAGACAACTGGGGTGGGGGGGGGGAGGGGAGAGAAAGAAATAAATAAATCTTAAAAAAAAAAACTAAACAGTATTATGATAAAAACAAAAAACTCAATCATGCCCAGGTAAAGATTAGATTACAAGCATAATCCAATATTTCTTTTTGGAATTCAGCAATTATATCAAACTGCTACAAAACGTAACTTTTTTTGTGATTAAAAAAGATAAAATTAAGTTAAATTTTAAAAAAAGAGCTGACAGTGGTCCCATGTTGACAGTCAGGAAACAAGAGGCCTCAGTCTACCACAAGGACTGCTGTGCTCCTGGAATTGCCTGGAAGAGGATGCTATGAGGCTGCAGCTAACCATCACCTTGATTTCAGCCTTTCGAGAACCTGAGCAGAGATGCCAGCTACGCAGTGCCCTAACTTCTGACCTACAGAACTGTGAGATAATGAAAGGGTGTTGTTTTCAGCAGCTACATTTGTAGTAATTTGTTACACAGCAACAGAAAACTAATAAAACCTAAACCCCACAATCCTCCACGGTCCTGCTTAATTTATTCTTCCTTCATGAAGCCTCTGCCCCACAGTGAGCAGACGGAAAGCCAGGCCATTTGCCGCTTCCCACAAAGCACCACACTCTCTCACACTGATTCTGCTTCCCCAAATCTTCTTCTTTTCGTGAAATCTCATGTTGGTATATTTTAATCCCTACCATTGTATATTTCCTGAATGACTTTTCTTTCTCGTTTGCCTCCCTTCTCCCTGAAAAAATCAACATTTGGAAGACAGGGGTCATGCTTTATAGACTCTCTTGAATTTCTCACATTGGCTGTAATAGTAGTAAGTACACTGTGGGCACTTATTCAATTATTAATGATTGACCTCACCTTATTTTGGGGGTAGAGGGAGAAGAGCTATTGGATGCTACTGCCAGAACTCACATTATAAGTGAACTGACTTGAGCAACATGCTGGCATTCAAAAGACCCATTTATATTCAATAATTACTTACATGAGATAACTGTCTTTCTCAGGGTTAAGTGACTACTAGTCAATGACCTGCCACTGAACTGTAAGCCACCAGCCCCAAATACTCAATATTCATTGCATGTTTTAGACTTTTTGGCTATTCCTCCTTCTGGGAAATAAGGCTTGAGGCTTCCAGTTACTGGAGTTGGGGATTAGGCTCCTAGTTGACAGGCCCATTTTTGTAGGTCTCCAAAAGGAAGGCTTCCTTCCGTAATGTTATCCATTCAACATCTGTGCCCACCTCTAGAGGGGCAATGGTGGGTATTGAAACATATCCCACATTAAGACATGTTCAAGTCCTAACAGCAGTTCTGTGGGTATGACCCCACTTATAAAGCGGACTTCTGAGGCAGTTATGAGTTAAGGTGCAGCTCACCTGAAGAAGGGTGGGCTTTACTCCAATATGGCCAAAGTCTTTATAAGCAAGGGAAATTGGACATGGAGGCAAGGAAACAGAAGAGACAGGTAGAGAGAGATCACTCTGTGACGGAGGATTGCCAGATAGCCAGCATCAGATACTACAGACTTTGGAGAAAGCATGGCCTTGCCAACACCTTGTCTGTCTGTGGACTTATAGCCTCCCGAAACTGTGAGTACATACGTTTCTGTTGTTTATGCCAGAGGTATTTGTCATAGCAGTCCTGGAAAATTAAGACAGGCAATAAGAGAAACTGAAGAGATCACTTTTCTCTAGGAAACTGATAAACAGAGGTAGAGGAGTATATAGAAATTATTAACTAAAATAAGTTAAATCCATAGTCATCAATTATGTCTTATTGACCTGATTGCTCTTTACAATGAATTGAAAATCCAAAATAATTGAGCACTCTAAAAAAGGTATATGTACGGTGAAGGCTTCACCTTCAGATTTCTTTCCAGGATGAATTCTAGAATTAGTGCTCCTGGGACTTGAATTTACTAGCCAGCCTATGTGTAGTTTTCATTCACGTCTGTAATTAACTGCAGGTCAATTAAAATGACTCTAATAATTGCAACACTTGGGGCTGATAATGTATCAAAATTATTTATGCTAAAGAACAAGTAATTATGGACAAAAATCAGAGCCTGAACTTAGGAGTTATGGAGTCATGGCTTTTCTGGGAGACATAAAAAGTATCAGATATAAAAACAGGCGCTTTCATTTTGGCCTGATTGAACTCTTCAGTAAATTATGCCAGTAGGACCAAACAAAGGACAAGACTACCAGAAACTTTGGAGGGCAGAATTCACATTTGGTAAAGACATACTATGAAAGGTAGACTATAAGTGTTCTGGAAAATTATTACTCATAGTAACTGACTGCCTAGATAAGGGAGGTGAATATTGGGCAGGTATGTCACAAGCCTGGGCAAGTGTCCATGGCATATACCACTAAATGACCACAGAGCTCTTTCCTGCTGGCCTGGAACTATCTCAGAATCTTTCTCAACATTCAGGAAATGAAGAGCCACCAACTGATCCCAGTTGCAAAATATGATCAAGTCACCTCCCACTGAATTAAATGTAATGATAGTTACCCCTCTCACTCGCGCTCTAAAAGCCACACTTGCACTTGACTGAATTTCTTTTTAAATGCAGGAAAGGGTGGGAAAAGAACTAAGAACTGAAAAGCATCTACTCAGCTCTGTTTTGCCAAAAGCCACTGTTTGAGTACCTGAGAATTCTAAATGGTTTGCCTTTCAACCTCCAGCTTGCTCTGAATTCCTTCAGAACAGAGAGATGAGGCATCTTCTTGGTTTTCTTTGACACCTTCTCTTAATCTTCTCTTTTTGTGGAGTTCCTCAAGGTTCTTTCCTGGGCCCCCGTCTCTTCTCAGAGCCTGCACCCTCCAAGAATGAGCTCATTCACTCCCATCCACTCCCCTCATGTCTCTCACCCTCTGCCAGCTGATAGATTCATTTAGTGTCAGGCTACTCCACATACTGGAGATGCGGCCGGGAGCAAGATGATCACATCCCTTGTCTTCATGTTGCTTATGTTCTATTGTGATATCAGGAGAAAGACAATAAGTAAATACGATGCTAAGTACTAAGGGGCAAAATAAACTCTAATGAGAAGTCAGAAAAATGATGGGGAAGGGCAGAGGTGCTAGTTTAGAGAGCAAGGATGACCTCAAATCTTGCTTCCAGCCCAGAGATTTCTCCTAAGGTCGGAGTCACATGTCCTAACTGCGGTCTCTGTCCCCACCAGGAGATCATACAGACACAGAGTCAACATGTCCACAACTGATACGTCATCCTCTTCCTCTATGTCCCCTTCCTCTACCTAGACTCCCAAGTAGGGCACAGACGTCATGCTTAACTACTCCCCCTCCCTCTTCATCCAAACATCATCTAAATGTCCCTCCACACCATTTCTTCTCTACTCCCACTGCCATGCCCTGGTCCAGGCCACCTGGTCTCATTCCTGTATTACATCACCAGCCTTACTCACTGGACTTACTGCCAGAGATCTTGCCTCACCTCCCTCCACCCCCAATCCAATCACATTGGACATTTAATGGCTAGCATGGTCTTGCTAAACCATGCATCTGATCTTGTCATTCCATGCTCAAAACTCTGCTATGGTTCCCTAGTGCCCTTGAGATAAAAGAAGCTGACTCACAAGGCCCTTCGGTATTTGAGCGCTGCTTATGATGCCAACTTCCTTTATCAAAATAGTCCATCAGCTTCTGCTCTGCACACACTAGCTAATCTGATCTGCTTGCAGGTCCTCTGGACTCTTCCTCTTCCAACTCAGCACTGTCCATCCTTTCCTCTGACCAATGCCTCCTCATCCTCCTCATTTTAACAGGCCACCTGGGAAGACTTCCTTGACCCCAGGAAAACCTCTAGGGTGTCCTATCCATTGATTAACACAGCAACCAGCACACTGCCAAGCACACGACAAATATTTGTTCAATAAATGAGTACGTTAATTTACAAAAGTAATGGAAATGTCCCAAGAATGGAGTCTTATGGAAACCAAATTGATGTGTGATTGTAGCCAGTTTCTTTCAGGTCTCAGGCACCCTGGTCCTCAGTGATCTCAGCCGTTGAGGGGAGAATTTCCCATCCTCAGGGTAAGTCATTTACTCTCTCTGTGCCTCAGTCTCCTCATTTATAAAAGGAGAATAATAATTCCTTCTTTAGAAAGATGTCATGATGTAGAACAGAAATAGTGTATTTAAAGACCTGGCACAGTGCCTGGTACCAAGTAAGTGGCTCCACAAAGGGTAGCTCTTATTGTTTTAAAAAATTTTCTGCCTGGGACTCAGAAATGCTCTCTGATACTGGTGTCATTTCCCAGGGGTCATGACAATGAATGGAAAATGGAGAGACTGAAGGAAAATGCATCCTCTTTATCAAATGTCCTCCTTTCCTTTCAAGATCTTCCTAGCATTTTGTTATTCTGTTTTTATTCTGAGTTCATTTAGCTTTAAGCTCACAGTCTTTATTTTAATACACACTGCATTTTAACAAGTAGGTCAAAGCCATTTTATACTTGCAATATGATTATCATAGTAATTGTTGTATTTTATAACCTGCGAAATGCTCCCAGGGAGACCAGTAGGGACAGCTACAGTTTGTAACAAAAATAATAATTTCAGCCCTGCAGAATAAACTCCTCTTAAAAACTCTCTTGTTGCAAGTATTAATTTTTGAGGCTCCCACAATATTTGGAAATGGTAAGTGCTAATGACTAACTAAAGACATATTCAAGAGCATGTTACTTTCAGTAGCTTTATGTTGAGACAGTTAATAATAATATCATTAATAATAAAAATAGTAATAGCAGCAGGTAAATGCTTATATAGTACTTGAAATAGATTGAAAAAATTGGTTTGAATAATTCCCCTCCCTATACCCATGCTACGGGGTGGTTCCCCTACCACACAGACTCTGAGCCTGATTATCTGACTTTCTTTGACCAATGGGATATTATCAGACATGGCACAAGCAGAGATTTGAAAAGCATTTGTGCATTTGGGTTTTGTCCTCTTGCCGCTGTTGGGAACCCTGTGACCACAATTACGGGAACAAGCCCAGCTGTTCTTGCCTGCCCCAGTGACCATTACACCAAACATGTAAGTGAAGCCCCTCCTGGCCCAAGCCAAGGAGGATCAGACCAGAAGAACTGACCAGCCAACCTGAATCATAAGAGAAATAAATGTGTGTTGTTTTAAGCTACTAAGTTTTGTGATGATTTGTTATGTTATGCAGCATAAACTAACTGATACAGTGCTTATATTGTATCCTACATTCTTAAAAGTACTTTATATAAATGGAATCATTTAATCCCTAGAATATTTGATTGCTTATTTATTTCATAGATGAGGACATTAAAACACACAGCTAGAATGTGACATTTTCCCCTACAGAAATATTTATTTTATTTGACAGTTATGACAAGCTTTCCTTAATGTGAATAACCACATCAATGGTCAAGATCACAGAATAATATTGTGCTTCCAGGAAGTCTCACAGGAAGATATTTTGGATCCTGAAAGCAGTAGATCAAAAGTACCCCCGCCAGCTACCCATTCAATTCTATTTAAAAACGCTGATAAAATGTGACTTTTAGAATAAATTTGGAAAATATGAAGTGAATAAGGTTCAATCTTATTTTTATTTGTTATGTATACTTTTATCAATACAAAATTTTTAGATCATACACTTCCCCTATTCTTCATATATTTTATTCCAGTCAACAGGATCACAAAAGTAATATTAGCTTATTTTATATAGAATAATGTATACAAAGTATAAAATGAGTCTCTCTCTTTTCTTCTCTTACCCTTCAATTCCAATTAGTTAATATGACAAACTATTAATAATTCAATGTGTGTCTTTTTATACATTTCCTTTAGTTATGCAAACATAGTTATTAAAGGCCTAACATGTTACCATTCTTTAAAATAGAAAAAAAATGTCAGTTGACTATAAACTTAAGAACATATTTAAGAAATTTGGTAAAAACCTTAGTTCATGAAAATCAAGTATCTATAAATCTAAAGGTGTTTTAATTCTCAAAGCTGACAATTATTCATTTACTTTATACAATCGACAGAAAGGTTAGCTTCACCAATAATATACAAGAAGAAGATTTTCTGTTCTTTTGGTTTAAAATAGAATTCTTATCTACCCCATTCAAAACTGAAGTCCAATTTTCAGAATGGCCATGGTAGATGGTAGCCCAGGAGGCCTAAAATATCAATAAAACTGCAAAAGGAAAAACACAACACATGCACAAATAGAAAAGCGAGAAGCCATACCACTTAGGGATGAGAGAGTATACAGTCTAAGGAGCAGAAAGAGAAAAGAATGAACAAAAGTGAACAAAGCCTTAGAAACCTGTGGGACATCATCAAGTGTGCCAATCTTACACATTGTGGGAATTCTGGAAGAAGAAAGAAAGGATCAGAGAGACTATGCAAAGAAATAATGACTGAAAACTTTGCAATTTTAATGAAGACCTTGAATATTTTACCATCTACCATGCTCAGCAAAACCCAAACAGGATAAACCAAAATAGATCCATACCATGCCTTTTATAATCAAACTATCCAATGTCAACAATAAAGTTAGAATTCTAACGAATACAAAGTGCTGAAAGCAAAAGACTGTCAACTAAGAATTCTATATCCAGCAAAACTGTCTTTCACAAGTGAGATGGGGAGAGCAGATGTGACTTAAGTGACTGAGTGCCTGCTTGCCACATGGGAGTCCAAGGTTTGATCCCTGATGTTCCTAAAGCAAAAGCAAACAACAAGCAATCAAATGAAACATCCTGCTCAAGGGAGCACATGTGGCTCAGTGGTTGAGTGCTGGCTTCCCACACACAAGGTCCTGGGTTCAGTCCCCAGCCCTGGTACCTCAAAAGGGAAAGGAAAAAAAAGTGAGAGGAATTAAGATATTCCCAGATAAACAAAAGGTGATGGTCTTTGTCATCACTAGACCAGCCCGACAAGAAATGCTAAAAAGGGAGTTCTGCAGGTTAAAGGGAAAGGACACTAGACAACTGACTGAAGCCACGTGAAGAAATGAAGATCTCCAGTAAAGATAATAATGTGAGTAAATATAAGAACCAGTGCTGTTGTATTTGTGATTTGTAACTCTACTTTTTACTTCCTACAGAATTTAAAAGGCAAATGCATAAAATATAATGATTAATCAATGGTTTTAGATTCATTTTATATAATTTATGATAAGAACTACATAAAGTTGTGGGGAGATAGATAAAGGAACACAGTTTATGTATGCTACTGAAGTTAAGTTGATATCAAAGCAAAGAAGACTGTTACAGATTTAGGTTGTTAAATTTAAGTCCCATGGTAACCACAAAGAAAATAGCAGAGATTATGCAAACTCATAGAGAAAGAAAATAGGTTATGGGTGGGGAGAGGGGCAATGGGGAGTTAATTCAAAATGAGTATAGGGTTTCAGTTTAGAGTGAAGGACAATTACAGTAAAGGATGGTGGGGAGGGTACTACAACATTGTGAATGTGATTAATCCCACTGAATGGTTGCTTGGGAGGGGTTGGGAAGATTATATTTATACATGTTTTCACAATTATTTTAAAAAGAAAGAGAAACTAAAGAGATAATGACAGGGAAACAGATGTGGCTCAACCAATTGGGTTCCCGTCTACCATATAGGAGGTCCAGGGTTTAATGACCAGGGCCTCCTGGTGAAGGCAAGCTGGCCCATGTGGTGAGCTGGCCTACACAGAATGCTGGCCCGTGCAGGAATGTGACCCCCCCGCAGGAGTGCTGCCCCATGTGGAAACACTGCGCCGCATAGGAAAGCTGTCCTGTGCAGGAGTGCCAGCTGCCTTGGAGAGCTGGTACAGCAAGATGAGACAGAGAGGACAGAAAATAAGAAGACGTAGCAGAACGGGGAGGTGAGGTGACACAAGAAAGTAATTGCCTCTCTCCCACTCTGGAAGGTCCCAGGATTGGTTCCCAGAGCCACCTAATGAGAATACAAGCTGACAGAGAAGAACACTCAGTGAATGGACACACAGAGCAGACAATGGGGGGAAGAGGGGGAGAAATAAATAAAATACATCTTAAAAATATATATATATATAATGACAATCAAATGCTATACATAATACTGGATGATATCTAAGAATGGAGGAGAAAAAATTCAAAGGGGTATTATTAGGGCATAAGAAAATATAGGAATATAGAATGTAAGCTTAAACTTCTTAAACATGATTACTGCACTTAAGGTGATTACATAAAGTGAATAGCCTTGTTCGTAGGAGATGTACATGGAAATATTATGTAGTCAAGGAATATGATGTCTGTAACCTGCTTTCAAATGTTAGAAGACAGATAAATGGATGGATGGATGGATAGATAGATAATGATATGGCACAGGTGGCAAATGTTAAAATTGGTAGATATGGGCATCTAGGGGTAGGGTATGTTAGAGTTCTCTCTATGGAGTTTGTATGATTTCTGAAATGATCCTCTAGGTTTGAAGTTATTTAAAAATTTAAAAGGAAAAAAAGACATTTCAGATTTCATAAGGCTACCTGTTGAGACAGAAAGAGAGGCATTCCTAATTGTTCTATTTGGATAATATAAACATGAAGATGATGCTCCCCAGACTTTCCATAATGGAACATAATCTACATTTTTAAGGCACTAGAACCACACAAAAACTCAGAGTGGTGCTGGTGAGCACTATGCTAAAAAACATAATAGCTTTTAAAAAAGTCCATAACTGGGAAGCAGACTTGGCCCAGTGGATAGGGCGTCCATCTACCACATGGGAGGTCTGTGGTTCAAACCCCGGGCCTCCTTGACCCATGTGGAGCCGGCCCATGCGCAGTGCTGATGCGCGCAAGGAGTGCCATCCCACGCAGGGGTGTCCCCCGCATAGGGGAGCCCCGTGTGCAAGGAGTGTACCCCGTAAGGAGAGTCGCCCAGCGCGAAAAGTGCAGCCTGCCAGGAGTGGCGCCATACACACGGAGAGCTGACACAACAAGATGATGCAACAAAAAGAAACACAGATTCCCCTGCGGCTAACAGCAGAAAGTGGACAAAAAGAAGAACACGCAGCAAATGGACACAGAGAACAGACAACTGGGGTGGGGCGGGGAGAGGAGAGGAAAAAAAAGTTCATAACTAAGCCATAAGTCTTTAATTTGGATGGATAATAATTAAGGAGCAATGAGGACAGGAGTATTAACACAGGAGCTCCTGCTAAGCGCTTTGCTTTTACTCGTTCCTCCACTCAATGCATTCTTACTGAGCTACTACTATGTGCCAGATCATGGGATGGGTCTTAGGAATGCAACAGTGAACCAGGCATACAGTGGGACAGAAGACATACCTCAAAGGAACGGACATGAAAACTGCAAGCATAAAAGAGTGTATGGCTCCTGTTTTTTTCCTGTCTGATTAGATCTCTCAAATAATAAGTTAACAAGTGATTAATAATTGAGTCAAGACCATGAGATTTCACTGAATTCAATCACACATTGAAAACTCCTTTGTGCCAGGCACCATAGCTAGTGCTGTGTGGTGGTTTAAAGTTCTAAGTGCCCCAGAAAAATGCATTCTTAAATCCATTCCTGTGGATGTAAACCCATTGTAAGTATGACCTTTTGATGAGGTCACTTCAGTTAAGGTGTGCCCCACCTCATGCAGGATGGGTGTTAATCCTATTACTGGAGTCCTTTATAAGAAATGAAATTAGTCAAATAGAAAACCATGGAAGCAAGAAGTTGAAATCAATGAAACCTGGAAGAGAAGTGAGAGACCAGCAGATGCTGCCACGTGCCTTGCCATGTGTTAGAGGAACCAAGGATTGCAGACAGCCAGTCTTTGAGAAGAAAGCAGCACCTTGATGATGCCTTGATTTGGACATTCTCCTGGACTCTAGCCATGACTGAATAAGGTGACCCAACATGGTATTTGCTTTGAGCAGCTTAGAAACAAAAACTGATTTTGGCACCAGGAGAGTGGGGTGCTGCTACTGCAAATACCAAAAATGTGGAAATGGCCTTGGAATTGGGTAATGGATAGATGCTGGAAGAATTGTGTAGTGCTTGACAGAAAATACCTATATTGCTCTGAAGAGACTCTGTAGAAATATGAATGCTAGAGGTACCTCTGATGAGGCCTTAGAAGAAAATGACAAATATGCTATTGAAAACTGGAGGGAAGGCAATCCTTGTTTTAAAGTGTCAGAGAACTTGGCAAAATTGAGTTCTGATGTTGGATGGGATGCAGAATTTGAGAGCGATGTGCCTGGATATTTAGATGAAATTTCCAAGCTAACTGTGGAAAGTGCAGACTGATTTCTCCTTCCAGCTTACAGTAAAACGCAAGAAGAAAGGGATAAATTGAGAACTGAACTCCTGGGAACAAGGAAACCAGAAGGTGGTGGTTTGGAAAACTCTGAGTTTCTGGAAAGTGCATCCCCAGAGAACAGTGCTCCACGTGAGGGTTTACCTGAACATGGATCCAGTCAGCCATTGCAGTGCATGTCAGGACTGGAAGTACAGTTATCCAGAGAGGATCTGTGGAAGCTCCTGCTGTCTGATGGTTTGGACTCCTGTGCACTACATGCAACACTGACAACTTTTTTGCAAGGTCTCTATGAACAGAACCACTGCCAGCCTGGACTAAAAGGGACAGAAAAGGGTCAGACTGTAGGAAAAATGACTTCAAGGGCAGAATCACGGAAATTGAGGTCTGGACTGAAGACATCTTCTCAGGCCAAGAGAGCGAACCCACCCATGTGCGTGGAAAGGGTGAGTCTGCTCTGGGGAGGGCAGGCCTTCCACCCCATTGTTCAGGAAGGAGGTCACGGCCCTACTTTTTCTCAGGGGTAGAGTATATGCCCCAGGGATTGCAGAGAATCTGGCCACCATCCCAGTATTCTGAGAGGGATGAGCCTGTGCGCCTGGGATTGGAGAGGGTGGAGCCTTCACCCCAGTATTTGGGGAAAGCATGGCCATTGCACAAGCACATGGAAAGAGTGGGGCTGCCATACCATCATACCTGGAAGACAAAACATCATTCCATAGATGACTCTCAGATCTTGAAATTTAATGGAGGATACCCTGCTGGGTTTCAGAATTGTTTAGGACCCATGACCCCTGTTTTCCTACCAATTGCTCCCTTCTGGAATGGAAATGTCTCTCCTACGCTTGTGTAACCTTTGCATATTCAAAGAAGGTAACTTGTTTTCTAGTTTTCACAGGTTCACAGATTGAGAGGAACTTTGCCACAGGACAGAGCACACCCATCACCAATTTTGATGAGATTTTGTACTTTGTACTGGTAC
The DNA here is from genome assembly GCF_030445035.2 of Dasypus novemcinctus. Lineage (NCBI taxonomy): Eukaryota > Metazoa > Chordata > Mammalia > Cingulata > Dasypodidae > Dasypus > Dasypus novemcinctus. The sequence continues at coordinate 25,404,840 of NC_080698.1, forward strand.
TGAAATGAAGGAAAGCCAGCCAGCTTCTCCTGGGGAATTCATCGAAAACCTTCATCAGTTCTCAGCTTGCAGCCTGCCCTACGGAATTCGGACTTGCCCATCTCCACAGTCACGTGAGACCATTCTTATAAAAATCTCCTAATATTTACAGATAACTCCTGTCAGTTCTGTTTCCCTAGAGAATCGGACAAAAACATGCTGGATGAACAAAGGGAAGACATGGCTCTTGCCTTCATGGGGCCCACAGTTAAGAAGGACTCAAGCCAACAGACATGGAGTCACAGAAGAACACTTAACTTGGCTTTAGGGAGGAGGTCTCCTCAAAGAAGTTACATTCAAGCTGGTACCTCAAGGACTAGGTTCTTTTGGACTTTTAAAATGGAATTCCACTTAAAATAATTCGTTTCCATCCACTGGTTCAAAAGCTTCCTCTTGCACTGAGTGAGTGATACCTGCATAAGGCCTTTAGCACAGTAATGCCCCAATTTTAATGTGTACATGAATCACCTGGGATCTCGTTAAAACATGGATCCCGATTCAGTGGATCTGGGGTGGAGCTTGAGACTGCATTCCCAACCAGCTCCCAGGTGATGCCAGGATTGCTGGGTCCAAGGACCACACTTGGAGTAGCCAAGCCCTGGTACAAAAAGGGGCCTCTGGCCAACAGATGTGTTTTGTTTGGCTCGTGTAGTGCTCCAAACCCTCTCAACCAGTTCCCAACTTTTAAAGATCAGGAGATTTTATATAAAGAGCAGGATTTCCAGCTTCTTTTGAAAATTTTACAATCAGACAAACTGGTCTCTAAATTTCCAAAAGGTGGCAATCAGCAGGAGCCCGGCAGAGGCCGGTGAGCTTCCATTCTTCCCCGTCACTGCCACTCCCGAAGGAGGTCTTCCCTCACTGACTTCACTCACTCACCTGCCTGCCTATCCCGATCACATTTGTAACTCTTGTCCCAGCAGCTTGAAAGTGTGAACACTCCACCCAACTTCTATAAGCAATCTGCTCACCTGGCAGGAATTGGTGCCATTAATATATAATAAAAAAGGCTCAATAACCTTTTATGGAAACAGCACAGGTTCCTGTTGCCAAAGATCTGTTTGGCAAATGCCTGAATGCTACAAGGTGGCATTTCAGTCTACTCCATTACCAAGAGAACAGCATTTATGGAAGGCCATGCATGGGCAGTAAGATCGCACGGTCCTGAGGCTCTCATTGCCAGGCTGGGGAATGGCCCAGGAAACTCTGAACTGACTGAGGGTCCTAAGAGCCCACTATCATCTTTTAAGATGTCAGCACCAGAGCACATCTGGAAATACTTCTCAAAAGCCAGCCTTGGCCAGAAGTGGGGGAGGAACTCCACCTGGAGAGAACATGTGGGTTGGCAAATGTGAGAGGGTGTGAGCAGACGGACCACACATCTTTTTGCCATGGAATATTAATCTGTAGAGTGGCACTTGGCTACTTTTACATTTGAATGATGTCTCTTCATTTGGATGATATAGAAATGTTCCACTCTGTGGCTCAAGAGTCTACAATTGTTGAAAGCCCTCATGAGACATCTCTGCCATCTGCATGTTAACAGAGTGAAATGGACTGATAAAATTTTTAGTATCAGTTGACAAAGAGTACACCAGAAATCACTCGTTCTCTGTTGCTTCCAACGCCTGATGTGTCTGTCATTTCCCATGATGAGAAAGATCTATTATTACTGTGGCAGAACCAGAATTAGGGCTTGTAAAAAATAAAATCGTATAAGCCTCTTCTGTTTGTGCTGCCACCATGTATCTTGTTCATCATTACTTTTCTTTACTAGGACCATATTTATGAGCCTTGCTAGAATTTGAATCTGTCTCTATCTGTCACTGCTGAATCGTTAGACCAATACTTAGCATTTTCATAAGGTCAGTGGTGTCAGATGGAGTGAAAATTTGAAAAATAAAAAATACAAAAGTATTTACAAGGAATAAATGCTAAAAGTGACCTAAGGGGGGAGAAATGGGGCTTACATCACATGCATATTAATGAATACACGTGATCGCCCACACACAGATATTAATTCTGTGGCAATATTAAGGCACCAAGAAAATCCCCATTCCCTTGTAATAATACATAACTGAGAAAGGTGAGGTTAGCCTATTGTTTCCCTCTTTGTTTGCTAATACTACTTTAAATCCCAATGTTTAAAACCTTTCAGAAAATGAACCTTGTATAAATGACAAACACATAGGAATCTGTTCTAAAAACACATTGGCCAGTACTGCAGGGCAGCTTAGGTTGAACTAAGCAGATCCTGGAAGTTCCTCTCCAATTATTACTAGCCATGCTTAATCACTAGGCCTAAGAGTGTACATCACCGTACTCAATATAGTATTCACTAATAACAAACAACTGTATTATCTGTTCCACGTTGATCTTCCCTCTAGAACACAAAACCACCACAATAGCAGAGACCATGTTTGCCCATCACTGTAACTCCAGATCCAGAATGGTACTTGATATAGAGTAAGCACTCAAATTGATTCACTGAATGAATGGAAACTAAATGAGTCAGTAACACTGAGCTAGGAAATCACTGCTGCCTATGGTAGATTGAACCAGATCCCCACAAGACCTGTTCAAGTCCTAACTCCCTATCCTATGGGTGTGATCTCCTGTGTAAACAGGATCTTGGAAGATGTTATCTATTAGGATGAGGCCAAACTGATTCAGAGTGGGCCTTAATCCAGTCTGACTGGAGTCTTCATAAGCAAAGAAGATTTGGATAGAAAGGAACACGAGCCACAGGTGGGGAAAAAAAGGAGAGGGGTCACGCTGTGATGGAGGCAGAGACTGACCGCCAGCAAGCCACCGACCAGAACACTACCGACTTTGGAGAAGGCACAGCCTGACAATACCTAGATTTTGGACTTCCAGTCTCCAAACCAGGAGCCAATAAATTCCTGTTGTTCTGTTGTTGAGTCGACCAGTCTGTGGTCTTTTGTTATAGCAACCCTGGCAAACTAAGATGCTGCACTTAAGGATACGTTTACTAGAATCACATCCTAATTAGATAAAATGAGCATCTAAGAGAGCCAAGACCAAATGTAGTGGCTTAATTTTTAATTTCTTTCAGGGAGCAGGATCATATCTAATACCTATAAGGTCAATGACTGATTTACCTTCTGAGATCCTGTAAGTATAAGTGGCTAAACATTTTCCTTTACCTTTTTAAAAATTTATTTATTTTCTGCCCTGCCCCCACCCCCTCTTCACCCCTCCCCCGCCCTGCTGTTTTTGCTGTCTGTGTCCATTCACTGTGTGATCTTCTATATCTGCTTCTTTTTTTGTCTTCTCATCTTTCTCCTTTAGGATTCACTGGGATTTGATCCTGGGACCTCTGATATCGAGAGAGGTTCCCTATCAATTCTGCCACCTCAGTTCCTGGTCAATTCTGTGCTTCACCTTGACTCTCCCCTTCGTCTCTCTTTTGTTGCATCATCATCTTGCTGCGTGACTCATTTGCACAGGCACTGGCTCACTGCACGGGCACTTGGCTTGCTGAGTCGGCACTCGGCTCACCACGCAGACACTGGCTTGCCGCGCAGGTACTGGCTCACCATGCAGGCATTCACATGGGCACTCAGCTTGCCACGCAGGCACTCAGCTCACCATGTGGGCACTCAACTTTCCACACGGGCACTTGTGTGGGCACTTGACTCACCATGCGAGCACTCAGCTCATCAAGCAGGCATTGGCTATCCACGCAGGCATGCTTTCTCTTCTTCTTTTTCACCAGGAGGCCCCAGGGATCGAACCCAGGTCCTCCTATATGGTACACAGAGGCCTTATCACTTGAGCCACATCCACTTCCCTTCTTTTACCTTTTAACTACAAAAGAAGTCTATACCCAGCTGAGAAGGGCCTACTAGGCAAGAGTTACCACAATGGAAATTCCATGCAAAAGTCTACTTGCCTCTAGGCAGAAATTGGCCCTCAGGAGAACCGATCCAGTAAGATATAATCAGTATTCTCTTCCTGGAAAGCTTCAGCTCATAAAACCTTATACCTATGGAGTAAACGTTTGTAACAAAAAGCAAAAGTTGCAGTGTATACTGAAATCCAATCCCATCCCAAAAAATCTTGTTTTGGTGGTAACATCTAAAACAGATATCCAGGAAGTGGATGTGGCTCAACTGATAGAGCGTCTACCTACCATATGGAGGGTCCAGGGTTCTATACCCAGGGCCTCCTGACCCGTGTGGTGAGCTGGCCCATGCGCAGTGGCCATGCACAAGGAGTGATGTGCCACACAGGGGTGTCCCCCACGTAGGGGTTCTCCACACACAAGGAGTGCACCCTGCAAGGAGAGCCACCCCACGTGACAAAAATGCAGCCCACCCAGGAGTGGCACCGCACACACGGAGAGCCGATGCAGCAAGATGACTCAACAACAACAAAAAAGAGATGCAATTTCCCAGTGCCGCTGGATAACGCAAGTGGATGCAGAAGAACACACGGCAAATGGGCACAGAGAGCAGACAATGAGGGGGAAGGGGAGAGAAATAAATCAAATAAATCTTTATAAGTAAATAAACTAATAAATAAACAAATAAAACAGGTATCCAACGCAGCCATTTATCAAATGGCCAAAGCTGAAGTAATACTATCTTTGAATGCTTTCCAACTGAATTATTGCAGTATAATTAAAAACCTACTCACATTTTCAAATGAGGAAATGCAGGCAAAAATTAAAATAACTATCTGGTATCATTTGTCTCATCCCAATTATAATAGGCCTCCATGACTAGGTATGAAAAGAGTTGTATTATGACTAGCAGTGGTCTCCCAAGGAAGACTTGACCACCTAGTATATCTAGCACTCAGTAGGCTAGGCATTCACTGGTATTGAGCTTGAAGTGTCCCATAAACATCTTGCTTTTCCTTTCTTTGAAATGAGAGAGTTGGGGTACACAATCTAGACGTCTCAGCTAACGAAAATATGATCCCTCTACGATTAGATCAGCCAAAGATAGCACCTGGGTAATATTTAACTGTTTTGTTCACCTAACACCAAAGGGATTTAATGACCTAGGCCAACTCCAATGTCAGAATGACTTTAGAAGTCATGATCACCAATCAGTCAAGATCCGATATCCAAATGGAAAAGGCTTTCATTTTGTTATCTAGGAAAGCTGTGGCCCTAAGAGATAAGAAGTTTTGGAAAAGATGCCTTTTCCAACAAGTATAACGTTTATTACAGTTCGCTGACATGACATTTATATATGTTGAGAGACAAAATGTAAAATCCAAGTAAATAAACATGGTGCAACCCAGATGAGTTACCAAGACTTCTGTAGCCTCTAACTTGAATCTATGGGTCACAGGCTATATAACCACCTCTTTGTTAAATTATGAAGTCCATGACACAGTAGATATAAAAAGGGCTCAGGGCATCCAATAGCATCAGGACAGCAGTCCCGTCATCGTGCAAACTCAACTAGCTGACAAGGTATCTCCCCAAACTGCTATTAGGATGACAAATGTTTCCTTAACAGGTAAGCATCTTTTAATCATGGTAAGATTTGGAATGAGGTATAGAAACGTTTAAGAGAAAGAAACAAACCTATAATCGTACACTTTTTTGCATTATGGAACCTGTACACACTTCAATCATTTGAACATTTTAAGTGATTAAAATGTTAAAATGGTTAAACAGTCCTATTTAAATAACTCAAAATAATGCAAATAAATTATTAAAAATAATTCCAGTAATAGATCATCTGGTAATTTCAACTGAAAATGCTCAATTGAATAATTGGTTTAGACTTATGATTTTAAATTGAAATTTTATGAGATGTACATAGACTTTTAGGATATTTCAGTAAAACTACAGTCAAGGAGCTCTACAAATTGAATTTACAGGAATTTTTAAAAATATTTAAAAAGAGGCAAAAGGGTATTGTTATTGGGGGAGAGGGGATTAAGTCAGATGATGGTGATATTTAAAAAGAAGCATAAAATAGTTTGTATTTATGACTGCCTTTAAAAATATAAAGAGCTTAATTATTTAACTTTGTAATGGCAAGCAAAGATTTACAAACATGGAAGAACAGTAAGATCTGAATTCTGAATTAGAGGAATAATTAGATTTTTTAATTAATTGAATATTAATTTCTAAAATCATAGCACTCTCTAAATAATTTTTGCTTTAAATGAAAAACTGTCCTCCAGGACCTCAAAAAACTCTCATAGGTCCCTGCCTCTAAGACGCGACCCAAGGGCTGAGTTGAGGGTCAAAATAGGGATTGTTCCCAATTCCTTCATGGCAATGCAACGTATCTCAGGGTATGCCCAGTCCAGTATAACAGTCATCACTCATTACTGAATCCCTCCCGTGGGCCAGACCATGGGATAAGTGCTTTATAGACAGCATCTCCCCTTTTTTTTTATAGAGCAACAATCTAAAGCTTAGGTACATTAGGTATCTTGCTCAGATGACAGGGTAATAAATGTTAGGAACAAGACTTGAATCTTGTGCTCTTAACCACACTGCCTCCTGCCTGCTATAAGAATATCCCATCAGGTCAGAAGGTCCCAGAATCAGTTCCCAGGGCTGCCTAAAGAGAAGACAAGCAGATACAGAGGAACACACAGTGAATGGACATACAGAGCAGAAAATGGAGGGGGGGGAGGGAGGGAGAGAGGATAAATAAATCTTTAAAACAAAAAACAAACAAAACAGTGGTCAGATTTGGTCCTTGGGCCACAGTTTGCCAACCTGTGCTCTAGAGAACAGGGGCTACACCACTAAGAGGGACCATTCTCTGATTAATAGAAGACAAAAGAACACTTTCTCCACCTTTTAAGGCACACCCAGGCTGGCTCCTCACCCACTGTTACCAAGCTGCAGATTCCCAGTAACATCATTTGCCTGATTTGTCAAACACCACTTTCTTCTTATTGAGGTCAGATGGTTATGTCTTAATCTTAAGATTATTTTACAGTTCAAAGACTAGTGGGAAATTTCCCAAAATGCCTTTTGTTTTTGTGTTTTTGTTACAAAGAAATCAAATTAAACGGGTTTAAATGCATTAAGTTCTTTGAGGAGCTGAAAAAAAATTGGCTTTGCTCCTATGGTAAACACAGTTGCGTGAATGCACTTGGCGTTAGCACATTAACAGGCCAGGATGCTTCAAATTCTGCAGAACTTCTGAGCCAATTATACACGATGACTAAGTATGTTGGACAGCAGTTCTATAACTGGACAATTATGCTCTCCAGGCGTGCTCGGTCTTGCTTTAGGGAGCACCACATTTATTGCTCAACTGTGAGCAAAGCCTGAGTGCCCCATTTTAAAAACTCCAGCGTTTTCATCAGATGTTCCCACACAATACCTGAATACTACAGTTAAACAGACAGTCATTGCATTACCTTCTTCTTCAGTTCTCCAGTCACAAGCAGGAAAGAGGCTATGTACACTGAGCAAGTTAAGTGAGGAATGGAGGGTTAGGATCTGGTTTTGTGAAGAGGCTGGAGTCAGGTAGTGGGGGATCTACTGCTTGTTCAAGAAAATGAAGAGAAAGTAAAAAATAAGGTAAACCAGGCAACTGTGGTAAAAAGGTTATTATGGGCATCTATTAAGAGATTATAACGTGTAAGATACTATGTTAAATGCTTCATAGGATTATCTCCTTTAATCTCACTACAGTGTTATGAAGGGGAATCATATGCAGAAATGAAGAAACTGAGGTGTTGAGGGTCAAGTTCCCATAGCTAGTAAAAGCTGAATATGGATTTGAACCCTTGGACAAAGTAATCCTTGAGTTCTTCTTAGTGAAAGAGAACTCAAACACTGCTCCAGGAGCTTTATTGTGCCCTCCCCAACATTTGCTAAAAGTCAGAGCCACCCTTGTCTCCCCAACCCCCAAACAAAGCTGTGTTAGGTGCTCTGAACTCCCACAACACCCTGCACTTGACCTGATCATACTGTCAGATAAGCCGTACTATTTACTGGCCCATCTTCCATTCTAAAGTGTAAAACAGGGTTTCTCAACCTCTGCACTATTGACATTTGGGGCCAAATAATTCTTTGTTGGGGAAAGGTTCCTATGCATTGTAGAATATGTAGCAGCATCCCCGGCCTCCACCAACCAGATGCCAGTAGCAAAACCCCTTCACCCCAGGTGTCATCACCAAAAATGTCTTCAGACTTTATTAAATGTCCCGTGCAGGACGGGGCAAAATTGCCCTGGCTGGGGAGCGGACTTGGCCCAGTGGTTAGGGCTTCTGTCTACCACATGGGAGGTCCACGGTTCAAACCCCGGGCCTCCTTGACCTGTGTGGAGCTGGCCGATGCGCACAAAGAGTGCCCTGCCACCAGGGGTGTCCCCCGCGTAGGGAAGCCCCACGCGCAAGGAGTGCACCCCATAAGGAAAGATGTCCAGCGCAAAAGAAAGTGCTGCCTGCCCAGGAATGGCACCACACACACCGGAGAACTGACACAACAAGATGACGCAACAAAAAGAAACACAGATTCCTGTGCCGCTGACAACAGCTGAAGTGGACAAAGAAGATAACGCAGCAAATAGACACAGAGAACAGACAAGTGGGGTGGGGGGAGGGGAGGAGAAATAAATAAATAAATAAAATCTTAAAAAAAAAAAATTGCCCTGGCTGAGAACCACTGTTATAAAACCCTCTGAAGACAGGAGTTGTGTCCATGTCTTTGTTTACCTGCTGCCTAACAGGGCTTGGCATTCAGTAGGTGCTCAACAAATACATGGTCACTGCAAAAGCAGTGTCCTTCTCCAGCTACAGAGTGGAAAACATTGTGGCTGTTGTTTAGAGGGCTCCAGGGGCTCCAGAATGAAGTTTGAGGCTAAGCCATTGATAGGGTATTTCATTGAGATGTTTGGTTACCATGACAACTGTTGTCATCTTTATTTCCTGACCCCCATATTTCATTCATGATAAAATGTCATTGATTTTGTTGCTCAAATATTCCTCAGATCTGTCTTTCCTCCTCATCCCCTGTGCCATCGTCCTGGCCCAAGCTGCCTCCATCCTTTGTGTAGACTACTGGAGCAGCCTGCTCACGGGGTTCCTAGAACCCACTCTGGTGCCCCTCCCGAGACACCAAAGAGACATTTTCAAAACCCAAACCTATTCATTCTACTCTCTTGTTTACGCCCCTTCAGCAGCTTTCCCTGCTTGTACGACAAGACTTCCTCAAACAATCTATGGAAACTCAATGGTCTGCCCCCATCAACCGCTGCAGCCGCGTGTCCCTCACCACCTGTGCTGCAGTTCCTTGAAAATGCCAGGATCCCACCTGCCCCCTGGCCTCTGCATATGTTGTTCCATGTGTGCAGAACGCCCCTTCCCTCCCCCCTGCCTGTGGACCTCAGGTGTTCCTTCTTCCTGGTCTGGAGCAGGTTCCTTCATTAAAGGCCATCGTGGAGTCAAGTGTCATTCTTCCTAGCCCTTCTCTCAATCTGTATGTACCTCAGTATGGCCATTACCATGAGAGGGATTTTGTTGACTTTTGTTCACCAATGTAGTTCAGTGCCTGGTCCATGATGGGAACTCAATGAATATTCATTGAATGTATTAGTGAATAAAAAGAAAAATATCCCTGCACAATCAGTACCTGAGAAGGAAGATACCTTCTTAGAATATGGAGGTTTGGCAGATGAGAGTGACTAAAGGAAAGCGGTTAAGTATATACATTTGGGAGTTAAACTGCCTGCATTCAAATTCCAGCACTGACACTAACCAGGTGTTAGACCTCGGACAATACATTTAGCCTCTTTGTTCCTCAGTTTGCAGAGTGAAGAAAAGAGTACCAACCTCATGGTATCCTTACCTATAAAGTATATAACAGTATATAAAGTCTTCAATTGTGCCTGGGACATAAAAAGTGCTATATAAGAATGTGCTGCTATCATTATTATTATGAGTATTAGTATGATTTTCATTTCTGGATGGTGGATGAAGTACCAGCGTGATTTTTCCTGATAGCTGCACAGGTGACAACAGCAGTCACAGCTGAATTCCTCTAAATCATGAACGGAGAGATGTACTTCCTCATTCTAGAGATTCCCATGTCATCCCAATGTCCTTTTTTTAAAAAAAAAAAAAAGATTTATTTTATTTCTCCCCACCCCATCATTGTTTGCACTTGCTGTGTCTGTTTGTTGTGTGCTTGTTTTTCCTTTTTTGAGGAGGTACCAGGAACTGAACCCAGGACCTCCATGAGGGAGGGAGGCGCCTAATTGCTGAGCTACCTCTGCTCCCTGCTCTGTTGAGTCTCTCACTGTGTTTTCCTCCTTCTGTCTCTTGTTGCATCAGCTCACCGCACCAGCCCATAGCAACAGCTTGCTGCCTTGCTTGTCTTCTTTAGGAGGCAGCAGGAACCAAACCTTCCCCCCTCCCCAATGTGGTAGGTGGGGTTCAATTGCTTGAACCACATCTATTTCCCCCAATGTCCTCTTGAGGTGGGTTGAAAGCAGCTTTGCAAATGGTCCCTTGGTGAGACTCTACACAACCAACTCCCAAGTTCATTATAATAGCATCATTTCCTTCATTACCTGTGTACCTCTAGCAGAAGCTAGCAGCTGAGTGTAGGCTGCTAAGGGGCTAGCAGAACTTCGGCACATAGGTCCATAAAAGACCGGACATCTCCACACTACTAATGCAAAACTAGCCTCCGTAGAAAGCAAAATTCACAACGTGGACGTTTTCCATTCAGAGACTCTAGAAACACAAGTAAAGTTGTTTCTAGTCTTTTCTTCATGAAACAAATATTTCTCAAATGCATATTAGATGCCAGCGACTGTACAAAGGGCAGAGATTGGCAGCCACCACTTGTTACAGGAGCCTGAGCAGCTTTTATTAATCCCCTGTATACTTATGGGAATTCATCATGTTATTATGGGGTTGCTCTGGTTCACTGAGAGCATATTTCAGGGAAAGGCAAAGAGACATTTACTCCTTGCACTCGTGTGCAGACTCACCATTCCCAAAGCATAATGCCAATTCCAAATGTAACCTCAGGTCCGGCTGCATTATGAAAAACTCCTAATGCATAGGAAGGATTTTGTTAGGTGCAACGAGCAGGCCATTGTTTGGCTGAAACTTGGATATCCTGTTGTCATACAAAGATTCTGTTGTGTTGGGATTTGCTGTAATGAGATTTGGCCTATAACAACTGAGATTTAGGCAAGGGCCACTTTTATTTCTTTAACCCTAGCGCCAGAGGGTACTGGTGTAAGAACCAGTTTTCTCTTAATGAGGCAAATAATACCTCAAGGTCTGCCTTAAACACATTTTACTGCTTTGCTCACCAGAAGGTAGGATAAGTAACAAAATATCAAAAGGCAGCCAGACAAACATTAAGGTAAAGGGGGGGGGGGGGGAGATATCTACAAGAGACCGTTTCTCTCCCTTTCTGGAATGAAACACTGTGGATCGCAATTCAAAAACGCTTTTTAAAAAGTGTTAGAAACACCCAGGTTCTCTCTATACTGCATTACTTTCAACTACACTCTAGACTTTTAAGAAATCCCAGCTTTAAGAGCATGGATGCTTGAATTTAAGCTACTGGGTCCTTCGGGTAACAAATCCAGGAAGGTGAGTCACACCCTAGAAGTCACTTGAGATAGGAAAATATTCAAATGGAGCAGCTTAAACACTAGGTTTTCAAATACCAAGAAGGGTTTTAGGTATTCAGGCTATTGTCTGGAATAGAATATTCACTTGTCAATCTTCAGGTTGTTCAAAAAGTACAAACACGAGGAAAATCATGTATTCACCATCCTCTGTTGAGATTATTGGCTCCACTGCTTTAAATGTGGAGGGATTTCATCTAAAAAAAAAAGATGTGGGGAGGGTACAGAAAAACAATTAACAGTATAATTAATATACTATATAAAATTAGTTTATCTTGTTTCCCAACTTTTCAGACACCCTGTGCATATCTAGGATCTTTTAAAATAAAGGAGGATATAGAATGAAACACCAAAAAAAAAAACATTCCAACACTAGCATGAGAAAGAAAATATAAGTTCTAAAGATATAATAACAAAAATCCTAGACTAGGTATCAGAATTTTAAACACATCTACCTTTGACCTACTAAGTCTACCTCATGGATTTATCTGACAGATTGACTCACATACACAAATATATGTGTCCAATTATATGCCCTGTACTATTATTTATAGCAGGGAAAACTTACAAAAAAACTTAAATGTCCATCAACAATAAATCTGGATGCAACCCCCAAAAAAATAACACTATCCAGTCATGAAAATATAAATCACAGAAAAATGTTTCTTAAAGTATAACCTGCATTCACTGACTACAAATGTCTATTTGATGGTCCTGATCTAATAAATTTAAAAATTAAGTTACTTCTTGAGTTCACTTGCACAAAAGACTTTCAATTCTAGAGAGTTCTACTTTCATTTATAACTAGGTCTTTGGAGTACTTATTAAGAGTTCACTAAAATTTGAGTTCCTAAATTAACACAGATTGCCTGGAGAAATATTAATAATTCCAGAATGACGAAGAGAGTACCTCCCCAAATCCTCTCCTCCTTATAAGCAACAATAACACTGACAAAATTATCAAAAGTAACTTTTTCTTAATTCTGAACATTAACCAAAGGCTTGCAACAATCAGAGGAGCATGAATTCAAGAAAACAAAGGCTGAATCTGAGTAAGAACAGCAAGCTTTGTAGCATTTAAGTGGCAATATTCCCATCCTCCTTTCCCCAACCCTGCAGTAGTGGAGAAACCTGGCAAGAAAACTTTGTAAGAATGGTAAATGTGAAAACCGTGAAAACTAGCAGCCACTGGAGAGAACAGAATAGGTCTGATGCTCTCCAGAAGTGCCTTTTCAGAGACCAGTTCAAAATTTGACCAGTGTGGGAGTTCCCTGGGAAAGCCTCATTAACAGGACTTGTTTTTGGTAGGTTTTTGTTTTTGTTTTTTTTTTGAACAGGATTTGTTTTCATTGGACCTGACTCAAAGGGCAAAGCTCTGTCCTGGGGTTTTTGTCCAAGCAACTGATTAACATGGAGGGCGCCTAAGGCAACAATATCAGTTGGGGAAAATGAGGTGGCCAAAAAAACTTAAAAGGAAAATCTAGTGAAGTGAATGAGATGACCACAGGGAGACTTGAAAAGTTCTGACATCTCTAGGAACCTAAAAGTTATAGGGATGCAAAGAGCTGTGTTCATACCCACAAAACACCTAAGAAAGCATGCACTCCCTCTCTCATACCTCACTGACCTTGAGGTTCTGCACAAGCAAGAAATGAAAGGAAGTTCAGAGTTGAAAACTGACTGAGTGTAGATGGCATGCCCCAAAACACACACACATACAAATCTCTTTAGCAAAGAAAAAAAAAAGATTTACTTATTTAAAGCATTTAAGAATATCTTTGTTTAGTGTTAACTGAACACTAAGTATATGGAATAGTGACTTCAGAGGACAAACATGACAAAGAATACAGACTATAGAATTTATCCAGGAAAGTAAATGAGCAAACAAACAACAACAGGAACAACAACTAACCCTAGAGGAGGAAATATGATTTCTGGAATTGTAAGAGCATATTATTTCAAAGGTACAGTTTTCAACAAAAAATTTTCAGATACACAAAGATGCAGGAAAGTCCACACACAGGGAAAAAAGCAGTCAATATAAACTGTCACTGAGGAAGCCCCTACATTGGGTTTTACTAAACAAAGAATTTAAATCAACTATTATAAATATGAAAAGAACTAAAGGAACCATGTCTAAAGAACTAAAGAAAGTATGAGAACAATATCTACCAAACAGAGACTATCAAATAGCAATGAAAAGATAAAAATCATAGAAAAGAACCAGAGAGTAATTCTTGGGTTGTAAAGCATAGTAGCTAAAATAAACTATGCACTAGAGGGGATATAAAACAAATTTGAGATGGCAGAAGAAAGAATCAGTGAGCTTGAAGATACATGAATTGAGATTATCCAGTCTGAGAAAAAGAAAGAATAAAGAACATAGAAAAATGAACAAAGCCTCAGAGACATGTAGGACATCACCAGGTATACCAACATACACAAGATGGGCAACCCAGGAGGAGAGCAGAAAGGAAAGGGGGCAGAAAGAATATGTGATGAAATAATGATCAAAAAACTTGGCCAAATTTGATGAAGAACATTAATCTGTATGTCTAAGAAACTCAACAAATTCTAAGTAGGATAAACTTAAAAAATACCCACTCATAGGCACAACACAACCATCAAAAGCTAAAGACAAGGAGAGAAACATGAAAGCAACAAAAAGTGACACATCATGTACAAGGGCTCCCCAATAAGATTAACAGCTGAATTCTTATCAGAAACCATGAAGGTCAAAAAACACTGGAATGGCATATTCAATGTGCCAAAAGAAAAAGACAGCCAACCAAGAACTCTATAACTAGCAAAATGCCTCTCAAAAAAGAACAGAGAGGAAAGCAGATTTGGCTCAATGGATAGAGCATCCACCTACCACATGGGAGGTTCAAGGTTCAAACCCAGGGCCTCCTGACTCGTGTGGTGAAGCTGGCCCACGTGTAGTGCTGAAGCGCGCAAGGAGTGCTGTGCCATACAGGGGCGTTCCCCACATGAGGGAGCCCCATGTGCAAGGATTGAGCCCCGTAAGGAGAACCGCCCCATGCAAAAAAAAAAGCACAGCTTGCCCAGGAGTGGTGCCACACACACAGAGAGCTGACACAGCAAGATGATGCAACAACAACAAAAAAGAGACACAGATTCCCAGTGCCACTGACAAGAACACAAGTGGACACAGAAGAACACAGAGCAAATGGACACAGAGAACAGACAACTGGGGGCGGGGGGGATGGGGAGAGAAATAAATAAAAAATAAATCTTAAAAAAGAAAAAACAACAGAAAAATTAAGACAGTTCCAGGAAAGCAAAAATTGAGACCCGCCTTGTAAGAAATACCAAAGGGATTACTTCAGGGTGAAATGAACAGATAATAGACTGTAACTTCAATCCACATGAAGAAATAGAGTATATCAGCAAAAAATAACTGCACAGGTAAATATAAAAGCTATTTAAATGCATTTTTGTTCATAATACTTTTCTTCTATCTGATTTAAAAGATAATGGCATGAAGCAACAATTACAAAATTTTTTGATGGACTTACATACATAAAGGTGTAATTGGTATTATAATAATAGCACAAATGAGGGAGGAGGGAACAGAGTTCCAGTGGAGCATAGTTTCTGTATACTACTGAAATTAAGTTCATATTAATCTAAACTAGAGTGTTTTAAGTTAAGATATTCAAGTTTCTTCTATGTCGCAGCATGCCTCAGAACATCATTCTTTCTTATGGCTTATCCCACTGCATGGATATACTACATTGTGTTTATCTTTTCATTTGTTGATGGACACTTGGCTTGTTTCCACCTTTTAGCTATTGTGAATAACACTGCTACAAACGTGGTGTACAAGTATATGTTGAAGACCCAGTTTTCATTTTCTTTGGGCATATACTGAGATGTGGAATTTCCAGGTCATGCAGTAATTCTATATTTAACTTTCTGAGGAACCTAGATCCAACTATATTTTATCTATAAGAGACACAATTTAGATACAAAGACAAAAGTAGGTTGAAAGTAGAAAGATAGGAAAAAATATATCATAAAAACAAAATTTAAAAGAGAACTAGACAGGCTATACTAAAATCAGATCAAAGACACTTTAAGACAAAAATGTTACTAGAGAAAAAGGACATTTTATATTGATAAAAGAGAGATATAAAAATTACAAACATATCAGCACCCAGCAACAGAGTCCCAAAGCACATGAAGAGAAAAAAAACTGATAGAATTGAATGGAGAATTAGACAATTCAACATTAACTAAAGACTTCAATACCCCACTTTCAATAACAGATAAAGCAAATAATTATATCATCAATAAGGAAAGAAAAGACTTGAGCAATACTATAAACTATACTATAAACTAACTAGACATAACAGGTACCTATAGAATACCTCACCCAACAACAGCAGAACAAGCATTCTCCAGGACAGAGTATATCTTAGAAAATAAAAGAAGCCTTGATAAAGTTTAAATGACTGAATAATACAAAGCATGTTCTCTATCCACATGGAATAAAAGTAGGTAGCAATAACAAAAAGAAATTTGGGAAATTCACAAATATGTGGAAATTGAATAACACACTCCTATATAATCGTTCAATGAAAACATCACAAGGGAAATTAGAAAATACTTTGAGAAAAAAGAGAACAAAACAATGACATATCAAAACTTACAGAATGCAGCAAAATCATTACTTAGAGGGAAATTTATAACTCTAAATAACCAATGTTAAAAAAAAAATCTCAAATCAGTCACCAAACTTACTACCTTAAGAAACTTGAAAAGGAAGAGCAAATGATGAGAGCAGAAATAAATGAAATACAGACTAGAAAAACAATAGAAAAAATAAAATGAAAAGTTCTTTTAAAAGAGCAATAAATTGACAAAACTTGAGCTTGAGTGACCAACAAAACAGAGAGAGAGAGAGAGAGAGAGACTCATAGAATTAAATTCAGAAATTAAAGAGAGGGCACATTACTACCAACTTCACACTAGCGGAAAGGATCATAAGAGAATACTATGAACAATTTATGCCAACAAATTAGATAACGTAGATTAAATGGACAAATCCCTAGGAAGACATAAAATACTGAAACGGACTCAAAAAGAATTAGACAATCAAAATAGACCTATAACAAGAGATTTAATTAGGAACTTTAAAAGTCTAGATTCTGATGGCTTCATTTTTGAATTCTGCTAAATATTTAGAGAATTATTATCAGTCATTTAAAAACTAATACGGGGAAGTGGATGTGGCTCAACTGATAGAGCATCCATATGGAGGGTCCAGGGTTTGATACCCAGGGCCTCCTGACCCATGTGGTAAGCTGGCCCATGCACAGTGCTGCTTCACGCAAGGAGTGCTATGCCAAGGAGGGACACCCCGCGTTGGGATGCCCCCTGCACAAGAAGTGTGCCCTGCAAGGAGAGCCACCCCAGGAAAAAAAAAAAGCACAGCCCACCCAGGAACGGCACCACACACACGGAGAGCTGATGCATCAAGATGATGCAACAAAAAAGAGATACAGTGCTTGTTTTGGCAGCACATATACTAAAATTGCAACGATACAGAAAAGATTAGCATGGCCTCTGTGCAAGGATGACACACAAATTCATGAAGTATTCCATATTTTTATACAAGAGGCTATTTTGATTTAAAAAAAAAGAGAGAGAGAGAGTTTCCTGGTGCTACCTGATAATGCAAGTGGACAAAGAACACACAGCCAACGGACACAGAGAGCAGACAACAAGGGGGAAGGGGAGAGAAATAAATCTTTTTAAAAAACACAAGAACAAATAAAGAAGGGAAGGGAACACTACCCAACTCATTCTGAGGCCAATATTACCCCTCATCGAGACCAAAAATATCACAAGAAAACTATGAACCAATGTCCCTTATGAATATACATGCAAAGTCCTCAACAAAGTACTAGCAACTAAATCCAGCAATATATAAAGGAAGTAGACACCACAACCAAGTGCAATTTATTCCAGAAATTACACTGAAAATGAATCAATGTAATATATCACTATTACTAGCAAAAGGACAAAATTCACATGATCATCTAAATAGATACAGAAAAAGCATTTGACAAAATCTAATATCCTTTCATTATAAAAACATTCAACTAACTAGGAATAGCAGGGAACTTCCTCAACATGAAAAAGGGCATCTACATAAAAGCCACAGTTAATAACATACTTAAAGATGAAAGACGGAGAAGTTTCCTCCTAAAAATCAAGAACAAACAAGGCTGACTATACTCATCACTTCTAGTCAACACTTGTATTGGAGTTCTAACCAAGGCAATGAAGAAAGACAAAGAAATAAAAGGCATCCACACTAGAAAAACTATTTTTATATGCTGATGATAAGATTTTATATATAGAATGTCGTAAGGAATCCACTATAAATGAATAGAATAAACCATATCAGCAAGATTTCAGAATTTGAGATCAATATACAAAATCCACTGCATTTTTAAAAAAGATTTATTTATTTAACACCCCACCCCCACCCCCCACCCCATTGTCTGCTCTCTCTGTCCATTTGCTGTGTGTTCTTCTGTGTCTGCTCGTATTCTCATTAGATGGCTCTGGGAACTGATCCTGGGACCTTCCAGAGTGGAAGAGAGGTGATCATTCTCTTACACCACCTCAGCTGCCGGATCTGCTGCATCTCTTATTATCTTTCCATTGTGTCTCTTTTTGTTGTATCATCTTGCTGCGCCAGTTCTCCATGTAGGCCAGCACTCCTGTGTGGGGCAGTACTCTGTGCAGGTCAGCACTCCACACAAGCCAGCTCGCCACATGGGCCTGCTTGCCCTCACCAGGATGCCCTGGGCATCAAACCCTGGACCTTCTATATGGTAGACTGGAGCCCAATTGCTTGAGCCAGTTCTGCTTCCCCCATTGCATTTTTACACACTGGCAATGGACAGCTGAAATGGAAGACTCAATATTGCAAGACAGCAATAATCTTCACATTAACCTACAGATTCAATGCAATTCCTATCAAAATACTGATGTATTTTTTTGCCAAAATTGACAATTCCATCCTAAAATTCATATGGAAATGCAAAGGACCCAAATTGACAAACCAATTTTCAAAAAGAAGAATGACGTTGGAGGAGTCATTTCAAAATTTACTACAAAGTAACAGTAATTAAGACTGACATTAAGGATAGATATAAGGTTCTATGGAATAGATATGGAGGTACAGAAATAAATCCATGTATCTACAGTAAATCTATTATCAACAAGGGTGTAAAGATCATCCATTGGGGGAAAGAATAGTGTTTTTAACAAATGGTTCTGGGACAACTGTACATTCATATGCAAGAGAAGGAAATTAGACTCTTCCCTTCACCATATGGAAAAATTAACTCGAAATGGATCATAAACCTAACAGAGTTGAAAGAACAAAATTCTCAAAAGAAAACGGGAGTCGTGGTGGCCCGCTCCGCTCCGATTGCGCCTGTGACATAGGTCCCATTGCCACCTGCTGCCCAGCCGCCACCTGGACATGGACCGCCCCAGGTCACTTCTCTTAACAAGGGTTTGCTGTCTGACTCCACGACAGATGTCCTGTTGACACAGGCGTGGCTGCCTGGACTCCTGCTGTTGAGGGTCTCACGGAGGCTGAGGAGCAGGAGCTCAGGGCTGAGCTTGCCAAGGTGGAAGAGGAAATTGTCACTCTGCGCCAAATCCTGGCTGCCAGGGAGAGGCACTGTGGGGAAGTGAAAAGGAAGCTGGGCCTCTCTGCCTTGGAGGGGCTGAAGCAGGACCTGACCTGGAGCTGGCACGATGTGCTGGTTTCTACCACCTGCGGGAAGACTCAGGAAACTCCCTCGCAGGCGGGACAGAAGACTTGGGTCGCCCTGTCTGCTGTGGGCTCTGCAATAAGTAGGAAACTCAGAGATATGAGCAGCTACCCCATCCGCCACTCAGGAAGTGTGCCAGCCATGAGTCTTTTGAGGACCGAGTTGGGGCCATAAAGTCTAAAGTCGTAGGAGGTGGAGAAAATGGAGGTGGCAACCTTCCTTCTCCAACAGAAGGTGGTGATAAGCCCCTCCCAGATCCCACTCCTTTCTAAGATCTGCTGTTGCCTTGCCCGGCCACAGAGCCAGTGTGAGAACCCTCAGCTCGCCCCAGTTGCAGGTGCCAGCTGGGGCCCAGGTGGGTGCAGAGAGCCCCCTCTGCACACAGCCAGCCCATTGCTGTATCGACATGGCCACCAGGCTCGTTTGGTGAGTGCGCAGTCTGCACGTAGGCATTTCACACTAAAGTCTGTAAATGAACAGATCACTGTATTCCTTCCTGGGGTGCAGGAAGTGGACAGGATGGAGGGTCCTGAGGGTCTCCAGCTAAAACCCAGGCTCCCTTTTGGAACCTTGTGAGCCCATCCAAATGTGGAAGGAATGGGAAGAGCTAATGTGTAGAATAAGCGGTATTTCCAACCTCCTCCTTCCCAAAGGCACTGAAGAGCACTTGCCTAGAAAACTCAACCTGACCCACAGTTTTTATTTCAAAAGACTGAACAAGGAAACTATTTTCTGAGCGCCCCCCCCCCCCCCCGGAAAGGAAAATAATTATTTGTAGCTGCCTAATTGTTATACTATTGATTGAGTTTTTAAAAATAATTAAAAAAAAATTTTTAAACATGGGTTTTTAAACACAATGGACTTTTCAAAAATTAAAACTAAGCAAAGCAGCTTTATTCTCAAAAAAGAAATAGGGAGTAAATATTCATGACACTGGATATAACAATGGTTTCTTAGATATGATACAAAAAGCACAAGCAACAAAAGAAAAAGTAAATTGGACTTCATCAAAATAAAAAGATTCTGTACTTCAAAAGATTTTATAAAGAAAAAGACAACTCACCAAATGATAAAAAAAATTTTCATCACATCATATATCTGATAAGGAATTTATATTCAGAATATGTAAAGCACTCTTACAACTCAAAAATAAAAAGACAACACTTTTTTTTTAATATGCAAAGGCTTTTAATAGAGATTTCTGGAAAGAAGATATACAAATGGCCAAGAAGCACATGAAAAGATGCTTAACATCAGTACTCATTAGGAAAATACAAATCAAAACCACTATGAGCTACTATGAGCCACTAGGATGGCTAAAATAAAAAATGCAAGTATTTTTCAAGATGTGGGGAAACTGGAACCCTCATGCACTCTTGATGGGACTGTAAAATAAGGCAGCCTCTATAAAACAGTTTGGCAAGTCCTCCAAAAGAGGAACTTCTCCTGCACACTTACAATATGACCCAGCAATTCCACTCCCAGGCATACACCCAAAAGTAATTAAAACATATGTCCATACACAAATTTGTACATGAATATTCAAAGCAGCAAAATTCATACTAACCAGAGAGTAGAAACTCTCCTTATGGCTGTCAACAGAATGGAGAAACAAAACGTGGTGTATCTGTACAATGGAATATTACTCAACAATAAAAAGGAATGACATACTGATACATACTACACCATGAATAAGCCTCGAAAGCATTATACTACGCAAAAGAAGCCAGACACAGCAAGTCACATATTGTATGATCCCACTTATCTGACATGTCAAGAATAGGCAAATCCACAGAGGTAGAAAGTTGGCTAATGGTTATCAAGGACTGGAGACAGGGGAGAGCAGAGAGTGACTGCTAATGTCTAGAAACTGAGGACATCCTCCTTGAGTACCTCTAGGTTTTCTGCTGAGAAGGAAAGGATGGAGTGGGGAAGGGACCCCTTTGCAGAGTTCCCATGGTGAAACTGACGACAGTAGACAGAGGCCCAGCCCATGAAGGAAGCCACGGAAGTGTGTGGTTGTTACCCATAAGGCTATCACATAATCTTTCCTTAAGAAAATGGCAAACCAGGACCAGTGGCAGAATATGTCGGGACTTTTCCAGGGATGCTACTTGGTTAAGGCAGTGAGCAAAGAAAACTGGGTTGAGGGAAAATTAAGTGTTTTCAGAAATGTCCCAGAGGAGGCCAATGGAGTTTCAGCTGAGAAGAGAGAGATGTACTGACAATTCCGCTACATTTCTCCAAAGAGCTGGTCAAATATTAGTCTAAAATGAAATTTAGCTACACAGTAAGAACAAAGGAATTGGGATTCTTTAACCTCATTGAAATAAGGCAAATCAATGATGACATATGTTAATTGTTTCATTGATTTTACTTCCTTTAATATTTTCTCTTTAAACTCTTTTATTCTCAGACCTTACCACTGATGTCAAATTCTCTTGTAGAAAATGGATTTTATTACTCAGGCTCACATAGCGATATAGAGCTTAGTCTAGGTGATTTGTTTAAAACAGCACATTAAAGAAAAATTTTAATAATTAAAAAATGCCCCATGAATTTCTCCAGAACCTAAAGTATTCTTATACAATTTATCTTATAGATTCCCTAGGGCGGCATTTGCCACAGCATCTTCTACATATCCACTATTCCTTAAAAAAGTATTCTCTGGTCAAACAGATTTGAAAAAAAAAGGCAGTATAATCTATTCCCCTTTTAGATATTTACAGTGAATATTAACATTTTTAAGAGCCCTGAAAAGCCATGTAGCAAGGAAAATTATTACATTTATTTAACTCAAAGTTTCCCAAATTTATTTGGCCATAAAATCCTTTAATCTCCAAGGACCCCTTTTATAACTTGATTCAAACCTAGGGTCCTGTGAAACATACTTCAAGAAATATTACTTCATGAAAAAGCAGCATTATATATAATAGACAGATGGACAACTAGAATCCCCAAGAGGGGACGCACTTCCTACAGTATGGCAAGACTCCATAGAGACATCCTATTGGGCCAAATAAGTGAATTTCCCCAGACACAGCGCATGTGAAATACACTCCTTGCAACTAACAACAGATGATCTAGAGAGGCATTTTCCTAATGATACCAAAACAAACATATGTAACAGATTACCAAGGGGTATCAACCTGCTGAGGTATAAATCCAAGCAGGGATCATCTTTACCAAATCCAACATTCAACTTTGTTGTTTCAAACTCCCCTTTCCTTGCAAGTGAAAGGCTCCCTCAATAAACAACTTAATCTAGGCCTATATTATTTCAGTAACTTTCAGGTATTGGAATAGTCACATTCCGGTTTTGTAGAGGAAGTTCTGCTTTTGGTAACACTTCAATTTTGTATTTTAAGCAACATTCTTCCCCCCACTTCACCAGCACGGGGGGCTCAAAAGACTTGAAGTGAAGTGGGAGATGGTCTGCCTTCACATGTGCTCCCCTCCCTCATTACCTGAGCTTACTGCCCTAGCATCAGGACAAGGAAGATGATAGGAAAGATGAGATGTCACCTCTTTCTTGGTCCCTGTGACAGATGAGATGATCGTTTGCATAGCTCAACTGAAAGCTTGCCGCAGAGGCCCTGGGCCAACCCATTGCAGAGAAGGCAACAGGAGCAAGAAGAAATAACTGTTGTTATAAACCACTTGATTTAGGGCTGGACTGTATTCCTGTAGGAAAAGCTAACCAATACAGGTGGAGTGTACGCAGATGACGCATAGCTAATACAGTTCTTTCATGCGCAGTTGGTGTGAAAAGGTGGCACCCAGCTGTCCTCTTGCGAGATGCAGCCACATCTGCTGGCTGCCTCCCCGTGGTAGCCTTGGGCCACCTTCCTTTCCTTCGTGTGCCTCCTGCTGTGTCTCCTCTCCTATCCTACATACTATTCCCCAGGGTTTCTCATCTCCTCTACTTCCTCTGTCTTCCAATTCTGGATAATACCTATACGTCTCCAGAACTAAAGGGCACCTTGGCCCTAAGTGTGCCTGGCCAGTCCACAGGCCACATCTCCCCTGCCTTTTTTGCTATCTCTTTTTGCCAAGGTTATTTCAAGCACTGAGCTGGTGCAAGGCTCTGCAACCTTCAGATGAGAGAAGATGGCCAGTCCTGAGTTGGCGGGAGGGGAGAGGAGGGAGGGTGGACCATTGAGACATATTCAGACTTTACAAACAATTCTCTTGTAACATCCCTCCTTTGGCTTTGGGAAGATGGAGCGCTATAATGACTGTAATTTACTTCAAAACACATCTGCATAATCAGTGGGAGATCATGTACAGGCCATTTAGGTTAGCCTTAATTTTAGGGGTTGTCAGCTAACATGCTACCAAGAATATGCACAGACTCAGGGAGGTCAGTTGGCGCCACAATGGAAAAGACCACAATCCAGGGGCAGCTACCATATGCACAGTTCTCTGAGCCCAGCTTAATCAACAGCCAGCAGTTGCTAATTAGCATCTAGGAAGTCAAAACAGATTCTTATTGGTGAAACTAATGACCTGTTAATTAGCATGATGGATGTTAGAAACAGGGTATTGCTGGTGAAATCAAAGGTATTCGGGATGTGCAAAGTGGCTAAAATAGTCTGGAGACATTTCCCACCCCTGCGTGAATAAGAATCCACTAAGAAGGAGAAGCCTCTCAGGCCTGTACACTGCACCCTTAGACAGCACCCATGACTTAATCCCCAACCCTAGGCCCAGCCACTGGTTTAGGAGGTTTTAGATGGAATGGTACTTACTACAGGGGACAAAATCCTGCCTACGTGATGTGTGGGGTTGGCCTTAAACGAACCTTTCATAAAGGTGTGTTTGGAGCATCTAAAACACTGGTCCTCAACCTTGGCTAACCATCAGAACTACATGGGGAACATTTAAAAATCCCAATGGCCAGGACTAGCCCAGAGAAATGACATGGGAATCCCTGGAGGTCAGACTGGCAGGACCAGTATCAGTGACTTCTTACAGCAGGAACCTTGATGATTCCAATGTCCAGCCAGGGACAAGCACCATTTCTCTACGGGATAGGGCTTACAGGACAGATCTGGGCTTACAGAGCACGTTTATGAGCTGTTTTGAGCCTGCTCTGCTAGTGAATATTCATTTAGTCAATGTCTGGATGCGTGGGAGAATTTGGTCTGAGGCCTGCTTTCATTAAACCGCGGGGCAAGGACAGAGAAGAATAGTGAACACCCACCACCTTGGTTCTTTGGCAGATTCCAGAAGAAGTCACAACACAGGGGCAACCCTCTTACCTGACTTAAAGGAGGGGAGGGGGGATGAAAGTTTCCAGTAAACTCTCTTCTCCCTGAAAAGACCACCTTTCTCTCTCCTTAGTCTGTATCTATCAGCTCGGGGTGGAGGTGCTGTTGGGAATGCCCGTCCTCCTGGGACAGAACCCTTCCTCAAGCCGTGCACAGCTCCTGACTTCTGAATATGGAATGAGGGGTACAGTCGGGCCCTCTGTCCCTACTTTGGCCCGCAATCAAAATTATGAAACAACAGGGGACAACCTCTCCCAGGGCCTCGACACCCATCCTATTACAAATACATAAACAAGTGGGTCACCCACAGGTATTAATTAGAGGCCAAAGCCAACTGTCTCAGAAAATAACCTTGACACATTTACACTCCATGGTTAAATGGAAGAAAAGTCTGGTCTTTTCTCCCCAGTCTCTCTCTCTCTTTTTTTAATTGAGGTATATCATTCATACACAAACATACATAAACAATAAGTGTATAGTAAAAGTGTTCAACTTATAAAACAATCATGTGTAACATCATACAGGGTTCCCATACATGACCCCATCACAAACACCTTGCATTGTTGTGAGCATCTGTAACAAATTATGAAAGATCACCGTCAGTGTATTACTACTAACTATAATCCATATCTTACATTTGGTGTATTTCCCCCCAAGCCATCCTATCCCCAGTCTCTTGGCAAAGGCGAGATTGCTGAACACAAGGCTAATCTACTCCCTAAGCAAACCTTCTCACCCTGGGAAATCGCCCCTGTCGTTGCCACTTCAGGACCTAGTCCATTCAATACCAGGCACCCATCAGAAGAGGGCCATGAAGACACAGGCAGTTACAGACAGTGCAGTCTGCATTTACAGGCAAGGAGAAGAAGCAATGAGATCAAGATTTTTGTGCTTTTAATCTTGCATGTCACTCTCACCAGCTGATGTAATTTACTGTGTCCTTCTCCCACCCACAGTGCGCTGGTTGAGTTCTCCTAGCAGCGACACAGTAGGCAAGAGCGCCACGTGAACTGGAAGCACAGAAAAGATCTTTATCTTACTCTCCCTGAGAGAAGAAAATTGAGTGCTATTGAGAGAAGTGTTTCTAAGTAATGAAGAGAAGGGGTCTCCATTTTATCAGGTGGAGTTCCATTAAATGCACTGTGGAGATCTGTTCTATCAAAATCAGGAGGTAGAAACTGAAAAAAAGAAAAGACCCTACCTACCATGTGCCATCAAGAAGCAGTATCAATGGAAAGTCCAAGTCAGTTCCTTTTGCTGACCACTCACAAGGTAAAGTGGAAAGAGAGCGCAGTCCGATACACGTAGCAGTTTCAAGCATCAAACCCAGAAACCTGGAGATAAAAGCTTCCAACTGGTTGTAGAAATGCCAATTTCCTTTTTTTTTTTTTTGCACTGGAGCAAGTGAGCATTACAATGTCTGAGTGAGAAATTCTGATCTATGCATGTTTGGGTTGGAAAAGGGAGCTTCAGAGAAAACAATCTCTGAAAATTTCAAAGCAAAATCTTCAAGTGAAGATAATTCAGAGTGAGCCGTTTATGACTCCTTAAATAAATGTAACAGTATCTGAATTTCTGAAGCTTGGTTAAGAGCTAAATTGGCTTCACAAAACACAAGCTACATTTTTCCTTCTGTCCTTAAGCAAATACAGCACAGCAGTTAATAACAGTAACTACATCACAATGCATGAAGTGCCTGAAATATATTTTTTAATATCCTTTAAACAGAAATCCTAAGTTGCTAAATAACATCTTGGTTAAATAAGAGTATGTAATTTTTAATGCTGCATTTCTTTCAATTTACCTGAATCCAGTCACACAGCTGAGTCTATGGCAGATATCCAGTGTAAGTATTAACTACGCAAGCTGATTCCCAGGAAAATCATCCATATACTCTTTTCTGAGCTGCACCTCTTTCCTGTGAAAACAACCAGCACTACAACAAATTGTTCTTGCTTCCTCATCAGCATTCAGCATCTGAATAGTTACCTGGACACCAACTGTTGAGAAAGACACATACTTGATGTGGTAAGGGAGCAGAACAGAAAGAATGGGGATGGCATGTGTCTGGGTTCTAGTTAGATGTGAGACCTTTGCCCAGAAAGCAAACCTCAGTACTATGTGATGAGAGAAGGGATCTAGCCTTTGTGGAGTCTCTGATGGTAACTCTGTACTCTCTCAACTTCAACACATTGTCTCCTAGGAAGAGAGAAAGACTTCTTCAGAACACTAGTTTGCAGGAGGAAAGGCCATAGGGTGTAATTTCTATATGAAAGCTGCTGTTTCGTCTGTAATTTTTGTCTGTCATGGCCTTCAACACAGTCCCATGGCTCACAGACATCTAACCTGTACTACAATTTCATTTCCATTTGCTGATCCATCGCTTGGTAACCATTTTTTAGAATATTTACTGTCTATGTCAATTTGTCTCCAGGACAGCATTAAAAATTCCTTACGAGCCCCAGCCAAATAAAGTTTTGATATGACCACAGCATTCCATATAACATGGCCCTGTCAAATGAGAAAAAGGAGGAAAAATCAATGAATTCCATGTATCGTGTGAGTCTAAATGAGATACATAAGAAAAATGGATTGGACCCATTGTGAACATCTACAGGGTTTTTGCCTGCCCAGAGTCCCTTCCATTGTTTTCTGGTTATTGCACCCCAGTTTTCACGTGAGAACGTCCCCTCTTTACTCTCAGATGAGGTAGCTGAGACTAACAGGAGAAGGTGGGGCGACCCTCTTCCTTCAGCTCCAGGGATTGCCACGTGGTCCTAACCTGGCCAATTACAGCCATCCACTCCTTGGACCAGGGACCAGTTCAGGGGCAATCCCTTGTCCCAAGTGGCTCAATGAGAGTGAGTTCCAGGACCACGGCTGCAAAGTTTGGGAAAGACATATTCTGTTTTTTGCAGGGTTGCTGTGCTGGTTAAATAAAGCATAGACCTATTGAGGTCAAATCCTGTCTGACGATGAAGCCAACTGAGAGGAAGACAAGCCCCTGAGATGAAGAGAGGAAGAGTAAGGTCTGGTTTTGTTATTTGAGTCCCTCGGTCTAGTCATGCCTGAAATTAATCTACCACTTGATTTTTCTGCCAATAAATGTCCTTATTTTGGTTTAAACAAGTTGGAGTTCTGTCACTTAAAACCCAAAGTTCCAATTAGTACAGGCCCCTAATTCCTCGTGATCTACACAGCAATGTAGCAGGTCTACTACTTATTGGGAAAATGGCAGAAGAAGCCGGGTACCTTGGACTCAAATGACAGATGCTCAAACCTCAGCTCCGCTGGGTGTCTTTCAGCAAGGCCCAATCTCTTCGCCTCAGTGTTTTAAACTATAAAATGGATGTAAAAATATTTGTCCCTTGGGCTAATTATGTGAACTAAATTAGAAAGAGTAGTTGAAATTAGGCTAGTGACTGTGCTGGCCATTTCTGTACCTCTTTTATGTGGTTTAGAAGTAGCTCCTAATACCCCTTCTACTTCCTATTCTAACTACATCATAAACTTCTTACCAGAAAAAAGGATAAGATCAACAGTGGTTCCAGAAGTGTGGTCTGGAAAACCTCAGGGGCCCCCAAGACCCTTCTAGGGGGTCCACAGGGTAAAAAATATTTACTAATAACACTTAATATGTTATGTGTCATTTTCACTCTCCTTCTTAAACGACTGTAAAATGGAGTTTTCCAGAGGCTAATGCCTTGTGCTATCACAACAAACTGAATGCATGAACAGATAGGAGAATCCATCTGTCTTCTATTAAGCCAGACACTAAGATGTTGAAAAAGCAAAACAATGCCACTCTTTCACACTAATTTTGTTATGGTTATTGTTTTAGAAAGCATGGTATTTATGTCAAGATGTAAGAAGTTTATTTTTATTTCATAAATGAAATATTCAAAATACTTCTTTTAATTTTGATTATGATAAGTATTGATAGCTACAATCCACATATGCAAAAGCTCTTTTGAGAGTAGAAAAGGGTCCCTGAGAACAAAAGCTTTGAGAACCATGAAGTTAAAAGCATGGGCTTTTTTTTTTGGTTCCAGGGGCCAGAGAGTGTACCCAAGACCTCGTATGTGAAAAGCCAGCGCTCAACCGCTGAGCCACCTCAGCTTCCCTGAGTTGATTTTTTCTTTTGTTCTGCTTGTTGCTTGTTTTGTTTTATCAGGAGGCACTGGGATCCAAACCTGGGACCTTCCACGTGGGAAGAAGGTGCTCAGCCTCTTGAGCCACATCTCCTCGCAAAAGCACTAACTTTGGACCCAGACTAGGAGGGTTCAAATCTTGGTTCTGCTACTTACTGACTGACCAAGATAAGTTACTTCTCTTTATTTGCCTTAATTTCCTCATCTGTAAAAGGGGCATGACTATAGCACCTCCCTCACAAAGTTGTAAGATTAGGTGAATTAATACATGTGAAGTACTTAGCACAATACCTAGCACATAGTGAATGCTCAGCAAATCATATACATGAAAACAGGGTGCAGGAAAATAACCTACAACATGCAGGCTGTTTTTACTCTACAATTCCTTTCAGCAGATTATTTCTGAATACTTGTTGTTACATATCAATCTAAACTCTATGTATACAAAGATTTTTTAAAAAGCGGATTATGCCCGAGGGACCTGTAATTTAATAATGGGAAAAACAAATCATTATTTAGCTCACACTTTGTGCCAAGCGCTCTTCTCCAACTCTTCAACACAACCCACAGAGGTAGGTAATATTGCTATCCACATTTCACTGTTGTGGTAACTGAGACTGACATAGATTTAATAATTTGCCTGAGATCAAACAGTGTGTGAGTAGACAGCATTGAAACCTACTTGTGCCCAACTGCAAAGCCCTTGCTTTTTACCTCTACCTATAGTATCACTATAGGGGTATGAATCTTGACAAGTTTTGCATCAAAGGATATCTTCAGAGGAAATGGAAGTGCATCCCCATTCAAAAAAGGCCAGAAGAGATCCCAAGATGGCACCTGCACAGGTCCCCTCCCAGCATTGAGGGCTACAGGGACATGAGGCACGTAATTCCTGCTGATGTGGGGTAGGCACAGAAGAGTACCGTAAGGGGTAGGGCCATTAATCCTGTTCTTGAAAATCAAAGAAATGAGCCACAGAATATACCCTAGCTTTGCAGTAGGAGGGGTGCTTGCTCAGGAGGGGGTCACCTGCTTTCCAACAACGCCCGTGAAGGGAAAAGCTCTTCTCAGACAACGACAGAGAGAACCACCAGATAAGATACGGAAATGTCACATGCAATTTGTGGCCTAAATTATAAGCTGTTTCCCCTTACTAGACAATCTTTCAGAGAAAACAATGTGTCCCAGGGGAAGGAATACAAGCTGGAACCAGCCAAAAATATGGCCTTTAAGGAATAGAAACAATAAAGCATCTATTATTTTTAGCAATTTCTTATTGTTTGTCTTGGGAGACTGCTTCTCCCCCCTCTTCTGTTTTCTCAAAAGATTCACTTTCAGATTAGTCATGGAGGGCTGGCAAAACGCAGGCAAGCTGAAGGTACTTCAGGGCCATCTTCCGAGGCAATGCTCCAGAGCTTTTAAGGGAAAGGGGGACCCGCCCTAATCTAGAAATCTGTGTGATCTGCAGAATTCAAGCAAACCAGAGCAGAGGCTTTGGTGTAACTGACCCTTGACTGTCAGCCAAACGAGAAGTAGACTTCTCACCATGGAGAAGAGTTTCCCTTAGGAAGGGTGAAACACCTGCCACAAATTAACTTCTCCACAACCAGAAATGCACCTCGCTAAAGAAAGTGTATGTGCATTAGTGATATGTTTTTCATCAACAACAACAGCAAAGTTTTAATTCCTCTTAAAAGTGGTGATTAGAAGCTATACAGAAAATGAGGCTATATTATTGTGGTGGATTATTAAAAATGAACCTCTCTCCTTCACCCACTTCCCCCATCCACACCTTTTTCTACAACATGCCATTGCTGGTCCTCCCACTAAGAGGCAGAGTCAATTTCCCCACCCTTTGACTCTGGGCTGGCCCTGGAGCTAGCTTTGATCAACAGAATGAGGTGAAAGGAACATTCTGGGGTGTCTGAGCCCAAGCCTTGTGAGGCCCTGGAGCGTCCACTTTCACTCTTGGACCCAGCCATCCCATAAAGAAGTCCAGACTATCTGCCTGGAGAGAGAGGCCCTTGCAAGATGAGAGCGAGGTGCAAGAGGGGCCACCTGTAGGAAAGCAGAGGCACCCCAGCCAACAGCCAGCCCCGGGAAACCAGACTTGTGTGTGAAGCCATCTAGGACTCTAGAACCAGTGGAGCTGCCCCAGCGGAACCTCGTGGAGCAGAGACAACACATCCAAACCAGGCCCTGCTCAAATTCCTGACCCACAGAATGGTGAGCAATGGACTGGTGGTGGTTCTAAACCACTACATTTTGGGGTGATTTATTTCACAGCAATACGTGATTGAAACAACTGTATAAATAAGTGCCATACCCTTAGAGAATTTCCTCTCATCTTTCTCTACTTCTCCTATTTATTACATCCATCCATTCATTCAACAGATATTTATTGAGTGCCTACTATACACTACTAGGCACTCTTTCCAGTATTCATGATCTAGCAAAGAATGAAACAAAGGTCCTGCCCTCAGGCAGTTTACATTCTAGCAGTAAGAGATGATAGGGAATAAACTTTATTAAGAATAAATTAGACAGTATGTTATAATATGAGGTCCTATGAAAAAGGAAATGTAGGGCAGAGTATCGGAATTGGCAGTAGGGTAGGGATACAGGCATTTCCTCTTAGTGGATCTGCACAAGCTCTTTCCCATGAAAAGATAATTCATTTTCTTATCCTATGTTTTCTGTTATCTGACCTTTTCTGATGATGCCTTAGTTTTAATTACATGTAATCACTGTGCTAATGGAAATAAATATAGGCAACTCAGTTCATTATCTTGATTGCAGGAAAAATTAGATGCTACTCCATACTGCTACTACTATTTTACAAATACTTCATCTGCAGGCAAAACCTTTCAATTTTAGACTTGGAGATCTTAAAATTACAAATGTTCCATCCTGATTTAAAATTTTGTGGATTTTATAGTCTTGAGGCTGAATTTGCATCTAACATTGATACATCATAATGCTTAATGATGAGTGATGAATAGCAAACCTTGCTCTGAAAAGGACCTTTGCTGCTCACACTCGATCTGCGTCATGTAAACTGATGGTTAAAATCTCAAGTATTGGTGCCAAGCACACATTGGCTCAAGTCCAAAATCTACCTACAACCTGATTGATCTGCTCCTTAAGCCTCTATTTCCTGGTCTATAAAATGGGTATAATTACAGCATACCTCACAGAGGTAAGGATTATATTAAGGATTAAATGAGCCAGAGTATAACATAAAGCCTTTAGCCAGGTACTATAAAAGGAAAAGCATTAGATAAATATTGTTATTATCATAACAATATAGATATTCTCAGGTATAGAACATACACACACACTACCCCAAAACAAACAAAAAATCACCCCAAAACAACAATAAAAGAGTCAAAGTTTGACTTCATAACCATGGAATTATTTGTCCTTGGATATTGAGTGGGTCCCTGCAGGTCCTCCTAGGAGCATGAAGGTCAAAGAGCTCTGGCACTAGATTCTAAACAAGCTTATGCTTAGAGATAACACAGTGGTCTAAGCACATTCTGAGGCTAAATATAAATGACTTTTTCATTGTCCATGGCCCCCATGCAGGATCAGTCAGAACGGGTCAAACAGATAGGAAGAAGTGACACACTCCCATTTATCTGAGCATTTAAGGCAACAGGAATCTTCCCTTTTACTTAGAATCATCCTGGGACTGAACCCTGAAACTTCCCCTGCCCTGCAGAAACAGAGTGTTTCTGACCCTGGATTTGCAACCTAATGATGAATGCAGGGGCTTTTTTTTCCAGTTTCGCTTTGTTTTTTCTTTTACGTTTTTGAGCTGTCTGTCTTCTAAATTCCTATTTGAGAACTCCTGCCTTTTAAGTGGAAGATAGAGCCTGTCATACACCAGAGAAGGTAAAAAGCCAAGCTCCCAGCATGGGCATGAGCCAGGCTCGGCTAATCTCATGTCCTTGTCCAGGAATTGGAATCTGGATCTAAGGACATGAAGGTGCAGGGAAGGCAGGGTTTTTATTTTTATTTTATTGTCCTCCATTTTTAAAAAGATACATAGATCAGACAAATGTTACATTACAAAATAAAAGAAGTTCCCATGTACCCCACTCCCCACCCACCCCACATAAACAACCTCTTTCATCAGTGCAGCACATTCATTGCATTTAGTGAACACATTTTGGAGCATTACTACACCGCATGGACTACAGTTTACACTGTAGTCTACACTCAACCCCAGTACATCCAATGGTCCATGGCAGGACATACAATGTCCTTCATCTGTCCCCGCAATACCATTTAGGACAACCCCAAGTCCCAAAAATGCCCCCATATCACACCTCTTCTTCCCTCTCCCTGCCCTCAGCAACCGCTGTGGCCACTGTCTCCATATAAATGATATAATTTCTTCCATTGCTAGAGTCACAATAGTTCTATGGTAGAATACCAGCAAGTCTACTCTAATCCATACTCTATTCCTCCATCCTGTGGACCCCAGGATGGTGATGTCCACTCCACCTCTAAATTGAGAGGGAGCTTAGATCCCACATGGCTGATGGATGCGATTCTCCTGCTTGCAATTGTAGACTCTCCCAGTTCCCTAGTATGCTGGTCGACCATCATCACCTCCCTGTTAGCTGACTTGGGTAAGTTCAACAAACCAACTCTGCTGAGGCTCAGAGCCCAGCTGGCACACAGACAGTCCAAGAAACCCAAGCCTCTTGAGCACAAACCAACCCTAGCACCAACCACAGCACCAACCAACTTTTAGTAAAGGTGACAGAAGAGGCATGTGTAGAGAGGCCACTTCTGAGTCCAAATCCATCATATTCAGGAGCACAAACTCCAAAGCAGGGCCCACTGGCCATCTAGAGCCATCTGCCATGACCGTAGTACCTATGTGTCTCCATAGCCCTCAGAAGCACCAGTACTTGGGGTTGTATCTACTTTGGCTGTCTCATGGATCCTGCTGAGATGTGTGTAAGCGTGGCCCCTCTGATGAACTCCCAACTCATTTTGAAATCTCTTAGCCATATAAACTCATTTGTCTTTATCATTTTCCCCTTTCATTCAAGGTCTTTCTCTAGTTGCATTGTCAGCTGGTGATTGGTAGTAATCCCTCAGTGCCAGGGAGGCTCATCCCTGGGAGTCATGTCCCACACTTGGAGGAAGGTAATGCATTTACATGCTGAGTTTGGCTTAAAGAGAGGCCATATCTGAGCAACATGGAGGCTCTCAGGAGGTAACTCTTAGGCACCCTGCAGCTCTAGGCCTAGTTGAAATTTCAAGCACACAGGCTCATAAGCATAGTCATCATTATCAAGGGCCCATTACTGGACCATCTTTCTTGACTGGTCTTTGCCCTTGCACTTGGGGGATTGTTGCTATTCCATTGGGGAATGCGGTAGAGCTCCCGTGACTAGGAGCTCAGCACTCCCTCAGTTGTGTGTAACTCTAACTACTATGACAATACTCAAGAAATATCTGAACATATCTATATGCCCTATATACATGCCCTGGAGAACTCCCTCCCACCCATGCATCCCCCATCAATGACACCCCACACCAGTGCTCCCCCCATGCCACAGTTGAAGCCCTTTGTGATACAAAACTTCTTAAAAAATGAAGCCTAATATATTGCCAAATTCAACCAGAAAGAAAATGAAATAGTAATGATAGGTTCAAAGATTAGAAATATAATACATAACTTAGAAAAACTAAAAGTAAAAAATAAATTGAGATATTAAAAAATGAAAAATATCATAAAACTTTTTTTTGACATTTTGCCTTTCATCACTGTAATAGGTGTTGCCCTTTATGTACAGAGGTAAAGCAATCTCTTCCATTCCTTTCTCAGTGTCTACAACCTTTTTTATTTTAATATTTTTATGTCTTCAAAAAAGTTTTAGATCACAGTAAAATCACATACACAATATAGCAGACTCCCATATACCAAACATCAAACCCTTTTCCCCCTTCCGCAGCAATGATCCTTTTACATGTGGATGTTACATTTCCACAGCTCATGTGCAGACATCAAAATATAGCCACCAACCATGGTTCCATTGTGGTTTACATTATGGTTTATATTCTAGACTGTACACGTTTCCAAATTTTTGGTTACATTATGGTTTACAATATGATTTACATTTTAGACTATAATCTTTTATAAATTTTTGGTGGAATTTAACATGGCCTATATCCATCATTGCACAATCTTGTGGAACACTTCCATTGTCCCCCAGTTACCCCCTTTTCCAACTATTCTATTCCTCTCTCCCACTCCCCTCAGGGCCTACAGAGACAAACAAGCTTCACTGCTTGAAGAATAAGATTCATAGATACTTGCAACAACGCTGAGGGCTTGACACACTAGTCTGTCCTCCCCCATTGGGAGCTACCCATGCTCTAGAGAAACACCCTCCCCTCTGTTTGAGAACATCAGGCCTCCCCAGAATGGGGGTACAACACCTTCCTGCTTATTGTGTATGACTCCACCCACTGATGTAACACACTATGACAAGATGAGCACTCACACACTCCCTAGAAGCCCGCCCCAGGTACACCCTGTGCCAGATGCCACCTGTCAAACACCTTAAACAAGTAATCCTTCCTTATATTTTCTAAAGAGTTTTCTCAACATTATGGTTTCAACCATGTATCTGACAATCTCCTGCTTCCCCCAAGCCCTCCCCCCAATTCCATGGAACATTCGACCCATTCTCCCAACCCTAGCCCGCCTCAAGCCTGTAAAGCCCCACTGAATAGTATCCCTGTGCCTCCATCTTATCCCATGACTGTACAACTACTTACCTCCACATTATCATAGATTTCTTCTGTGTAGGCATCAGCTCACAACCTTCCTCTCCCCCACTATTTCCTGTAAGCCTATCATCCAGTCTCTAGGTTTCTGAGTCAGCTTGATTTGCTTAATTCATATGAGAGAGATCAAGTTGTAATTTTTTTTGAAGATTTTTTATTTCTCTCCCCTTCCCCGCCCCCCCTCAGTTGTCTGCTCTCTGTGTTCATTTGCTGTGTGTTCTTCTGTGTCTGCTTGTATTCTTGTCAGCAGCACTGGGGAACTGCATCTCTTTTTGTTGCATCATCTTGCTGTGTCAGCTCTGTGTGTGCGGTGCCACTCCTGGGCAGGCTGCACATTTTTTCACACAGGGCGGCTCTCCTTGCAGGGTGCACTCCTTGCGTGTAGGGCTTCCCTATGTGGGGGACACCCCTGCATGGCTCGGCAGTCCTTGCGCACATCAGCACTGCGCATGGGCCAGTTCACCACACAGGTCAGGAGGCCCTGGGTTTGAACCCTGGACCTCCCATGTGGTAGGTGGACACTCTATCAGTTGAGCCACATCCGTTTCCCAAGTAGTATTTTCCTTCAATGCCTGGCTTGCTTCTCTGAAGCAATAAATTCCTAAAGATTTATCCATAATATCCCATGTGTTAGTACTGTTATTCCTTCTTACAGATGAGCAGTATTCCATTGTATGTATATACCACATTTTGTTTATCCATTCGTCTATTGATGGGCATTTGGGTTGATTCCAACTTTTGGCAATAGTGAATAATGCCGTTATGAACATTGGTGTGCATATATCGGTTTGTTTCCTTGTTTTCGGTCCTTCTGGGTAGATACCCAGCAGTGGAATTGCTGGGTTATACGGCAGATCTATAGCTAGTTTTTTGAGAAACCGTCAAACTGTCCTCCACGATGGCTGCATCATTCTACATTCCCACCAGCAGTGGATGAGGGTTCTCATTCCTCCACATCCGCTCCAACACTTGTAGTCCTCTGATTTTTAAAAGCTGCCAGTCTAATGGATGTAAGATGGTATCTCACAATAGTTTTGATTTGCATTTCCCTAATAGCTAGTGATGTTGAGCATCTTTTATGTGCTTTTTAGCCATTTGTATTTCTTCTTTGGAGAAGCATCTCTGCGTCTGGGGACTATTGGGGCAACAACAGTGTCCAGCATGGGCACACAGAGATATGTGAGCCAAAGCCTACACCACTGTGGCCATCATAGCAGCTGGGTGCACATGGACCCATGCTAGGGTGTGATTCTGGTTGTTTTATTCAACAGTGCTTCCCTAGGATCTGCCTCCTTCTGAGTCTGCTGCCCCAGGCTTTCTAGAGATTCAGTGAGCCTGACGATATACTTTGCATAATTACCTTTCTGCTTAAATCAGCCAGGTTCATGTCTGCGGCTTACAAATAAGAACCCTGACCGATACCATAATACTAAAGCAGCTACCACTGAGCGGCCCTGTGTCTTAGGCACACTATCTCAATTAATTCTCACAACAACCTTGAGGTGGGAACTCAGCTGATGTGTCCCAGGAAAAGCAATGACACCAGGGACTAGGCAGAGTGAGTGGAGGGGAAGGTCTTATTAACAGGAGATGAAGCAGGAAGATTACCACTGGGGTTCTGAATCATGCAGGCCCTGGACAATACAGGACCTATGCAGACCACTGTAGGAGTCTGACGTTAACTTGGAGAAAAATGGGAGCTTCTGCAGAATTTTGATCTGAACAGACAGTTCAGCATCACTCTGGCTACCATGTTGAAAAGAGACTGTGGGGGAGCAGCGGTGGTAGCAGGGAGGGGTCATGGCTCAGACAAGGCTGGGTGACAGAGGGACTGGGGAGAAGTGATCAGATTCTAAGGATATTTTGGAGGTAGAGTCCCCAGGACAAAAGAAAGAGGACACAAAAGTGAAGGGGCTTTGGCATCAGCAAGACCCGCGTGTTCACCTGCCTTCAGCATTCGTGAGCTGTGTGTCCTGCGGCAAACCGTCAAACCTTTCCATGTCTTCATTTATTCGGTAGTAAAAGGCAATCTGTCAGGTTCACAGGTATCTCACAGGGGACTGTGAGAATTAAGTATGGTAAGATGCTTTGGAATCTAGCAGGTGCTCAAAAATTGTCAGTTTTACAACATGTGCTTGCTATTAAATGCCAAATTCCTGCCCTGTTCATTATGACCTCCTCTTCCCACTTTCCTAGCCCTGGACTTGACTAAATACATAAAGCCTAACTCCGGTTACAGCTATGAAATGGGGGGGAGGGGGGCGGGAAACGGAAGTGCTGTCACATTCTACCTTGTTAGACAAAGGGTTAAAGAAGGGTATAAGAGGCTCAAAGCCCAGAAGAGCTTAACTTTGGGTTAGTAGCTATGAAAATGGGATTTAAGAAGTTGATTTTTCTATAAGGGTGCATATTTAGCACAAAGCAACAGCTCAATAAATATCTGTTTAATGAAAATAATGAATACTTAAATCTCAAGTGTGGGGCTTCCACGTGGGGTCTTTATATCAACTCCCTGGGTTCAGCCAAATGTGCCAAGAGGTATCAAGGGCCATAGGAATCAGGGCATCTGCTATTTATGTAATAAATTCATAAAGTTGTCTTTTATTATTATCCTAACCTTACCACTTACTATCTGTGGCACCCTTGACAATTAACCTGTGCCTCCATTTTGTCATTTACATTTTCTCATATATTATTGAAAGGATCAATGATATATGTAAAATGCCTACTAACAGTGCCCAGTGCCTAGTAAGTAATCAATAAACCAGCAATCTATTAATAAAAATAGCTTCTTGTGCATCAGCCTTGCTCTGATGCACAACTCTATTTTTTCCTCTCCTCTCTCTCTCTCTGACATAGGAAGAGTCAAAATTAATACAGAGATCCAAAAAAGAACTCAAGATGATTTTGTAGAAGGCCATTTAATAATGCTGCTGTCCTCGAGTTTAACTTCTTTCCTTCTGGTGCTAAATATGCTAATTCTCCTTCATTCCCTTCTCACCACCACCCAACAAACAGACTCTCTACTGACCCATCTGAGTGACTCACGGGCTTTGCTGTGATACATCTGGAGTTTCTCATAATCCTTCCTTTTCCCAAACCTACGCAGATTCATGCCATCAGCAAATTTCAGCAACTTGCCAGTGAGAGAGTTGACATTTATATACCACAGCTCCAGGCAGCAGTGACCAAGCCGGGGAATTTCTAATGAGAAAGGTGTTGGTCTATGGAAGTATTTGACAGCTGGAAATGTCCAAGAGAGAATCAACCATTTTCCTTCTTTCTCAGCCATTCTTATCTTATCTGGTTCTCTTTTCCCTTCTACTTTGCTGCCTATGGCATACCAGGATTTCTAGAGAAAAGTGGCCAGGGTAGAAGAGGGTAAAGGAAGGGGCTGATTACTGGATCCTCAGCGGTCTGTGATAACATGTGTGGCTGTCTGTGAAGGGGGATAGGCAGAATGCCTTGCTATCCAAATCACAGGCTACTGTACATCAAAGACAGTAATTTATAAAGATACATGGTGGTGCTGGATTGAGGGGCAGTGTTTTGTTTTCCCTGCATAACCTCCTTTGCCTCCTCTTCTGGAAAGGTCAGCCCACGTTTCCCCTGGGAACAGGTGCCTTCCCCAGAGGGAATGTCAATCAAATTCTATTGCTCTCCCCACAAAACACCTGACCCCAATCAAGCCCATTTAATTTCTCTCTAGCATGATTAAGAAGCTTAAGCAGAGAGACACAAGATAGAATCAGGAGGACCAATTAGACACGGGTTCCTGCTCAGGGATTCTCAGGTCCTGCTCTTAATGAAGTCTGCTTTTCTGCTCCGCCTTTGAGTCTTTCCACATCTTTCCTTTTCACTGAAGTTGGCAGAAATCAGTGTCTGTTGCTTGCAATCAAAGAATCTGAAATGATATAAGCTCTAAATCTGAAAACCTTGCCTTCCCAAGGAAGGAAATCCATTTCAAAGCACAATAAAATTAACATGTTTCTATCCATTAGGTGTGCCGTATTATTTATTATTAGTAAGAATCTATTTTCAAGACAGCAATAAAATTGGCACTTAGGCTAGCTTGGGGTTAATAATTCCCATTTCTCCTGTGGTTACTAGGAAGAGCGGGTGCAGGGGAGATATAAGGCATGGATGTAACTTATGGACTAGAACTGTAGTGGGATTAATTAAGCAAGGCTTGTGGTTTTCACCACCATAAGAGAAAGGAAAATTGAAAGGAAAAGAGACAAATGTCAAAACTTCATAGATACGGATTTCCAAGAGTAAGATAAGAGTCATCTTACTCAGGGGTTAGGTTCTGAAGGCAGTGCATAAGGCAAAAACAACATAGAGTCAAAAAAAATTTGTAACATTTCTTGAATCACCAATAAGTTGTAGTATAACTAATGAGCCCATACAAAGACATACTAATATAAGGGTATTATATGGACTATGATGTACAGTGAATACTAACAGTACCTATGTGGAGAAACTGGAACACTCAGATATTGCTGGTGGGATGTAAAATGGTGTGACAGCTTTGGAAAGGATTCGGCCGTGCCTCAAACAGTTAAACATAGCAAGTTACCCAGATATATACCTAAGAGTAATGAAAACATATATTCACCCAAAACTTGTACGTGGATGTTCATAGCAGCAGTTTTCGTAATAGTCAAAAAGTGGAAAGAGCCCAAATATCCATCAACTGGTTCATGCATAAACAAAATGTGGTATATCTAGCCAACAGAATTATTCAGCAGTAAAATGAAGGAAGCACTGAAATGTGCTTCAACATGGATCGACCCTGAAAACATTATGCTAAGTGAAAGAAGACAGACACAAAAGACCACATATTCTATAATTCCATTTACACAAAATGTCCAGAACAGGCAAATCCACAGAGACAGAAAGTAGATTAGTAGCTGCTTAGGACTGGAGGGAGGGGGGGAGTGGGAAATGACTGCTAAGGGCACCAGCTCCTTGCTGAGGCCATGAAAATGCTCTACAATTAGATTTTGGTGATGGTTGCACAGGCCTATGAATATACTAAAAAACAAAGAACTGTGCACATTAAATGAATGAATTGTATGGTACGTGGATTAAAACAATAAAGCTGTCTTATATATTTATTTATATTTATATACAATTATGAGCCAATAAAAGTGGTTGCAGGTCCCTTTTCCCCATAACTTTTTGATTTCTTGAGCATGAGATTTCTGTCTGCTACAACTCTGAGGTAAGTTCCTTTTTTCTCTTCTAAACTTCCTACTGTAGACCTCAGGCTAAGCAGAAAGACAAAGAAAAGATACAAGAAGCATAATTTGCTTTCTTCCCTAGACCACTGAGCACTAAATCACTCTGAGTTCCATCCTCCCACTCTAGGAACAGAAGTGTAAGGAAGGCACTGGCTGATCCACCGCTACCAAATTGTCCCTGGGCAACGATCACAAGTAGAGGATCAGGCTTGAAACTGCTCTCTG
The DNA here is from genome assembly GCF_030445035.2 of Dasypus novemcinctus. Classification (NCBI taxonomy): domain Eukaryota; kingdom Metazoa; phylum Chordata; class Mammalia; order Cingulata; family Dasypodidae; genus Dasypus; species Dasypus novemcinctus. The sequence goes on from NC_080698.1 coordinate 25,446,028, forward strand.
AGGAAGCCTGCTTCCAAAGCATCTGCTTTCTTAGAAGAACTGGGAGTTTCAAAATTAGGAAAGAAAGAACCAGGTTTTTAAAGGGCTAGAAAGTGGTTTATGCACTGATGGAGAAAGGCAAAGAAGAAAAACAATAGGGATAGGACAGGCAGGGAGGAGAAAGAGGGGAGAAAAGAAGATGGGTATGTGAGGCTGGAATAGTCACTTGATGTTTTAGCCTACCCAGCATCCTGACCTCCTCCTGGAAAAAGCTACTTGATTTTCCATGGGGAAGTTCTTTGTCTGAACTTGAGTCCACTTGGTTTGGGTGGAACTGAAGCTCAGCTCCAGAGGAGCCATGGCCCTGGTCTAAGCGCATCAAGGCATACATTCCCCCTTGTCACAGTGACGGGTTCAGGCTCAACTGGGCCAGTGAGATTCAGGGCCAGAACTTTTGTCAGAAGTTTGGAAAAGAGAATCTATGAAGATTTTAGGCCTCCAGCAGCTGGCGATCATGTTGCCACCACAAGGGAGTGTTTGCATGAGAATGAAAACAGAACAGAGGGAGGTCCTCAGGGTTCTTATGGAACACTGGATCTAGAAACTAGAACTCTCGAAATTTTGAGCTACTGAGACAGTAATCCCTCCCCCAAACTCTCCCCTGCCCCTCCTCACCTCTTTAGCAGTTTTGCTTAACCAAGTTTGAATTAGCTATCACCCCTTGCAATACAAAGAATTCTGCTTAACATGGAAGGAAATCAACAGAGTTCCACCAGTGTTTCTCCAATGGTCACCCAAAGATAGTGTAACACAATTAAATGGATGTCTCAGGGCAACATGTAGATTTTCAGAGTTTTATGTGGGGAGAACATAATAGTAGCATTCCCTCACCTAACTCTACCTCTACTTCCAACAATAATATTTGTTTCTCATCAGGTCTATGTGACATCCTTTGATTTCAGCAGCTTAATTCACTTCTAATACACCATCCCCATTTTACATATAGTGAGAGGTTAAGTGACTTGCCCAAGAGCAAATTCCTGGTAATAGGGAGACCCGAGAATCCAACTTGGGTCTCCCATGATCCATTCCAAAGACCTCAACCACCAGGCAAACTGCTATTTAACAGGGGGAAATTCCTGGGGATGCTTGTTTCTTTCTCAAAGCATGTAGGTGGCAGTTTAAAGTTACACAAGGAAGCAAGACCATACCATGCCACCTCTGTCCCACCCCTGATGTCCCCTCTTCAAGATCCATTTGTGGATTTAAATCCCTCCTTGTGGATGGTCTCCTCTAGAGTGAGTCATGTGCCCATGGTCTCTGTCCCCAAGAGTAAGATCCGAGCTCTAATTCCCAAAATACCGCTTGACTCATAGTCTTAACAGACTCACACCCTCTCTACTCTTCTGGAAGGACTCAATTTTCTACCAGGTGTCTCCTGTCAACTTTAGCTTTAGGGTAATGTGGATGGCAAATTCCTGGAAGCGAGAGAGGTGGCACTGGTGACAGCTTCTCTCTGAGGCCACAGCAGAGGCCTTGGGGACTCTGTCTAGGGGAATGGCAGTCATCCATGTTCTTCCTATTTATGTTGGCAGGAACAGTGGTTTCCATCATTTACATCTCACCTCTACCACTGAGGTCCCATCTATACACTACCTTTACTATTACTTATTGAATAGTTTTAATAGTTTTCCTATTATTTATTGAACTAGTTTTAACTCCTTGTTTTCATCAAAATAGACTTCTCTGGAAAAGAAGTTATATACAATTATCATACATGACAACCATTTTTACTTGCCATAAATAGAAGACAACTTGTAAAAATAAAATTTTAAAAATTATTCAGTTTTACTAGATACTCATGTCCCTTAAAGGCTTTGAGCCTGTGGCTGACTCTTTTTGTTAAAAAAGGGAGTGGGACAAGGGGCTAATAACTGAGAGGTGGTAAAGACCTAATGGCTAGAATTCCATCAGAAAGTTAAATAAATTCAATATGTTTCAATATAAAGAAAAAACAAATTTTAGACAAGAATGTTTTAAGTGCCAATTTAAGTACATAATATCTTTTCCAAGGTTGTTTCGTCAAGTCTTCAAAAATACATCTTAAATTAATGCAACTAAAAATATATCATCTTAGAGATTATTATTAAACCAGAATTTAATTTAAAAGAAAAAGACCTATTAGCACTGTGGTAGTCTGAGGCTTTTATGGACCTCAGAAGAGATTATGTCCTAGAGCTAATCAATTCCTGTGGGTGTGAACCTACTGTAGGTGGGACCTTCCTTTTGATTAGATCACTTTGGTAAGGCATGACCCAGGGTGGGTCTTAATCCTCTTTCTGGAGTCCTTTATAAACAGGATGAAGACAGAGAGGAGTCACAGAGACTGAGAGAAAAGCTGCAGGGGTTCAGACGAGAACCCACAGAAGCTGAAAAAGAAAGCCACAGATGGAGCAGCCAGAAGCTGAAAGCAACGGTCCGGAGGAGAAACAGAGATTGGCAGACTCTGCCACATGCTTTCCCATGTAAAAGAGGAGTCCAGGAGAGCCCACAGCTTGTCTTCAGGGAGAGCATCGCCTTGATTTGTACACTTTTCTCAGCCTCAGACTGTACACCTGCAAGCCAATAAACCCCCATAGTAAAAGCCAACTCATTTCTGGTATTTTGCTTTCAGCAGCCTTTAGCAAACTAAAACATGCACCAACTCAGACTTTCCTCTCAGGTTTGTAGGAGTATTGAAAGTAAATTAACTTCTGCACCATGTACTTTATTTTCAGTTAATGCAGAATTTGTTTACCAACCAAAACCATCTTCTTCACCACCGACAACATCTCAATACCAGGTATAATCATCTATAAACTACTGTGGCATCTGTAAACTCCTATATTTTGGGAACACAAATGAAGAGAGGAAAAAAAAAAAAAAACAGACTTCAAAGTTCAATACCTGAGTTTGATCCCTCCTCTGTCACTTACCAGATGTGTGGCTTTAGGCAAATTACTAAACCTTTCTGAGTCTCCAGTTCTTTATCTTTAAAATGAGTAAAACAATATTAACCTTGTAGGGCTGTCAGGGGATAGAAGAGGATGACGTTTGTCAATGTTTGTCAAAGGCCTAGCTTAGGCTTGTTACAGATTGCTGGGCCCCACTTCTGGAATTTCTGATTCAGTAGGTCAGGAGGTGGGGGAAAGGGGGGGGGGGAGTGTACCAAGAACGTTCATCTAAGAGCTCTCCGCTGAGACTGCTGGCCCAGGGGCCACACTTTGAGAACCAGTGTTCTAATGCCATTCATCCTCTTTTAAAGCTGGTCTCTTGTTCTGGGTCTTCTGATTGAAATTCAAGAGAAGCCAGAAATTTGGACTTCTATATGAGGGCTCTCTATATTTAGATGCTGGCCACTGACTCATACTATATAAGCTAAAACACAAACAAAAAACAAGCTAGCAAGCCAAATTTGGCCTCCGGACAATTTATGATTTCTGCTTTGTGTGTCCAAAGCATTTTCAACACATTTATGCAATGGATGTTTTTTGAGCACTTGTTGTATGCCAGGGACCTTTCTGGGAGTTGGGCATACCAAAGCGAACAAGACAGATGAGATGTCTGTCTCGGGGTGGGAGAGAGTAGAGAAGACAAAAAAATAATTGAATAAATCAAAAAGGTCCGTCCAGCTATGGTTAAGTTCTCTAAAGCAAAAACAACAGGATGATAGATAGTCTGGGTGATTTCCTTGGTTATTTACAACTCTACAAGGAGGAATGGAAAGCATAATGTGCCTCTCTACCACGATGAGAAACAGACGCAAAAGAGCTGAATTAGGCGACGCGTCCAATGTCGCCCAGACCGAGGAGGTCAGCTGAGAGCCACGCCACTGCCTGACATTCCGCCAGGAGCATTTCCATGACTCACTCCGCCTCCCCCAGACTGTTTACCTCACTCCCAGAGTGTGGAAGGTCAGACCGCAGGTATTTTGCAGTCTGCCTCTGTAGGTGAAATTCAGCTTTAATTGTCTAATTGCTGCTCTGGCAACGGCTGCCGCAGATTCATTTTAGAATTCGGCACAGGTGCGCTCTGTGGCTGATGTTCTATTTTCAAGGACGAAAGGAAGGAATTAGGGAACCTGATGTCTTCTGCTTCAAGAGTTAAGATGAAGTTATTTTTTTCCCCAATCAACTCATGTTATCTCATTTCAATTTTCCAGAGCAACTTCTCATCATAAATTAAACTGGGTTGCCAAATCCCAGAGCAACGAAAATGGAAAGGTAGTTGGGAGGAGGAGAAGAAAAAGTTTTGGAGCTTATTAAAGAAAAACGTTTCTGTGTCCTTGAAATACAGTCATTATATAAGGGAGCTACGTGTGACAATAATAATGAAATGATGAGGATGAAAATGATGACGGTGGTGATGAAGATCATCATCATCATCCTAATAATAATGCTGACCATGTCTGACACTTGGCACCTAATCAAGCCGTAGGAGTCCACTCTGAGGTAGGTAAGCAGCTGGAGACCTATTTTACGTATTTAAAAAAACAGGTTAAAAAATCTGAGTGAATTCCTGAAAATAGTTACTCCATTCTTGATTCCAGCAGTTAATTCAATTTCAGCAAGACACCGATTTATTTTTAAAAAGCACTTGGAAGACAGATATGCTGACTTTACATGTGCTTTAATTATTTTCAAGTCAGCACTAAGGAGATGAGCTGTAGTCGGGTGGTATGTGCTTTTACAAACTGGACGTGTAATGGAATGAAAACACCAAGGCAAAGAGAGTTCACAAAGAGAATGCGATAAGTAAATTCCAGAGCCCTCTGTTACATCATGGCCCATTTCAGAAGTCAGCAGAGGCCAAATTTGCCCTTGGAAACAAAGCATGCAGAGGTTCTGGGAATAAAGAGAACCGATCTATTTAAAAAAAAAAAGACAAAATAAATAAATAAAGAGAACCAATCCATCAAAACTCTAAGATGTACACCTGGGCCATTAGCAACGCGGTTTTGTGTTCTGATTGTTCCACGGGTGCAAGGAAGCAGCCTGGGAAGAATTCAGAGTGTATTAGTTGCAATGACCAAGTCAGAAGTCCTCAGCGTCTCAATTCCCCTCCCTGTGGAATGGAGGTGATGATGAGAATCACTGCTGCCCCATCTACCAGGCTGCTATGAGGATAAAAATGAAAACACCGGGCTGCAAACAGTTAAGTGCCACTAAAACAATAGCAAGGGTATTATCACTATCCTCTTTCCAACTAGACGTGTGCTACTTCTACCTAAAGGTACCATCTTATACTTCCTTGTACCTCTTACCACAGTAACAGCAGCCATAGAGTAGAGGTTGTGGTGGGGCGGGGAGTGGCTGGCTTTCAAAATTTTTCGCCCCTCTACAAAAGGGTTCACCTAAGGTTTTCTTCAGCCAACTCAGTTAAAACATTGAGAATATGATCTGCTTGTCTAAGATACAGAAAATAGTATTTCAGTTCTAGAATAGAAAAGCACTCCTTTTATTTAGAGCTTTACATTTACTATCTCATTTCATCCTTGCACTATCCCTTTTTTTTTTTTAAGATTTATTTATTTCTCTCCACCCGCCCCCCCCGCCACCGGTTGTCTGTTCTCTGTGTCTATTTGCTGCATCTTCTTTGTCCACTTCTGTTGTTGTCAGCGGCATGGGAATCTGTGTTTCTTTTTGTTGTATCATCTTGTTGTGTCAGCTCTTCATGTGTGCAGCACCATTCCTGGGCAGGCTGCACCTTCTTTTGGCTGGGCGGCTCTCTCCTTACAGGGCGCACTCCTTGCGCGTGGGGCTCCCCTATGCGGGGGACACCCCTGCGTGGCAGGGCACTCCTTGCGCGCATCAGCACTGCACATGGGCCAGCTCCACACGGGTCAAGGAGTCCCGGGGTTTGAACCGCGGACCTCCCATGTGGTGGACGAACGCCCTAACCACTGGGCCAAGTCTGCTTCCCATGCACTAGCCCTTAAAGGTAGGTATATGTAGCCCTATTTTTGGAGGAGGAAACCATGCCTCAGAGAGCTTAAATACCTTTCCAGTTTCACACAATTAATAAGCACTAGAGGCAAGATTTCTTGATCCTGGATCTGACTCCAAAACTCCCGTGTTTCCCTCAAAGTCATACAATGCTTGGTTGGTTTAGTTGTTGGCCACGGCTGCGGATCTAAGTGCCCTGGTTATAGTTTGAGTAACCTCTCAACATTCTCACACATGCAATGAATAACTCATTCCTTTACTATAAAAACTTTTAAAGAAGGTATTCCACTTGCTAAAGAGACATGGTAATCCTTTCAGACCAGTTTTTCAAAATACAAATCTCAATCCTTTAAAAACACAAGAGACCCTTCCCGTTTATTCTTCAAATTCTAGAAGTGTTTTGGGGGTGGATGTGCAGGGGTAGGAGATTATTACATAGTGGCAGCTTATGCCAGGGCAGTGATTCTCCAACTTGAACTTGCCTTAATGAGCATAAACCCAGGGAAGGCTGTTAAAAATGCAGATTCTTAGCCACCCCATTATGATTCAAACTGCTTAGGGTAGAGCCCGGGTATCTGAGCTTTGAAAAACGCTCTGGTCATTCAGATGTAAGTGGGCCTTAGGCCACAGTCTGTGTTCAACAGGTCCCAGGGAAGGGGCAGGCAACTGAGAATCGAGAGCCTAGCTCTGCAGAAATTTTGTCGTGCGACCTTAGACAACTTAACCAACCTCTCTGGATTTGTGTATGGAGAGCAATTCTATCTTTCTTAGGCATCCCCTGGCTCCCACTCTTTGGAGGCTGACTGGGACTCATTGTTTCAGAATTTCCTATTTTTTGGTGTTTGGTCACTGTACCATCTACTCTCCTCTGGAGTTGTCCATAAGGGCTTTGTTTTTAAGTGTAGAACTCCGGATGAAATGCTAAAGTTGAACACTGTAGTAAGGCCTGGGCCCATTCCAGCATTTGCAAGACTCTTACTGCAATTCACACAGCCATCCTTGGAGGACAGAGCTAGCAGAAACGACTGTGTGCTCAGCTAACTTTCTTCTCCTAGAAAGAGTATTTAAATGATTCAAGAGATATCTTCTTTTCAAATATATGTCACTAAGAAGACAGTATAAGGGCTACGTGTAGAAGGTGGGAGGGGGGTACCTCAACAGCTATACAAAAAAATAGAAACATTATGCTAAATGAAAGAAACCAGGCACAGAAGACCCTATATTGTGCATTTCTTCCTGGGAATTTACCTTCTTCCTCGTAGGGCTCTAGTATCCAACTTGGTCTGTGCATTAGAACAGTGGACTTTAAAAAGCACATGCATCTTAGGTCCCACACCCAGATTCTTGTTTAATGGGTCTGGGGTGAGGCCTCCAACATCAGCACGTTTTACGAGTTCCCCAGGTGAATCTACTGTGCAACCGTGACTGAGAACTGCCTTCAAGGACCTTCAAGTGCCAATCAGCCATGGCGGCACAAGGGCGGCACTGGCCCCCTGCCTCCTTTGAACAAAGAACCCTCCACTTAACCAGCTGGAGCACAACTCAAGTACAGCTGGAACATTTAGGCGAGTGGTCTCCAAAGTGGATTAAATGACATTAGAATTATCTTTAAGGGTATTTTTACCTAAAACTTAAGAGATTAAAGTTCACAAATATTTGATATGAGTCTCCACACTGGTCCCTTCCCTGCATTTTTGCTGTCAGGTGGTCATGTGATCTGCCTCCTGTGTGGCACTGGAGTGCCCTGAGCCAAGGGTGGAAATGCTACAATATGGGACGTTGAACAGTGGGCACCTCACGGGTAAAATTTTAGCACACTGTGACATCTTATGGAGCTTGCCAGGTTGACTGGTTAAGTGAATTTATGGATATCTGATTTCACGTGAATTCTTATAAATGACCTAAATAAATTGCTACAAAGACTCCATAGAGGGAGGCGGACTTGGCCCAATGGATGCCTCCACTTACCACATGGGAGGTCCGCGGTTCAAACCCTGGGCCTCCTTGACCCATGTGGAGCTGGCCCACGCGCAGTGCTGACGCGTGCAAGGAGTACCCTGCCATGCAGGGTGTCCCCCGCTTAGGGGAGCCCCGTATGCAAGCCCCATAAGGAGAGCCGCCCAAGGCAAAAGAAAGTGCAGCCTGCCCAGGAATGGCACCGCACACACGGAGAACTGACACAACAAGATGATGCAACAAAAAGAAACACAGATTCCCGGTGTTGCTGATAAGGATAGAAGCGGTCACAGAAGAACACACAGTGAATGGACACAGAGAACAGACAACTGGAGGGGGAGGGAGAGAAATAAATAAAAAATAAATCTTTAAAAAAAAAAAAACTCCATAGATTAATATAGTGATAATACAAGCACAAGAAAAGGAGAAGATGGTTGAGTTCACGCATCTCTTACTCCTGGTGTGGGCTCTTTTCTTTCTTTTTTTTTAAAGATTTATTTATTTATTTATTTATCTCCCCTTCCCCCCCCCAACCCTGGTTGTCTGTTCTCTGTGTCTATTTGCTGCGTCTTCTTTGTCCGCTTCTGTTGTTGTCAGCGGCACAGGAATCTGTGTTTCTTTTTGTTGCGTCATCTTGTTGTGTCAGCTCTCCGTGTGTGTGGCGCCATTCTTGGGCAAGCTGCACTTTCTTTCGCGCTGGGCAGCTCTCCTTACGGGGCACACTCCTTGCGCGTGGGGCTCCCCTACACAGGGGACACCCCTGCATGGCAGGGCACTCCTTGTGCGCATCAACACTGCGCATGGGCCAGCTCCACACGGGTCAAGGAGGCCCGAGGTTTGAAACGCAGACCTCCCATGTGGTAGACGGATGCTCTAACCACTGGGCCAAGTCCTCCGCCTGGTGTGGGCTCTTTGAATGCCCAATGATAACAAAGAGATCTGTCTAGAGTTTGGTTGAAAAATATCAATGTCATCAAAGATAACTTACTTTGAAGTACAGATTTTTATATCCTATTATTCACTATGAACGTTGACTTAGGTATATATCTGGATTTGGAGTACAGATAGTTCTCACTTTGCACAGTTCTGATATGCACAAATTTCAGTTACCACAGATCAGTTAAATACAACCAGTCCCCCAAAACTGGGTATCACCATGGGTTATTAACTGGATAAACGCATACAAAATTGCATGCTAACGTCCCCATCAACTCTCCAGTCCACAAATCAGTATTGAAATAACAGATGCACATCACGATCAGTGATCAGACTTTCTCTCCAAAGTCTGTCAGTATTGGGCACTGCCCAACTGCTATTCAGTTCACCCATGGCCAAAAGGTATGTAGTTGTTTTACCTCCTTGTCTGCCTCTGATAAGCCCATGTGAGATTTTACTAAAAAGAGTGAACTAGCCAGCAATAATGAAAGTGCAGCAAAGAAACTAAAAGTGATAATGCTGGAAATGAAATTTGAATAGAATATAAATGGAGTTAGAGAAGAAGTAGCTGACATGGCGAAACTGACACTGCTTCTGTTCAAGAGACTGCAGATGTGCAGCCAGAGGAATTTAGCGACAGCCAACTTATCGACATAAAAAGGAACGTGGTTGTGAGAAAAAGGACGGTGATGTCCCCAAGGAAGTGCAACAAGCAAAAACTTCACATTAAAGGATCTTGTTTTATTCACTCCCTCTTCGTCCTGCCAGTAAGCAAGCAATGCCTGCTCTAGGGTTGTGGAGATGGTAGAACATGCAACACCCGACACTGGACAGACTAGGTTGACAGCAGTCTGTGTTTTTTTTTTTAAAGATACATAGATCACACAAAATGTTACATTAAAAAATATACCCCACTCCCCACCCCCACTCCTCCCACATCATTTGATCAGTGTGGCACATTCATTGCATTTGATGAATACATTTTGGAGCACTGCTACACTGCATGGATTATAGTTGACATTGTAGCTTACACTCTCCCCCAGTCCACTTCCTAGTCACATATAATCACAGCCTGGGGAAGGAAGCCACTGCCCACCACGCAAAGCCACCCAGGGTTGCCATCGGAAGCAGAGGGAACAAGCAGGGACTGTCGGAGGCAGGATAACCCATGGTTCCTGCAGGAGGATGGGAACGGCTTGTCCGAACCATTCCGCAAGCTGGCAGGGAACTGAAGCCTGCTCCTCAGAGATAAGCAGGCACTGCACCTGGCCCCCACGCAGAGGTGAGCTATTTAGCTAGGGGACCTTTCTGTGGTAGCAGAGAGGAAGCAGACCTTCCAGCCATACCACCTGAGGTCCTTCCGATTTTACCAAGGCAGCACATAATACTAATTTTAGGCCTTATACCTAAGAATGCTCAGATATTTCACGACCTTGAAAGCACAAAGGAAAAAATGTTGGAAACTGATCCAGACTTAGAAAGGAGTATGACAATTTGCTGAGATACAGAAAATATGTTTGTTCAGTTCTGTAAGTTGTACAATGAGAGGAGGAAGGCAAACATTGTTCAAACTACTCTTGATAAGTTTTTTTTAAAATAAATCATTTTCATCATCAATGTTTCTAATGCTTTAAATTGCATTTTACTAAATAAATTTTACTATTCTTTTCATTCCCCTATACATTTATAGCCAACAATAAGAGAATTTTAATGTTTTAACAAAAATTTCTAAAGACCACAAAACAATTGGCTAATTTTCCCTGTTTCAGCTTGTATGGTCATTTTTATGGTCCCACTCTACCATGCAAAGAGAAAACTGCCTGTGTTAGCCAATAACAGGAATATATGTGTATCATTTATTTATAAGCAAATATATACAGTTTGGCAGTCTATGTTCAAACAATTTCTACTGCGACAGTTTGGAGATCTGGTTCAGATGATGCTAAGACAGTATGCAAGACAAAAGGGAAATGATTACAGTGACAAGGAAGGAAATAATCCCAGTCTGAAGGTGCCATTTACTCATCTTCCTCTATTCCAGCCTCTCCTCCTAATCTCCGGCCTGCCCCCAAGTGTCAGTGGCCCTCTTGGACACCTGTTACCTGGATGTCCCTAGAAGACAGCTACCACCTTGCTCCTCAGAGTGTGGCCCTCAGCAAGCCATTGCCCGAGAACTTGTTAGAAATGCTAGATCCCAGGCCCCAAGCCAGACCCACTGAGTCAGAAGTTGTATTTTAACAAGATCCCCAATTGATTCTTATCCTCTAAAGTTTGAGAGTCATTGCTCTAGACATCTTAAAATTTGGGCCTAAGAAGAAACTCGAAGGCCAGGCAGAGAGAAATCCCCACTGTCAGATATCCAAGGACTACTTACTGAAATCCATGTTTTGTTCAAGGATTTACTGTTTCTCTGGCACTCATAACAAGAGTAACAGCAGCAACAATGGTGCTCTATGCCAGGCAGTATGATACACCACTCATATCTTCTCAATCTTCACATGAGCTATAAAAACTGGGAATAATGATACTACTCCCCAACACACATACGATAGCAGGGAACTGGTTTGCATAGAATCCAGGTAATGGTAGGGTAGATGGGACTTCAAACTTCACTGCATACATGAGCCTCAGAAGGAGGGGGAGTGGTTTGAAAGTGGGTGGGTGGGTCGGTGGTTGTCTGTGGATGCATGTGAGTGTGTATGTGTGAATGTACATACTTTGATCTCTGCAAAAAGTCGCCTGCTTATCTTCCTTAGGTTCTCACCCCACCACCTCCCTGAGTAACTGCCTACAGATAACAAATTTAGGACTACTTCAAATTTTGAGTATAAATCAAAGTCCCAGCTGGTAATAATGAAACTAAGCCTAATTATAGTTAATGCCTAAGATTTACCTCCTTGTTGCTTAAGCATGGCCTCTCTCTAAGCCAAACTCTGCAAATAAACTCACTACTTTCCCTCCCCCACCCTCCAACATGGGACAGGACACCCAGGGATGAGCCTCCCTTGCACCAAGGGATAGTTACCAAGAGTTAATCATCAATGCATTTGGAGAAAGACCTTGATTAAAAGGGGGAAATATTAAATAAAATGTAGTCTTCAAAGAGAGTCAGGACATCATTCTGGAGATTATGCCTATGCAGGTCTTAGCCAGATTTCACAAACTGCCACAGTAAACAAAGCCTCAAACAAAATTGCTCCTGAGGGCCCTAGGGATGTCCATTTGCTAGAGGCAAGCCACATGGCTACGTGACATCAGTACCCCCTTGGTGAGCTCTATCTATATGAAAAGGGCTATTTTCCCAATATAACATAGTTATATTCATTTATAAATTTCCTAATCATGATTCTTCTTTTTTTTTGAACCAATAATTTTCATCAATTTACTTGTTAAATTTATTTCTAATAGCCTTCAGACTGTTTCTTTGCTGGTTGAGCCCTGAAATCCAGGAGGTATGTGGTCAACTTCCACTCTCCAGTTTTCTGGCCTGCCCTGGATAACTAACAAAATGATGACAGTGGACCAGTCCCACCATGAAAGCAAGGAATAACTTCAGCAGCAAGCAAAACAATTCCATTCCTTTGCCCCATGACATCTTGCACCCCTTCTCAGCCTGAAGCAGAGATGACATCATCCCAAATCCCTCAAGACTGAAGAATGATCTAAAATAAGGGAGAGTGCATCTGCTGACTAAAGTAGATTTATTGTTACTGTAGTGATTGTCTTGTGTTGAGTAATTTGTAACATTGATATAAAAAATAAAAAATGGCAACAAAATTGCAAGTCTCTCTATGACCACAGTGGATGACTGGGCCACAAACACTGGCTACATCACTCTTCTCCTGAACCAGTCTATATTTATTGGAAAAAACTACAATTTAGTAAATGAGAGGAAGCATCTGAAAAAATATGTTCCTCTCTGCACTATTTGTGTGCTTGTGCATGCTCACTCATTTTATCTCTGAGTTGTCTCCTATTTCACTTATGTTGTACACAGCCTTGAGTGACAATGTGTGACTCAATAAATGTTAAATCATTTTAAAAAATCCCAGATTTTAAAAAAAGATTTATTTTACTTATTTATTTCTGCCCCGCTCATTGTTTGTACTCTCTGTCTGCTCATCTTTTTTTTTTAGGCAGGATCAGGAACCAAACCCAGGACCTCTCATGTTGAGGGAGGTACCCACTCATCTGAGCCACATTTGCTCCATTTGCTCTGTCTCTCGTTGGGTTTCCTTGCTGTGTCATTTTGTTGTGTCATCTTGTTGCATTACCTCGCTGTGCCAGCCTGTCGCGTCAGCTTGCTGTCTTGCTCAAAGGCACTGGGAACCGAACCTAGGACCTCCCATGTAGGAGGTGGATGCCCAACAGTTTGGGCCACATATGCTTCCCCCCCAGATGTTTTTGTTTTGCAGAATTTGACAAAATTCATATGGAAATGCGAAGACTCCCAAATAACTAAAACAATCTTGATGAAGAAGAACAGAACTTCCATGTCCTATTTCAAAATTTAGTATAAAGCTACAGAAGTCAAGACAGTGTGATACTGCCATAAAGATAGATATAGAGAGCAATGGAACAAAATTGAGAGTACAGAAATAAACTCTCACATTTATGGTCAACTGATTTTTGACAAGAATGTCAAGACAACTCAACAGGGAAATAATAGACTTTTCAACAAATAGTAAAGGGACAACTGGATATCCAAATGCAAAAGAATGAAATTGAATGCCATCCTCATACCACACACAAAAATGAACTCAAAATGGATCACAGACCTAAATGTAAGAGTTTAAACTATAAAAACACTCAGAAGAAAATATAGGAATGAAAATTTTAGGACCTTGGGATAGGTAATGGTTCTTAGATATGACAACAAATCATAAGTGACAAAAGGAAAAAACAGATAAATTGGACAGAGTCAAAATTGAAAAATTTGTCTGTCAAAGGATACCATCAAGAAAGAAAAACAACTCACAGAATAGGATAAAATATTTCTGAAGCATATATCTGATAAGGGACTAGTATCCAGAATATATAAACAATACAACTCAGTAACAAAAAGAAAAATAACCTAATTAATAAATAGGCAAAAGAGCTGAATAAACATTTACTAGAAGATATACTTAACATGAAAAGATGCTCAACATTATTAGCCATTAGGGAAATGTAAATTAAAACCAAAATGAGGGAAGCAGACTTGGCCCAATGGATAGGGTGTCTGCCTACCACATGGGAGGTCCATGGTTCAAACCGCGGGCCTCCTTGACCCGTGTGGAGCTGGCCCATGTGCAGTGCTGATGCGCGCAAGGAGTGCCATGCCACGCAGCGGTGTCCCCTGCAGAGGGGAGCCCCACACGCAAGGAGTGTGCCCCATAAGGAGAGCCATCCAGCGCGAAAGAAAGTGCAGCCTGCCCAAGAATGGCACCACACACATGGAGAGCTGACACAACAAGATGACGCAACAAAAAGAAACACAGATTCAGTGCCGCTGAAAAGGACAGAAGTGGTCACAGAAGAACACACAGCAAATGGACACAGAGAGCAGACAACTGGGGGGGGGGGGACAGAAATAAATAAAAAATAAATCTTAAAAAAAAAAACAAAAAAAAAACAAAATGAGATACCCCTTCATCCACATTAGGATGGTTATAATTAAAAAAAAAAAAAAAGGTAATAACAAGTATTAGTAAGGATGTGGAGAAATTGGAACCCTTGTACATTGCTGGTGGGAATATAAAATGATACAGCCACTTTTTAAAAACATACGAGTTACCATGTGACCCAGCTATTTTATTCCTAGGTATTTATGGGAAAGTAGTAAAAACATAAGGGCACACAAAAACTTGTATAGGAATATTTACAGAAGCATTATTCACAATAGCCATTTGGAAACAAACCAAATGTCCATCAACTGATAAATAAAATGTAGCATATCCATACAGTGGAATACAATTCAGCTATCAAAAGAAATGAAATTCTGACACATGCTACAACATGGATGAAACTTAAAAACATGATCTGTGAAAGTAGTCAGTCACGAAAGGCTTTGTATTGTATGATTCCATTTATATAAAGTGGCCAGAATAGGCAAAATCTATAGACACAGAAAATTGATTTGTGGTTGCCAGGCCCTTGGGTGAAGTGGTGGGGGAATGGGTAGTGATGGGGGAATGGGACAGTGACTGCTAATGGGTATGCGTTGTTCTTTGTGTGTGTGTTTTTCTGGGTGATTAAAATAATCTGAAATTCGATAGTGGTAATGGTTGCACAACTCTTGAATCCACTAAGAAACATTGAATTGTGTACTCTAAATGGATGAATTATAGGGTATGTGAATTATATGCCAATAAAGCTCTTGAAAAAATTGAGTATCTAGGGCTATTCCCATAATTTAGCCATCCTAAGTACAGCTCTGATGATTCAGGGCAGAGGCTAGAGCTCAGCTGCTCCCATTAAGTCTGGCCCGGTCCTACTGCTATTCAAAACAGAAACATTTTCATTCTTGAGGAGTAAGGAGCATGATGATGGGTTAGCCAGGCAGTGAGGTCTCTCCGGGCCCAGGGTTATAATTAACACAGCTACCAGCTCACAAGCCAGATCTCCATTTTTTACTACTTTCCCAAGATGTGTCAAGCTTCTAATTTGAGGACCCTCTCAGAGGGGGCAGGGAAGCCAGTAAGGGAACTGAGTTCAAATTTTAGTCTCCAAATCAGAATAACAGAGTCAAGGAGAGATGGTTGGTGGAGAAGCAATTTTTAATGCAATACAAGTGTGACAACGAATTTCTCTCCTTCTCAACTAATTAGATTTTCATTTTAATTAGGCTGACTCCATCTGCCATGCCTTCTTAAATCCATATACTAACAGAACATGAGATTTCATCCCAATCCAAGGTTTCATTCTGGATGGGTTTGCAAAGCAAAGAATTTAGAGAAGGTGGAATTGAAAGGGGCTTATTTGCATAATTAATAATTCAATTAGCTGAGAAATTATGGGCAGTTTACATTTCAATTATGACACTCCCCCCTCCATGAATCTGCCCAGGAAAGGAGCACTTAAAAATGACGTTTCCATATTCCCTGGAGATTCCAAGGACATCATCTCACCAGGAAAGCCAGACAGAAATCTAAATGCATGACTCAAAGTGCTCAATTCCCACTGGTAGTTACTTATGTTGCTTCAGAAGAAAGAAGACTCTCAAATATCGAATTTAGCATAAATACGTCTGTTCCCTGCATCACTTTCCAAACTTTAAATGCTGTGAGTGCTTTCCAAACTTCTAGTTAAAAGGCAATAGAAAAAAAAAGGTTAACTACTCTGACCCCCAAAACACTGGTGCAACCGAGCAAATATGTACACACAGACACACACACACAGGGCACCTTACTCTTTTTGAGCGGTTCAGATTTCTCATCAAGAATCTGGCAAGCTTGCCTGCTGTGTCCTGTAGTCATTTCCCACCCTGCAGCTTCGCCCCCTCTCATACTTTCAGTCGGTACGTCATTTCAGACCTACCTGGACTTAAAATGTACTGGCCGATTGGTAAATAGCCCAGGGCTCAGGAGGAGGCTGCTAGTATGAAACCAGGACCACTGCCCATAAACTATACAATAAAGCACCACCATTTGTTACACAGTGTGATTTCCTTTTCTTTTTGCAGGTTAATCCTAAACTTCCATGGCATTTATGAGATGAATGAAGATGTAGTAGATACCTTAAAATGAGGCCTAAAGGAAGAAAAAAAAAAGGGGGTATATTCTTCCTCCAACTCCAGTTGGAGTTCTCAAACGACTCCTAATCCTGCTGATTCTGGGCCAACCACCCCCACCCTTCCCCAATCCCTTCCTAAGAACCAACTGCATCTCAGCCTGTTCCCTCTTGGCTCTGCCAGAAGGGAGCCCTCCTGCATGCCTGGGACCACCCACAGTCTCCTGGTTCTGTTTGGACAGGAGGACCCAACTGTAATGAGGGAACATCTCGCCTGTTTCCAAAAGGGGATGAGTCACCTTGGTCCAAGCAGTCAGATCTCTGCAGCAGCTACATCCTCACTCCAACTGCCTCACACGACAGGGACAGGGTGGCAACTAGAATAGGGCTATCCAAGCAGCAGTTGATGGATCAGTGCTTGGCTGCCAGAGTACAACTACCTAGAGAGTTCTATAAAAATACAGTATTCAAGGGCCCATGCCCAAAAATTCAAATTGAGTAGGTTCTTGGCGTGGTACTTGAGAATCTGTTTTGTCTTGTTTTTAAAGCTTTGTGGGTGGTACGGATGGACAATCAGTTTTGAGAATCACTGCTCTAGAGCCAAGATATTAAAGACAAACCCTTCAAAGAAGTGAGATGCAAGAAAAATATGAGGAAAGACATGTTTCTTGACATCAACACCGTAGGATTCTTTCTGACTGCCTTTTGTAAGAGGAACCACCTGCGTACTGGGTAATGTGAGGTTGGCCAAAAGAAAAAGGTTAAAAAGGTAAAACCTCTGTAAGTCAACAGACTTGACTTCCAGTTCCACCTCTGAAATCAAGAGACCCAAGTACCAGCTACTCCTCTGTTACTCAGGAGCTGGAAATCCTTGGACAAGTCTGAGCCCAAGTTTCCTCAAATGATAAATGGGGATGGTGAGGCTAAAGAAAATAATGGCAATCACCAACATTCATATTGTCTTCACTCTGTGCTAACCTCTGTTCTAACATTACAGACACTAGTTTGCTGGGAAGTTGTGAGTAGGAAGTAAGGAATTTCCTTTAACCTAGCACACTGCCTTACACATCGTTAAAGAGAATGTATTATTATAGTTTATGGCCTTCTCTGGCCAGAAAGAGAACTGCGCTGTCTCTCTCTAAGAACAACCGAAAAAGTTCCACTTGCCTCCAACCAAGAGCTTCCTGGCCCTGCAGTCCCTCCCTCCTACCCAATTTGGACCCACTTCCTGAGGTTGCCCTGTGACATAAACCTTCAGGTTCAGGCATGAAAGGCCCTGGTTAAAAATAAAACCGTTTTGTCTTTGTGGGGCAAAACACTTTTCAATTAGGCATTCCTATTTTAGATTTATTTTTCAGACCAGTTACTTAGCAGGATCCTAAAGTGGTTAAGATGAAAAAAAAAAAAACACATGGGAATGCAGAACTCAAGAGTGTAAAACAGGGTAAAATTTGCATATCCTTTCATCTTGGGATTGCAGCCATCTTGGAAAAACTGTTATAATCTATGCACTCTCTCTCCAGAAAATGCTATATGGCCATGCACATACATAAAATATTCTGTGTGTGATATCTAGGGATTCATAGCTATGAAGGTCATCAATGGAAGCCTTTGGAAAATCGTGGCCTCTAAGTTAAAAATCCATCCTTTAGATCAAAGTTGGCAAATTTTATCAGAAAAGGCCAGATGATAAATATTTTCGGCCTTTTGGGCCACAAAGTCTCTGTCACCACTACGTAACTCTGCTGATTATAGTGCAAAAACAGCCAAAGATGATAATCAAACAAATGGGTATGACTGCATTCCAATATAACTTTATTTACACAAAAAAAAAGGCAGTAGGAAGGATTTGGGCCATAGGCCATGGTTAGTTGATCCCTGCTTTAGTTTTGCTGAACTATGGGGTCAGCACCAGTCAGGGACTGTTTAGGACCCCAGCCTTCCACGAAGGTCAGGCTGATGGGTGAGAATGCCTTCAAGCCTGCAAGTCGCCTCGGTCCTGGCTGAGCACCTCACAGAGGAGCAGCGTGGTTTCTAAAAACACAGCAGCTCCAAGGAGGCCCTGCCTACCTCTCCTCCAACTCTGCACCTCAGACCCCTGGAGCACTGCACCCCTAAGCTGTTTACATTAAAACCCCCTTCTACTGAAATGAACCTAACCCTCTAAACACTAATCATTTTCATCCCTGGAAAACACAGCTCCACGTACATTTACAGGATTCTAAGGGAATTGATTAATTGGCATTGGTTCATCCCAAGTAGGGTTTTGTTTTGTTTTTAAATATTTATTTTTTATTTATTTCTCTTCCCTTCCCTCCCCTGCCCCCAGTTGTCTGCTCTCTGTGTCCATTCGCTGTGCGTTCTTCTGTGACCTAGGCTTCTAACCTTATCAGATACCGGAAATCTGTGTTTCTTTTTGTTGTGCCAGCTCTCCATGTGTGCGGTGCCATTCTTGGGCAGGCTGCACTTTCTTCCGCACTGAATGGCTCTCCTTACGGGGTGCACTCGTTGCACATGGGGGTCCCCTATGCGGGAGACACCCCTGCGTGGCACGGCACTCCTTGCGCGCATCAGCACTGCGCATGGGCCAGCTCCACACGGGTCAAGGAGGCCCGGGGTTTGAACCGCGGACCTCCCTTGTGGTAGGCAGACGCCATATTCACTGGGCCAAGTCCATTTCACCCAAGTAGGTTTTGAAGGGGATGGAAAAAAAAGAAGAACAAGGCCTAAAAACCCAGGGCAGGCCTTGGGTTGCTCTAAGTAATTACATGAATTACTTAAGTGGAGTGGCCATAGAAGAGAAAATTGCCTTATTAGTTTTGACAAATTTCATCAGAAAACACCGCATCTTTACACCCATGATTAAAACCTAATCTGCAGACGGCAGGAAGAGAACAGCCTCTCTATTTTCCCCTTTGGTCATGTTTATTTTAAGAAGCTTTTAAATAATATACACAGCCGTAATCAGATGCTGCCCAAAGATAGATATGACATTATTAACCCAGAGCAGAGCCTGTTTCTCATCTCTGCCAGAACTGCCCTATTCAACACACAGGGTTTACATCGGGGCTGGTAATTAAACAATGTTCAGGGTAGCTTTTCTGTTAAATGTGTGGTCGCAGACTGCCTTTTTTTTTTTTTTTTTAAATCCCAAGCTCAGGCTTAACTTTTGAAGTGTGTAAGTGGCTGTGGATGAAGTCACTTTACCAACCAAAGACAAAAAGTCACTTGATTCAAAACCAACATTTGGAGTTTTTTAGCCCAACTCCCAATTCTCTTTCTTCATTTCCTGAGGAATCTCTTCTTAATATAAAATATCTTCCTGTCGACACAGGTGGGGGCAGGGCAGGGACTAGAGGCTGGTTTTCATCCAGGGAAAACGTTAGCTAAAGGACAATAACTGAAGTGAACAAGTCTGAACCCAAAAACCACAGGCGACAGGATGAGCACATTAAGCGTCTCATTTAGCCTGCAATTCAGACATCTGAGTTCCTCATGCAGACATCCTCCCTGCTACATCACAACATTTTAGAGCATCACAGTCATCTCACAGTCGTAAACTCTTGACTTCAGTCAACTTTAAAACAGTCCCAGGAAAGTTAACACAGAAGAGCTTCAGAGTGAGAAAGGGGTTCTTTCCATGGCTCCCCCAGATGTGCAAAATGGGACAACGCATCCTTCGTGGGACAATTTTAGACTGTCAGCTACCTCACCGACTGAAAAGACGTGTTTGTCTGCCCTCCACGCATGTACATTTACTCGATGACACTGCCAAAAGCACGCTGGATGAAGCAAGCATTTTCCTAGATAAACCCTTGGTTGTGATAAGGAAAGTTCTTTTCCTATCATCGAAACAAGATGGTGCCATTATTTGCACTGTTTCGCTGAAGAAAAGTCTTAAGAGATGTTACCAAGATACCAACGGCCTTGGGGCTGAGGCTAGGGTACTTAACACAAGCGAAAGGACTGTGCGCGCCCTGGGAAGCCATGTTTGGTAGTGTTCTTAGAAGCCGTCTGAGTTTCCTAATTAGGAAGATGCCTGGAGAATATCAAGAGGTCAGCTACTTATTCACAAAGAAGAGGCCAGACTCTAACGGGATCTCCTGACTCGCAGGTGAGTCACTTCAAAGGCAACCAATGGCACAGGGCCGAGTTCACAAATGGCTGTCAACCTCGGAGCAACGGCCTTCCACCCTGCCCTGCACTTCTCAGCATCACAGGCTCACCCACCCCTGGGGAAGGAAGCATCACTGCCAGCCCCCCACTGACACGCAGAGCGCCAGTCACTGCCACTTCAGAAAGCCTAGGAATATTTCTTCCTGAGTGGAAACTTAAGATGAACTGGCCTGGAAAGGTAGTAACCAAGAGACTGCTGGGGAGTCGAGAAGGTAGATAGCTGGGACCCGTGATGCCAAACCTCTGTGCCCTTGTTCTGGAACCTTAGTCCTTCACCCACAACCTGATCCTTTTCTATTCTCTGCCTTTCTTTGCCTTCTTCCTCCCCATCCTGTGCCTGCACCTCTAAATCACACTGTAAGTTCTTCTGACTAAAGCAACGCCATCTCTCCCTCTTGGGCTTGAATCTGTCACCAATTGGGATCAGTACTTTCCAGTTACATAAAGAGTGCCTGTGTGGCTTTATAACATATGCTGACAAATCATCTGGCAAACACTTTCTTTTGTTGCAACAAACTGCACTGGGGAGGACCGTAGCATTGGCAACCAAACTTGTACAGCTCTTGGTGAAGGAACAGAGATAAGAAATCCAATTCCATGCTGACCTAGACTCTTGGGAGCTAGAATCATATTAAAAAGGAAAACAGTGATCTATTGTATTGGATGGATGTTTCCTGGAATGGTCCAAATGGATCCAGGAGGCTCAAAAGAGAGGTTTCTAGAGAATTATGCGAGGTTCACGTGGAGGGTGCTGTTAACTCACAAACTATTTATTTATGGGGAATCTGTCCCTGCTTTATCGATGTAATTAAGGCTTTACAGAGTGGCCCCTAAAGAAAGTCAGAGCACCAGGTAAATGACAGTAAGAGACAGTGAGGCACTCTCACTGGAGAAGAGACACTGCTCCATTCATTAATTCAAAAAAGACTTCTGAGAACCCACTATGTACTCAGGACTGTTCTAGGCATTTGGTATACATTAATGAATAAAACATTAATAAGTTAATGTTTTATTTTTATTTAAATTAATAAAAAATAAAACATTTCATTTAACAGGAAGGCAGGGAGGGACTTATAGTTTAGCAGGGGTAGTCAGACAATAGGTAGACAAAGTGAGTAAATTATCCAGTGCATTAGAGGGCAGTGAGTGCTTTGCATAAAAGAAAAAGTGCAGAAGGGACATTTGGAGTACTAGGGGAGGAATGCCATAATTTTAAACAAACTATCAAGCAAGACCAAGCAAAGACTTGAAGAAAGTAAAAGTGCTCCAGGCAGCAGGAAGAGCTGATGCAAAGGCCCTGTGGCAGCAACAGGCCTAGCAGGTTCAAAGGAACTGCAAACAGCCCAGTGGAGAGAGCCTGCCAGAGGGCAGTGGTAGGGCAGAGATGACAGGACCTGGAGGTGAGGGAGGGGAGGTGCTGCTGGCCACATGGCGACCCCAAGACCACTGAAGAACCCTGGCTTTTAGACGGAGGGAGACTGGGGATAAACTGGAGAGTTCTGATTAGAGTCCTGACATGCTTTCAAAGGATAATCTTGAGGACAGGGATGGAAGGGAGACCAGTTAAGAAGCTACTGTTGAAATCCAGGCAAGAGGGGAAAGTGACTGGAATCGGTTGGTGGCAGCAGAGGTGGTGAGCAAAGGTCAGACTCCCTATACATTTTGAAGGTGGAGCCAAGAGCACTTCCCGGGGGGACTGGATATAAGGTGCAAGAGAAAGAGGAGAGTCGAAGACAATCCCAGAGAAATGGGATAAATGGAGCTGTCGTGAAGATGGCAAAAGCTCCAGTGGAGCAGGGTTTGGGGAGATGACCTGCCATCTGATTTTAGACACGTGACGCTTGACACATCTACTAGTCATCCGCGAGGAGGCATGGATGCGGAGGCTGAACATGCAAGTCCTGCCGCTCAGGGAGAGCTCTGGGCCAGAGACACAGACGTGGGTGTGCAGGGCCTTGGGGGTGTTTAGAGCTAGGAGCAGGGGGAGGTGTAAAGGTGGTGCGGCACGCTGCGCACAAAGCCCTCCAAACCCAGGAAAGGTCCTGGATACCCCCCACTGTCCAGTTCTGGGTCAGCATGCCCTGTAAACCAACGGCGGTGACCACGTGGAGAAGCAGCCCCAAGTCAGTCCCAATCTGCCAAGGAGCCCATGTGAGAAGGCGCAGGCGTTATGGGAAAGCTTGTGTGATCGATATCTCAGGGAGAGCCAAGCAGGTGATCCCCCCTCCCCATCGTGAATGTCACGTGGTGCTTCTGGAGAAGGATGGTGATGGGAAAAGACAGCAGAAGGCCTAGAGCCCCGGTATGCAGTCAAAAAGTACAAAATAACTAGTTACCCAAATTAAATTCTCCCCAAACTACTCTCAACTCAAGTCGTATCTCCTGTCTCTAAGCTTTTAGGGTCCCCGGCCCTGCCCCCCCATCAAAGGTTCTGACCTCTTCTCTCCCTGCACGGAGCTTACCTGCCATGACCCCCTCCCCTCACAGGCATCTGGGAAATATCTTCCTCTTTAATGCAAGAAGCACATTATTTATACCGCCCATAAAGCTCTTCTCTTCACATTTGTAGATATTGATTGATGGATATTTAATCTTGTTTCAGAATTTAAGGCAGCTTATGAGCAGACATAAAATACAGGAGGGCATAAATTAAAAATAAGAGCAAAAGGAAAAGAAAAATGAGAATAGGGACATGAACTGGATCCAAGAATGAGGCTAACTGCATACCAAGAAGAAGCATGGGCCGCAAATTTGACTCTAAGTTTCGTAGCAGCCAATGTGCAAAAGGGAAAATTTTATACAACTCAGTGTCGGAAAAAGTAAAACAGTCCAAGTGCTCTAGTAAAGGGAAAACATTTGCATCCGTCCTGGTATCTCCCTTAGTCCCAGGTTCTCCTGCAGATGGTAATCTGCTTAAAGGCAGAGTTCTAAAGGGCAGGGCTCCTCTTTCAATACCATCTTGGGCCCTGCCTACAGGAGATGGTCAACAAATATGTGTGGGTAAGAGAATGAAAAGATGACCAAATAAACTTATCCTCCCTTTTAGTATCCATTCACTCTCTCAGCCCATAAATAAGTCGTAAGCATAAACTACATGGTGGGAGCTGAGCTGGAGAGACAGGTTAGTGAATGAAACCAATGTAGTTATTAAATTCTAGTGAGGGAGAGAACAGCAAAGCACAGTAAACCAAAAAATTAAATATTTACGAAGTCCGTGAGATGAAGGAAATAAAGAGGAGACTGAAATCTAAAATACTAAGGGAGGAGAATAAGGACTTTGGATGGGAGTGGTCCAGTGAGGCCTCTCTAAAGAGGTGGTAACAGCTGAGACTGGAAATAAGAAGGAAGCAACTATATGAGGAATCAGGAAGTTTCTGAAGGAGCCCTGTGCAAAGGTCCTGAGGCAGAAAAGAAGGTGACACAATGAAGTACAGCCAAGTGTGTTCAGAGATCACTGGCTCAAACACAGCAAACAGGGCAGCAGGGGGCAAGGGCTGATGCCCGGTGGGATCAGGTCAATCAGGATCTTGTAAGGCATGGGAAGAAGTTTGAGTTTTATCCTAAATGCAATGAAGGGTTTTAAGCCAGGAAGCTGATACCCAATGTAAGTTTTAAAGATCATTTTGGGTGCACCATAGAAAAGTGATGGTTCAAAGGGAAGCAGGAAGGTCAGTTAACAGGCTGTTTTATACTCTGGGCAAGAGAAAATGGTGACATGAAAATAGAAAAGAAGGGGTTGGGGGAAAGGGAAGTGAGGGAAGAGGCATAGGTTTCAGATAAGTTGTAGAGGATTTGGAACCAATAGGATTTGGCAACTTAGCTGGATAACTGGAGAAGAGAATGGACAAAGAGAGGACTCAAGAATCTTCCAAGTACCCATATGTCTGATAGGAACCTAATATCCAACATACATAAAGAAACCCTGATCTCTAAAATAAAAAGGCAAACAACCCATTCAAAAAATGGGCAAGAGATATGAACAAACACTTCTCCAAAGAAGAAATACGAATGACCAAAAAGCACATGAAAACGTGCTCAACATCACTAGGTGTTAGGGAAATGCAAATCAAAACTACAATGAGATACCATCTTACACCGTTAGAATGGCAGCTGTTAAAAAAACAGAGGACTGTAAGTATTGGAGAGGATGTGGGGAATGGGAACCCTCATCCACTGCTGATGGGAATGTAGAAGGATCCAGCCATTCTGGAGAAGAGTTTGGCGGTTCCTCAAAAAACTATAGATTTGCTGTATGGACTGAAAACAAGGACATGAACCTATATATGCACACCAATGTTCATGGCAGCACTATTCAATATTGCAAAAAGTTGGAATCAACCCAAATGCCCATCATCAGATGAATGGATAAATGTGGTGTATACATATAATGGAATACTGTAAGAATGAATACAGTACTAACATGTGGGATAACACCTTTACTGAGTGAAGCAGGCCAGGCATTGAAGGACAAATACTACATGAACTCTCTGATATGAATTAAGCAAATCAAGGTGTCTCAGAGAGCTAGAGACTGGAAGATAGGCTTATAGAAAAGAGGGATAGAGGAAGGTTGTGAGCTGATGTCTACACAGACGAAATCTATGATAAAGTGGAGGTAAGTAATTGTTCAGTGAAGGGATAAGATGGGGGCATAGGGATACAATTGGGTGGGGTGCTTGGCAGGCTTGAGCAGGGCTAGGGTTGGGAGGATGGGTCAGATGGTCCATGGAATTGGGGGGGAGGGTTTGGGGGGAGCAGGTGAACACGGGAGATTGTCGGGTACATGGTTGAAACCATAATGTTGAGAAAACTCTTTAGAAAATGTAATAAGGAAGGGTTACTTGTTTAAGGTGTTTGATGGGGGGCTCTGGCACAGAGTGCACCTGGGGCAGGCTTCTACGGATTGAGTGCTCATCTTGTCATAGTGTGTTGTATCAGTGGGTTGAGACACATACAATAAGCGGGAAGGTGTTATATCCCCATCCTGGGGAGGCCTGATGCTCTCCGAGGGGAGGGTGTCTCTCAAGAGGATGGGTGGCTCCCAATGGGGAGAACAGACTAGTGTGTCAAGCCCTCAGCATTCTTGCAAGTATCTGTGAATCTTGTCCTTCAGATAGTGATGCTTGGTTGTCACTGTGGGCACCAAGGGGAGGGGGAGAGAGGAATAGAATAAATGGAAGAGGGGGTAACTCGGGGGCAATGGAAGTGTTCCACAAGGTTGTGCAACAATGGATATAGGCCATGTTAAATTTCACCAAAAATTGATAAAAGGATAAGGTCTAAAACGTAAACCATAATGTAACCAAAAATTTATAAAACAGTACAGTCTAAAATATAAACCATAATGTAAACCATAATGGAACCATGGTTAGTATGTATGTTTCAGTATCTGTACATCAGCTGTAGCAAATATAACAGCCACATGTAAAAAAATCACTGCTGCAGAAGGGGGAAAAGGGTTTGATGTTGGGTATATCAGAGTCCCCTGTACTGTATATGTGACTTTACTGTGATCTAAAACTTTTTTGAAGACGTAATAAAAAATTTTTTTTCAAATTATATGGACACTGATGAAGGAATAGAAGAGACTGCCTTGCCACTGTACATACAGGGCAACACCTATTGCAGTGATGTAAGGCATAACATCAAAAAAAAGTTTTATGACATTTTTCATTTTTTAATATCCCAATTTATTTTTTAGTTTTTCTAAATTATTATGTATATTTCTAATCTTTAAACCTATCGTTACTATTTCATTTTCCTACTAATTGAATTTGGCAATACATTAGGCTTCATTTTTTGAAGAGGTTTTAGATCACAGAGGCATTCAACTATGGCAGGGGAGGAGTACTGGTGTGGGGTGTCATTGATGGAGGATGCATGGGTGGGAGGGAGGTCCCCAGGGCATGCATATAGGGTATATAGATATGTTCAGATATTCGTTGGGTATTGTCACAGTGGGTAGAGTTACACACAACAACTGAGGGAGTGCTGAGTTCCCATCCTGGGCAGCTCTGTCACATTCCCCATGAAACAGCAACAATCTCTGAAGTATAAGGGCAAAGACCAGTGAAAAAGGATGGTCCAATGATGGGCCCTTGATACTGATGTATACGCTTATGAGCCTGTGTGCTTGAAATTTCAACTAGGCCTAGAGCTGCAGGGTGCCTAAGAGTTACCTCCTGAGAGCCTCCATGTTGCTCAAATGTGGCCACTCTCTAAGCCAAACTCAGCATGTAAATGCATTACCTTCCCTCCAGTGTGGAACATGACTCCCGGATTGCACCTCCCTGGTGCTGAGGAATTACTACCAATCACCGGCTGGTGATGCAACTAAAAAAGACCTTGAATACAAGGGGGAAATGGTAAAGACAAATGAGTTTATACAGCTAAAAGAGACTTCAAAATGAATCGGGAGTTCATCAGAGGGGTCACGCTTACACACGTTTCAGCAGGCTCCCAGAGCAGCCAAAGTAGATACAAGACCAGATAATAGTGCTCCGAGGGTGACAGAGACACCCAGGTTCTACGGTCATGGCAGATGGCAGTGGAGTTCTGTGCCTTGCCAGTGGGCCCTACTTTGGAGTTTGTGCTCCTGAGTATGATGGAGTTGGACTCAGATGTGACCTCTCTACACATGCCTCTTCTGATACTTTTACTGAACCTGCGGTTGGTGCTGGGGTTGGTGTATGCTCAGGAGACTTGAATCTCTGGACTGTCTATGTGCCAGCTGGGCCCTGAGCCTCAGCAGAGTTGGAACACCTACTCTCCAGTTCACTGGACTTACCCAGGTCAGCTAACAGGGAGGTGAGGATGGTCAACCACTACACCAGGGAACCAAAAGAGTCTACAACTGCAAACAGGAGAATTGCATCCATCAGCCATGTGGAATTTAAGCCCCTTCTCAATTTAGAGGTGGAGTGGACATTGCCATCCCAAGGTCCACAGGATGGAGGAATAAAATATGGATTAGAGTGGACTTACTGATATTCTACTATAGAACTATTGTGACTCTAGCAATGGAAGAAATTATATCATTCATGTGGAGACAGTGGCCATGGGAATTAGTGAGGGCAGGGAGAAGGAAGAAGAGGTGTGATAATGGAGGCATTTTCAGGACTTGGAGTTGTCCTGAATGATATTGCACAGACAGATACAGGACATTATATATCCTGCCATAACCCACTGAATAGACCAGGGGAGAGTGTAAACTGCAATGTAAACTCTAATCCATGCAATGTAGCAGTGCTCCAAAATGTATTCTTCAAATACAATGAATGTGCCACACTGATGAAAGAGGTTGTTGATGTGGGCGGAGTGGGGTGGGGGTGGGGAGTAGGGTATATGGGAACCTCTTATGTTTTTTAATTGAACATTTTGTGTGATCTATGTATCTTTTTTAAAAAAAAAAAAGACAATAATAATAATAAAAAAGAATTGTCCACGGATTCTAGGGCAGAGGTGGTGATGATGACAGTAAACATAGTGCCAAGAACATCCACTAACCTAAACTGAAGCCTCATCTATGCTGGGGCTGGGCTAGAGCACTTGGTTTGAATGATCTTATTCCATCATTTCATCACTTCTGTGGGGTTGGTACTATCTTCATTCTCACTTTGCAGGCAAGGAGAGACAGACATGAAATGCTCTGGATCATAGGCTCCAAAGTCCATGGCTTTAACGTTAAACTGAGCTTGTGTTAAGAATCCTGAGTGTGGACACACATGGCATTATTACAGTAGCCTGGGCACCTCCCAAACCTCCTGAGTGGGAGACCCAGTGGTGGGCGCCAAGTATTCATCTTTTTAAGAAGATGCATAGCAACTCAGAGCTATTCTAGTTCTGGCTGCTGGAGAGCCACAAGCCTCTGCTTCCTTACACCTCCAATAAGAAAACAGTTATATTGAAAGTACAACTAATTGCTGACAAAGTGGCAATGGTTATTTCTTGTGGTTTTGTTGTTGTTGTTGTTGTGCCTTCATCAAGGTCCCAAGTGCTAAAATTCATCCAAATGTTTCCCAGGTTTTCCTTTTTTTAGCGTGGTAAGGAAGATGGGGGAGAGAGAGGGTTGATCCACTAGAGAATTGTTCCCGTATCTGTCTCAGAAGCTCAGACCCAGACTGGAGCATACATATTATTCAAGAGCAATCTACAAGGCTTAGATTGCTTCCCAAATTTTTAATTCTAACTCCAGACTCTTCCAGATTAATGGCTTTCTCACTTTTTTACCAGTCTCCAAGAAAGGTGATTCCATCACCTGCCCTAAGAATGAACTCCCATTAGTTGACAGCTTTGTCTGAAAGTTCCTTCTTAGAGCTAACTTAAATCCTGGGGACTGCTTTTTAAACTCACTTCTTCCTCAACTGCTAGTGGATAGTCAAAGGAGTTGGCCTTGATCTTCTTTGAAGCAATCCTTCAAGCTGAATAACATAAAACAATTTTCTATAGTAGTTAGAAGAAAAATATCCACAACTCAGCAAAAAGGGAAAAGGGAAAAACTCACTCTCAACTTTTATTCCCAAGCGTTATCTTCCAGAGAAATATAAACTGATTTATCACATACATATGGTAGCATCTGGAATGAAACTAAGGACTATAATTACGATTACAATTTTGGGAATGGGAGGAACAGTTTAAAAAATGCATCTATATTAACCATCCACTACAACTTAATTATGCTTTCTCACTTAAGTCTTGCAGTCATCCGACATGGAGGGATCAGCACACCCTTCTGGAACACAGAAGAAGAAACTGAAGCTAACCAGGGTTCTAAAGACATGCCCAAGGTCACGTTAAGTGCTGGGACCCAAATTCCAACATAGACTTAGTAGGGTCTCAGGGCAGTGGTTCTCAACCAGGGGTGACTTTGTTCTTCAGAGAGCATCTGACAATGTCTGGGGCATTTCTGGGGGAAGGTGCTATTGGCATCTATAGAGGGTAGAGGCCAGGGCTGCTGCTAAACCCCAAGCAATGCACAGGACGGGCCCCAGGACAAAGGGCTATCTGGCTCCAATGTCAACAGTGCCCTGGCTGACAATCCCTGACTTAGAGAATTCTCCAGATTGAGAAATGGAAGCACAAAGATGGACGTAAAGAAAGATGTTTATTCTTCCCAACCTAATAACTTGTTTAATTATCATCTTCAGCTACCTAGAGAGTGTTTATCTTCCCACAAAAGAAAAAATCCGGTTTCATTTTGTTTGGCATTTCACAGATCTAGTGAAAGTTAAAAAAAAATAAAAAATAAAAAATAAATGTTCAAGGAATAAGTATGATTCATTTCCTTGCAAGGCAGGAATGAACCTTGCTTTAAAAGTGCTCAACTCTTATTATTTAGTTCTTCTTAAAGGAACCGCTCGGTTCAACCATGAAAAGGGTCAAGGGCATTGCTACCTGGGAAACTGCAGAGTGGTCAGGAGTCAAGGGTCCAGAACCAGACCACCTGGTGTGAACCCCAATGCCACTACTTATTAGCTTCCTAACCTTGGGTAGGATACTTAAACTCTCTCTGCCTCATTTTCCTAATGGGTAAATTGGGGTAATAAAACTTAAACTCCATATGGCCATTGTAAGGATTAAATGAGCAAACTGCTTAGCAGAATGTCTGATTCTATTTAAGTATTTTCTATTGTAGTTTTTGTTATTATTCTCTTGAAGAAAGAGAAGAACGGCAAAGCCTTTTGGATTTAAGGCTTTACTGGTGAAAAAAAGAAAGAAAGAAAGAAAAAGATGCAAGGTGTCCCCAAGTTTAACTTTCTGCATAACAGTTTCTTAAACGTAGGAAGCAAACAATGCTCAGATGGATGACAGATACAAACAGGTCCTTCAGAATTGTTCTAAGCACTAACTGTGCCAATGGATGTCTTTAATAGATGAACAACTAGACTGCCCGAGCACTTACTATGAGTCATGTACTATGCCAAGCATAGCATCACACTGCCTCCTTCATTGCCCTTTTATACGTTCCTTTCACGAGTGAGGAAGCCAAAGCTTACAGTGGTTAAGGAACATGCCAGAGAACACTCAGCCAATTTATGTCAGCACCAGGATTAGAAAGCAGGTGACCTTGACTTGGGTGTCCGAGTGTTTTACCACTGAACTATGTCACAATGAACAAAAGCATAGTGTGAACTGAGAATGCACAATGGTGACATGAGTTTCCCCTCAATGGAGGTGAACTACATACACTCTTCTTGGTTCTTTCTTTTTGGTTGGCTGCTGCATTTTTCATCTGGGTTGTCCACTAAGTGCTATAACTCGAGGAAGCCTAAATAAAACACACACATCCAAGAACACCTGCTGAGATGCCTTCTGGAGAGCATTTGGTCTGCCCAGACCCTGGAGAAAAAGGAGGAATAGTATAAGCCACATTCACCTTGGAGGCTCCAACTCAACTGCTCAAAGGATGGCTCCTTTTACACTTGGGGGACTGCGTGCCTAGGAGTCATACGTCTAGGAATGAGCTAGATAGATGGCTCCAATAACCAGCCGCTCTTGTCCCCAAGTCCAGGCATGTCCCTCTGAAAAGCCCACACCACCAACCCCGTTCAGCTCTCCATGCTGCATTGTCCATGCATGAACATGGAGGACCACCTGATGTTCAAAGCCAAAGGCTGTGGGCACTCTGCAGTCCTGGCAAGAGTCCAAGAGAGATGCTCTTAGACAGCCAAACAGTCCTGGAGTTTTACGAGTTGGAACTAGCATGTCTGTCAGCCACTGAACACATGCCATACAGTGTCTGGCAGCCCTGTGGGGTTCTAGGGCAGTCACAAATTCTAAGGAGCTCCAAAGCACACAGGTGACGCCGGGCTCAGGTGCCAAGACTGAAAAAACACAGAAAGAACAGGATGTTTCTATGTTTCCAGGTGGCACATAAAACAGGGGGATGGGATTTGAAGGAGACACTCTCTGGCATAAAGCCTTTTTTTTTCAATCAGTATAACTTAAGACTGGGGGCTCGGGAGGCCCGAGACCTTATTAAATTGGATTATTTCTGTCCCCCTATATTTATATTGTGTTCTTACCCTTTCATTATGTTAAAATAACTTTTCTAATTATATGCTCAATACATAAAACAAATTATCAAAAGGCACAGATTTATATAACAAAAAAATCACCCATGATCCCACCATCCAGGATCACCAATCCTGAGAGTTGTTTATATACATTTCTAGTAATTTTTCCAGAAAAATGTCAAAACAAAAAATGGTTTCAAATTGCACCTTCTGTTATACAAGCTAAGTTTTACCCATTTAGAAATATTACAGCCTCTTATTCTTTTCTCAGATATATGGTTTCTTTAGGTGCTTAAAATAATCCTACAACATGTACAAATTAAGATACTGAAACCAAGTATTAAGGTAACCTGGCCAAGGAAATAGCAAATGTGGTGATCGAGTTGAGACTCATAATTCTGATATCAAATCCTAACTTTGATTTTCCAAGAACAGGAGTTAGCTAGCTTTTTCTATAAAAGGGCAGATAATAAATATTTTAGGATTTGCAGGCTGGGCTGTCACAATTCCTTAACTCTGCTGTTACAGCATGAAAGCAGCCACAAACAATGGGTAAAAAAAGAGGGCAGAAGTATTCTAATAAAACTTGATGAAATTTGAATTTTTTAAAATTTTTACATGCAACAAAACATTACCTATGTTTTAATATTTTTTATTCAACTGACTTTTCCTAGCACTTTACAAATGTAAAAACCATTTCTAGTTTTTGGGTTTGACTCTTGGACAATTGGTGACTGATCCCTAACCAAGAATAACTGGTATATCTGCTTTTTTCTAAAAGCAACTTTCCTCAAAATCCTTAGGTTGTTCTATTCTTAAATTACAGGAACAAACTGGTGAAAGCCAGTGACATTTCCATGTGTTAATGTAATGATAATCAGAGATGGAGGAGGTTTTTTTAAAAAAATTACCCAAACATTGAGAGCTGCAGTTGAAAAGTATAAGATGAGAAGAATATTAGATAATTATACAAGCTAACATTGGCTGAGCATTTAGTAAGCATCGAGCTAGGGAAGTAGATGTGGTTCAACAGATAGAGTGTCTGCCTACCATATGGAGGGTCCAGGGTTCGATACCCAGGGCCTTCTGACCCATGTGGTAAGCTGGTCCACGTGCAGCACTGCCATGAATAAGGAGTGCCATGCCATGCAGGGGCACACCCTCATAGTGGAGACCCACACGCAAGGAGTGTGTCCTGCAAGGAGAGCTGTCCCATGTGAAAAAAGGGCAGCCCACCCAGAAGTGGTGCCGCATACATGGAGACCTGATGCAGCAAGATGATGCAACAAAAAAAGAGACGCAGTTTCCCAGTGCTACTGAGAATGCAAGCATGAAGAACACACAGCAAATGGACACAGAGAGCAGACAATGGGGGGGAGGTGGGGGAAGAGGACAGAAAGAAATAAAATAAATCTTTAAAAAATAAAGAAAAAGCATCAAGCTAAGGACTTTACATTTAATCTATGCATTAGTAAGGATAGGTGAGGTTATGCCACCATAACAAATGACCCCAATATCTTAAGGCTTACAACCACAAAGGCATTTCTTATGCTACATGACCATCGGCAGTGGCTCTGCAACATGGTCTCCACTCTATAACCCAGAATGATGGAGCATCTTCTATTAGGAATATTGCCAGCCTCGTCACAGAGAGAAAAGAAAACATGGCAAACCATGCTGGCAAGTGACATATTCACCCACAGTTCAATAGCCAAAGCATTTTAAATGATCACACCTGAGAGCAATAGGGCTGATATAACGGGTGGTGGTGGGCAGGCAAATTTTGTGAAAATAAGAGAAACTACAATAATTTATTTTATCCTCATAATAATTCCATGAGATACAAATTATTGTTCCTGTTTTAGAGATGTAGAAACTGAGGCCCAAAGAGTTAAGATGCTTATTGAGGTATTAGCGCATGGCTAAGGATAGAGCTGGAATGTGACCCTAGATTGACTCAAATCTCTTGACTCTGCTGCCTTCTATAAACACTAGAGACATGTGCCCCCTTAAAACTCATCTACCAATAGATATTATAACTACCAACACAAACAACAAGACCATGAGCCCAGTAAGTTAGACATCTAATGACAAAATTGACCTAATGTATTTGTCAACAACACATGCAAAGATTGTACCAGACAGGCTCCTTCCTAGAGGTAAAAATATTCAACTGACCCAAGCAAATCAGATTTGGAAAACCATCATTTCACATAACAAAATCAATGCAAATATGTCTGAAGCTATTTTGTCTTAAAACTAGACTGTCCTAACTTCTATTGCAATAAAAGAGTTTTGGCACAATCAAAAGAACAAATGAATTCATAATTTAAAACAAAGACATTTTGGTGAGCTCTATGTGAAGCAGATTTTGGAGGACAGAGAGAGGAAACCAGGGAGAGGCCCACGTGTGGAGTTCTCACAGACCTGTCTCCAACTATGATGACAGTCAGCGCTTGCCTCGTGACTTGACATTGGAACCAACACCCCAAACCCCTTAGCCATCAGATTTCATTTGGTTATGCAGCTGCTACCGTCTCTGTATTCTTTGCTGAAGCTATCCCCATCAAACGTAGGTATCTAGAATTTATTGGGCATTCACTACGTGCTAGGCAACTGGCTAAACACTTGACAAAAGTGCTCATGGTAAGTTCACAAGATAAGCATTATTATCCCATTTTACAGATGAGGAAACCGAGGCTTAGAGTGTTGATGAATCTGCTCAAGTTCACAGTTAATACGTGGCAGAGCCAAGACTCAACCCCAGATTTTGCTGACTCCAAACTCTCACCCACCCTTCTGTAGTACCTTGGGGATTAAGCCACACATGGCCATATGCTACCAGGATGCATTAACAGTGGCTTTTAGCCACCTGAGTTGTGGATACAGACAAAATCTTTAGTCAGAAAGCCTAGCATTGGGCATATATGTTAGGGCCCTAGAGCACCAGCCATCCCATAGACTAAACAGGGGTTTAAACAAGACAGCATTTCCTTCTCTTTTGTGTTAACAGGTCTGAGTATATGCTGAACAGGGTTGATGAGGAGACCCCATGGTTTCAGGGACCCAGACGACTCCTCTTTTGTACTCCCATCCATCCAATGTTAGCCTATTCCACAGGGTCAAAGATGGCTTGTTACCACCACAACCACATACCAGATGCTGGGGAAAAAATGGAGAAAAAGAGGAACAGCTTGCCTTCTACGACCCACTCAGAGCATAAGGGAATGAGACATCCATTGGTTCAAAGAGAGGGCCTGGCCCCACCTAATTGCAAGGGAGGTTTCTCATGTGCCCGCCTACATGTCAGCACAAAAGAAGGGAAGGAGGGATGGGATGCAGGGAGAAGTGTCTGCATACTGCGGTAAGCAAGGAGGTCTCCAAGGCCTGAGAAAACAAGAGGCGAATTAAGTCTCCTCCTTTTTCCTGACAAATGCCCTTTCCTCCCAGCAGCACAGAACACTAAGAAAGGACGAATGAAAGGGTCAGAGTGATAGGAAACACCATGAGAGCGAAACAGTGGATGGCGTAGAGGCTAGAGGAGAGGGGACAGAAGCAAGTTCCACAATTCATCCTCCCACTTCAAGTAATAACTGGCACCTGTCTCCTGAACATCAGTGGCCTGCGGAGAATGCATGGGGTAATGAGTTGGAAGAAAGCCCATTTCAGAGCAGCCTGGAGAGGGAGCTGAGCCCAGCGCCCTCCCAGGCCCTGCCCAGGACTTCAGCCCCACCCCCACACTTGTCCCCATGGGAACCACACTGGGCAGCAGACTTCTTTCCAAACACCATCCCTGAGAAACTGCTCACAAGAAATTGCTTCCTTGTAAACATAGGTAATTACTCCTGCACTTAATTTCACTAAAACAAGAAAGTTACCTACCTTGGGGAACTGGGCTCTCATACATTATAAAGTCTTTTCCAGAAATACTAGAAAGTGTCAGAATCAAAAGGAGTAAGGAATAAGATTTCTTGGGGATTGCCATGAAAAGAAAAATAATAATAGCTCTAAGACCTCATGTTACTTCAATGTGCCAAGTGCCAGGTTTAAGGGGCATAGATAAAAATATATAAAACAATAAATAATGCATATGTGTGTACATGTATACCTACACACAAATGCATATATTTTCACCCTCAACTCCTTGTTACAAAAGAAAAAAGAAAAAATAAAACTGACACTCAGAGAAGTTGAGCAAGTGTTCTAAACTTGTACAACTAGTACATGTAAAAGCCAGGATTTGAACCCAGGTCTTCAAGGCTCCAAAAACATACAGCAAAGCTAGCTCCTACATAAATTGCTACCCTTCCACCCTCCAGCACTGCCATAGCAGCTGTGGTACCTTCAACAGATAAAAGACATTTGAATATAGGAGGGCCTCACTCTGTGTATCACAGACATTTCTAAGAAGTTGCATTAAATTCAAAGTCCTTCTAAAAGAATGATCGTTTAAATGAGCTCATTATTCTAGGGAATATTCTGATAAATCCTTTTGTAAATATAAGAGACTCTGCACAATGTGTACCTGATAATTCATTGTTTTACACATTTATATTTTCAGACATGGTATTCAGTTACCTTCAGAAAGGGAAAAGAGGGATTTACATCTATAGCGCTTTCAATTCTATTGTATCTAAGGTAGGGTTAGAATTATTCAGGAACTGACTGTCCCATTTTTGTATCATCGCAAAGGTTGAATCTTTCTTTCTACTGCTACATGGGCTGGGAACTAATGTCAATAAAGGAGGAAGGAAAGATGGGGTCCACAGCAAACTGCGATTGGACCCCAAGTGAAAGGGGCAGCATTTACTCAGCTCCAACCAGCCTTGTCATGCTGCGGGTCCAACGTGAAAATGAGAGTGTTTAAACATCATCGATGGATTCTATTGTTTGTTTGTTTTTTAAGATTTATTTATTTATTTCTCCCCCCACCGCCCCGCCCTGGTTGTCTGTTCTCTGTGTCTGTTTGCTGCATCTTCTTCTTTGTCCGCTTCTGTTGTTGTCAGCAGCACAGGAATCTGTGTTCCTTTTTGTTGTGTCATCTTGTTACGTCAGCTCTCCGTGTGTGCGGAACCATTCTTGGGCAGGCTGCACTTTCTTTCACAGTGGGTGGCTCTCCTTAAGGGGCACACTCCTTGCGTGTGGGGCTCCCCTATGATAGGGGACACCCCTGCGTGGCCCGGCACTCCTTGCGCCCATCAGCACTGCGCATGGGCCAGCTCCACATGGGTCACGGAGGCCCGGAGTTTGAACTGCAGACCTCCCATGTGGTAGACGGATGCCCTAACCACTGGCCAAGTCCGCTTCCCGGATTCTATTCTTTAGGAAAAACCTATGTGGGCCAAACACATCCACTTGTGGGCATACTGCTGCCTCTAGCCACCATTTTGCTACCACTGTTTTGGGCCAACTGAGGCTTGGGAGGATGTTTTGTGAATTTCATCACTTCTCATCATCGGAGTAGAGAGAAACAATGTGGATGGTGATTATAAGAAAGGTCTCAGAGTCAGCTACACTGAGTCTCTACTCTTGGCTTTGACACTTCCCAGCTTTGTGACTTTCCATGACTTCTAAGTCTCTCTCGACCTCTGTAAAGTGGGTAATAGGTATACCTAACTCAGAGGGGAGTTGTGAGGATTAAGTGTGACAAGGACTACAAAGCATTTAACATGGTGTTTGGTATACAATAAGCACGAAATATATAATAGCCAGTTTCATGAATATAATTATTTTGACCCCCAAATTATTTGTGGAGCTATCAAAGCCTCTTACTAAATCTACAGAAAGACTATCATGTGGTAACTCTGCTTTTTCAGGAACCCAATCATAATTCTCTGAAATCTTACCTATGCCTGGAGAACCACACTAACTCAAGGGATACCTGCAGAATAAGAAGTGGTTCCTTTTTTAGGAGCGTTAAGAAGCTCTCCTGATAACTCATCCTGGTCATAAAATTATTGACCTTAAATGACTTTAGAGATCATTTTCCCAATCCCTAATGTTACATGAGGAAACTGAGGCCTCAGTAGCTGAGGGTCACCCAAGGTTAGAGCATGGCCCATAGCCCAGATGAACACTCACAGGAACAAGCTCTTTTGCCATGATACAACGATTTCCCCTGGGTACTACCAGATCCCACACAGGTGATGTCTACAAGCTACAAGAGCTAAAATCCTAGACTCACCCAACTCTGTTTCAAAACCACACTTGTCTAGCAAGTCCAAAACAATCACTTGAAACCAAGGCTGTGATACTGAAAAGAATACTTTTCTTCCTTCCTTTCTTCCTTCCTTCTTTCCTTCTTCCCTTATTTTAAAACCAAGTTGTCCACCTTCACATCTATGACCAATTGATTTTTGACAAGGGTGCCAAGAAGGTGTTGAAGAAAAGTTTCATCAAGAAATGGTATGGGGGGGAGGAAAGAAAGAAATGGTATAGGGGGAAGCAGATATGGCTCAACATATAGAGCATCTGCCTACCATATAGGAAATCCAAGGGTTTGATACCCAGGGCCTCCTGGCTTGTGTGGTGAGCTGGCCTATGCACAAGTGCTGCTGTGCACAAGGAGTGCCGGCCCACACAGGGACGCTCCCACATAAGGGAGCCCCCCGTGCAAGGAGTGGCCCCGGCAAGGAGAGCCGCCCCACGTAGAACCACAGCCTGCCCAGGAGTGGTGCCACACACACAGGGAACTGATACAGCAAGATGAAGCAACAAAAGAGACACAGATCCCCAGTGCCACCTGATGAAAATACAAGTGGACACAGAAGAGCACACAACAAACGGACACAGAGAACAGACAATGGGGGGGGGTAGAGAAATAAATGAATTTTTAAAAAAAGAAAAAAAGAAATGGTATAGGGAAAACTGGATATCCACATGCATAAGAATTTTATGTACAGTGTGGATCTCTACCTTACACTATACATAAAAATAAACTCAAAATGGGTTAAATACCTAATTAAAAGCACTAAAACTCCTAAAAAAAATGAAGGGGAACATCTTCAGAACTGTATTAGGCAATGGAGTCTTAGACTTTACACCAAAAGCAAGAAAAAAGAAAAAGAAACATATAAGTTGGATTTCATCAAAATTAAAAACTTGTATGCCTGAAAGGGTATTATCAAAAAAATAAAATTACAAC
The DNA here is from genome assembly GCF_030445035.2 of Dasypus novemcinctus. NCBI lineage: Eukaryota > Metazoa > Chordata > Mammalia > Cingulata > Dasypodidae > Dasypus > Dasypus novemcinctus. The sequence continues at coordinate 25,484,928 of NC_080698.1, forward strand.
TTACAGAATGGCAGAAAATACTTGTAAACCACTTATCTGACAGGGTTTAATATAAAAAATACAAATACATAAAAGTTGAAAAGGAGGGAAAATTACCCAACACATTTTATGAAGCCAACATCACCCTAACACCAAAGCCACATAAAGATACTACGAGAAAAGAAAATTACAGACCAATTTCTCTAATGAACATAAATGCACAAATTCTCAACTAACATGGTGTAACAGGAGGTACAGAGTATAGCATAAGCCTTTGTTCTCTCATGAACTATAAGAAATACGTAATTCTAATACAGGGTGTTAATAATCTGGTGAGTTGGGGGAAAATACACCAAATGTAAAATATGGGCTATAGTTAGTAGTAATGTTGTGATGATGCTCTTTCATAGTTCGTAACAAACGTTTCACAACAATGCAAGGTGTTGATGGTTGAGTGTTGTATGGGAGCCCTGTATGATGGTATGCATGTTTGTTTTGTAAGTTCACAACTTTTACTACACACCTATTGCTTATGCGTATTCATGTATGAATGAAATACTTCAACAAAATTTTTATTTAAAAAAGAAAAAAATTCTCAACAAAATACTTGCAATTCAAATAGAACAGCATATTAAAAGAATTATAAACCATGATTGAGTAGGTTTTATTCTTGGTATGCAAACGTGTTTCAACATAAGAAAATCAATTAACATAATACAACACATTAACAAATAAAAGGAAAAAAAAGACATAATCATCTTCTCGATTGATGCAGAAAAGGCACTTGACAAAGTCCAGCACCTTTTCTTGATTAAAAAACACTTCAAAAGATAGGTATAGAAGGAACATTTCTCAACATAATGAAGGGCATATATGAAAATCCCACAGTCAACATTGTACTCAATGGGGAGAGGTTGAAAGATCTCCTCTAAGATCAGGAACAAAGGATGCCCACCGTCACCACTATTATTCAATATTGTACTTGAAGTTCTAGCTAGAGCAATTAGGCAAGAAAAAGTAATGAAAGTTATCCAAATTGGAAAAGAGGAAATGAAATTCTATTTGCAGATGATATGATCCTACATTTAGAAAATCCCAAAATATCTAAAACAAAGCTAGTAGAGCTAATAAATGAATTCAGCAAAGTGGCAGGATGCAAGTCAAATACAAAAATCAGTAACATTTCTATGCAACAGTAATGAGGAAGCTGAGGAGAAAATCAAGACAAAAATTCTATTTACAGCAGCAACAAAAGACTCAAATATCTAGTAATTAATTTAACCAGAAATGTAAAGGATCTATATTCAGAAAACTACAAAACACTGCTAAAAGAACACAAAGAAAACCCAAACAAATGGAAGGACATTCCATGTTCATGGACTGGAAGACTAAACATCATGAAGATGTCAATTCTACCCAAATTGATATATAAATTCAATGCAATGCCAATCAAAATTCCAACATCCTACTTTACAAAAATAGAAGAGTCAAATACCAAATTTATTTGGAAAGGAAAGGGATCACAAATAGCCAAAAATATACTGAAAAAGAAGAGTGAAGTTGGAAGATTCATGCTTCCTTACTCTGAAGTATATTGCAAAGCTACAGTGGTCAAAACAGCATAGTATTGGCATAAAGATCGACACATTGGTCAATGGAATCAAATTGCGAGTTCAGAAATAGACCCTCAACTGATTTTTTTTAAAGCCTACGAAGGCCATTTGTCTGGGATAGAACAGTCTTTTCAACAAATGGTTCTGGGAAATCTGGAATGAAAGAGGACCCCTATCTCATTCCTTATATAAGAATCAACTCAAAATGGATCAAAGATCTAAACATAAAAGCCAGGACATAAAACTCCTAGAAGATAATGCAGGGAAATATCTACAAGACTTATAGCAGATGGGGTCTCTCAAACTTTACACCCAAAGCACAAGCAACAAAAGAAAAAAATAGATAAATGGGACCTCCTCAAAATTAAACATTTCTGCCCCATAAAGGATTTTGTGAAGAGGGTTCTAAGATAGCCCACTCAATAGGAGAAGGTACTTGGAAATCATATATCTGATAAGGGTCTAATATCCATGATATGAAAGTGATTCTACAACTTAACAGTAAAAATAGAAATGACCCAATTAAAAAATAGGCAAAAGTCCGGAATAGACTTTTTTCTAAAGAAGAAATACAAATGGCAGGGGAAAAAAAACATGAAAAAATGTTCAATATCATTGACTATTAGGGAAATGTAAATCAAAGCTACAATGAGATGTCTTTTCACATTTTCTAGAAGGGTCACTATTGAAAAACCAGAAAACGACAAGTATTAGAGAGGATGTGGAAATACAGGAATGCTTATTCACTTTTGGGATATAATGGTATAGCCACTGTGGAAGTCTGTTTGGTGGTTCCCAAGAAAGTTAGATATAGATCTACCACATACTGCTACTACGTATACGCCCTGAAGAATAGAGAGTATGACACGAACAGACATTTGCACACCGATGTTTATAGTGACATTATTCACAGCTGCCAAGAGATGAAATCAACTCCAATGTCCATCAACTAATGAATGGTAAACTGTGGTGTATATATACGATGGAATATTATTCAGTTGTAACAAGAAATGAAGTCATGAAGCATATGACAACATGGATACACCTGGAGGAAACTATATTGAGTGAAGCAAGCCAGGTAAAAAAGGCCAAATAATGTATGATTTCACTATTAATATTATGAATTAAATATAATGAGCAAATTCATGGAGTTAATTACTAGAATATATGCCACCGGAGAATAGAATGTGGTTAGAGAATGGAAAGCTGAGGTTTAATCTGTGCAGAATTGGTAAAAAGCTGTTTTTAAGTGCTTAGAAATGAATAGAAATGCTGAAAACACGTCTTCAGATTTATAATATTAGTGCTAACATACGGGTATAATAGTGGTTTGCTTTCTGTTGTTTTATTTTAGAATAATGAAAATGCTCTTATAGCTATTGATGAATGCACAACTACTCTGTGATTATACCAAATGCCACTGACTATGTACTTTTGATAAACTATATGGTTTATATGAACAACAATAACAAAAATAATAGGATGGGTTGGAGAAAAAATACACCAAATGTAAGATACAGACTATAGTTGGTAGTAATACTCTGATGATGCTCTTTCATAATTTGTTACAAATGTTTCACAAAAATGCAAGGTACTTGTGGGTGAGGAGATGTATGGGAGCCCTGTATGATGTCATGCATGTTTGTTTTGTAAGTTCACAACTTTTACTATACACTCATTATTTATACATGTTCATGTATGAATATTTCAATATATTGTTTTTAAAATGGAAAAAAACCCATGCGATATTACTTCACACCCACTAAAATGCCTATTACTAAAAAAAATAAATATATCAGAAAATAACAAGTGTTGGAGAGGATGTGGAGAAACAGGAACCCTTGTATATGGTGGTAGGAATGTTAAATTGTATAGTTGTGGTGGAAAACAGTTTGGTGGTCCCTCAAAAAGTTAAACATAAAACTACCATATGACCTGGCAATCTCACTTCTAGGTATAAACCCCAAAGAAATGAAGGCAGGAACTCGAACAGATATTTGCATACCAATGTTCATAAATGTATTATTCACAATTGCCAAAAGATAGAAGCAACCCAAATATTTATCAGTAGATGAAGATAAACAACCTGTGGAATATACATACAATAGAATATTATTTAGCCATGAGAATGAAGTTCTGATATATGTAACAACATGGATAACCTTGAAGACACCATGCTGAGTGAAATAAAACATTAAAAAATATAGATAAGCAAAGTTACAGAGTCAGAAATGAGAATACAAGATACCAGGGGCAGGGATGTGGGTAGAAAAAGGGGAGTTAATGCTTTATAGAGCTTTTTTTGGGGGTGACAGAAAAATTTTGGTTAGGGATGGTGGTGAGGGTAGTACATTTTGAATGTGATCAACACCACTGTATTGCACACTTGAAAGTAGTTAAAATGGGAAATTTTATGTTTCATATATTCTACCACAATAAAAAAATTTAAAGGCTTTTAGAAATGTACAATATAAAGTGGGAACCTTAATATAAACTTTTGGACTATAGTTAATAATGTAAGTATAACACTATAGTTCACAATTTTTAACAAATGTAGCACACTAATGCAAAATGTTAATAGGGAAGACGTGTGTGTGTAAGGGGGCAGATATACAGGAATGCTGTACTTTCTGCATTATTTTTTCTGTAAACCTACATCAGTTCTCATAATAAAATAAAATAATATGTTTTCCCCCCAAACATAAGTCATGTGTGTAGCCCATTACAGCAAAATTTGGAACACAGACCCTTAGCCTGTTTGGGACAGAAGGACTAACTAAACTCTCATACTGGATCTTCACAGCCCAGGACTATGGAGATAAAAGTTCTGCATCAGGACACAGACAATGCTCCTCTGTACAGTTTAAAGCCCTGAAGTCAAGTTGTATTTCCAACCATATTTTCCTCCTCTACCACCCACTTTTCTACACAACTATGGGTTAATCCTTCCAGCTGGTGGAAAACAGTTTGGTGGGGCCTTCACACTGTCTAATGACTTCTGGCACACCCAAATAGCCCATTGATTTGGGGACAGTTTCCACTAAATCTGGTATTTTTAACCACTATTTATTGATGTCCTTGGCACCTCCCTGGCACCTTCAGCACAGTTTCCATAAGCCCTTTCCCGGGTCCATATGTTCACGAGACCATGAAATAAAGGCCTAAGGAGAATGGAGCAATCCAAGAGCCCAGCAAGGGCGTGCATGCTGTGGCAAGAAGAGGAAGGCATATTCATGCTTATCAGCAGAAACTCACACTCCAGTGGCCAGTCATGGGAAACCAACTCTCAGTATTGTAATCAATTTATGTATATGTAGAAAGAGAAGTACTTTAAGACAATAAATCAGAGCTGATACATAAATGGCACTTATTAATATTAATTGGTGGAATAAATGTGGAACAGAACAGACTTGAGACAAAGTAAGCACACACAGAAATTTTTTTAAAAGTTGGGAGGGAAGTGTCCCACCATCCAGAAACAAATGCCATTAACATTTTGGTAGATTTCCTTCCTGCTTTTTTTCTATGGGCATATATATTTTTAATAATGGGAAATAAACTACATACACAACTTTCATTTACCAATATATCATATCCATTTCCTATATTAAAATCCTAATGCCCTAATTCTAGAATTCTTCATACGCTTATTGCTAGATATTTAGGTTGCTTCTCATTTTCAATCATAAAAATAGCATTGTTATAAATACCTGAGCAATATAGTTTTTTCCTTTTTAAAATTTAAAAATTTGTTTTATTATTTCTTCAGCAAGGATTCCTGGTAGTGACATTATTGAGTCAAAGGGTATGGACATTTGAACTGATGTGTATTCCCAACAGCGAGTATAAAAGTGTCCATCTCCTAGCACCTCTTAAGCACTGAGCGTTACCACTGTCAATTGGAGGAAAATTTAAAAAAAAAACTTTGCTCATTTAATAGGTTAAATGAGATCTCATTTTTCTTTAAATTTGCACTACTGATGAGATGGAGAAACTTTTAAGATCCCTATTTGCCATGTGGAAGCAGCTTCTCCACATTTTCTGTTCATGTCCTTGGCCCATCTGGAAGGCACTCTGAAAGCAAACAGTCATCGTTTCTGAAGAAGAGCAGAGGCTCTGGCCCTGCCCTTCACACTCATCAGATCATCGTTCCCACTTACAAAGGAGAGACCTGCCTTTTCCTCCCCATTCAAAACACAGTTATTGCCAGACAGCGCATCTCTGCGCTGCTGTCCCTCTCATCCTTAGCACCTCGAGTCCACAGATGCCAGTGGGAGAAGAAAGCTGCAGAGCTCAGAGGGGGAGGGAAACTGAATTCCTACAAGAGATACCCCTAGGAAACACCTCCAACAACAGCTTTTAATCGGAAAGAAAATTAGAGATCTGCCAAGACCGATTTCAGCATCAATCACTTCCCCTAATCCGCTTTCCAAGAAGAGTGGAAACTGGTGCTGCGAGACCCTGGCCCCAACCATGCTGATATGCCCACTGCACAAAGAACACGGAGAAAGCCTCTCATTACACAGGACAGAAATTCGACCTGCGGGAGTTTGCTGGTCTGAGGAAAATGACTCAGGAAAGGACCATCTTGCAACAGAGCTGTACATTAATTCTTTGAAAACATTTCTATGCTAGGTAGATTAAGGCGGGTGCAGAGTGAGTGTTAGGGCTTTGCAAAGGTACAGAAATTTGGGTGTTCCAGAGGCAAATGAACATTAAATGTGAGACCTGAACTGGCATTTATAAAATCCATCTAGCACCACCTTTCAAAATAAATGGGCTCACAGTGGATGATCAACAAGAAGGAAATGAATTGTTTTTCATAAGATACCCAGGATTAACTGTAGAAGCTCTAGCACAACTGAATCGGAGCCATTTGTTCTTGCATAGTCCACTCTTCCCTGAAGGGAAAATCAACAGACCCTTTCTCCACTTCGGTGTTAATGGTATCAACAAAAAGGCTGTTCTATTTGATCTTTTTACTCACAAACCTAACTATTCACAAAACATTGACTGAGCTTCTCCCATCTTGCAGGCAGGCTTTCATAGAAATAAGCAAGCACTGGGTCAGGTGCTGCCAATTGCCAATGGTGCTCCAGTTCCTCCAGACCGAGGGTTCTTAACAAGGGGTCCAGGGGCTTTAAAAAAAAACATTCTTGTGGGGACATGTCGGTGCGGGTGTGATACATTTATTAAATAATACACAGTATGGTGTGGGTTTAGAAAGGGGTCCATGGTTTTCACCTGACTGGCAAAGGGATCCGTGGAACAAAAAAGGTTTAGATCCCCTGCTCTAGACCTAGAGTCCTTTGCCCATTAAGTGAATTGCATATATGTTTGCTATTAAATGTCCTCATCATTAAAATGAACACTTATTTCAAAGCCCTTGAGGATTAAATTGTGAGGATTAAAATACCTGCAAAAAACTTAGCATATTACCTGGCAAATAAAAAGTGCTCAATAATGACAGTTTTCCCTTTTAATTAATGAAGAGCTTTGGGAGTAAAGAAGAAGTGTATACAGTATTAGAGCGCCTCAGTTCTAGTCCTGGCTCTCCCAGTCACTCATTTGTGACAGCTGCACTCCAATTTTCATTGTTATCTGGCATTTGTGAGCAAATGCTTAGAATGTCATGTAGGCAACTCAACACATGGTATTAGTTGTGCAAAACAAAGTCAAAAACAGATTTCAAATAAATTAAGAGGGAAAACAAATAAACAAAATACTGGTTTGGAAACCTACAATATGCTGAGATGGTAATACCAAGAGTGTGGTTCCAGGGAGCAAGAGGCGGCTGAGGCCCTTTCACACTTTCTGACCAGCCCGGCCTTGGAGAAACATCACCATGTTGGCTCCATGCCTTGCCAGCCCAGCCTTGGAGAAACATCACCACGGTGACTCCATGCCTCGCCAGCCCAACCTTGGAGAAACATCACCATGATGACTCCATGCCTTGCCAGCCCAGCACTGGAGAAATGTTATCCTGGTGGCTTCATAACCTCACAAACTGAGCCTTGAAGAAACAGCACCATGGGGATTTGGTAACCCAAGAATTTAACTACTCTCATAAACCTCAAACCATTTACAGAGATACACTACTTCCTCTTTACTGGAAATTAATAAATTGTTCTCCAAAATGGTTGCACTAGACAGCTATATAGAGAGAGTCTCATTTCAATATCTTTCAATCCTTTCCATGACCATATGAAGGACATAAGATTATAGCACCATTACAATGATGATAAAACTAAGTCACAGGAAAGTTATGTAACTTTCCCCATTCATCTAAGAAAGAAGTGGTAACATTCTAATGCAGTCTTAGACTAAGTGTAAATGTTCATATTTTTTAGGTCTAGGATAAGTTTTGGTGATCAACAGGAAATAGTAGTTACATGGATGCTTTATGTAGAAGAAATACATATGCCACCTATGCCATACAAGCTTCTAAACCAGTGTTTCTCATCTTGGCTGCACACTAGTTTGGAGACCTTTTTAAAATCCCTATACCAAGGCCACATCCACACTTGTTACAGTGCCTGGAGGTGGGAGCAAATGCATCAGTAATTTTTAAAGCTCCTTGGGTAATTCCACTTGGGTAATGCGAGAGTTGAGAAACACTGGGCCTATCAGTTAAGACATCATAACTTGAAAACCACCTAAACATCCAATGTAGCACGTGGAATATTATGCAAACATTAAAAATGGTCATTATATTATTTTATATATTATATTATATATAAAAATGGTCGTGGAATATTATGCAAGCATTAAAAACGGTCCCTATGGAAACATAGGGAAATGCTTATGATGTGACATCAAGTGAAATGGGCAGGGTAGAATTTTGACTCTTGGGTGAACATGGAAACGCCTTTTCTTTTCCATGGCTCCTCCCATGTGAGCCTGATGTTTCCAAGATTACTGTCTGCATTCCAAGCTCAATTCTCCAGCCTCCTCTCAATTCTATTTTGCTTCCCCAAAATTATTTTATTTTTTTCATTTCTTTAAAATAAAAATAAGGGAAGTGGACTTGGCCCAGTGGTTAGGGTGTTCGCCTACCACATGGGAGGTCCACAGTTCAAACCCTGGGCCTCCTTGACCTGTGAGGGGCTGGCCCATGCACAGTGCTGATGCGCGCAAGGAGTGCCCTGCCACGCAGGGGTGTCCCCCGCGTAGGGGAGCCCCATGCACAAGGAGTGCACCCCATAAGGAGAGCCGCCCAGTGCGAAAGTGCAGCCTGCCTTTTAAGAATGGTGCCGCCCACACGGAGAGCTGACACAACAAGATGACACAACAAAAAAGAAACACAGATTCCCATGCCGCTGACAACAACAGAAGCGGACAAAAGAAGACGACGCAGCACACAGACACAGAGAACAGACAGCTGGGGCGGGAGGGGGGAAGGAGAGAGAAATAAATGAAATAAATAAATCTTTAAAAAATAAAAAAAAAATTAAAATAAGGTCTTTATAATATTATCCATGGACTATTATTATGAGTAAAAATATGTAGGCATGTGAGCAGATATTGGCAAAGGAAATGAAAAAATACATACTACCTTGGCAATGACCATCTAATATGATTATTTGAGTAAGAGCCCCTGGGAGTTAAGTTTTACTCAAGCCCATTAGACAAACACCACAGTGATAATTGTTGTATTAGTAGACAAATTATGATGAGAAACAGGGTATTTGCATAGTCTTAAAAGTATTTCCCAATAAGATATGTATTGAATTATAAAGGGAGAAATAGTTACTTTACAGTGGATAAACCTGGCAGAAAGTACATTAAACAACTGATCAAAATTAGTATCACTGGTAATAAGATGTGGCTATCACGCATCTCCTGATATGATGCACTGAGAAGGTACAGCAAAAATGCATAACCTCAATCTAATTAAGCAAATAGATATATATTTTTTAAATTGAGGGACATGCTGCAAAATAACTGGCCAATTCACTTCAACTGTGTCAAGATCATGAAAAGTACAAAGATTGAGAAGCTGTCATAGATTAGAGGAGGAGACTAAGGAGACCTGACACTTAAATGCATGGAATCCAGGACTAGAAAAAAAGGACGTTAGCAGGGAAACTAGAGAATTTCCAATAAGATCTGTAGTTTAGTAAATAGTAATGCACCAATGTTAATTTCCTGGTTTTGATCATTAACTTTAGGGGAAGCAGGGTGAAGGATACACAGGAAGTCTCTACTGTTCTTGCAACTGTAAGTCCAGAATAATTTCAAAATTAAAAGTTCCTAATTAGTGAAGTTTAAATAATTATTTAAAAATAAAAATGAACAGAAGTTCTAATAATTTTTCTCCTCCCCTACTGGACCATCTTGTACATGCATTCTACTGTGGAGTTAAAAGAATGCGTTCAAGGATGGTTGAGGAAGATTATTGCAACCCCACTGGGGTAAGGTAAGGAGCTGAGCCTTAAACCTGGGAAGTTTCATTCAGAAGGCTGCGCTGATAGGCATATAAAGAAACACAGCAGTTTAATAGCTGAGGAGGATCACTGGGCAAGTGGAATAGTACAAACAGTCCTGGATTTTGAGTCAAAAGGTGCAGGTTCAAATATTCAAATATCGACCCCAACACCACAGAGCTTTGTGACCTTGAACCAGTCACCTGTCATGTGTAAAAATGGAGGTGAGCAAACCTTATTGCAAGTGGTTATCATAAGGACAAAAGCAAATGGATGTATCTGAAAGCATCAGGTAAATGGTAGAGCTCTGTTAGGAAAAGGTTATTAAAATTCCCAAGAGTAATAGTATCTACCTAGCCAAAATATTTCTGCACTTTCACTCCTAAGCTGTAGCATCCTCACATCTCATAGTATCCATCCCATATGGAAGCAAATCTGTCCTGCCTTCTGCCTGACCTTGGAGCCTGGGGCCACCGGTCTTCATGTGTGGTCAGTATTAAGCTCCATCTGTCTTGAATTTAACACAGCTCCTCTTTAGTTTAAGCAATGAGCACAGGCTACACTGGCTAAAGCCTAAATAGATGCAACATAAAGCAAGAGTTTCCTATTCTGTTTGTTACTTTGGAGGGATGGCTGTTTATCCACCTAAAATGTATGATAAAATGTCTTTTGAACACTTTACAAGCAATCAGATGCAATCAAATTCTCTTCTTGTTTAAGTCTCCTCAGCAAACAAGATACTAAAAAACCACTAAGAGGCTGGGCTTCGTTCCAAATCAATTTTTCCTTCTGCACACATAGTTCCTGCACACACTCTACTCCTTCTCTCCCTAAAAAAGCCCTAACAATTGCTATGCTCATAATCCTTGGTATGCGTCATTTTCTCCTTGTTACCAATGTGAGGCTATGAGATGAAAAGGTACATGCAGTGGACCTCTGTTGTTTTCACCACCTCAAGATCCATTCCCACTTCTGGTAACAGCACCTAGATTTTCCTCTGGGAACCACACCCCTCCCTCCCTCTCAGTTCAAGAGGTTTGAGCAAGCTGAGCAGCTTCTAGCCCAGTAGAAACAGCCCAAGATTGGCCAGTCAGCATATTCCATCCTCCTGGCCAGAGGGTTCAGGGCGGGGCACAGGCCAACCTCGTGACTCTTGCAAGAGTCACGAGAAAAGGAAAGCTCTCTTTCCATGGGGGTACTACAGTAATAGGATATAATCTGGGGCTACTGAGGCTCTATCAGAACAAGAAGGTTACATGGAGGAAAGCAGAGCTGAGACAGAGAGGGGGTTGGGGGCGGGATGGGGGTGGCGAGACATCTGATGAAATCATCACAACACCTGCCCCCACCCTGAAGTCAATGCTGTCCCTCCCCCACCCAAATGCTCAGTTACACGAGCCAATATTCTTTTTTGTATCATTCACACCAAGGTTTCTGTCACTTGCAACCCAAAGTGACCTGTCTGAGAATCCAGATTAATAAACATTAACCACTACCCTTTGGGGACAAAGATGCTGCTGCTAGCTTAGGTCTGAAGTTCATGGGACAGGGATGGCTGTGCCCAGGATCATCAGCATGTACTTCCCCTTATGATCCTGGAAGGCGTCATCTGCAAGACAACTAACAGCCTTAAGGAGGCATCTGCAACTGGGGGACGGAGCTTTTCTGTGCAGTACCAGCTCATACCACACGCAGCCCCCCAAAAAACTTGTCCTGCCTCATTTTTTGTCTCCTTCCTCCCAAGCCCCTGACAGTCCAAGCACATGGAACTTCTGTTTTCTCGTCTCTAATTCTCAGCATGCTACTTCCTGTGCCACCCTCATGTCCCTGTACTCCAGGAGGACTCAAAGACTCCTCGGTGAGAATTCTCATGACTTCTCCAGCTTTAGGTCCGTCTCCCCTCACAGGATGTAATTTCACCAAGATTAGAGAGCATTTCTGGGACTCTTACAGAACAGCTCTTAGTGCTCAGCACACAGTACCTCCAAGTAAATTATTTTTACAATCAGTATTTCATACGTTCCTTGCCACAATACTGGGAGGACAAGGACTTTATAGATGAGGGAACAAGGGCTCAAAGAGCATAAAAGACATTCACTAGGTCAAGAGCCACTAATGAGGGGAGACTACATACAATTCTACATCATTGTCTTAGTTTGCCAGGACTGCTATGACAAACCCAACAAACTGACTGGCTTAAACAATAGGAATTCACTGTCTCAGATTTGGAGGCTTGGAGTCTAATGTTGAGCTATCAGCAAGCCATGCTCTCCCCAAAGTCTGTAGTATTCAATCTCTGCCTCCATCCCATGGCAAATCAACCTTTCTGTCTTCTTCTCTGGCTTCTACTTCTGTGTCCCATTTCCTTTGCTTATAAGAACCTCAGCCACACTGGATTAAGGCCCACCCTCATTCAGTCTGGCCTCGCCTTAAACAATAACATCTTCCAAAACCCTATTTACAGATGGGTTCACACCCATAGAACCTGGGGTTAGGACTCAGACATGTCTTTGGTGGGGGACATGATTCAATCCCCAACAATTATCTTTACAGCAAATTATTTCTGCTACTATAAATATTTCCAGAACCTGCACAGTACTAAACACCAACATGTGGCCCATGGCTGGACTCCTTCCAAGGATTCCTCAGACATGATAGCTGGAGACTCTTCTACAAACCAGAGAGGTGATTAAAATTCTTTTCACTTTCTTTGTTCTAAAATAAAAACTGGTGTCAACTTTCACATTGTGGAGAAGTTCTGTGGTTAGTTCCTACCGGTAGTAAGACTGCAAGCACCCAAAAGCCCAGGAGGGCACAGCAGTTATGAGAAAGGGCAGGATGCTAGCCTAGACCTAGCTCTTTCCTAGAGATGTGACCTATGGTAAGTATCATCTCCTTGAGCAGCAATTTCCCCATTTGAAAATGGGAATCCTAGTAGTGTCTCTCCCATAACCCTCTTGGGAGGTTTATATGAACCAACACATGCACAGTGTTTAACCTGGATGCTGGTGCACAGTCAGCCCTCAGATACAGCTATAACTCTTCAAGAGAAATCGATTTTTTTTTTTTTTAAAGATTTATTTTTATTTATTTAATTCCCCTCCCCTCCCCCGGTTGTCTGTTTTCTGTGTCTTTTTGCTGCGTCTTGTTTCTTGTTTCTTTGTCCGCTTCTGTTGTCGTCAGCGGCACGGGAAGTGTGGGCGGCGCCATTCCTCGGCAGGCTGCTCCCTCCTTCGCGCTGGGTGGCTCTCCTTATGGGTGCACTCCTTGCGCGTGGGGCTTCCCTACGCGGGGGACACCCTGCTGGCGCGGCACTCCTTGCGCGCATCAGCACTGCGCATGGGCCAGCTCCACACGGGTCAAGGAGGCCCGGGGCTTGAACCGCAGGCCTCCCATGTGGTAGACGGACGCCCTAACCACTGGGCCAAAGTCCGTTTCCCGAGAAATCGATTTTTAAAAATACATACATATCAATAAACAAATATGCACGCAGGGTACTTCTTTTGGCCACATCACCAAAATGCGTGTTCAAGAAATGGGATGGGAGAAGGGAAGGCCACTTACCAAAGCACATTCCCCTTCCTGTGTGACTCCAAGCAGCACTAAGGATCGGTTCCCGGGGCTTCTGGAACACTGCAGGCAAGACTGTGCTCTGCCAAGCACATGACCATCACCCCTCCCACAAGAATTTTGTTTCTCATTAACACGACATGGCAGCCGGCCATGCAGCAGGTCCAAGGCTTTCGTGCAGTGCTGGACCACATGATACTCATTCCTATGGCTGTGATAGGGGGCAGGGCACAGCAGGGATGCTGGACCAAGGGGAGAAGTGACCCTACTAGAGAGAGAAACTGTGTGAGTACTTAAAGACTCAATGCTGTCCACTCTGCCCTGTGCTAGCAAAGTAGAGAGAAGGAATCTGGCTTAAGGATAATCAAGGTATTTTTTCCATGCTAAAATACAGGAAACTATATTTACCTTCTCTAAGGGATTAATTCATTTTGACATTCCAGAATAAAGTGGGTCCCTTCGAATAACTCTCCTTCTTAGAGAAACCATATAGTTGATATAGTTGTCATGTTTCTCCTCCCTGGCATTTATTATCATAATCAATTAATGTGTACAGTTATTAGTTGACTTCTTTATCATCTACCCCCAACGATTTGGAAAACTAGAAATAGAACAGCATTGGTCAACTGACATGTCCCACTATGTCATTTGAGGCACTGCAAAATTTCATCACAACCTTTCCAACTGTTCCCTTGACAAATCTATTAACATCCATTTGGCATTTTGCCAAAGATGACATATGGTTTCCTGTATTTTCACAGGAAAAACAGATACTCTGATGGTCCTTAAACTAGTTCCAATCACTTGTATCAATAATCTTCATCAGGTTATCTGCCTTCTTACTGACAGCGTCAGAGTTGGATCAAGGGGGGATAGTTGCAGGAGAGACAATGAAAGTTCAGAAAGCAAGGCTTTTGAATATTTTGGTTGCCTTTCTAGCATAAAACTTATTCTAAAATTTCATGTCCCACTACTTACCAAACTCTGTATCTGAAGTTCAAGTTATACACTGCGATTCAACAGATATTTAAGGTGGGTTTTCTAAGTGCCTGGCACTGAGCTAGGTGGTGGCCACACAATTTGAACAGGACAGAGAAGGACCTTGCCTTCATGGAGCTTACATTCTAGAGGGGAGATAGACAATAAGCAAGTAGACAAACAAGCAAGGGAATTTCAGATGGTGGCAAGTGCAATGAGGGAAAGAAACACAGTGAGAGGACAGCAAGTAAGGTGGGGCTAGAGATGTTAAGGGGAGGCCTGAAGATTATCTAAGAGCTGCACGGTGAAGTGGTGGGAGACAGGCAAGTCCAGCAGGTGGACCAGTAACCTCAAAGGCTCCGAGGGTGGAAGGAACTTGGCATGTTCAAGAAAAAGAGAGGAGGCCAGTGTGGTAATTCAACAATTATGTAGACATTCAAGATATCTCAGGGAAGGCCAGATGCCCCCAAAGGGCCAAACAATCCAGTATCTCCAGAAATGAGAAAAGTTAATAATTAACAAAAATAATATGGTTGAGTTAGTTCTATGGCAAACATCATGCAAAGAACTTCACAAGCAATATTTCATTTGACCCCACAACAATCCCATGAGATGGGTATTTTCATCCTCATATCTCAGATGAACAGCTAAGCTTGGAGGGGTTAATAACTCATAATTTTTGCACAGCCAAGTAGCGGTAGAGCTGGTACTACTTGAGCTTGGGCATTCTCAGTCCTGGCTCCCTCTGCCACCTCCAGTGCCTTCTCTTTGGACAGCTATGGAGCCCACTTAGGATCTGCAGTAAGGGTGAATTGACTTCACCTGTTTCCAATCCAGGCAAAACCCAAACCATTTTAGATCAATAAGGCAGAAAGACAAAAGCCATTAGTTCTGATTTTCTAGCAGTACTGTGTGAGGTTCTGCTTGCCACCCACACACTCTTTTATTAAGCTATAATAAGCCTCAGATGAAAACTGTTGCCATAGGTGAAGCTTACTTTAACATATGGTTGATCCAACCGAAGAAAAACATGTTAAAAATGCTTTTTTTAAAATTTTGAATTTACTTGTATAATGGTTTTAAACAAAAATGTATCATGTTTCTGGTCTGCTGATATAACCCAAACATTGGGATACATATCCTAGGGTTACTGGCTCAACTGATAACAAAGGCCCCCTATAAAATTTGGTTTTCAATGTCTGCTTGAATGCAGTCTGCAAAACATAAAAGAGGTAACCTGAGTTTTGTAAACTTGGTTAAGGGCAACTTAAGTTGAGGGCTTGCCAGGGTGTTTTAGCAGGAGAAGGCAGCAGCCAGCCCCCAACTGAAGGCAAGTTGCAGGAAGCTGGGCAAGAGAAGAGTGAGCAAACCAGGGCAGGGCTGAGGGGTGGGGAGGAAATAGAGCTCCCTCTTGGCTATGATTTAAATTGGCTAGCAGCTAACAATTAGTGAGCGTGTGGTATCAGTCAGGCAGTGTTCTAAATGCTTTTCACCGTTCAATCATTTAAGTCCCTGCGACAGCTCTATGAAGCAGGTCTGATTAACACCATCCCGACTGACGAGACTGGCTGGATTAGCAAACTGAGGCACTAATCCTCAAGGCCGCACAGCTCATGAGTGGCACCTGCTCTTTGACGATGCCAATGTGTGAGCCTAGAAGGTGGTTAAGGCTCCCTCCATTTCAATCCAAGCACTTCAATGAAGCCAGCACTTGCCAAACGAAAGCTTTTACATTCCACCTGGAGAACACCTGCCCTCTCCATGGACCCCCACCGACCACCTTAACGACCCTTGCCTTTTCTGCACCTACCATCTATATTATTTTTATTTAATATTAAGCTTTTTAATTTTTATTTTTTAGAGATTTATTTATTCGCCCCCTCCCCCCGTTGTCTGTTCTCTGTGTCCATGTGCTGTGTTTTCTTCCGTGTCCACTTGCATTCTTGTCAGTCAGCACAGGGCATCTGTGTCTCTTTGTTGCATCATCTTGCTGCGTCAGCTCTCCATGTACGCGGCACCACTCCTGAGTAGGCGAGGGGTGGCTCTCCTTACAGGGCATACTCTGTGTGGGGGGCTCCCCTATGCGGGGAACACACCTGTGTGGCACTGCACTCCTTGCACGCCTCAGCACTGCTCATGGGTCAGCTCACCACACAGGCCAGGAGGCCCTGGGTATCAAACTCTGGACCTCCTATATGGTAGGCAGATGCTTTATTAGTTAAGCCACATCTGCTTCCCATAATTTTTTAATACACTTATTTTAAAAGGAAACTTTATATTTCCATAGGAAAACTAGTACCTTTGCTATAACTGTAAGCTAACCTAGTTTTTAAAAAGATAATAAAAGTCAATAATTTTACTTAGACCCTGTAGTAATCCTGCTAATAGCTCTGAGGCCTTATCCTTTCTGTTAAAAGAGAAATTCAAAAATGACTTCGCTTTCACATCCACTAGAATGCCTATAATAAAAGAAGATAGGCAATTTTAAGTGTTGGCAAAGATGTGGAGAAACTGGAATCCTCATACACTGCTGATGGGAATATAAAATGGTGTCACTGCTGTGGAAAACAGTCTGGCAGTTCCTCAAAAAGTTAAACATAGAATGACCACATGACCCAGCAATTCTACTCCTAAGAGAACTGAAAACACAGAAAAACTTGTCCATGAATTTCACAGCATCATTATTCAAAATAGTTCCAAAGTAGAAACAACCCAAATGCCCAACAACTGATGAATGGTTAAACTAAATGTGGTATATCCCTACAAGGGAAGATTATTTGGCACTAAAAAGGACAAAAGTGCTGATATATGACACAGCATAGATGAACCCTGATGACATAATGCTAAGGCGGCCACCAAGGGTCACACTGGATGAATCAATGAATATGAAATCAACAGACCAGGCCAATCTGTATAGAAAGAAAATAGACTAGTGTTCACCTAGGGCTGGGGGTTAGAGGTAGACATTGGATAAGGAAGAAATGAGAAGAGACTGCTAATGTGTACTGGATTTCATTTGGGGGTGATAAAAATGTTCTAAATTTGTGGTACTGGTTTTACACTTCTGTTGATATACTAAAATATGGTGAATCATACCATTTAAATTGGTGAAGGATGTGAATTACATCTCAATAAAGCTGTTCAAAAATAAAATATAAAAAATACCACTGCAGAAAAGTGAACTCATAACATGTTTCAATAGTAATACCTTTCTGTGAACCATCTAAAACATTCAGTACACCAACAATGCCAAAGATCACATAGTTCAGCCAATGTTGTATTTGGTCTGCTGGGGCTGGAGTTTTGAATGAGAAGTTCAAGTTACAAACTTGAGCTTCTATACAATTGGTTTCCTAGGAAAAGTGAACTAACTTCTTGGCTTTTCTCTCTGGCATGTTGGGCATAATTTACCTCATTTTCTTCATCGGTACAAGGAAACTACAACTCTTAGGGCTATTTTTTTTTAGTATTATGCAAGCTCCTCATTCATTTATTCCTTTAACTAGTACTTATTGAGCCCCTAATATGAGCCGGGCACTATTCTAGTGCCCCGAGTGTAGAGAATGAATTACACGTCCTTATAACATTTATATTCTAGAGAGGCAAACTCTCCCACTAGATGTATCATTAAACTTTATATTATGATGACAGAGTGTTAAGTGCTATGAAGAAAAATAAATCAGATTAATAGGATAGGAAAAAGTCAGGAGACGAGAAGGGAGGACTGCTCTTCAATAGAAGATGGCCAGGGAAGTCCTGTCCCAGAAGGTCGCATTTGAGCAAAGCCCTGAAAGAAAAAGGGCAGCAAGCCATGCTGAGATCACAGGGGCAGGGTCTGAGGCTGGAGGATTTGGTAAGTTCAAGGATCAGGAAGAAGGAGGTTGTGGCTCCGCCAGAGTCAGCAAGGGGAGAATAGTAGGAGATGAGGTCAGTGAGAAGGGCAGTGGTGCCTGAAGGCCGTGGTAGTAAAGTTTTGAATTCTTGGATGCAATGCTCAGTGTGAAGGGAAGCCATAAGAAGGTGTTTAAGCAGGGAGGGATGTAATCTGAGGTATGATTTTAAAATATCACTCTGCCTGCTATGTGGTAAGAATAGAAACAGGGAGAAGCTTTAGCAGTAATCAGGTGAAAGAGGAAGACAATTTGACCGAGACAAGCAGAATCGAGATGATTTGTGATGGTAGAACTGATCAGAACTTGCTGATGGCTTGATGCAGTATGTGAGAGAAAGAAAACAATCAAGGGAGCAGATGGAGCCCAAGTGGCTGAGCACCACTGCCCACGTTCTAGATCCTGGGTTCAATCCCCAGTACCTCCTTAAAAAAGAGAGAAAAAAGAAAACAATCAAGGAGGTTTTCTGAATTGAGCAAGGGAATAGAGAGCAGACAGTAAGTGCTTAGAATAGAACCTGTAATAGAAAAGGCTCAAAAGTCACCTCCCCCACCACCATCACTGCTATCAGTATCGCTAAAACTCCCACCATCATTAAAACTGCCATAGTCCCCACCACCAGTGCCATACCTACCACCATCGCCACCACCATCACCTGTGCTGTACCTGCCACCACCAATACCACCATTATTACCATCATTCTAACGACCACTATCACCACCATTACCATGATCACAACTTAAGATACCCACTATCACCATCGTCACCACCGCCACCCTAACTGCCATGATAACCACTACCGCCTTCACCATCACCACAAAGGCAGTAGAGAACTGGGAGGAAGAACAGGGAGGAGATCCACCCAAGAACAAGCACAGACAAAAGAAGCCTACAACCAAATCAAGGGGTTGGCTCTGGACAAGTGCGAACTTTTACCTCTTCTGGGATGTTGCCCAAGTTCAACGGCCTACATCATTTCTACCACCATTCTTCCCCCAAGCCCAATTTCACAAACATTTATATAAACGTCCTTCCATGTTTACATTCTATTTAGGGACCCATTTCTGGCTCCCCAGTCTTTGCTCTCAAGCTCTCGCTGGCTACATCCCAGTACAGCCCCTCTGTGAAGCAGGACACCCCTCCCCCAACCCCCAAAAGACCTGCTGGATCTTCAGAACTCCTGACATGTGTTTATGGAACATTCATGTCTCAGCTGAACATTCGAGTGTCTACAAAATGTAAGCAATGTGCCCACCACCAGAATTGACCTGCAGCTGGTACATTCTATAAATGGAATCTCAAAAAAAAAAAAAAAAAAATTGCACTTGCAAATATCTAACCCCTAAGTAACTTTATGTCCCAAATACGTCAAGACTCTTGGCTCCTCAATGACATTTAGGTCAGTTGACTCCTAGGAGACCACCTCTCTAGGATCAAGAAAAATTATCTCCAATTAGGTACCTAGCAGCATGAAGGTCAGTAAACAGATGGAGCAGCAGGTTAAAAAGAGAAAAGCAAGCACAGAAGTCTCTGCATTCTTTGAGCAGAGCCATGGTGGTGAGATGCAACTATTTACCATTCTAGCAAACCCCAAACGTATGTTAAACAGCCTGTCAGCTCTTGGAAACCCATTTTTTTTTAGCATTTCTTCTCTAAGCACTACAACGTTATATAATATGATTGATCTTAGAATCTCAGTATAAAATTCCAGAACAGGAGAATCACAAACCTAGAATGGACGTTAAAATGGGACAGAGCCCCCTCCTCTACCTGAAGACAAAAGGTATGCCTACCTACTGGTTGGAAAGATCAGGAGCATCTCCCTTTGAACATTACTTTAAAATCACTAATTTCTTCTTGCTAAATGCTCATGATATGTTTTTGAAGCAGAAGACAGGCTGTGGATGCCATTCCCTCATCTTTGGTCAGCCCCAATTTCTTTATCTCCTGTGTTGGCTGGTCAATACACCACTGTCATTTTGCTAAAAAGGAACACATCCCTTCCCCTAGGACCAAATCCATGCCAATATTTTCAGGACCTGTCTGAGCGTGGGGAGGAAAGAGAAATGATGACTTTTATCCAGTGAACAAAACTCCTTATAATTAGGTTGGTGGTTTTTATGGCAACGAGGAGCTGACTCTTTTATTTGAAAGAAAAAATAGCAACACTCCAGCTGTCCTTGCCGTGCGGACGCTCCAAAGCAAACGAGAGATTGGATTTCACATTTGCTAAGACTGCTGAGGACTTTAAATCACGTATTTTTCACTTGTTGTCGAGTTCCGGCAAGACACTAAGTCCCATTCCTCCGAGAAAACAGGTGCGAAAAACAAAAGCAAAAACAACCAAAACAAAATAATTTTCCCTGCTTTGCAACCAACATGCTGTTTGTTTCTTTCTTCCTTATTATTATAAATTTTTTTTAAAAATCAACCTCCTTCCTTCAAGAAAACTACTGCTGGTGGTTCATCTTGAAAGACAATCGGAAATCTTCAAAATATATTTCCACGTTTGTAATAATAAGAGCCACTATTTCTGGAGAATTTACTTGGGCCAGGTTCTGTGCCAATGGCTTTCCCTGCATCATCCCATAAAATGCTCTCAGCAACCCTATGGGAGAGGGGTGCTATTAATATGTCCATTTTAGTGATAAGGGTACTGTAATGGGTAGACCACACTACTCTGCCTTTATTCAAAGTTTACAACTTGGACCAGAAAATGTCATTTACCAGGGCGAGACTGTGTCAGCAAGGTCCTGTAGAGGAATGCCAACCCTCGAGGACCCTGTGGCTTGTCTCTAGAAAAGGCCACTCTCCTTTGCTCCCTCCTTCCTGCATGGAGCCAGATCCCTGGGATATAGGAAATCAAGACCCACTCTAGGAAAGCTCAGCCTGCAGTTCACACTCAACAGTGGGGAAGCCCAAGGGGGTGCTAATTGCACCAACAGAGGGTCAGTTTGGTCAAGTGCATGAGGAGCTAGGAAGAGGGCAGGTGACACCTGAAAGAAAAGTAGGTGTGAACTGGGTTAGAGAGGGATGAAGAGAGCCTTTGGGGCAGAGACCAATATCTGAACAGATAATCCAAGGTAAGAAAGAGATAGTCCTCAAGGAGCTGCGGCAGTCGGGCATGGCTGGGTGGGGCAGGGGGGTCAGCATGCCCACCGCTCTGAGGGACTTGCCTGTTGGCGGGCTGAGGGGTCAATGAAGAAGAAAAGAGAGAATGAGAAGTATTGACTGGGCCCATGATCACTTTCATGGTACTCTAGAAATCTGAATTAGTTCGAAATTACTTTTAGTTGTACACAGCTCTGGGGACTGAAACACATGGACCGTGGAATTATAAGCATTACCTTTAATTATCTGTTTACACACTGCCTCCACCACAAAACCACAGATTCCTTTAGGACAGGAATTTTATCTTATTTATCTTTATCCCCAGTGTCTATTAAGGGGTCTGGGGTAGAATAAAAATTTAATAGATGCCAAATGAAAGAATACTCAACGGCCAACAAATACTTGTTCTTTTTAATATATACATGTAATACTAATTACTAATTTATATATTAGCCCTAACTATGAGCTGGCCCCTGTTCACAGCACTTGACATGCATTAATTATCTCGTTTAATCATCACTCTAGATCTATATAGGGTATACTACCTTAGCCCCATTTATAAATGAGGAAAGTATAAGTAGAGGGACTGGTAATGGCAGAGTCAGATTTGAACCACACCTGCTTCAGAGCAAAAATTACATTCTTAGCAAGCTATGGTGTAAAAACCAACTTGACTGACAATAGTAAGAAGAGACACTTTATTCATTTAATAGTGCCGGGCACACAGTAGGTGCACAGTAAAATTTTATTGATTGGAACAATGAATGAAAACCTGCAGTGCGCAGCATATTGGGGAGTATTCAAAAACCAATATGGCAAGAGGCTACAGGGCTCTCTCCCCCCATAGAAGCTTTGAACAACCAGCGCAAACTAGCAGAAATACCTTTCTCAAAGCTCCAGAAAACATTTAAAAATCTGCAGTAACAGGGCACGCACCAAATTAAGAAAAAAGGCTACTTAAAAGTGGTAGGATACCTTTGTACCCTGGCTGGCCCCTCGCAGTGCAGGCCCCTGGTCCCAGTTCAACAGCCAGCGGCGTAGCCCTCGTGCACACACTGGGAACAGGTATGTCTGGTGAGGCTGCCGGGAGGTGGCCTCAGGGGCTCGCTGTCCCAGAAGTTGCCCTGCGTAGGAAGCGGCTCACACACCTCTCCTGCAGAACGCGGCGGGAGAGCAGTCAAGCGCCCGCCTGGCTGTAGGACATACAGTGCTCGGCATCGTGAGGAAACCATTTCCTAGCGAAGAGGGGACATTTGTACCTGTGTAAACGGCGGAATTCCCAGGCCACTTGTGCAAGTCCAAAACATGATGAGACTTCTGCCAAAGGATCAGGAAGGCCCCTCAGCTGTGGCCTGGAGCTGTTCTCACATCACCCATTGTTACGGATAAACCCTCTTCTCTAAATCAGTGCGTTTAATGCCCTGATGCCAGTTCAGGGGAGGTATATATTCCCATCAGACCTAATCCCAAGAATTCTCCCCGCAGCAGCCACCTGCAGAACCATGGGGGTGCTGAGGAGGTTTCCCAGTGGACCGCCATCTGACCCCCTCTAGGGTACAGCAGTGAGGGTAGAGCCAACAGAGGGAAGGAGGGCCAAGAGGGCGAGAGCCGCACCCCGACAACGCCGCGCAGGAGAGGGCACAGGCCCCACCTGGGCATTTCGGTAACCTCAACCAGTAACTTACAGATTTTTCTTGGACCCCTCTGGGATGGCTCTTCTGTCACTTGGAACTCAGAGACTGGACAAATGCAGTTCCACTACTGGGGAGAGACGGAGAATGGGTCCACGTGGCACAAACAGGGAGGGGCATTCTGCTCAGCGGGTGGCAACATCGGGTTAAGGTGAGCCCCGCAACACGGCTCCAGCCCCCCCTCCCCTGCAGCAATGAGCTAACTACCGGCTCCTGCCCTACAGGTCAGTCTCGGGATCACAGGGAGCAGCTGATGCAGCTCCCAAGGAAAGAAATTCATTTATTCAACCAGCATTTCCTACAGCTCACCTACTTCCAAGGGGACCGGAGACACCTTTCACGGGAAACACGACTACTCCATAAAACAATTAAGAAGATTAAGAGAGCAAAGACAGACCCCTCCCCCCCCTTGCACAAGAAGGACAAGAATGGCCAAGATCTACTTGGAAGTTAATGAGGCCCCGCGGTGAGTGGAAGGGAAGGAAAGAGGGAAACGGACGGGCTTCCTGAGGAATGCTTTCTGAAAAGAGCAAGAATATAAGAATATCCCCCAGACAGGGGAAGAGAGAGCCTGAATACCTACACCAGAAGAGAGGCGGGGTGGAGGGGGTTGTTAAAAATAGTACAACTGCTGTGCTAGTTCCAGAAGCGCTAAACCAGACATTCCAGGGAGCAGCCCTTAGGAATCTGCATCTTTATCAGGCTCACCAGATGACTCCTGCCCAGGCCAGGCCCCAGGGCCGGGAGAGCGGTCTGCACTGACCTCCAGGAGGAGAGCGGAGCCCTGCCCGAGCTGGCTAACAGTTCTACCAACAGCCGCTGTCTAAAGGAGCACCTGGGACTATTTAGAGTCTGACGAAATCATTTAAAGGCAGTTGCTCTGAAAGACAGCCCTGGCCATTTACAAAACTTCTTGGAATGTAAATTAAAGCTACTGCCTCAAGAATTCAAATATCTGTCAAGATGGCAGGAACAAAGTAAAGTTTCCTTAATGGAGCAAATATTGGCTGAGGGTCTTAAGCTCCAAATTTTGTCTTTTTCTTTCTTTTTTTTTTCCCCACACAAATGTTACTGCCTCCAGCTCCAGCTCCAAACAAAACAAAAAAATACCAATATCTGAACTTACAAATGGAACACCTGAGAGACAATCTTTCACAACAGTGCTGTCAAAGAGAAATACAACATGAGCCATACATGCAATTTTAAATTTTCTGGTAGGCACATTAAAAAAACAAGGAGATAGAGGTGAAATTAATTTTAATAATACATTTTATTTAAACCAGTAGATCCAAAATATGCCAACATGTAATCAGTAGTTCAAAAATTATTAATGAGATAGTATGCATCCTTTCTACCTTAGCAAGTCTTCAAAAATCATGTGATTTTGCCCTGACAGCACGCCAGACAAGCCACACTTCAAGGGCATAGCAACTGGACATGGAGAGAAAGCATTCCCTGCTAGAGAGCACAGGTCCACAGAATGGGTAAAATCTCAAATCAGGATCTAAACTTCCTCACATGGATTCCAAGGTGAATGTTTTGAGGAAAAAACAAATAAGGGCAAAGAAACTGTTACAGGATCACAAACCAACCAGCACTCACACAGATATTTTTTATATTACATTATTTAAAAGAGAGTGACCAAGCAAGCTGCAATGAGCAAGTAGAGCCAGGTCTCCGACGTGTGGCCCACTGAGCCAGCATGCCTGGCTCACTTCAAGGAAATTCAAGGAAAGGGTGGGCTACACTCAAGGGGCACACCTTTGAGACCAAGAAAATCCAGCCTTAGCTCCCTGACACAGATGATCATGGTGACAAAGATAACAGCCCCACAGGATGGTTTTGAAAAAGGAAGTCCAATTAGCTGAAGAAGTCATGGAAATTAAAGCAGAGATAAAAGCTGCCAGATGAAGAACCAGCTCCTGCCAATGGAAGAATCAAGCATCGAAAACCAGTCAAGCATCCCTCAGATGAAAAATATTCAGGTTCAATGGCAAGCTCAAAAAAAGAAGATGACACAGAAAATGAACTAAATAAGCAGGACTCAGTTAAAAAGGACTCACAAAAGCAATAAAAAACAGTAGCCTTTCTCTTGATAATGAAGATGAAAATGATTAAATTTTAGGCTTGATTTCCTTTGAGAGTATATGGTGTATTTTTTAATAACTTTTTTCCCCTGTTTTAAAGATAATACAAGTTCATTAGAGAAGATTTAGAAAATAAGGAAAAAATTTAATAAAAACTATATCCAACCGTCAATACCCCTCTGATTTGAAATATCATGTAGAAGTTAACTACTATTAACATTTTGTTATTTCTCATGTATGTGAGTTTGCATATATAAATTTTATACACTTTAAGCAAAATTGAGATTTCTTTGTATATGTGATTCAGTGTTCCACGTATCACTTGACATTATACTGCGAGCATTTTCCAGGTCAAAAAATTAAAAACCTGACATTTAAATAGCTACAGGGAATTTCTTAATTAAATGGAGCCCCTATTGCATCTTCTTTATTAGTTGAATCCTGCTTAGGGTGGGACAGATGATAATGTGGTAAAAATACCTCCCCAGCTCCTGCTAGGGGAGGCCATATGACTCCGCTCTGGAAAATTAAGACATACAAAGTGGAGGTATGCCCAATAAAGCTACTGGGTTTTTTTTTGGGGGGGGTGTTTTTTTATACAAAAGGACAGCCACGACCAGCATGAACCTTTGCCCTTCTTTATTCATCCTGCCTGAAGCGCAGACATAAAAAAAGTACCTCGCCATTTTTAAGCATCAAGCAGCCAGCCAGTTGGTCTGGGTGATCCAGTGGGAAGACTCAAGGAGCATCACTGGATCCCTGATGGCAGGCCCCACGGAGATGCTGCACCAGCCTTGGATATTGACCGCTAGGCTTTGTGATGAATGAGAAGGAAAAACACCATGTTTATTTAAGCCTTTGTCAGGTTTCTGTTACCTGCAGCCAAATGCATTCCTAATTGATACAATAAATAACTGTAGTAGAATATGCCTGTCCTGAGGCAGGTTAGTTTAGGGAAAGAAAAGACAAATCTGAGATCTGGCAGAAAAACATAGCCGTGAAACATGTGGCCATGGAATTCCTCTGAGAGAAAGACCCCCACCAGAAAATGGCTGGAAGAACCTGCAAGAATTTTCCTTGATCGGGATCAAGGAAAAGCCCTGGATATTCTCAAGAAGCCTTATCATTGGCTCCACCCCTCCCCCCATCCCAAGAATTAATGGGTGGGGTAACGAATCAAAACAGCAAACAACTGGGACCCCCTCCCCAAACATTAGCAAGTGGAAAGATGAATTAATAGTTTAAAAAGCAAGCCCAATTAGATTGGCAGTCGTTGTGGGCCCTAAGGGGAGGGGAAAATGGATGTGCAATGGATGGAACAAAGGTAAATAAGGGGGCAAAAGAGGAGTTATGTGAGAGTACACGAGGATGAATATAAAACAGCTAATATTACACCAAAAACATATAGGGGATGACAGACTAATAATGAAATCCATAAGACAAAACATAGGATAACTAAAAAATTTAGAAAACTGTACAACCTAAAGTATGGACCACATAGTAAGCACAAATGTTACCTTGTTTGAAAACTATAGTTTCGGAATCTGTACATCAGTTTCAGGAAATATGATATGAATAAGTTAAAAGATTATTGCTGTGGAAGGGAAAAGGTTTTATGGTGGATCTGGGGAAATACTGTATATTGTATATATGAATTTCGGTGATCTAAGACTCTTCTGAAGCTGACATTATGTTGGGATTCACTTTACGGGAAGTTTTGGATCACAGAGTGGTTCAACAATGGCAGCGGAGGAATACTGATATGGGATGTTATTGACAAGATATATATGGTTGACAGGGAGTTATACAGGGCATATGCCCAGGGTATATGGTAATGTCTATATATACTCATAGTGGAAACAATTAAAAACAACATCTGGGGGGGGTACTGGGCTCCTGGCTGGGGGGTCACTGTTGTGGGCCCTGGGAGAGCAGCGGCAATCCTCCAGGTGCAACGGCAAGAACCAGGAAGGAAGGAGGGCCCAACAGTGGGCTCTTGATACTAATGGCTACACTTTTGAGCCTATACACCTGCAATAAGAACAAGGCCTAGAGTAGCATTGTGCCTGGGGGTTTCCTCCTGACAGCCTTCATGTTACTCAAATGTGGCCACTCTCACAGCCAAACTCAGCATGTAGACGTGATGCATTCCCCCCAGCGTGGGACACGACACCCGGGGATGAGCCTCCCTGGCACTGAGGGATCACTACCACATACCAGCTGAAGAAGCAACTAGAAAATGACCTTGAATTAAAGATTCAATGCGGAACAGCAGAATATACCTGTCTACATATAATAACATGACTTCGGGAAGCGGTTTGACCTAATGTAAGGGGGAAATGGAAAGGAGAAATGAGATTATAAGGCTGTGAGTCTCTAAAAAAGAGTCTGGAGGTTGTCACAAGGAATACCCCTATGTACAACTGAACAGAGTCTAAGAGACAGATAAGGTAGATACAACCCCAGGTATTGGTTCTTTTGAGTCTGCGTGATGGAATTGGACTCAGAGGGGATCTCTTTTCACAAGACTTGCATGCTACTTTATTGGAATTGTAGTTGGTGCTGGGTTTGAGATATATGTAGGGGATTTGAATCTCTGGACTGATAATATGACACCCAGGCCCAGAGCCTCAACAGACTTCAGCTCCTACACTTTGATTTATTGGACTTACTCCGCTCAGCTAACATGGAGTTGAAGAAGGTCAACCACCACAACATGGAGCCTAGAGTGTCTACAACTAGAAGCAGGAGGAGTGCATCCAGTACCCATGTGGAATCTAAGCCCTCACTTGACATAGGTGTGCAATGGACACAACCAATCCAATGTCCACAGAGAAAATGTGGAATGGGTGTGGGAACGGTAGCCATGGGGGCTGCTGGGTGTGGGGAACGGGAGGAAGAGATGAGATGTGGAGGCATTTTCGGGACGTGGAGTTGTCCTGGATAGTGCTTCACGGACAATTACGGGACACTGTAGATCCCCCCAGGGCCCACTGGATGGAACGTGAGAGAGTCTGGGCTATGATGTGGACCATTGACTATGGGGTGCAGTGATGCTCAGAGATGAACTTTACCAGGTGCAATGGATGTGTCATGATGATGGGAGAGAGTGTTGCCATGGGGGGAGTGGGGGGCGGGGGCGGTGGGGTTGAATGGGACCTCATATTTTTTTTAATGTAAATTTAAAAATAAATAAATAATTAATTAAAAAAAAAAAAAAAAGCAAGCCCAGAATTAAATCACCCTTTTTTTCCTCTGCCTGGACCAACCTGCAAGTATACCTGGGACCTGTAACCTGTTATTTTCTTTCTCTTTTCTCATTTCCTTAATAAACTACTGGCCTACCTAAACTGGCATGTTCTTAAATTCTTTTTTGTAACATAGCCAAGAGCCTAGAGGAAATCCAGCAACAGTACAGAAATCTTCAAGTGTATTTCAGATTATTTCATTGGAATAAACTGTTAGAAGCAGAATTATTAGATCACAGTATTTGGATTTTTTTTTCAGGAGGTACCTGGGATTGAATCCAGGACTTCATATATGGGAAGCATATATGGGAGCACTGAGCTACATCTGCTCCCCAATGAGATCTGGATTATTCAGGGGTTTTTCTGTTTTGTTTTTAGGAGGTACTGGGGATTGAACCCAGGATCTTGTATATGGGAAGCTGGTTCAACCAGTTGAGCTACATCCACTCCCTGAATCTTTTTAAAGTTATTGATGCTTACTGTCAAATTGCTTTCTAGAGATATTTTTTCAGTTTATTGTTTCACAATCTATGAACTTAAATGATGATTTCACTTGAATGATGATTTCAGTGTACCAGCCTTGGGCTGGCACTGTCCTTTTAATTTTTGTCAACTTGATGTATTGAAAATGTATTTTAGGGAAGGAGATGTGGTTCAAATATTTAGGCACCTGCCTACCACATGGGAGGTCCCAGGTTCGGTTCCCAGTGTCTCCTAGAGAAGATAAGCAAGGTAGCGGGCTGACCCGACAAACCAGCACGGTAGCGGGCTGACCCGACAAACCGGCACAAGCTGAAGCAACATCATGCAACGAGAAAACACAAAGCGGTAACACAATGAGGACCCAACGAAGCAGGAAGCGGAGGTGGCCCAAACGATTGAGTGCCTCTCTCCCACACAGGAGGTCCCAGGTTCAGTTCTTGGTGCCTCCTAAAGAGAAAACAACAGACACAGAATGTATACGGAGAGCAGACAATGAGCGCAAACAACAAGGGCAGGGAGAGAAATAAATAAATAAATCTTAAAAGAAAAAAAGAAAATATTTTATAGTTTCATTGACATTTGCTTTGGTCTACCAGAGAGAACTGAACTTTTTCATATGTTAATGGGCAATTGTGTATTTCTTCTTTCAATTTTATTCATTCAAGAAAGCTTTAGATCAGTCTCAGTTACAAATTGGAGCGAGACTGGACAAACACTCATCTATCCCCTCTTCCAAGGATTACAGAATCAAGGACTTTAATGCACTTCCTTCACGTCTTATATTTCAGTTTCCACTTGAATTTGATCCATTATCTCCTGGGCAGAAAGCAAGACAGCGTATTTCCTGCATGGAAAATTTCAAGTTGCTGAACAGGTAAAACAGAGCATAAATGTCGGCAGAATCGGGAGGGAAAAAAAAATCAGTCCCTCAAAAGTAGCCTGGATTAGAAGTAGAGATTCAGGGCCAGATACACAGAGGCTACCATCCTGCTTCTGCCCTTTCTGCTGGGTGGTGACTTGAGGCAAAGAACTTAATTTCTCAGGGCCTCAGTTTCTTCATTTCTAGAAAGGAAAAAATCACTGTATCTACTTCAGACAGATTACACGAGTTAATGCCTAAAAATGTTTCTCATGATGCCTGGCACAGAGTAGGAGCTCAATATAGAGTAAATGATATTACCAATATTATTATTATTATATATACTTATAAAAGCACTCATGTGGACAACCAGCAAGACGTCAGAGGAGTAAGGAGATCCTAAAGTCAGCTCCTGCTACAGGGCAGTTAGTAAACACCTAGAGATATCTGGAGCTAGCTGAAGCTAGTTCATCTGCAGAGAAGATTCGTAGGTGCAACCCTCCACACCCCAGAGGCCAGTGCTCATCCTCCACTGGAGGCACAGGCAGCCTCAGGAGCTGTTCCATGGCTTCAGCTACTGATAAGTAAATTCAGTGGGCTAAAGTATAATCCTGAGATCAGCTAATGTTTGAGCCTGCCCAAGTCAAAAAGAGGCAGTAGCCGCCATCTTAACGCCATGCCTGGTACAAGGGGAAATGGGGCAGACTGAAAATCCCAGTGCTGGTAGAGACTGGGCTCCTTTACATCCAGATCAGATTGCAGCTCTAGCCTAGGCCCTAGTGCCACCTCCAGCAGGGAGGAAGCTGGGGGGACCTGCACCAACCTCTTTGGGAAAATACCAGCCAAGCCGCGGAGGCCGGTGATTATCCGACTTTGGCAGTGCAAGCCACCCCAGGAGCTATTCTGTGGCTGGAATTTGAAGCTCCGTTTTCCAAAAATGGGGGAGAAAGAGATGGTTGGCCACCAATTTCGGCTACTGATTGGTGAATTCAGCTGACTGAAGAATAGCCTTAGGAACAGCTAGAGTCTGTACGAACCTGTCCAGGTCAGAGAGAAGGAGGTGGCCACCATTTTGACTCCACCCCCAGCCTAGGGGGAAGCCATGCTGACCAAAAATCACAGTGATGGTAGGAAACAGTTTCTTCCACCCAGATCTGCCCGCAGCACTAGCCTAGGCTTCAGCCCCACCTCTGGCAGGGAGGAGGCTGGCAGGCCCTGCACTAGCCTATCCAGGAACCTTTGGCTGGCACAGGCTGAATAATCGGAAGCCTACCAGGGCAACTGCAGTCATCTTGAGCTTTCGCACTGCACAGATTGCAGCCCACACCTGCAGCTCCATCCCTGCCCCAGGCAGGGGAGAAAGGGGCATGAAGTTCCATCAGTCTCTCTAGGCACTACAGTCTAGGCCTATATTACTTGGATTATTCCACACAGCTGTGGCTCTGTCCTACCCCTGGCAAAGGAGAAAGATGGGAGAAGCTTCATTGGTCCCTGGGGCAATGAGGGCAGCTTGAGCCTCCACAGCTTATAGCACCAATTACATCCTTGGCTCCTACTGCACGAACAGCAAGGAAGAAAGGGCAGGAAGCCCTAAAGAGAGAAACTGCACCCAGAATAAATACTCTAGTAAGCCAGATGCCAAGACACCAACAAAGAATTATAATCCACACCAAGAAATAGGAAGATATGGCCCAGTTAAATGAATAAGATAAGCCTCCAGATGACATAAAGGAGTTGAGACAACTAATCACAGGTGTTCAAACAAATCTCCTTAATAAATTCAATGAGAAACTGAGTCTTCCAAAAATAGTCAGGGGGTCATCAGAGGGGTCACGTTAACACACATCTCAGCAGGACCCCAGAGAGAGCCAAAGTAGATACAACCCTAGGTGCTGGTTCTCCTGAAGGCTACAGAGATGAATCTGGAGTTCTGTGCCATGTCAGAGGGCCCTACTTTGGAGTTTGTGCTCCTGAGTGTGATGGAGTTGGACTCAGATGTGATCTTCCTACACATGCCTCTTTTGTCACTTTTACTGAACCTGTGGTTGGCACTAGGGATGGTGCATTCTCAGGAGACTTGAATCTCTGGACTGCCCATGTGCCAGCTGGGCCCTGAGCCTCAGCAGAGTTACGACTCCTACTCTCTGGTTCATTGGACTTACCCAGGTCAGCTAACAGGGAGGTGAAGATGGTCAACCACCACACCAGGGAAATGAGTGTGCCTACAACTGCAAGCAGAGGAATTGCATCCATCATCCATGTGGAACCTAAGCCCCCTCTTGATCTAGAGGTGGAATAGACAGCACCATCCCAGGATCCACAGAATGGAGGAATAAAATATGCATTAGAATGGACTTACTGATATTCTGCTATAAAACTATTGTGACTAGTAATAGAAGGTATTGTAGCACTGAGGTGGAGACAGTGGCCACAATAGTTGCTGAGGGCAGGGAGAGGGAAGAAGAGATGTGATGTGGGGGCATTTTGGGGACTTTGAGTTATCCTAAATGATATTGCAGGGTCAAATGCTGGACTTTATATATCCTGCCATAACCCACTGAATGTACTGGGGGAGAGTGTGAACACACAGGGTAAACTATTATCTATGTGGTGCAGCAGTGCTCCAAATTGTGTTCACCAAGTGTGATGAGTGTGCTGCAATGATGGAGGAGGTTGTTGGTGTGGGAGGAGTGGAGTGGGGGGTTGAGGGTATATGGGAACCTCTTTTATTTTTTAATGTAACTTTTTTGTGAGGTATATATCTTCAAAAAAATACAATTTACAAAAATGACGGAGTGGGAGGTGAGGAGTAGGTTATATGGGAACCTCTTATGTTTTTTATTTTTTTATGTTTTTTAAGGTAATGTTCTTTGTGATCTATTAACTTTAAAAAAGTGTAAAAAAAAAGACATTGGATGAGCACAAAGATGAATTTGAAAGCATACATAGAAAAATAGCAGATCTTATGGGAATGAAAGGTGCAGTAAATGAAATAAAAAAAACAATGGAATCATATAATTGCAGATTTGAGGAGGCAGAAGAAAGGACTGGTGAGCTTGAAGAAATGGCCTCTGAAAGTGAACATACAAAAGAACAGATGAAGAATGGAAAAAAGTTGAACAAGGTCTCAGCAACCTAAATGACAGCAAAATATGTGCAAACATATGTGCTTCATGGGTGACCCAGAAGAATAAGAGAGGGGAAAGGGGGCAGAAGGAATAGCTGAAGAAATAAAAGGGGCAGAAGGAATAACTGAAGAAAAAAGGTAGAAAATTTCCCAACCCTATTGAAGGACATAAATATGCATGTCCAAGAAGCACTATTTACTTCCATCCGAAAAAATCCAAATAGACCAACTCCAAGATACATACTCATCAGAATGTCAAATGCCAAAGACAAAGAGAGAATTCTGAGAACAAGAGAAAAGCAAAGCATAACATATAAGGGATACCCAATAAGATTAAGTGCTGATTTCTTACCAGAAACCATGGAGGCAAGAAGACCATGGTATGATATATTTAAGATATTCCAAGAGAAAAACTTCCAGCCAAGAATCTTATATCCAGCAAGACTGTCTTTCAAAATGAGGGCAAGTTTAGAATATTCACAGATAAACAGAAACTGAGAGAATTTCTAACCAAGGGACCAGATCTTCAAAAAATACTAAAGGGTGTGCTAGAGCCTGAAAAGAAAAGACAGGAGAGAGAGGCCTGGAAGAGAGTCTAGAAATGAAGATTATATCAATAAAAGTAACTAAAAGTATCAAAAGAGTGGCGAAATGAAAATATGGCAGATAAAACTCATATAGGAATAAACTTAACCAACGATGTAAAGCATTTGTATTCAGAAAACTGCAACACAATGTTAAAAGGAATCAGAAAAGGCCTAAATAACTGGAAGTATATTACATGCTCACGGATTGGAAAACTAAATATCAATAAAATGTCAATTCTACTCAAATTGATATACAGATTCAATGCAAACCTGATAAAAAGTCCACCAGCATTTTTTAAAAATTGAAAACACAATTATCAAATTTATTTGGAAGGTAAGGGGTCTTGAATAGCCAGACACATCTTAAAAAGGAAAAGTGAACTCTCATCTCCAGCCTTTAAATCATATTACCTAGCTATAGTGGTAAAAAACAGCATGGTACTGGCATAAGGACAGACACACAGACCAATGGAACTAAACTGATGGCTCAGAAACAGACC
Source organism: Dasypus novemcinctus (assembly GCF_030445035.2). Lineage (NCBI taxonomy): Eukaryota > Metazoa > Chordata > Mammalia > Cingulata > Dasypodidae > Dasypus > Dasypus novemcinctus. Next base: position 25,519,077 of record NC_080698.1, read on the forward strand.
CTCACATGTATGGTCAAGGGATTTTTGACTAGACTGTCAAACCCACACAGCTCAGGCAGAACAGTCCATTCAACAAAGGGTGCTGAAATAACTGGATATCCATAGCCAAAAGAAGGAAAGAGGACCCTGATCTCACACCTTATCCCAAAATTAACTCAAAACAGATAAAAAACCTAAAAATAGAAGCAAGAACCATAAAGTTCCTAGAAGAAATTGTACAAAAATATCTTCAAGACCTAGTGGTAGATATTGGATTCTTAAAGGACATAAGAGTAGGACTGAGATGGACTAATGATGTTTAATATACGTGGAAGTTTAATTTAGCTTTACTGCTAAAGTGTGGAAATGTAAAGAGTAGATGGTAACACATAGTGAGTAACAGCTAGTTTATAAATGGGAATGTGGCTGAAAATGGTAGTCTAGATATGTAAATGCCAACTGACAGAATACTAGAGAATAATCTAGGAACTGAATAGCACAGTAAATCAAGAGGTGGATAAGAATTGTGTTTGATGGTACAGATGCAAGAGTGCCCTTTGTGAGCTAGAGCAAATGTACATCACTATTGCAAGGTGGTGAGAATGTGGAGAAGCATGGGAAAAATAAAACTGGAGTGACTTATAGACTTGGTTAGTACTAGTAATACAATATTCTTGCATCTATGCCAAAGATGTACTGTGTTGATAATGGGGCAGTTTGGAAAATGTGTGCCAAATGTACACTATGGACGTGGGAACAATCAGATGATATTATATTTTATCAGTAACAAATGTTCCACCAGTGTGGTGTGTTGATAGAGGGGTATTATTTGGGAATTCTGCACATGTGCATGATTGTTTTATAAGTTTACAATTTCTGTCATAAAAAGTATATTTAAAAAATAATAATAGGGTGGGTTGGGGGAAAAATATACCAAATGTAAGATAAGGACTATAGTTAGTAGTAAGATTTTGACAAAATTCTTTCCTAATTTGTAACAAATGTCTCATGACAATACAAGGTGTTGGTGGAGGGTTGATGAATTCGGGACCCCTGCATAATGTTACGCATGTTTGCTTTATAAGTTCTCAACTTTTAGTATATACTTATCGTTTATATATGTTCATACATAAATGATATAAAGATAATAAGTGGGGAGTGGGGTATATGGTAACCTCTTAGGTTTTTTGTTTTGTTTTGTTCTCTTATAGTAAATTTAATGATTTTAGCACAGTATTTTCTTAATATTTTTAACATCTCAAACCCACCTTGACATTTCCCCAGCAAGCTGCTCATGTGCACACATACCCAATGTTTTGCTTATAACTCCAGAGGCATTAAAAACCCCAGAAGCCCAGATCCCAGGTTAAGAACTTCTGAAATACAGCAACCACCACAAAGTAGTTGCCCAACAAAAGTTCCTTCCCCTATGAGCCCATGTGGGTCAGAGAATTTAGTTACTCTGTGAGGGAACATTGCTGGTTATAGCTATCTAACTTAAGAAACAGGTAAAACTAGCATAGTTTTATGTGTTTTAGAGTTTCATAAGTTTCACCTGTATCAGGAAAGAGCATAATTTATATTTCATAAGATATCCATAGCACAAAAATAGCTGTTTCTTAATGTAATTAACTCCGGCAAAATCAGATATGGTCTTTTTTTTCCCTCTCTCCCTCCCCGCCGTTGTTTTGCACTCATTGTCTGCTTTATGTGTTCATTCGCCTAGTGTCCTTCTGTGTCTGCTTGTCTTCTCTTTAGGCAGCACCGGGATCCAATCCTGGAACCTTCTGGAGTGGGAGAGAAGCACTTGATCTCTTGTACCACCTCAGCTCCCTCGTCCACTGTGTCTCTTATTGTCTCTCCTCTGTGTCTCTTTTTGTTGAGTCATCTTGCTGTGCCAGCTTTCCAAGCAGGCCAGCTTGCCACTCAGGTTAGCTTGCCTTCACCAGGAGGCCCCAGGAATCAAACCCTGGACTTCCTATATGGTAGATGGGAGCCCAATCATTTGAGCCACATCTGCTTTCCTCAGATATTGTCTTGAAGAAAATAAAATCATGAAAGAAAATAACTAAATGAAATTTCAGTTGTATAGACTGTGGATTACTAAGCAGAAGCTGGTGATTTAACCACCTTTGACATTTTTTAAGAAGTGCTGTTCAAATTATGCTTCAAGTTATGCTTATCAATAAGGAAGTATAATTTAATTTTCTGAAGTTAAGAAAGTTGCATAATTTCAAGGTGTAGAAATATAGCGCAGCCTTAGTATTAAGAAGCAGGTTCTTGCATTTAGAAAAATCAGTTAAAGATTTCTAAATAGTGAAAAGTGGCTGGATTCCAGATGCATGTTGAAGGTAGAGCCAACAGGATTTCCTGATGGGGTATAAAAAAGAAAGAAGGCAGGAAAGAAGGAGAGAATGAGAGAGAAAGAAAGGCATTGAAGATGGCTTGAGGTTCTTGGCTTCAACAACTGGAAGATTTGTCCTCTTCTGAGATCTTCAGGTAGAGCAGGTTTGGAAGAGAGAGAAAGACAAAGTTCAGGAAAAAGAATTTTCGAATAAAATTTATCTTGAGATAAGTTGACAGTTATCTGACAAGTTAATATTTTGATTAATGATCCTCTTATGTTTTATAACAACGTTTTGTGTGATCTATTTATCTATTTTAAAAAAGACAATAGAAAATGTAGTACAGGGAAGTGGATTTGTCCCAATGGATAGGGCATCTGCCTACCATATGGGAGGTCCAAGATTCAAAGCCAGGGCCTCCTGACCCATGTGATGAGCTGGCCCATGCGCAGTGCTCATGCGCGCAAGGGGTGCTGTGCCATGCAGGGGTGTCCCCCGCGTAGGGGAGCCACACATGCAAGGAGTGTGCCCCGTAAGGAGAGCCTCCCAGTGCAAAAAAAAAAGTGCCTCCTTCCCAGGAATGGCGCCGCACACACAGAGAGCTGCCGCAGCAAGATGATGCAACAAAACAAGACACAGATTTGGGTGCCACTGACAAAAATACAAGCAGACACAGAACACACAGAGAATGAACACAGAGAGCAGACAACTGGGGGGCAGGGGAGGGTAGAGAAATAAATAAAAAATAAAATCTTTTAAAAAAATGTTAATACATAAAAAATAATAATAGGGTGGGTTGGGAGAATACTTTATTAGTAGTAATATTTTGACAATGCTCTTTAATCATTAGTCAAAAATGTTTAACAACAATGCAAGGTATTGGTAGGGTGAGGTATGAGAGTCCTATATGATGTTATATATATTTGTTTTGTAAGTTCACAACTATTACTATATACTTATTATTTATGTATGTTTATGTATGAGTGATATACTTCAATAAATTGAAAAAAGAAAATAAAAGGACTCACAAAGAAATTATTACAGGACCATGGCTAGGGTGAGGTGAGTCAAGCACTCACCTAGGGCACCAAAAAAATCCCAGTAATTGAGACTATTAATATTTTAATGAGAAATTCTTAAAAACCAAAACTAATGCAGACAAAAAAAAATCAACATTTTTAAACAGTCAGAATTACTGCTTTTTACTTTAGTCTCAGGCTCCTTCAGGACCACTCTGCAGGGCACTGTTAATGTCCTGTCTTCACTTAAAATCATGAAGTTTTATTCATCTGCCAAAAGAGCGGAGGAGTCCACCAACCCCAGTTCCCGAGCTCATGGGAGACTGGACAGCTATTGGTAGCCCAGCCCCTATGTCACCCTGAAGCGTGACAAAGGAGACCAGAGTCCCAGGACGAGGGTGTGTGGAATTGAGTCTGAGACGCAGCTGCAGGGAAAACAATGAGTGTTGTGTATTTCATACAAGAACAGTCCTGAAGGCACATTCATCCGTCAACCCCCAGCAAGAGTGTGAAGGCACCAGACAAAGGTTCAAGTGAGCAGTCAACCCCTCCTTGTCATTTGAATTTTATTTTCTCCTCTCCTTCCCCCAGGGCATCCTCATACAACAGGCCTCTCTGAAGGGACCTGCCTCCCTTGCAGTCCCTTAGTTAACAATAGCAGAGATCAGATGCTGCAGAAACTGAATCTCCTTCCGACAAGATGACTTAAATGGCAAATAAATACAGTATGTGGGAGTCATCAAAATCAGCACGTTGCAAACTTCACTTCAAGCCCAGATTATCTGAAGGCATGAGCAGAATTGTCAATGAACTGTAAAAGAAAGACAGGTTGAAAAACCAAAAATGAAAACCCCACTACCAGCCTGACATTGTTGGGATGGGAGGAGATGTTACGTTCTTTCTAACCAGAGCTGAAGCTCTGGCCATTAGAGCCACGGTGCCCTTCCCTCCACCGCCCTCTGTGCCTTAACTTTCAGCATCATAACTTTGCTGCACTCGTGCTTCAGTGTTCAAGTGTAGTCAAAAAGCTGCTAATTTTCTCACTGAGTAGAAAATGTACTCTTTCCACAGAGCTGTTCTGGTAACAGCTCATTTGAGAAGAATCAACCTCATTTTCCCATTTTGTGTCAAGGAATATCTTTTTTCCACCGGCTAGGCATCTGATACAACAAAAGAAAAGGAAGAAAAAAAAAAAAACATGCAACATCCAAGGATGAGTTTCTGCAACATGGCTGCCACACCCTATTCTACTCTATTTTGGTCCAGGCTCTTTGGGCCCATGGACTCTGCAAAGTGTGACCTTTTCTTATTTGACTGCAACACTGGCCCTAGGTTGTTGTTGCAATTTGATATGGTTATGAATTCCAAAAATAGATATTGGGTTATGTTTGTAATCTGGTCTGTACCTGGGCATGATTAAGTTATGATTAGGGCTTTGATCAATGCCCTGTCATTAGGGCATTGAGTCGCCACCCCTTGTTGGGTGGGGACTCACAGATAAAAGACATGGCAAAGGACAGAGTTGAGGGTTTTTGATGTTGGAGATGCTGAAGCCTTAAGCTGGAGGCCTAGGAAATAAGGTCAGAGGAAATAGAAGCAAGCCCCAGGAAGAAAGGAACCCTCAGCCCAGGAAGAAGCAAGCCCTGGGAAAAGAGGAACCCTGAACCCAGAGAGAAGCAAGACCCAGGAAGGGCAGAACCTAGGAAGTCTGAACCCTCACAGACGTCAGAGCCATCTTCCTCCAACATGTGGAAACAGACTTTGGTGAGGGAAGTAACTTATGCTTATGGCCTGGTATCTGTAAGTTCCTACCCCAAATAAATAGTCTTTGTAACAGCCAGCAGATTTCTGGTATTTTGCATCAGCACCCCTTTGGCTGACTAATATAGTTGTCTTTTTTTACTCTGGGTTCAAGTGTCATCCTGAGCTCTAAGTCTGAAGAAAGAGACCACAGTTTTGCAGGACCCCATCTTCCATCTGAGACTTTGGATGGAGTCAACACAAACTCATGCTTGTCAGGATTTGATCACCTCAATCATCTCTTAAAATGTCCTTTCTGATATTCTGAGCATAAAGAAAAACTATTGGTTTCATTTGTTTAGATGATTAAACTCCTAGGTACTGAAAGAAAAGTCAAATTCCCTCCCCTATAGAGCCACTTTTGAAGATGGACAACATATTTTTTAATAACACTTTTCATTACAAAACATCTTCATGCCAGTTTAGGGTACACAATGAAATATGTTTTAATTTTTATTTAATTGTTCGACAATAACACATCTCTGGAACATAGTACAAAAGGCAAGTACATTCCAAGTCAGAGAAGGTAAAACTGAGGCAGAGGGAAGTTGTGGACCATTGTCTATGAGGTGCAGAGGTGCCCAAAGATGTACTTACCAAATCCAATGGATGTGTCATGATGATGGGAACGAGTGTTGTTGGGGGGGGAGAGGGGGGGTGGGGGGGTGGGGTTGAATGGGACCTCACATATATATTTTTAATGTAATATTATTACAAAGTCAATAAAAAATAAAAAATAAAAATAAAAAATAAAAAAAAAATAAAAAAAAAAGAGTCTTTAGAGAAACTGAACAGTGCACCCTAGACTACTTTCCTTCTAGTCCCACGTTCTACTTTCATCACTGCTTCTCAGAAAGTGCTTCATATACATTTTTCAAGAAGTTAACAGCTACTCCCTAAAAAACTGGGGGTGTTTCTGTGTCAAAGTAAGTCTGGAAAATGCACACTAAATTACTTTCTAGGATATTTTTGATAAATATATTAATGTGTTCTAAGCTCTGCAGTGAGAAACAAAATAAATAAATGTTGACCTCTATGAGTTGATGTAAAATAATATTTCCAACATAGTGGAAATTACGTTACAGTATTTCGCCCCTTTACATTTATGACATCTTAGCTGGATCCAGATGGGAATTTTTCCATGGTTATGTTCTCAACTAGGCCCCTACAGACAGATCATGTAAAAAGAAAAGAACACAAAAGAACCCCCCTTTTTCAATTAATGACTCCTTCTTTTAGTTTTAATTTCTTTTTTGTTGTTCTTGTTGTTTGTGATTGCGAAGAGTGGGGTTTTTTTTTTTTCCATCCTTATTTTTTTTTACAGACATGTGGGTTTACAGAAAAATCATGCATAATTTACAGGGTTCCCATGTAAATTATTAACACCTTGCACTGGTGTGGAGCTTTGGTTACAACTGATGAAAGCACATTTTTATATCTGTGCTATAAACTATACTCCATGGTTTAATTTAGGGTTCACTGTTGGTATTGCACAGTTCATAGGATTTTTTAAAAAATTTTATTCTAGTAACATAGATATAACCTACCATTTCCCTCTTTGAACTACAGTCAGATATATCTCAGTGCTGTTAATTACATTCAGAAGATTGTGCTACCATCACTACCACCCATTACCAAAATTTTTCCATCATACCAAATAGAAGTGCAGTACATTTTAAGCCTTAGCTCCCTATTGCCTAACCTTATGCTGTCCCCTGGGAACCTCTAATCTAGATTCTGATGCTATGAATTTGCTTATTTTAATGATTTCATATCAGGGAGACCACATAATATTTGCCCTTTTGGCTTATCTCACTCCACATGATGTCTTCAGGGTTCCCTTGCTGAGCCTCAGTTTCTTCACTGGAAAAATGAGGACAAGTTTCATCCTCCTAAGGTTGTTATGAGGATGACATGGGAGGAGTCACTCAAAACACTTGGCATATGAAAGGGCATGTAGTCAGCACTCAGTAAAAGCTAGCTGCTCTTTCTACTGTTGCTTCCCTTATGCACTACCACCGGGGTTCATCATAGCAAAAAGGAAAGTGCCAGGCTCACTATACAGTGTATCTGGAGCTCTTCCAAGAAATTCAGTTGGGCTTAAGAGTGGTTCCATCTTCCTACTTCCCCTAACCTCTCACTCTGCCGTTGTCCATCCTGAATCCCGCTCTCCTCTCCCATCCAATATCATATCCCATGTACAAATGCCCCAATGGCTCCTACTTTCAACTTCGCTCTGGCCCCCAGAGGCCCTCATTAGGAACTTTGGAAATAGAACCAAGGAATGGGCCCCAGTGACAAGAGACCAGGAGAAGAGGATTCTACTTTCAAAAGCAGAACAAACTGAGTGACACCACATATGAAAGGGAGCAATCTCCATTTTGCTCAGTGCTGCTTTCATTTTAATGAGGCATTGATTTGTGACTAAATAATTACCTGGTTAAAATTTATTCTTGGGTAGAGTTTCAACAATACAAGTCAATAAAGATCTGATTTGACTAAAAGGATCAAATTCAAGAGGCATGAATTTCTTTTCTGTAAGGCAGTCGACAAATTAGGTCCTTTCACCTAAAGCCAGGAACAAAGATGACTAAATTATGCACAACTCAACAAATGTTTGCCAAACAGTCGATTTTGTGGGTCTATCATCTCAGGCACATTTTTCTTTCAAATGCTAATATACATTTAGGGGTTATGATTGGGAATAAATACCCCCTTTCAAGTACTTATTTGGGTTGCTGATAATTATCAAATGGATTCAAAGGCATCCATTTCCACTGTGCTGTACTAAAAGGCTCCCTTAAAATAAACCAGTAAGCAGAAATTAAACACATTTAAGGATTTTTGTGCAAACACAGGGCACTGGGCAAAAACAATCTTACTAAGTTGGAGGCAAGGAGAACAGATATCAATACAATTAGAATATTAAACAAACAAAAGCCCACAGACATCCAATGCTGCCAGTGTCTCAAGACAGTAAGTTGTTTTGCCAAAGAAAACCATGGAAATCTCAAAAGGTAGCGATTTATAAAGCAAGAATGCCAATCAACTGCAATATACTCTGTGCACGCCTATATGTGACCACAAAATGCTACGTTGGACAAATGTTAGGGATTTGTCTTGAAACCACAGAAGCAAAAACACTAAGCATCAGAGTTGGGAATGGATTCTCAGAGAGCCAGCTGGGTGTAAGTGATCTGGTCCAAAGGAGAGTGGAACCACCTTTAAAAGATACCATGTGATCCATATGCCAGTTGGGCCCTGAATCTCAACTTAACTGCAGTACCTATTCTCCAGTTCCTTGGACTCACCCAGGACAGTTAACAAGGTGATGATGATGGACAACACCCATTCCAAGGAACAGAGAGTGTCTGCAACTGCAAGCAAGATAGGTGCAACCATCTGCCCCATGGGATCTAAGTCCCCTCTCAATTAGAGGCAGAGTGGGCATTACCACCCCTGAATCCTCAAGATTAGGGAATGAACAATGGACTAAAGCAGACTTACTATTTTTCTACAATAGACTTGTTGTTATTCTAGCAATGGAAGAACTTGCATCACTGATATAAAGGCAGTGACCATCAGAGGCTCTGAAGGAAAGGAGAGTGAAAAATAGGTGTAATAGGGGGCATTTTGGGGACATTGGAGTTGTCCTGCATGAAGTTGCAATGATAGATACAGGCCATCATATATTTTGTCATAACTTACAAAATTGTAAGTGTAAACGATAATATAAACGATAATCTATAGTTAGTGGCAATACTTCAATATGCGTTCATCAATTGTAACAAATGTACTGCACTAAAGAAGGATGTTGTTGATGTGGGAAAGTGTGGGAAGGGGAGGGAGTGGGGAATATGGGTATCCCCTATATTTTTTATGTAACATTTATATAATTTCCTTTATATAAATAATAATTTATATAAATAAATAATAAAATTTCCTTTAAATAAATAATTTTAAAAGATACCACAGGAGCCCATATAAAAAGAGAAAGAGCAGAGGTGGTGGCTGATAGCAGAGAAACCACTTTATGTTTAGGCTTTAAAACTCATTACATTCTCATTAAATGTGTTTCTAATGTTTATCCTGGGGTAAATGGACAATTATGTCCAGAAGCAGAATGCCTAGTCTGTGTGCCACTAACTGTGCATAATGAGGACCCCTACCTGACCTGGAGGGAGAGGAGACTTGGCTGGGCTTCGAAACTAATAACCTGGGCAGCTTTCTCAGGCCTGGAAAAGGAGGGTCACGAGGATTTACACGCAAGGCTAATTTTCAGTGGTAAGCATGAGCAGCCACACCGGTTGTTAAAACACTGAAACACCTGTGGGCAAGTAGCCACTTCTCTGGCACCTTCTCTGAGGTACCCCACCAGCACCAAAGGGTTAATGCATGGCACAGGAGGGGTGCACTTTGGGCAAATGTGCCATGGTAGTCATTAAATATTTTGAGTATCATCTCTGTTTACCTGACTGTGAAATCACTCAAGTCTCCTTTTCATTTCCCCATCCTACTCCAAGGCTAAGAAGAGGAGGAACCCATCAACTAGAATCTTCTAGGGTTACATGTTGCTCTCCAAGATTCCAGTTAAATTAGATAAAGGTCTATTCCTTCTATAAAGGGATGGAAGAGTAAATGGAAGTCCTTCTGCTGTCCATTGCCCAGAAGCCAGAGGTATTTACATGCCCCAGGAAGCTTACAAATATTAACTCCTGAAGGGCAAGGACTAGATGTCCTTCCCAGCTTGTCCCAGCACTGTGTTCAGTCCCTGACACAGCGCCTTCACTGTATGTCAGTTACATGACATAGTCCAGGGTTGCTACCTGTCAGCAAGGATTGGATTGAGTGGCAAGTTAAACGTTGGGCAAAACTATTAAAGTAGGAACTTTAAATTTTGCTCTGCCATGTGTTTATACAACATTTCCAATATTTCTATTCAGCTGATCATGCAGTGGTTCTCCTCCCTGCTGCCCTGCTCCCACCTTCCCACCAGGTACACCTGGAAATGTCTGGGGGCATTTCTTGGTAGTCGCAATGGCCGGGAACAGGTACTAGAGTCATTTAGTGAGTGAGGGACAAGGGTGTTAACTGTGAGGCATTCCCACGCCATAAGGGAGAGACTCAACTCAAGATTTCTGTCGCTGCCTTGTTGAGAAACATGGATCAACTAATGAAATCTGTTTTTCTGGAAAAATGAATAATTTCACAGAAACCCCTCCAATTCCCTCACTTTTAGTTACCTGTGCCTACATGTTTCACAGTTCAGGTATTGCCAGCCTCTAAATTAAGGTCCTCATGGACAGGCGTTGATAAATCGCCTCCTAAATGTTAGTCCTGCAAATCAGTGCCTGTAAAGGAGGTGGCCAGTGTGATAACCGAAGTATTTAGCCACCAGCACTGACGAATGAGAGTGAAGACTGGCTGTAGAGGAGGGAGCTACACACACCTCTCATACACAGGGTGAATATCAGTTCTGCATGAGGACACCAGTTGGTGAAAGGCAAAGTGAGGAAAGTGGGTTTACTCGATGGTGGTAGGTGAGGACTCAGGGAAGTGGCAAGCCCAAGGAGACATCTGCATGGCTTTCAGAGCATATGATGGAAACCAACTCGCTGTCCCACAAGAAGATTACTCAGCTCAAGAGCGGCTGCTGAAAGATCTCATAGACAGCCAAAGTAGATAACTACTTCAGGTAGTGGTGCTCCTGAGGTCTACGGAGATACCCAGGTCCTACGGTCGTGGCAGATGGCTCTGGGGTTTTGTGCCTTGCCAGTGGGCCCTATTTTGGAGTTTGTGCTCCCAAGTGTGACAGAGATGGACTCAGATATGACTTCTTTACACATGCCTCTTCTGTCCCTTTTATTGAACCTGTGGTTGATGTTGGGGTTAGTGGGTATATGCCCAGGAGACTTGAAACTCTGGGCTGTCCATGTGTCAGCTGGGCCCTGAGCCCCAGCAGAGTTGTGACACCTACTCTCTAGATCATTGGACTCACCCAGGACAGCTAACAAGGAGGTAAGGATGGACAACTGCCACACCAGGGAACTGAAAGAGTCTACAACTACAAGCAGGAGAGTCTCATCCATCACCATGTGGTATCGAAGCTCCTTCTCAATTAAGAGATCAAATGGGCATCACCATCCCAGAGTCCTCAGGATTGGGCAATAAAATATGGACAAGAGTGGACTTACTGGTATTTATCATACGCTTATTGTGATTCTAGCAATGGAAGAAATTATATCATTGATGTGGAGACAGTAGCACTGGAGTTGCTGAAGGCAGAAAGAGGGAAAAAGGAGGTGTGATATGGGGGCATTTTTGGGACTTGGAGTTGTCCTAAATGATAATGCAGGGACAGATGCAGAACATTATATATCCTGCCATAACCTACCAAATGGACTGGGATGGGGTGTAAACTACAATCTAAACTATAATCCATGCTTTGTAGCAGAGCTCCAAAATGTATTCATCAAATGAAATGAATGTGCCACACTGATGATATGGGAAAAGCAGGGGGTGTGGGGAGTGGGACATATGGGAATCCCCTATATATTTTTTCCTTTTCCCTCTCCCCCACCCCCCGCTGTTTTTGCTGTGTCCATTTGCTGTGTGATCCTCTGTGTCTATTTCTCTTTTTGTCTAAATCTCTTCTGGTTTTCTCCTCTAGGATTCACCGGGATTTGATCTTGGGGACCTCTGATGTGGAGAGGGGTTCCCTGTTACTTGCATTACCTCAGTTCCTGATTTCCTGATTTCTGTCGCATCTTGCATTGACTCTCCTCTTCGCCTCTTTTTTGTTGCGTCATCGTCTTGTTGCGTGGCTTGCCATGTGGGCCTGACTCACTGCGCAGGCCTGGCTCACCGCGCAGGCACACTTTTACCAGGAGGCCCTGGGGATTGAAGCCGGGGCCTCCATATGGTAGATGGAAACGCATTCACTTGAGCCACATCCACTTCCCCACTATGTATTCTTTTAATGTAACATTTTGTGTGATCTGTGTATCTTTTAAAAATAAATTAAAAACATATATTAAAAAAAAAAAAAAAAAAAGAGGCTCTGAGCCATACAGTAATGCTGAGTCTCTTAGAACTTTTGGGTCTAAAACGGTGCATTAGCAGGGCCTGACAGGTAAACTAAAAAGGGTTCCTTTTCCTTGGAAGGTAGAAGGAATCACAATTGAATGACGATAGTCACGAGCAGTTATTAAGAAGCTCTGCTCTAACCCTCAACGTACGTTACCTGAAGTGACCTTCTCAAGAACCTTGCAAAGTAGGAATTATTCCTCCATTTTATAATGGAGAAATCAAATCCAGAAAACCTAAAATATCTTTCCTGGAACCGCAACGTAAGTGAGAAGCAGTGTCTGAAATTAGAACCAGTATCTGTCCAAATCCACAGTCCATGTTCTTTTGAGTAGTGGAAAGACATGGAAAAAAATGGGAAATATGAGGAAAAAGCAGAAAAAACTGAGGAATACACTGTAATGCATTATAGCTAATTAGTATATAGAAGCAAAAGGGGTCCAAGAAATGAAGAAGGCTTCCTCCTCTCTATCTACGCCCAGTAAATTCCTTCTTTTTTTTTAATTTAACACTTTTTAAATTTAAGTTAATGCATCACAAGGAACGTTACATTAAAAAACATAAGAGGTTCCCATATAACCCACTCCCCACCTCCCACCCCCATCATTTTTGTGAATTATAGTTTTTTTTAAGATATATACATCTCAAAAAATATTACATTAAAAAATATAAGAGGTTCCCATATGCCCCCCACCTCCCCACCCCACTCCTCCCACACCAACAACCTTCCCCATCATTATGTCACTGCACTCGGTGAACACGTTTTGGAGCACTGCTGCACCACACAGGTAATAGTTTACCCTGTAGCTCACACTCCACCCCAGTACATTCAGTGGGTTATGGCAGGATATATAAAGTCCAGCATCTGACCCTGCAGCATCACCCAGGACCACTCCAAGTCCCCAAAATGCCCCCACATCACATCTCTTCTTCCCATTCTCTGCCCTCAGCAACTGCTGTGGCCACTTTCTCCACCTCGATGCTACAATTTCTTCTATTACTAGTCACAGTATTCTGTTATTTGCAAGATGCAATGGAAGGCCCACTTTCTCCACTATAAGCTCTCCCAGGTTCACACACCCAGGCAGATCTTACCTTCTCAGAATTCCGTGAAGACTCAAAGCCTGTGTCACATGAACTTCCACAGTCACAATCTCAGCCGTTCCTCAGATACCGCCCACTCCTTGGAATCCCTCCTGACCTCTCTCCTGCTCACTCCCGGCCTCTTCCCCGGTTCTCTCAGCCTTTCCCACCTCAGCAGCACCCTCTGGTTAGCTGTGCCCTTTGTCTTGACTCCCACTGGGTGGTGCCTTTCTCACGGTGATGCTCCACACAAATATCTGTACCTGGAGTCCCTTTGGGGAGACTTACATCTGTAATTTAAATTTATACTACTGAAGTGTAAATTCCGTCATTGTCCTCGCTACTAACTTGTATTAGCCATGTCCTGTGTGCAGACACTGCACTAAGTCTTAGGTCAGATCTCACAATCCTTATTCCAGTCCTATGAGGCAGGGCCCCTTATTCCAATCCTATGAGGAACCTGAGGCTTCACCTTGCCCAGTATCACACCTGCCTTCTTCCTCTTTCTGCAGGCTGCCAAGTCCCTATGTCAACGGAGGGCAATCTACAGCACCTTGCAAATGTTTCATGCTACATTCATTTGTTCATTCATTCGCTTGAGTCCTAACACACGCTAAAGGCAGCACGTAAGAAAAAAAGAATAAACCTCACTTTCTGCCCTCAGAAAAATTACAGTCTAGTGGGAGATGGGGACCCACCCCCCAGATCAGACCTAACGGGGAAGGTGCAATGATAACGGAATGCTCAGGTCCCCATACAGTTCAGGCGGTGGACACCCCAAAGGAGATGGAACCAGGTGCCCAGGAAGAATCAGCCTTGCCGAACTCCCTGGCAATGAGGAATTCTGGCGGACGTGCCTGATCTGTAAAATGCCCAGGGCCAAGTGACTTGTCCTTCTTTCCCATCCTGCCTTCTCAGCAGCAGCACTCTGAGAGCCTGCTGAGTGGTGATTTGAGGACCTGGGCCCTGAACCACTCTGAGTACTTGTCAGAGAATCCTGCAGGGAAACCAAGTCCCCTTCCCTTATTTTCACAGATGATTGTTTGTGGCACTTACAAGCAGCTTCAAATGAGTACACAGGTTTTATTTCCCTACAGACTTTAAATAGCAACGTCCTGCCACAAGCTGAAAATTCGGTTGGCACTCCCGAGGACACGTCAGCCTGCAGCTACATCCTTTTAAGGCATCAAGCATGTTGAGAAAATGAAAATTTTTAAACACAAAAATTCTAGCATTTCCCACATGGAAAAATTGGCCACCAGAAAATAGGGCTTTGGTTGTATCCTGTCTGGCTGTATCCTTTATCGCTACGAAAATGCTGAACACAGACAATAATGCTGAATATAAAACTTCAGTGGCATTTGTGTCTCATGCATCTCTGGGTTCAGTGGATCTAGGCTGGGCTCCTCAGGCACTGGGGTCGGCGGATTTCGGATGAGCTTGGCTGGCCCACTCGCTCTACTCCATGTATACGTATACATCTCCTGCACCAGTGGCTAAGCGGGTACAACCTGCTCACGATGAGGGCAGAAATGGAAGGGCAGGGGCAGAAAGCCTGCACTCTTCCAAGCCCCTGTTGCATCAGATTTGCTAATACCTACCGACCAGAACAAGGCCAAGGCTTAGTTTAGGGTCACTAGAAATAGCAAGACGAGGAAGAGTTGGGGTACTGAAGTGCTCAACCAACCGCACAGATCCTGGTCCCTTACAGAGACTGTAGCCTCAAATCAGAACGAACTAGGATTTTTGCGCCCTTCCAAGGGTATAAAAGACTACTTGGGAAGAGTGGTCTAGAAGGCAAAATGCTGACATTTCTGAGATTTTGATGGCATATTCCAGGTGATACATGAATTATCTGGAAGAATATTTACAACCTGGTATTGTACTGAAACACAATCGGGAGGGAAGATCAACAAACGGAGATCCATTTGATCCACCAAACACCTCCCAACAAAGGTTGAAAATTTCTGACAAAGCTAGAATACTGTTTATTATTTACTGCCTATGACCACTTAGCAACAGTCATAACAACAATAACTGCAAACATTTATTTAGCAGTTACTAGGTCTCAGGCACTGTGCTAAGCACTCTACGTGCATGATACCACTTAATCTTTACAATAAGCCTATGCTGTAGACATCATTACTGTTGTTGTTGTTATTATTATGCCAGTTTTATAGATGAGGAAACTGAGGCCAGTGGTTAAAAAAACTAGCCCAAGAGGCCACAGAGTAAAGGAAGCAGCTGGGACTTGACCCAGGGCTGTCTGCTTCCACAGATGGTGCTTTTTACACCTACTCTGTGCCATTCCTCTCTTTATCCACATATGCACCAAGGCCTTATCATCCTGCCCTTTTAATTTATAAGTAATACTCAGAGGTTCTGAATCTTCTTCAGTAAGTGAGACTCTTCCGTCTAAAATTACCTTCGATTTACTCAATGGCTGACTGGTTTAATTTAGTGTTTCTTCCATGTGTACATTAAGACGGTTTCTAGGCAGACGTAAGGATAAAACCTCAGATGCAAAGCCTGACTGGTTACTGCCACTCTATGAATATAAATCATGCAGGGAAGAAATCAATAAAGCTCCATGAAGCAGAACGGAAGGGGAAAAGCCCAGCACTTGGAGTCAGGCACCCTCAGTTTCTTTTCTGAAAACTGAGACTACTCAGAGATTATATTCAAAATATCAAACTATAATATAAATTTTTATATAATACATGCCAAACATTTTAAATACATTGCCCTTTGTTCTCTACCTAACATGTATGTATGTATAAAAGTTAAGTGCTTGCCAGAATTTGCTAGGTGTCATAAACTGAACCACATATTGCCCATCAAATTGTAAACATTTTGAAGTCATTTAGTTTTTAGACTTGTTGGCACACTCTTCTGTTCAGTGCAGTCGTTATTAGTGAATGATGACTCTGTCTGCACCACCACTTGACACAGGGAGCCACACCAAGCATTTTCAAGGACACTCCCACTAAATCGTCCTTAGGACCCCGGCCCCCAGCACCTAAGCCAAAGGGAGGCTGCCAGGGCACTGTGGGCACACACTGAATGTCAGCTCTTCCCACATGACCTGGACCCAAAGTCCCTGCCCTTGGCCTCTGCTGAGAATGTCACCATGGGCACCTCCTGCCCTCATTCTGTCTCTGGAGCCCCACCCAGAGCCGTGGGCCCATCCTGCACTCACCTCCTAGGTCCACTCAGCAGCTACCAGCATCCTCCTGTACCCACACTGACCCCTTCCCTGCTCTGGTACCAACAGAATTCAGTGGTGCCTAGTGACCAAACTCCAATCCTGAGAAATACTTCTCTGCCCCCAATATGAATTGCTGTGATATTTACATGGGCAAATGTATGAGAAGATGCCTTCCAACAGACACACTTAGTAAATCATGCTTAGAAAATGCTTCGGGGCATCTTCTTACCTACTGAATGGGTGCTGAATGATGCAAAGAGAACCCAAATACAAGTCTATTCATTTTTCTCTTGCTTTCTGTTCACTAACTCCAGGAAACAATCTGCAATGCACGTGAAAACAAAAAACAAAACAAAACCCCACAAGGGCTGAGTTTGTCAGCACACTGGTGTGCTGGGAAGAATTCAAATAGTTAACAGTATGGGGGGGGGTGCTTCATGGCCAACATCCATCTCATAACCTTCAATGAGGGCAGCTCTCCCAGCACCGAGGTGAGGGCCATAAACGTGACTGCACTGTTTTCACAGGATGTGTACATTACACCAAGACCTCCAGCTCTGCTGACGCTGCCTAAGGTGGGGGTCCCAGAGCAAAGGCGACCTCCGCAGTACAGCAGTCCGGTTGTACTTCACGAGGCCTTTGAGGCTCGTGTAGAATAAAGAAAGGGATGGTAATGAGTAGTGCTAAAATTGTGTACCTGAAGGAATCAACCAAATTTCAGGCACGGCTTAAAAGTCACTGATTCTAGACCATGGCAGAAGCTCCTAGGTTCCATGTATCAAGAAAAGTCCAGAAGTCTTGAGATTTCTGGAGATTTTATACAGATGGATTTCCTACCACATAGAAAGCACCATTAAAATGGGATGGGGAGCTGTGAGGAAGAGAGAAAAACCACAGGGGGAGACCATTAACAGATAATGAATCATCCTCTCAGCTTAGCAGCTCCTGCTGCTTCCTCTCACAAAATAGCATCTTCTGCCAGGCAAGGTTATATGTTGAGAGGAGGATTCACTTGTAAAAAGCAGGGCTGGAACCAGAGCTTCTAACTCTGTGTGTGTGTGTGTGTGTGTGTGTGAGAGAGACAGAGAGAGAGAGAGAGAGAAGTGGGGGGAGGAGGAGGGAGACTGTGTGTTTTAAATCTTGCTAGTAGACTATCTAAGGACATTTTCCCCTCTCTACCTTCTAGCTGGTTTCTCCTCCTCCAGGAATCCTCCGAGCAGGAGTGCTGCAAAGCCTCAGGGCTTGGGCGGGGCCCTTGTCCTAGCTCTGTCGCCTCCTTCTGTGAGTAAGATCAGGGCTCATTCACCACCGAAATGCTGGTGCTTCCCAAATTTATTTTTCCCGGGCCAGACCTTCCCTACAAACAGCAGTTTCATATGGTACAGCTTAATATGTCAACCACTAAAAAGCTGTAAGGTTTTTTTTCTCTCTTTAAAACTAAGCCTTCTGGGTCACATGATTTGCAAACACGGAGCAGCATTAACTAACCACCCACTGCCTCTCACGATGAGAGAAGAGTACAGATGTGACTGGGGTGCAGCCCCTTCCCGTGGTTTTTTCACTCCTGCCTCCACCCCCACGCCCCCAGGCCCCCAGCATCCACGACCTGGTCAGAAGAATAAAAAAAGGTTAGAAACAGACTCAGAATTCATCTTCTGACAGTTGGTTGATGACTCAGGGATTAAAACTTTCAGCCGAGGTGACCAACAACCGTTTAGTTCTATCTGTTGCCTTTCTGAGAATTTTGGGGGGTGGGAGGGGGGACAACAGCAAGTCAGGAATTTTGGTAATTTTTTACTGGGAAAAAGAAAATGAGATGAATCTCTTTTGTGTGATTCAGTACACTCCGTTCTCTTCTGCATTTCATGGAAGAGCAGGAGGGGATATGCAGCAGCCAGAGGGCCCAGTTTTCAGAACCAGTACATACAGTTTCTATTTTAACGTTCCCAGGAAACTGAAGCAGGCTAGTGCTCGGCATTTTAACCTTGGTAGAGGAAAATCTCAGCTGATGTTGGGTTTCCAATATGCAAGAGGTTCAGCCTAAGGAATTTTAAACAAGTGACAATAGTACAGCCCCTTGTTCCTGGGAAAGGATGTTTGTCAATTACATCAAGACCCCATAATAACTCTGGCTTCAGTACTTTAGATTGAATCTTGTCTGGAACCTACAGAATAAGGGGATCTTGGAAGCTACTTGATCTAACGCCTTTGTTTTACAGACGAGCAAGCTACACCCAGAGGCATCCAGTGACTTGCTCAAGATCACACAGCAAGTCCCTTAATATCCATCTCCACTTCCCGGTCTTTAAAATGGCAATAACAACAATCTTACGGGTTTCTTGTGATTATTAAATTAAATAATGTATAAAACAGCCTCAGCAGAGTGCGTGATGCCAGAAAGAAAAACAGATGTTTAGTATTAATAATCCTCTCCAGGCTTATCCTTTGATCAGAAGGTTGTTAGGCTTATAAATCGGCAAGTCTGGCTGCATCATGTTCAAATATCCCTACCACTTTTATATCTGGCTTAAAATAAAAAATCAGAAAGTCTACTCTAAAATTAACCCCCTTCTGTTTTTGAACTTCACAAATTAAACACAACAGTGGGGGGATTTTCGAAGAGGGAAATCTCCCCTTTCAGTACAAAATGGACCTTTCTGGGGATGAAAGATAGTCTCTAGGATAGCAATGGATTTGTCTTCCCCTTTATGAAGCCAGCTTAATTAAAGAAGTTTTTCTTTGGGTTCTTCAATTAAATAGACATCACTGCAAAGACAGCCTGGATATGCATGAGAGAGCGCCCTCTGCTGTGGATTTTCATTAGTGCATTATGTGTTGGTCTGGGTATCCAGGGTCAGGACTTTGGTCTCTTGGACTTGTGGGAGTGGAGGACACCAACTTGCTCTTCAAGCTCTGGCGCCACCCCCACCCCCTCACTCCCAAATGGAAAGACCATCCCTACAGCATTCTCAACCAAATGAGGAATTCTAGGGGATAGCCTGAGACTGGGCAATGCGGAGAGACTGTTGCTAACAAACTGATACCCACATCCCTGAGTACTCAAGCCAGGCTCCAGGGGAAGGTACACAAAAATAGAATAAATGCTAATTAGCCTCTGAAGCATCCCTAAGCTTCAGGTGGACAGCAAATTATCACAGAAACCAAAGTGGTGAACTTAAAGAATCAACAGTACGCAGATGAAAGAGGATACTCCTCTTCCAAATTTAAAATGCTAAGTAAGCTCCTCAAGGTCAATGTGCTTATCTGATGTGTCTTCAGTTTTGCACCTGGGGGAAGACTTTCAGCTTGACCTAAGGAAGAAATGATGCAGTAGTCATAGCTCACCGGTGATGGCACACAGGCCATGAGAAGATGTGACAATGAGTTTCCTGTCTCTAGGGGTAATCAAGAGAGTTTGGGTGATGCCTTAGCCTGGGGAGGGTTCTCAAGAGGCCACATTCAGATGAGCAGCTGCTCTACACCACTAGCTTTCAGGTATTGAGATCATGAGATCAGAAAACTTGGAGGAGCTACAGAAGGTTGCTAATAAGGACAGTTACGAAAACTATTTAACATCAGCATGATTTCATAAAAGATGGAACCATTTAAAACAAATTTAAAAACCAAAGACAAACCTCTGCAAAACAGAATTTTCTTTAAATTGATTGAATGTGGTTTCATGCACATCACAACCCATATTCTTCACATTTTGCTGTGAATCAATGAAAATGTGATCACAGAACAGCATGATTACTCATTTGCTTTTGGGAAATGAATTTTTTATAATAAAAAGAATAAAGTTATTTTCATTTTGGAAAAATAAGAAAAGACCCTGTCCAATTCTGAGTTCTTGAACTGAAGAATCTGTGAGCATCTGGGATTGGCAGAGCAGAAGGTCTTAGGAAGGAAGCAGGAGTGGCACCATGCTGTCTTCCCCTTCTTCACCAGAAGCCAACCCATCACCCAGGGTAATACTCACCTACAGGCTCTTAACATGGAGTTTATGTCAGGGTTCTCTAGGGAAACAGAACTGACAAGAGGTATCTGTAAATATTGTGAGGTCTTTATAAGAATTATCTCATGTGACTGTGGGGATGGGCAAGTCAAATTCTGTAGAACAGGCTACAAGCTGGGAACTCCAGTCAAGGTTTTCAATGAGTTCCCCAGGAGAAGCTGGCTGGCTAAAGTAGAGATGGACATTCTCCCTTCTGACTGCTGAAAACATCACTTCTCCTTTCAAGGCCTTCAACTGATTGGATGAGACATGATCTCTCATTGTTGAAGGCACTCTCCTCAGTTGCTTGTAGATGTAATCAATCATAGATACAATCAACTTACTGATGATTTAAGTCCATGAAATATCCTCAATCATGCCAGTGCTTGTTTGACCAAACAACTGGACACCGTTACCTGGCCAAGTTGACCCATGAATTTAATCATCATGGAGTTCATGGTTGGACTTGAAAACTGAAAACCCCTGAAAACTGAATGCCAAATTAGGCATGTGATATATTTTCTTGGAGTGCACGTTCAAAACTTTCATCATGTTCACAAAGGGGCCCCAAAACTCAACAATATAAAGCCAGTGATCTAATCTGAAGAATGAATTTCAAAACATCTTCTCTTGGTACCTGTAGGAGATTGCAATATCAGTTCCAATTTTTACCCTTGCATACACTCCCTTGCTTATCATGGCCTTATTATGCATGGAGTATACTTCCCCAGCCCTTTGCCTTTGATTCAGCTACAGGATTTGCTTTGGCCAATGGTAAATGGGTAGAAACGACAATGCGACATTTCCAAATGTGGCCTCATGTTTTTAGCTTGCTCTTCCAGCGCCTCTACCCCTGCCATGAGAAGAGCATGCCCACCGGTCCCAAGAAAAGGATGAAAGCCATGAGGAGGACAGCCACCCCGGCCCATTCACAATCTCATGAGTGAGAAATAAATGCTGAATGTTGCATGCCACCGAGATTCTGAGGCTATACCTCGCTAACTGACAGAAGACACAAATTCCAGAATTCTCGTGGAGTGGAAGAAATAAACAGTGCCATTCGGGTTATGTACTGTGAGGCACACTCTTACTCTCACCCAGCTTCTCCACAAGCCCTTGATCACTTTCCCATTCACTGGCTCTAAGAGGTTAGTTCTTCTGCTCCAAGAGAAACTAACTGGGACCAAGAAGGGTTCTCCATACTCTGCTATTTTGCCAAGTCCTTGAGCCCTCACCAAAGTCACTTAGCTTTTCAAATACTTGCAGATTATCTTTTTAGAAGCACCAACTTTTGACAATTTTTACTTGCAACTGCTCCAAAATGTTTTGTAGGCTTGCCTATCCTAGAAGCAGAGCATTCAGGTCCAGAGTTTTCACAGTTTTCTAGGAAGGCCGCATAGAACATGGGCTATAGAAATAAATCCCAACTCTACAACTTAATAACTAGTACCTTTTACAAGTCACTTGATCTCTCTCAGCCTGTTTTCTCCTCTGTAAAACGGAAATCCTACTCACTCCAGAAGGTGCTCAAAAAATTCCTGATTCTGCCTCTTGATGCCTTGGTGAGCATGAACATCACTTGCATGACAGTGCAAGCACTATCATATACCAGCTATGTGACTATAAACAAGCCACTTCACCCTTCTAAGCCTTGGTTTCATCTGTAAAATGGCTATGAAGAATAGCCACGGGGAAGCAGACTTGGCCCAATGGATAGGGCGTCTGTCTACCACATGGAAAGTTCGTGGTTCAAACCCTGGGCCTCCTTGACCTGTGTGGAGCTGGCCCATGCGCAGTGCTGATGTGCGCAAGGAGTGCCATGCCATGCAGGGGTGTCCACAGCGTAGGGGAGCCCCACACGCAAGGAGTGGATCCCATAAGGAGAGCCGCCCAGAGCGAAAGAAAGTGCAGCCTGCCCAGGAATGGTGCTGCACACACAGAGAGCTGATGCAGCAAGATGACACAACAAAAAGAAACACAGATTACCGTGCCGCTGACAACAACAGAAGTGGACAAAAAGAACACAAAGCAAATGGACACAGAGAACAGACAACTGGGGCGGAGAGGGGGGAAGGGGAGAGAAATAAATAAAAAATAAATCTAAAAAAAAAAAAAAAGAATATCCAGGGTGGTGGTATCCCACGAGATGGTATACATAAAAGGGTTCTGAAAAACTGTAAAGACCTGTGCAAATATACAGTAATTCTTATTCACAGACAGAAATACGTGGCATCTTCAGGGGACACTCCTGTTTTAACAGTACTTCATAAGTGGAACTTAACTAATGTTGCTTAATAACATATACTTAATAACTGTATACTATTTAAGTTTCCTTATGAGAAAACTATGCATTTAAATGGGATCCATTTATTCAGGAACTGGACAATCAAACATGAAAATGTACGTTAATGGGGTTTTCCAAGAAGGTCTATTATCCCCAATATTATGAATAACTTTCATTTCGGTCTGAGGAGTTGATAGTCATGTCTTGAGGCCAGCAATCATATTCTAGAACCTAAGAGAGTGAACTCAGGATTCAAAGTTTCTTCATTTTGTGGGATCACAGCACCGAGGGAGAGGGAGGGAACAGCAGCCATACAGAGAATCTGACTAAATCTGCACTCTGAAAAAGAGTGGGAAAAATGAGAAAAACAACCTAAGTAAGGCTTTTATGTGGCCTGTAATCAAACCTGACTTTGGTTCTGAACTTTATTAAATACATGGATCATCTATCCAAAAAAATGTTCAACTTTATTGTGTTTGCATAGCTCCAAGCCGGGATCACGGCCTCTCCAACCGGGCACTGACAGGGGCTGGACTCCAAAGCATCCTTACAACGTGGGCTCTGGGGTCTGTGGGAAGGAGCTGGGCCCCGGGATGGGTGTCCTGATTAGTTCCATGTGTGAGAACGGGTGAGCTATTATACAGCTCTGCATTGTTCCTGAAAGATTTCTTGTTCTTTTCCTCACGTAGTTTTAAATAGAACTTTTGTATCCCTGCAATGGGACTCAGATTCCCAAGGATAAACAAAAGGGCTAGAAAGAAAATATGTAGCTATGTTGGGTCTATCAGGACCCAGGTAATAAAAAGCCTAAAATCAGAGGATTCATCTGAATATGGACACGAGAGACTTTAGTGGGAAAAACGTTAACAGCCAACTAACAAACATCCTACTTTACTACTGGTAAGAACAGTCTGATTAGTCAGGCTAAGAAGGGATGAGGCAAAAAAAAGAGTAAGCCAGGCCTTTAGAAGAGCTTCTTCATATCACAGGGAAGTTGAGGGGGTCTTCTTCTCCAGCATGGACTCAAGTTCAAGAGTAGAAACCAGCTATTGATAATAACAGCTAATAAGAGCTTTCAGCAATTTCCAGACACTGTGCTAAAGGCTTTACATATACTATCCATCATTTAACCTCCACAAGTGCCTCCTGTAATAACTATGATGAATGTCATCTTACTGAAGGGGAATGGGGCTTAGCAAGTTCAGAATCTTGTCCACAAAGAGATATCACAAATGCCAGGAATTGAACCCAGGTCTGTCTGAATCCCAAACCTTCCCAAATAGCATCCGCAAAGAGATATGAGGGAAGTGGATGTGGCTCAAGTGATAGAGCTTCTGCCTACCATTCAGGAGGACCTGGGTTCGATCCGTGGGGCCTCCTGGTGAAAAAGAAGAAGATAAAGTGTGTCTGCGCAGTGAGCCAGTGCCCGCATGAGTGCCTGCGTGGTGAGCCGGTGCCCCGCACAAGTCACGTAGCAAGATGATGACGCATCAAAAGAGAGACAAGGGAAGAGTCAAGGTGAAGCGCAGCAGAAACCAGGAACTGGGTTGGAACAGTTGACAGGGAACCTCTCTCCCCATCAGAGGTCTCCAGGATTGAATCCTGGTGAATCCTAGAGGAGAGAAAATGAGAAGAGGAGACAACACAGACAGCAAAAACAGCAGGGTGGGAGGAGGGGAAGAGGGGGAAATAAATAAATAAATAAATCTTAAAAAAAAAAGATGAAATTTCTCTCCTCTGATCTTCAAGAATCAGATCTCATAAATACAAAATTAGTTTTCATTAAAGGAAAGTTTTTCAAGGAAAAGGGCCTTGCAGAGCGCCCTCCCACTCCTTGCCCCCACCCCATCCCACCCCCACCAGCCAGTCTCCATAGATTAGGCCTTAGTTTAAGGAAAACTTAAGCAGCCAAAATCTTATTCAATGAAAACATCTATTAATTGTGAATTACTCACTGTAAAGGAAAAGTTTCATATTTGTACCTGATGAAATAATCTTTAAATATTTTTAAACTTTTTTTAACATTTTAAACTCATAGAATTTATAGACCTCCATTTGAAAAACACCACATTAGAGTTGGTGTCTGCCCTCGACCAGGCCATC
Source organism: Dasypus novemcinctus (assembly GCF_030445035.2). Taxonomy (NCBI): domain Eukaryota; kingdom Metazoa; phylum Chordata; class Mammalia; order Cingulata; family Dasypodidae; genus Dasypus; species Dasypus novemcinctus. Next base: position 25,543,978 of record NC_080698.1, read on the forward strand.
AAATATTTCCTCTTAGGAAGAGCCATTTCCTCTCCCTGTGTCTCTTTTTTCTCCAGGTCTGAAATGCGATAAGTCAAATAAAAGGAAAAGAAGTTTTTAGATTGCGGTTAAATAAAACCATGAGTTTACCAAGAATTGAACAATACGGTTCTGTGAAGAAAGGAGGTCTTGAGTCTAGAAACTTCTCAAAGTGCTCTTGAAAAATTGGATGTTACTGAAAAAAACTTGATAAGTCAAATATAGTCTAAAGGTATCAGGGACATGTTATTTAAAGAGTCTGTGGGAAGCGGACTTGGCCCAGGGGTTAGGGTGTCCATCTACCACATGGGAGGTCCACGGTTCAAACCCCGGGCCTCCTTGACCTGTGTGGAGCTGGCCTATGCGCAGTGCTGATGCGCGCAAGGAGTGCCGTGCCACACAGGGATGTCCCCCGCGTAGGGGAGCCCCACTTGCAAGGAGTACGCCCCATAAGGAGAGCCGCCCAGCGCGAAAGAAAGTGCAGCCTGCCCAGGAATGGCGCCACACACATGGAGAGCTGACACAAGAAGATGATGCAACAAAAAGAAACAGATTCCTGTGCCGCTGACAACAACAGAAGCGGACAAAGAAGAACATGCAGCAAATAGACACAGAGAACAGACAACTGGGGGGAAAGGGAGAGAAATAAATAAATAAATCTTTAAAAAAAAAAAAGTCTGGGTAACCATTTCTTTCAATATTTTGAAGTAATTTTAAACTTACAGGAAAGTTGCAAACATAATACAAAAACAATAAAATAATACAAAGAACTCCAACATACTACTGCCTGCCCGGATTTACCAACATTTAACATTTTGCCACATTTGTTTCATTAATCAGTCTATCCATCCACCCATTTTTTAAACTTTTGAGTATAGGTTGCATATATTACGCTCCTTTATCATTTAATTTTTTATATATATTTCCTAAGAACAAAGATATTCAGTTATGTAACCTCATTAAGTACAATTATCACATACAAGCAATTCCACACTGATATAAAGCATGCAATCTATATTACAAGTTTTTCAATTGTCCCAATAATGGCCTTTGAGGCATTTTCTCCTTCATTATTAGAACTCATCCAGGATCGTGTACTGCATTTAACTTTCATTGTTTCTTTAGTCTCTCTTTTTTAAAATTGTGAATTTTGCATATTCTAGTTATTTCATGTAAGTGGAATCATGAAATATCTATCCTTTTGCATCTGGCTTATTTCCCTTACCATGACGTCTTCAAGGTGCATCCATGTAGCACGTATCAGAACTTCAGTCTTTTGTATGGCTAAGTAATATTCCATTGCACCCCAGAGATACTGCAGGTTCGGGTCCAGACCACAGCAATAAAGTGAATACCACAATAAATCAAGTCACAGGAATTCTCTGGTTTCCCAGTGCATATAAAAGTTATGTTTACTATAATCTATTAAGGGCAATAGCATTATATATATATTTTTAATTTTTAACATGTAATTACCTTAATTAAAATGTGACACAGAGACATGAAACAAACACATGCTGTTGGGAAAACGGTGCTGACAAATTTGCTGGATGCAGGGTTACCACAAACCTTCAATTTGTAAAAAGCCCAATATCTGTGAAGCACAATAAAGCGAAGCTCAATAGAACAAGGTATGCCTGTACCATATTTTGCTTATTCCCTTCATTTGCTGGGGACACTTGGGTGGTTTGCACCTTTTCACTTTCATGAATAATGACTTAACATGTTCACTAAGGCCATTTTAGTAGAGTGAGTTTTCTAAGAAGAGGCTCTCCAACACTTTAGCCCTGCTTCAGTCATGGTTTAAAGAAGGAGAACAAAGAGAGAACATGCACCGGAACTGCTTCTTGTATTTAAAAGCAAACTTGGGGAACAGCCAACTTTAGTGTCCACAAAGAGGCCACAGCATGCTAGCAAGGCAAGCTGACCAATGCCTCAGTTTGAAGACTGGGGACAAAGGATTACTTTCAGGCGAACCAGTCCTGACTGCAAGCAAAGGGTAGACTCAACGAACCGTCAGTACCATTCCCTGCCTCTTGATTTGATTATATGCCATACGCTTCATGGAAAACTAAAGTTATGGAAGGTGTCTCGACATGCTGACCCCCAACATGGCTCATTCAGACAGACTCAAATGTCTTCTCTTAAGATCACACTCATAAAGGTTTAACAAGAGACAGGAACTGACATTTATGGAGCATAAGGTAGACACACTGCATAGGTCATCTCATTTAATTTTTACAAGTGTGCTCTAGTCAGAAGCATGATGTCAATGGGAACACTGTGGAAGGCCAGGCCAAGCTCTGGAACCAGAGTAAATCTCTTAAATTCCAGCATCATGATAGTGAGGATCTGATTGCCAGACCCTGAGTGCCTTCTTTGAAAACATAAACCCAAAAGTATGACAACATTAGATAAATCCAGCCCAACAATGGTTGTTGATTCTTTTTACACAGTGAGATCCGAAGGCTAAAGGATGCCTCCCGGTCAGGATAAGGATGTTGTATAAAGGGAACAGTTTTCTAATATACACTCAGAAACCTAGGAAGAGTTGCCCCACTCTCTGTGGCGACCCAGGAAAGCTCTAAATGTAAAAGTTGCCGGCAGCTGGTTTAACTTATGCAATAGCATTTCTGAACATGGTTTTAAAACATTTTGGAAATGAGAATGCACATAACGGACTTGCCTGAACTCTGTATTTCCTTTCTCGGCTTTCCTCCCAAGCCTCTCCCAGTGGCCTGGCCAAATTCCAAAAGCAAGCACCATACACATATGTTCCAGGCTCCCTATTAACTTTTGCAGCAATAACTTCTGATTCATTGTCATGCCTATATTTCATGAAAATGTGTTCATCAAGAGAAACACTGGCCAGCCCATTTTTATCTGAGCCCATCCCCGAAAAGAGTCACTGGCTTCATGCCGCGAAAGTTTCCTACAGGGGAATCATATATTTTTGGAAGAATTTTGAGCATCTCTCTGAAATGACTTAGAGATGGCTCATTACCAAGAGATGGCTCATTACCAAGAGGCTGTGAGAGCAAAATGGAAGGGAAAGTGATAAAAAACATATTTAAGTGTCTTCAAAAAAATGTGTTTGCTCCGGATGCCTCTCAAAGAAGATGTATTTGGTCCTATCGTGTTACCTGGGAGGAACCAAGCAGCAGGAAAAGAAAATTGAGGTCTCGTCTTTAAATCAGTGTTCCCCTTGAATTTTCCCAGCTAACTATCGAACAAATGAAAGTATCCTACACCCTTCACCTTCTCATGCCCTCCTCAAATAAACCGTCCTTTGATTCTCAAGCTCTGATAAGATGTATGTGGATGTGAAAGGCAGACTCTCATCTGCAAGAATTTGGACAAAAAAGAACACCAAAATGCAAGCCCTCATTTCTAACCAACCACTAGAGAGGAAAGGGAGCTGAGAGGAGTATAGTGAAGGGAGCTATTTTGAAGGTTTCCCATAGTTACAGCTGCTATGGAAATCGTTTTCTTCTCTGGGGTTTTCAAAGATATCTGAGCCCTGCTTCAATCATGGTTTAAAGAAGGAGAACAAAGAGAGAACATGGACAGGAATTGCTTCTTTTATTTAAAGTTTTAAAAGGTTCCAAATCGGGGTGGTTGGAGGATGGGTGCAGGTGCCAATGGGAGCTGTCACCTCAAAAGACTCCATCCATGTCAGAGTCACCCGGCAGGAGAGCAGATAAATCCCTGGTGGTCTAGAGAGAAATCTGTGCTCTCTGGACCTAGAAAGGGACAGAGTGATTTTTTTTTTTAAGCACAATCATGTCCCTCCCATGTATAAAATTGTTCAGCGGTTTTCCACTGTTCCTAGAATAAAATCCAAGTCACCATGACTGTCCAGCCCGGGAGTTCCTCTTGAATCTCACCTCTCTCACTCTCTGCCTTATTTTCTGCTTATCAGCCACCCTGGGTTTCAGTCCAGCAAATACGCCATGCCCCTTCCTGCCTCAGGGCCTTTGCACATGGTGTTTCCTCTGCCTGGGACACTTCCCCTCTTAGCCCCCCTTTCACCTAGTCATCTTGCAGTTCTCAGATTAAATGTCATTATCTCGTCTCCCCAGCTTGGTCATGCCACTGCGTCCTTCCCCGTAGAGCACTTGACACAATTTAACTACATCTCTAATTTGATGTTTAGTGCCTATTTTCCCTTTAGAGTAGAAACTTCCTGAGGACAGGAACGACATCTATGCTTTATCTTCCAAGGGCTTTACCCAGACCCTAGCTCAATGCCTTGGACACGGTTGGCACTCAGTAAATATTTAATGGAATATTATAGGTAGATTCCAGTTGTTACTCTTTACCCAATACCAAGGCATGGTATTTCTCTAAGCCCCAAACATCCTAGCCGTGGCAGTTTTTCAGGAGTCTCGTAAATATCGAGTGGAGTTACACGTTAGGTAGAGCTAAGGTTTTGAAGTCAGCGCACACGGTGAGATCAAGTAGAGCAGAGGTTCTCAACTGGGGGTGATTTTGCTCTACAGGGGGCATAGAGGGGACATAGAGACATTTTGGGTTGTTGCAACTGGTATCCATTGGGTAGAGACCAAGGATGCTGCTAAACATCCCACAATGCACAGATCAGCCTCTGCCCACCCTGTCCTGTATTATCTGGCCCAAATTGTCCAGAGTGCCAAGGCTGAGAAATCATGATGTAAAGTGAAAATTACGCCTCCCGATCCATTAGAGAAAGGTGCTATCTTGGTAAATGAAAACCATCTCTCCTGTCTATTCCAGCCCATTTTCTGCCAGTGTCACTGCAGACACTGTTGCTTCAGTTGAGAAAGTCACTGGCTTGCAGTAAAGGACCACAGTGCATGAAAAATATGTATCTTTAAGCACTAAGAGTCTCAGTATGGCAAGAAGCCTATAGCACCAGAGGCATTCAGAAACTGAAGCCAGCAAGAACCAGGAGATGCAACTCGGCCCTGGCTGGCTGGCACTGGAGTTACGCAGCTTGAGTGCAATGGCAGGAAAATGATCCACACTTGCCTAAATTATTTCCTTCTCTCTCACTCTGTCTTTCCACAATGATTAGTGAAGCCAAAGGAACTGATCTGCCACAATCTTAAAACAGGATCCTTCTTCTCTATTCTAGAATCCCTCTACCCACATCAAAATGCTTCCCACTTCTGTGCAAAAATTCCACTATTAGAGATGGATTCCTTTGAACCTGCAATTTCTCATACAAAATGAGCATGTTAAAATGCAAATTCTCTTAAGAAATGTAAATCCATAGCACTTCAAGTAAAGGGGAATTCATTATCTCTGTGACTTAGGAGATGAACTGATACAAGAGCACTGGGCATCAAAAAGTAAGGGATTTGGGAAACGGACTTTGGCCCAGTGGTTAGGGCGTCCGTCTACCACATGGGAGGTCCGCGGTTCAAACCCAGGGCCTCCTTGACCCGTGTGGAGCTGGCCCAAGCGCAGTGCTGATGCGCGCAAGGAGTGCCGTGCTACACAGGGGTGTCCCCCGCGTAGGGGAGCCCCACGCGCAAGGAGTGCACCCATAAGGAGAGCCGCCCAGCGCGAAGGAGGGAGCAGCCTGCCAAGGAATGGCGCCGCCCACACTTCCCGTGCCGCTGACGACAACAGAAGCGGACAAAGAAACAAGACGCAGCAAAAAGACACAGAAAACAGACAACCTGGGGAGGGGAGGGTAATTAAATAAATAAAAATAAATCTTTAAAAAAAAAAAAAGTAAGGGATTCTACCAAATGTGGCAGGTTGGGAGAGAAAAAAAAAAAAAGAACACTGAAAACAGTATTACTAAATGTGTGACACCAAGCAAATGAATCAGCCTCTCTATGCCTCAGTTTCTCTCTCTGTAAAATGGACAAAACAAAGCCCAGAGGGCTGTAGGTGAAGATCAAAAGTAAGCCATGGTAAATACTCAAAGAACACTCCACAATTTTCCCCAGGGCTGGCCATAAACCAGTTGGAAGACTATGAAACAAGGGGAAGAAAGATACTTCCGAATGAATGCTTATGTATTTTGCACACACCTGGCATTTAATAAGTATTTCCTGAATTTTTAATTCCTTCCTTCTTTCTTTCCCTCCCTCCCTCACTCCCACACTTTTAATGCTCAGCTTGAAAACGACATTTCCTAGCCTCCCATACAGCCAGGAGTGGTCAGGTGACCATGTTCTGACCAATGACATACACAGAAATGACAGGCTGACCTTTCGGACACTCCTTAAAGGAAGATGATTCAATTGAACTGCTGCTTTCCCCTCTCCCTTTCCTTTCTTTCTGCCTCAGACCCAGCAGCTGTGCAGGATGGGGAATGGGGGAGCAAGAAGTAGCCACCTTGTCCCCTTGAGGACAAGAGCACAGGCTAAGGATGGATGAGCTGGAAGAGAAGAGAATGGTCCCAGAAGACAGCACTGAGCTGGCGGACCAGCCCCGAGTGTTCAAGGTCACCTTCTGTTAAGAAGAAAACTCCTAACTCATGCAAGCTACCTGTTGTTACAGCCGCAGGCAGCTCTTCATGGATACCTGCACCTGCCTTATTCACGATGCAGAGCCCAACAAGTCTCCCCCAGTCATGTTGTTCCCATGGCATCAACTGTCTACCTTCAACCGCCAAAACACTAAGACTCTACTATCTTTATCTCAAGCCCTAGGCATATTCCTAAGCCTAAATCTACAATATGCTTCTAGAACATGCCCACCAGTATATCCTCCGGCCACTCAACCTCATCCTATTAGAATGGAACTCTTCCCTCCCTCCCCTAATCTGTTCTGCCTCTTTCTGCTATCCTGTCTTGGGTATTTGGCACCCTCCAGACTCCTGGTGTACAATCCCTGAATCACATTAGTTGCTGAGTCTTACTCTGAAGTGGTTCTAATTCTGAAGTGGTTCACAGATTCAGAGCTCTGCCCTGCCCACCTCGGCTATATAGAGGGCAAGCGAGCCGAGAAAAGGGCCACTCCTGACAAAGGCTATTTAATGCTACTTCTCTCACCAAGAGCTCCAGTATCATCATTTTATGGAGCTGACACGGTGCCTTAGGCAGGACTTTCAATGAAGAGCAATAAAATCGCCGTGTTTCACAACCTTCAGCCTGGATGGTCAAAGCAAAGTCCCTAATTAGTACAATTATCCAGTCCATTGAGTCTGATACATTTTTCTGTTCCAAATTCCCTAGGAAATTGACAGTGGCACTGAGGTGTGTGCATGTGTCAGGGGGGAAATTTTAAAGGCATAATTTTTTTTTCTGAACTAGAGCATTCATATAACTGGTAAATTAACTCTGGAATGGAGATACAATTTTTCCTAATTCATACACCACCCCATTACACTGAAATAAAAATTCCAATGCTGATCAGAAATCCAACAGGGTCAGCCATCAGAAGCACCTCTAACGGGGCAGTTTATTAGGCAACGAAGAGGGGCTTTCCATAAGGCACATTCTAGTGCTCTCACCGCCACCTTTCTGAGGTACCAGCCAGCTGCTGGCACTAGACTTGCGTTTGGGAATAACATCAATTCATCTTAGCTGATTTCCTCTATGATAACTTCATGACTATTTATGGGAAGCTTCAAAGGCTAAGAAATGCTAAACAAACAAGCAGACAAGTTGCTGAAATGTTAAACATCTGCCCGGGTGACCTCACAAGGTTTTGCTAGGGAAATTTTTCTATGTCCATATAGATTATCACTGGGAACCCAAAGTGGTGATAACATCTTAAAAAAAAAAAAAAAAAAATCACATCCTAGACCAGACTAAGGAAGCTTACAATCCAACACTAGATTATTTTTAGAATGTCGACTAATGAGAAGAAAAGCAGAAAGAAAAAAAAAGGACACGGTTATAAACGAGAAAAATAAAACTGCCATTTTTTTTTCCTTCAGAAACAGTCTTGACCTTTTCCTTTCTAGCCTGGGTACTTGGGGAGTTTAAAAAAAAACTAATTAAAAATCACCACTAATATTTCCGTTCAAGTGAAGATAGTATGTCTTAAAATTTTTTAGATGAACGTATTTCATTTTTCAGAGATAATCTCTCATAATATTCTAAATTGGATGTCTTACCATGGATTTTTCCTTTTCTTTTTAAGTGGAATGTGCTAAAATAGCTTTCTCAAATACATTTTTTTTTCCTTTTAATTTTAAGTAGCTAGGATAGGTACGAAGATTCATCCAAGAAGAAAAATTCACCATCTTTAAGAAACAAAATATGCAGGCTTCATTTTTACAAGCTGCATTCATGTGGCTGAAAACAATTAAAAGTGAACTAATTGTTATGGTAGATCTGGGGAAATACTGTATATTGTATATATGAATTTTGGTGATCTAAGACTCTTCTGAAGCTGGCATTATGTTGGGATTCACTTTACGGGAAGTTTTGGATCACAGAGTGGTTCAACAATGGCAGCGGAGGAATACTGATATGGGATGTTATTGACAGGATATATATGGTTGACAGGGAGTTATACAGGGCATATGCCCAGGGTATATGGTAATGTCTATATATACTCATAGTGGAAACAATTAAAAACAACAGCTGGGGGGGTACTGGGCTCCTGGCCGGGGGGTCATTGTTGTGGGCCCTGGGAGAGCAGCGGCAATCCTCCAGGTGCAATGGCAAGAACCAGGAAGGAAGGAGGGCCCAACAGTGGGCTCTTGATACTAATGGCTACACTTTTGAGCCTATGCACCTGCAATAAGAACAAGGCCTAGAGTAGCATTGTGCCTGGGGGTTTCCTCCTGACAGCCTTCATGTTACTCAAATGTGGCCACTCTCACAGCCAAACTCAGCATGTAGATGTGATGCATTCCCCCCAGCGTGGGACACGACACCCGGGGATGAGCCTCCCTGGCACCGAGGGATCACTACCACATACCAGCTGAAGAAGCAACTAGAAAATGACCTTGAATCAAAGATTCAATGTGGAACAGCAGAATATACCTGTCTACATATAATAACATGACTTCGGGAAGTGGTTTGACCTAATGTAAGGGGGAAATGGAAAGGAGAAATGAGATTATAAGGCTGTGAGTCTCTAAAAAAGAGTCTGGAGGTTGTCAGAAGGAATACCCCTATGTACAACTAAACAGAGTCTAAGAGACAGATAAGGTAGATACAACCCCAGGTATTGGTTCTTTTGAGGGATAAAGAGACCCACGGGTTCTATGGTCATGGCAGAAGGGGTTCACTGCCATGACAGATGGCCCTTCTTTGGAGCTGGTGTTTCTGCATGATGGAAATGGACTCAGAGGGGATCTCTTTTCACAAGACTTGCATGCTACTTTATTGGAATTGTAGTTGGTGCTGGGTTTAAGATATATGTAGGGGATTTGAATCTCTGGACTGATAATATGACACCCAGGCCCAGAGCCTCAACAGACTTCAGCTCCTACACTTTGACTTATTGGACTTACTCCACTCAGCTAACATGGAGTTGAAGAAGGTCAAACACCACAACATGGAGCCTAGAGTGTCTACAACTAGAAGCGGGAAGAGTGCATCCAGTACCCATGTGCAATCTAAGCCCTCACTTGACATAGGTGTGCAATGGACACAACCAATCCAATGTCCACAGAGAAAATGTGGAATGGGTGTGGGAACGGTAGCCATGGGGGCTGCTGGGTGTGGGGAACGGGAGGAAGAGATGAGATGTGGAGGCGTTTTCGGGACGTGGAGTTGTCCTGGATAGTGCTTCACGGACAATTACGGGACACTGTAGATCCCCCCAGGGCCCACTGGATGGAACGTGAGAGAGTCTGGGCTATGATGTGGACCATTGACTATGGGGTGCAGTGATGCTCAGAGATGAACTTACCAGGTGCAATGGATGTATCACGATGATGGGAGAGAGTGTTGCTGTGGGGGGGAGTGGGGGGTGGGGGCGGTGGGGTTGAATGGGACCTCATATATTTTTTTTAATGTAATTTAAAAAAATAATAATAAATAAATATTAAAAAAAAAAAAAAAAAGTGAACTAATTGTGCAGTGAAAGAGTCAATGGATATAAAAAGGTTCTATTTTATCAGGCATCATCAGGAAGCACTCCCAGTGCAATTAGATGTTTTAGCCCCAAGAAGTGACCATTAAGAAATAGCATTAAAGACATACACCCAGTAGTTAGATGGAATAAGCAGTTGGGAGCCTACAGACTTAACAACAAAAGTTAACATTTATATAACACTTCTATTTTTCAGGGGTATTAACTACATTTATTGAGGAATTTAATATGTACAGGCAATTTTCTAAGCTCAGTACATGCACTACCTCATTTCATCTTCACAAAACTCCATACACCTCAGAGTTTCCCTTGGTCAAATCCCATCATAATTTTTTGAGTGTATATCAGGGTCCCCATTTTACAGATGATGCAATGAGGATGAGCAAAGATAAGTGCCTTGCCTTAATTTTTCAGATCAGACAGATCTGGATTTGAATGCTGGTTCTGACATTTACCAGCAGCAAATCCTGAGACTCAGTTTTACCCTCTGGAAAACGGAGAGCTACCTTGTAAGGTTGTTCTAAGGACAAACAATGGGTATTAAACACCAGCCCAGCCAGCATCAGCTCCCTTCCCTTTCTTTCCCATTTGGTTTTTTGTGATTCTTTGTTTGACACATGAGGAAATGCTGGGCATATAAATGCCCAACTGTCCCCACCACCACTGCCAAGCACAACTGAGGAAAGGGCTGTTAAACCCACTTTGCTGTTAGGACATGCAGCCACACCTCACGGCTGAAGCCTGTCGAGTCCCTGCTGGGGTGGTTATTCCTACCCAGTTCATCCTTGGCGTGCCTCCCAGAGGGCGGTACCTGCGTCAACGGCACGCATACCTAGGGGTGCACAGACCCACTGCACTGGGAGTAGAAAGGCTGCTACCATTTCTTGAGCTACACGCAGAGTGTTCAGTATGTGAAAATGGTTTAAGTCGTGGCACTTACAATTTGTGCATTTTTGTCTGTAGATGTTACACTTCAATAAAGAAGTCCCAAAAAGAATTTCCAGGCAAGCATCGCCATGGAGTAGCCTTCCTTACATGCCTTTGGGTGCCCTTACCCCAATCTGAATTCCATGCCTTAAACCCCAGCCCCAGCCTCTGCTTCCACCTGAGAGCCCATCCGCAGCTTCCATCTTGCCTCCTCTTCCTTCCCGTACCAGCCTCACTCTTCCCACAAGCCTTCCCCGGGGCATCCCACGCCAGGCCCACACCCTGTGTTGCCCAGCTTCTACCTCTTCCCTCTCTTACCCTTGCCCCAACTTGACTTCACAAGGCCCTGGACCCCCGTGGGCACAGACACCCCAGGGCCTGCGAGCCCTCACCGTTCCCACCGCCCCCCTCGCAATGAGGCGGCTGGTCACCAGGCCGGGGTCCACCCTGTGTACCCTGCTCAGAACTCCCCCTCCCTGCCCTCGGAGTTGAGGCTTTGTCCTTCCTATTTTTGCACTTGCCTTTTTGTTCCTTCTGTGACCCACTAGTTTCCCTCCTAAATGAAATTTATTTTGAGTTTTACAAGTCCCTTTTAATAAGAAGATTAAATCCACAGTAATTTTAGAATAACCAGCTCTTACCGAGCGCTTATTATGTGCCATACACTGTTCGAAGCGTTTTACATGGATTAACTTACTTAACGCTCCTAGAAATCCTACAAGGTAGATACCGTTCTAATCCCCATTTGTAGAGAAGGACACTGACGCTGAGGCCTGGAGGGTGAGGGAACTCGCCAAAGGCACACAGCTCCTACAGGGGGGAGCTGGCACAGAAGCCCGGGCCGTCTGACCCCAGAGCAGGGCTCTTAACCAGAACCACTATACAAAACAGTCGGGAGCGTGACTGGCTAGAAGCAATACCGTCTGGAGAAAGAGATGGAGGCGCCAGAGCTGGCCCCTCTCCAACATGGGTCACGACCCGTGGCGGCTTCCTTCGGCCTTCTTGGTGCCTGGTGACATCCTGGTTTTGCTTTCCCCTCTTCAAACACTGACTAGGATGAGGCTGGGGAGAGAGCAGTTCATCATGTGGTGAAGGAGGTGGGAGGGAGCCCACAGGGCAGGCTTGTGAGGAGACCACGTGACTGGCAGGGAGCAGGACACACAGACAGGAATCGGCCGAGTGGACCAGGCCGACGTGCACGGAGGTCCTTTGAAACCTTCCAGCTCACCTCGGGATAGTCTCTTCTTGACTCTGTCCTAAGGGATTCAGAGAGAAAACCCTTCACAAAAACACTTACGTGAGAAGGACAAGGCCCGAAACAGCACCATGCTTTTCTGTGTGAAAAGCAAAGTCTGACTAAAAAGACTACTCAGCAGTGTGGTTAAGAAAAGCCAAAAGGCCCCCGAATCTTCAACTCTACCATGTTCACAGACTTGTAGAGAGAGAGAGCAACATAAAAACCTGAGGCCACACCCTCCTCCTAGAACTCTCTCCTCCTTCCAGAACAAGCGTAAGCGTTGGTAAACTTTCGTGTGCCCTAAACTCTGTGGGGGATCTGGTGACGCCTATGAACTCTTTCTCAAAGTAAAACCAAGTAAAGTAAAACATACCAGATTATAAAAGAAACCAATTACATTAGAGTCATTAAAATATTTTTAAAACTTTGATGTAGTAGCTTTCACACTTCTTAAGTATGTTTCCATATATAACTTGGTATATATGATAAAATATAGTTATTAACACGTGGCATATAAAGATCTAGCAGCAAGTCTCATAACTACGAGAATTCCCAAGCAGTGGAGCGTAAACAACACTTCAAGATGGCTGCCACAACTGTTCTGTGATATGGAAACATCTGGGATTTCCATTGGCAACAGAGTCACAGGTATTGCCAGCGCCACTACTGTGACTTGCTGTTCTCATGCATAATTGAGGGAAATGCTAAAGTCCAAGGAGGGGTTAGTTAAAAATACAGATGTAAATTTTTCCCATCCAAGTCCAAGGACACTCTTAATTTTACCCATGGGCTCCCAGGGAGCTCCGAGGATGTCCTGACCATCCTGTTCTAGGTGGGTATTTTAAAAGGCCGAGGCTAAAGCGGAGGATCCATCAACTGGTAGGGAAAAGCAGCCTTCGAGGGGATTTTCTGCTTCTCTGGGTCACTAATTATTTCAAGTTGGCTGCCCCTCCTCTTCACACCAAGATGACTTTTCACTAAAAGGCCTGGAATCTTCTCGGCTACAGGCTTAGGGGGAACACACGTCAGCAAGCGGCAAGGGCACAGGGGCCTCGAGAAGCCTTCCCCCCCACAACTTGCTGTTTGGTGACTGATGTTCTGACAGCTCTACTCACCCTTTTTACTTCTTGCTTCATATTTACCAAATCTGCAAAGTCATTCTACCTACAAACTGGTAACAGCTGCTCAATTTTAACCCCCCAATTTTAAATCAAGAGTGAGTCGTTATGTATCGAAGCAACAAGAGACTTGAGAAACCTTTTTAAAAAGTTTTAGGTAAGAGTAGTTCCTTCATAGAAAGAGCTTAATTAAGAAAGGCTTAAGATGATCTGAGTTATTCTCACAGTGAATATCAAAAGAACACTGAGAAAAAGTCCTGTATCTGGGTTCTGGACCCAGTTGCAACAACATACTCGAGAGAGTCAGCCTCCTTCACATATGTCTTGCTCCCTAGTATATCTTTAAAAGAAGAAACATTGAGAACTTCCCCTGTGCCAGGCACTATGCCCAGTATTTTACCTTTGTTTTATCACTTTTTCCTCACTGCAAATCTTAAGGTAGGTCCTGATATGCCCCATTTTACAGATGAGGAAACAGAGGTGCAGAGAAACCAAGTGATTTGCCCAAGTTTACAGAGCTGGTCCACGGCCAAACTGAAGATTCCATACTAAAGCCTGCAATCAAACTCTTCTGTGGCATCCCTGCTGCGGATTTCACAGGTCTACTGGGCAGCAATCATCTTCCTCTCATTTCCAATCTGATAAAATTATGTAACAGAAAGGGCTTCGCTCGTTGTAAGGGACTCAGGGTAATGGATTTCATTCTCTATGAATATCAGCCTGGGCAACTCCTTGTCTTAATTCTCAACCCCACCCGATCTGTCCAGTATCACAGCTGGACTGGCCAGCTATAAACATGCTTATTTTCAAGGTATTACAGTATCACTAAGGACTGAAAGAGTCCAATTCCCACAGGAGAAGGCAGAAACACAAAAACTTCCACAGGTACATTTGGAAGTCCATGTTGGGAATCTGGGCTCTTGAGCAAACGTTCCCAGTCTTCCCATCTGGGCTCACTTACTTTGTATTTTTTACCATATAATGCTGGCCAGAATATAAATTAATTCTGCACCCCCAGAACACCCCCACTCACCTCCTGATTTTGGAGACAAATGAGTCTACAATTCCTTTGTATTTACGCTTTTTTTTATTTATCCCATCCAGAATCAGTTTTGGTGCACAGTGTTGTAAATGTTCTGCCCACCAGAGTAGCTCAGCATCTACACAACTTCAAAAAAGGTCTTCAGATACCAACTCCAGTATGAAATTGTCTCGGAACCAGAGGCAAACAAGGAGTAGGTTTCCTTAACTTCCTTGTATCCTCATTTCATTTCATTGGACCACAGTATTTTAGGCTCACTCAGCCACTTACTCATTCTACCAAGTATATATTAAGCACCTACTGTGTTCTAGATCCTGGGGAATACGATGATGAATTAAACACTTATGGTCCCTGCCCTGTGGAACTTAGTCTGGGGTAAGGAGATATATCAAGATAGGTGGTCAGAGAAATGCTCTGAGAAGGTGACAGTTAACCTGAGATGGGAAGAATGAGAGGATAAGACTCCAGTGGTGGGGAAACATAGGAAAAGGATATTCCAGGCAGAGGAAACCACATGACCAAGGAATAAGGGGAGGTCTGACAAAATCTAGCCTTGGTGAGGATGAGGAACAAACAAACCTTATCTACTGATGGGAGTATAAACGGACACAATCCCTTTGGAAAATAATGTACCCTTATCTAGCAGAGTCACAGACACACACCCCAGGACCTGGCAAGCCCACTCCCAGGGCATATGCTCCAGAGAAGCTCCTGACACGTCCCAATAGAACACAGGCAGAACCAAACAAAATACCATGAGGGAGACATACTTGTGACAAAGCTATTAAGCAAAGCAAGGATGTGATGAACTCATAACTCAGGAAAGTGGTTATCTTTGAGTAGGGGAGGGAAGAGGACAGAATCAGAACAGATGACGACAAGGCACTTTTTCTTAAAGCCAGGTGGCAGGCTTGCAGGTATCCATTGTATCACTATTGTTAGTGCCTTATACATATGTTATAAATATTTTTGTATCTATTCAGTGTTTCATAACCTTTTTTTTTTTTTGACTGCCATGTGGAGAATGGATTTGTGGGGTGAAAGGAAGAAGTGGATAGATCTTTAAGGAAGCAAGGGCTGGAATTTGGACAACAGAATAGTGATGTGAACTAGAGGAGGGTATGATAGAGAGATGTAAATGCTTCCAGGCATATTTAGCCTGTGATTTTCAATTTCAGCTGAAGGTTTAAAGTGAAGAAACACTTCTGGGGGAGGGGGTGCAGTGAGGAAGAGGGGTTCGATTCCCTAATCCATTTAACCCTTTGATTTTTTTTTTTTTAAGATTTATTTTTATTTATTTAATTCCCCTCCCCTCCCCCGGTTGTCTGTTTTCTGTGTCTTTTTGCTGCGTCTTGTTTCTTTGTCTGCTTCTGTTGTCGTCAGCGGCACGGGAAGTGTGGGCGGCGCCATTCCTCGGCAGGCTGCTCCCTCCTTCGCGCTGGGCAGCTCTCCTTATGGGCGCACTCCTTGCGCGTGGGGCTCCCCTACGCGGGGGACACCCCATGTAGCACGGCACTCCTTGCGCGCATCAGCACTGCGCTTGGGCCAGCTCCACACGGGTCAAGGAGGCCCGGGGCTTGAACCGCGGACCTCCCATGTGGGAGACGGACGCCCTAACCACTGGGCCAAAGTTCGTTTCCCTAACCCTTTGATTTTTACAGATAAATTATATCAGGACGCAGAGATGAGATGAAAAAAACTGAGGGGCGGAACAGAGCAGACCCCAAAATCCTTAACACCCAACCATCTGCCTCTTGCCACCCAACCTTGTGGTAGAACACAAACTCACATTCTGATACACCAAAATTAAGTATCTTTACTCATTACAAGCAGCCGAATGTTGACAGTAGGTTGGTCCTCTCTACAATTTGAATGGTACGGCTTATTCCCATAGAGACTCTATCAATATAAATCATATAGCAGCTCCTACCTTTGGCCCATGAGAGTTAAATCCAATTACTGGTTTTGCAAAAAGCTGAGGTTGGCATACCAAAAAAAGTGAATAAAATGGCATTGTAAAAAGTTTGTTGATGTTAATTGCTTAGCCAATTAGAATCAGACTGCTTTTTCATAGATATTGAGAGGTCTGTACATTTTCAAAAACTAATTTTTTCCATTTACCAATATCCATCTAATTAAAGCAAACTTATCCTTTGATCCAGCAATTTATTCTATAGATATGTTCACACACAGAGGCAATGAGGATATGCAGACAAGAATGTCCACGGAAAAAATAAAATAAAATAAAATAAAATAAATAAATAAATAAAAAAAAAGAATGTCCACGGGAGCACCATTTGCAATAACCAGAGACTTTAAACATCCTCAATGATCATCAATAAAGGACTGGTAAAAATACGGTATAGCTATACAATGGGATACTATGTGGCCTTTTTGATATATAAAATTATCTATGTATACTGGTGTTACAATCTTTCCAAAACACATATACAATCTTTCCAAAACACACATACACACACATAGGTTTATAATGACATACATTTAATACATGCATATGTATGTATATGCATCAAGGAAGGACACCCAACTAATTTTAAGTATGTACATTAATTATATTTATTATTGCATTTCATGGCATGCAAGGTCATGGTAAGGACACACATTTTCCTGAATGGATGCATTCCCTCTTGACTTCTTGCGAATCAATTTTCAGTCTGTGTTCCTCTTACTTGAGAAATCTTGGCCCCAAAATGTTGTCCAGATTTTTCTCAGACATTTTTCATCACCAATTTAACCCTCTCTCTCAGATAATCTGAGAAAGCTGGTCAGGAATAATCATTAGGGAAGATAATCTCAACTCAAAGACTTTCACACAAATCTATCCTGGGACACAACCAACAAAACAGACTTTTCAGCGAGGAAAATTTTTGACTGGTGATTATTTAATTAAGAGGTTAAAAAGGCACATGCAGTTTTCTGTTCACACAAGGACGCTAGAGTTTCACCCTGGCCCTTGCTCACGCACAGTAGTGCTGGGGCATACTTCCCTATGTCTGTAATGTGAACCCGAGCCCTCTTACTCTGCTAGTAAAACGATATGGGCTATCAAAGGGATTAATCATATTCTTTCATTCTATACCCTTTAATCCTAAAATAAGCGGCTCTAAATGCATTCCAAAACAGCATATGTGCTTTTTCATATGGTGAAATCAGTGCTACATGGTGACATTCCTGAAATGTTCCAGGTTATTCCTCGACAGATAAAGGTACAGATTCACAGAGAAAATGAGTGGGTATGAAAAAAAGCCCTTTCTTTTAATACCTATTACATCCAGATGTAATTCAAGTTACTCTAATAACTTCTGAAAAGTCAAGGTTTCAGATGAAGTCATTCTGCCTCAGAACAGTTTGTTTTAGAATTGCACACTGGCCCTTAGCAAGCACTTCTAAAACTGTAAGAACAATTTTGGATTTTCAACCATTGAGAACACAGCATGTATCCTTTCGTTAAAAATGACAGTTCTGGCAAATCTGTTGAAGTAGTCAAAATTAATCCTGACCCTTGGGCAGTACCTGGTATAACAGAGCCTCTTATCCAAACTAATCAAGATCTGTAATTGGCTGGTCAATCTAAAAAATCCAGATGGGATTAAGTTCAGCTGTGAGTGACTGATAACCCAAAAGAACAGTGGCTTCAGACAAAAATTCATTTCTCGCTCACGCAAATGCAGTCTGGATCCCACAGCACAAGGCTAGTACGGTGTTTCCACGGTCACCATGGACTCGTGCTCCTGCTGATCTTGTTATTCTGCTTTCCTCAACCTCCACAGGGTTTCAACCTCATGGTTCAAGTTAGCTGCCTGAGCTGCAGCCATCATATACACATTCCAACGGACAGGAAGGAGGAAGCAGGGAGAGAAGGTACATGCTTTCCCTCAAAAAGCCCTTCCCAGAAGTTATGCATACAATTTCCATTTAACCCCACCGGCCAGAACTCAAGTCAAATGGCAACCTAGAGGAGCAAGGAGAAGGGGAAACACTGTCTTAATTCTCAGGCCCTGGGCAAGACAATAATCTGAAAGTTCTATTTTTTAGGAAGAAGTAGACAACAGATGAGGGACAATTAGCAGCATCTGCCAAAATAAAGACAACACATTTTAAGTATTTTTTTTCTTGAAACACATATCCCTACATTCATTTATAATGGGGGAGGGGACCTTGCACTTAGGTCTACAGATTAGTGCACCTTATCTTTCACGTGTAATGCATCTGTAAGGCCTCTCCTTCAATTTCCAATTGGATTTCTTTAGAGCAGTGTCAGAACTTAAAAACACTGTCAAAAAATCTAAGCCCTAGCCTTTCCGGCGGTGACGACCTCCCCACGAGAACATGCCTCTCTCAAAGGACCTCCTCCATCCCTCTCCAGAAGAGGAAAAGAGGAAACACAAGAAGAAGCGCCTGGTGCCGAGCCCCAGTTCCTACTTCATGGATGTAAAATGCCCAGGATGCTATCATATCACCACGGTCTTCAGCCACGCACCAACAGTAGTTTTGTGTGTGGGTTGCTCCACTGTCCTCTGCCAACCTACAGGAGGAAAAGCAAGGCTTTCAGAAGGATGCGCCTTCAGACAGAAGCAGCACTAAAAGCACCCTGAAGGAAGATGAGTGGGACACCATCCCAATAAACATTTTGGATACAAAAAAAAAAAAAGATCTAAGCCCTTTTACAATGTCTGCCACCTCTTCTCCCAAATTTTACAGTTAAATTCCCAAACTCATTCAACTCTTTCTTACTTTTTAGCATTCATTATTGAGTAATTTTCAAGCATTCAGTTTAGTTTTCATAAAAACAATTCTTTATTCTTTTTGCACTCATATTTCACAGTTTTTGAAGGTAATTTTTGCAATTACAGCAGCAGGTACCACCAGCATAAACAGGTCTGGGACTAACCCAGTCAGCTGGTAAATATACTACTCTACAACACAATCAGAGGGAGAAGAAAAGTGAGAACATCCTGCACAGGGGCCTACTAACAGGACATTTTATAAAAAGAATTGAGATCTTTGGGTTATGCACAAGGAAACTGAGTGGAGAACTTCAGTTCTCTGGAACTGTTGGCTATTTGAACAGTAAAGCCTGGTAAGACTATTACTACCTTGTGTTAATGATGATGGGATCCTTCCTCATTCTATAATCTATCTTTCTTAATTGCTAGATGAGGGAAACTGAGGCCCAGAAAAATAAAGTAGGATCCCATATATAAGAGTTAGCCTAGGGAAGCAGATGTGGCTCAACTGATAGAGCGTCCGCCTACCATATAGGAGGTCCAGGGTTCAAACAGTGCTGATGTGCACAATGAGTGCCCTGCCACGCAGGGGTTTCCCTGCATAGGGGAGCCCAACACACAAGAAGTGCGCACCATAAGGAGAGCCGCCCCACGTGAAAAAAGCGCAGCCCACCCAGGAGTGGTGCCGCACACACAGAGAGCTGACGCAGCAGATGACGCAACAAAAAGAGACACTGACAAGAATGCAAGTGGACACAGAAGAACACATAGTGAATGGACAAAGAGAGTAGACAACTGGGGGAGGGAAGGGGGAGGAGAGAAATAAATAGAAATAAATCCTTAAAAAAAAAAAAAAAAAGAGTGGGTCTATGCCGTTTCTCCATGGCATTTGCTGCTTGCTAGGGGCAATACTTTCCGATGTTTCTCATCAGGTGAAGGGCTGCTATTGGCATTTGGGACAAGACTGGTTTGGTTGTGGTGGCACTGTCTTGCTGACGGCAGAATTTTAACATCCCTGACCCCAGCCCACAAAATGCCAGTAAGCAACACTACTGAGTTGTTGTGACAAGAACAACCAAACAAAACTGCATCTACAAGAAGTAATTTTTTTGTTGTGTAGATGTTGTGGTTTTGTAATTGTTGTTTCCTGCCATCTCTTTGATCACACTACCACAGCTATTGATCTGGTTTACAGCAATTCCAAATCCCAAGGAACCTCCAGCAGTTTTTTAATCATCTTTGACAGAAGCAAACCAAGTTTAGGCCTAACCATGAGAGTATGCATACCATTTTAATAATTTCTGGGAAAAGAGACACTAGAGTTCATTGAATACAGACTTCACCATTCTACATGAATATGTTTTCTAACAGCTATTTATACTGGACTCACAAAATAAACAGAAACATTAGAAATGGAAACATTTTCATTAAGAAAACAAATGATACCTTCTCACACATCTGCCTGATGAGATACTTTGCCCAATTTTCTAATGAATTGTTCTGTATTTATTTTTCTTATTCCTTAGAGCTGTTTTCATACTAAAGAAAGTAGGGCTCTGTATATCACATGTGCTGCAAATAATTTTCTCATTTTGTCTTCTGACAATTTTTAAGTTGTGTCAAAATCACCCATCTTCCTTTAGGACTTCCGGGCTTCTTTTCATCCATTCATTTATTATTCATTCATTCAACAAATTTGTATTGAGCACCTCCTAGGCGCCAGCTGTTTTTCTAGGGTTGGGGAATTGAACAAAGAGACATGGAGCAAAAGCAGCTTATGGGGTTTAAACTCTTGTGAAACCTGAAGTAGTTATATTCTAGGGCAGAAAGAAAAACCGTCCACCTATTAAAAATATAAAGTCAAGTAGTAATAAGAGCTATGAAGAAACCGAAGGAAAGGAAGGGAAAAGGGAGTGACTGGAATGTGGTCAGGGAAGGCTGCCCTAATGTAAGGACAATGGAGGAGGGGTGTGGAAGGATGCACCCACATGAACCTTGGGTGCTTCTCCCAGGGAGGGGCCAGCAGGGACAAATGCCCTGAGGTGGGAATGTGCCCCATGTCTGTGAGCAGCAACAGACCCAGTGTGACCAAAGGGTAGGAAACGATGGGGCAAAAAAGGGGATTCTAATTTCGATATGTCTTTTACTTTCCAAAATCGTAAAAAGAGCCATTCATAATGCATAATAAAATTTAAGTTGTTCAAGTTTTAGATTCATCTCTTTTTTATTGCAAATGGAAAGTTGGCTGACACAACACCATTTATTAAATCTTTCCCCCATTGTTTTTAAATGCCACCTTTATTATATACTATATTCCCAGAGAATATTGGATCTAGTTTGGGAGATGCTCTATTTGTCACAGGGATCTCACCATCCCTGCTCCCATACTATTCTATTTTATTTTCTATAGCTTTATAATATATTTTATAATCTGGTACAGCTAGAACCTCTCATTAATATTTGGTCATTTTCATAGCCTATACAGACCCCAAAGATACCAAACCTTGTGTAATTCTACAGTTCAGCTGGTTAAAGAGCTTAAGACCACTTTATTAAAGTCCATAAGAGAGGGAAGCGGACTTGGCCCAATGGATAGGGTGTCGGCCTACGACATGGAAGGTCCGTGGTTCAAACCCTCGGCCTCCTTGACCCGTGTGCAGCTGGTCCACGCACAGTGCTGATGCGAGCAACGAGTGCCCTGCCATGCAGGGGTGCCCCCACATAGGGGAGCCCCACGCACAAGGAGTGCGCCCCGTAAGGAGAGCCACCCAGCGCGAAAGAAAGTGCAGCCTGCCCAAGAATGGTGCCGCGCGCACACGGAGAGCTGACGCAGCAAGATGACGCAACAAAAAGAAACAGAGATTCCCGGTGCCGCTGATAAGGATAGAAGCGGTGACAGAAGAACAGACAGCAAATGGACACAGAGAGCAAACAACTGGGGGGAAGAAGGGGAGAGAAATAAATAAAAAATAAATCTTTAAACAAATAAAAAATAAAGTCCGTAAGAGATAGCTTCTAAGTGACAGGAAAGAAGAGGCAGCCAAGAATAGACAAAAGCTTAAAGGAAAACAAAATGAAACCCCTTTCCTTCCAATCTAAACTCCTAGTCCCCAAATCAACACCAATCTTTCAGCAGTAAGAATAATCTAAACCACTTTGTCATAGGAACTCTGTGGGCTGATGAACTGGACTGTCATTTACTTCACTGAAGCCACGTATATTAGTTTGCTTATGTGTCTATCAAGTGCGGGACAGCTGGGCCTATGGTTTACACTCATGGTTCTCAAAGTATGTTCCTCAGAGCAGCAGCAGCAGCACCACCTGGGAACTTGTTAGAAATACAAATTCTAAACCCTAGTGTATAATCTGCTGACTGGGAAACTCTGGCGAGTGGGACCCAGCCGTCCTGGTAATTCGGACACACTCCTAAGTGTGAAAAACACTGGTTTAGAGTGTATATCATCCCTCAGGCGCAGGCATATAACATGATGGCTAAGAATCGAAACTGTGCAGGCAGAGTTCTAAAACCCCAACCTTAATTTAAATACTAACTTGCTGCATGACAATGGAGAAGTAACTTAAACTTTCAGGACCTCAGTTTCCTCATCTGAACAATATAAATAATGGTGTCTACCCCATTAAATGAGTTCAAGAATTACGTAAAATGCAAGTATGGTATATTCAGTATATACCTCAAATAATTGAAAACAGGGACTCAAACAGATACTTGTACACCAAGTTTCACAACAGCTTTATTCACAATAGCTGAAAGGTGGAAACAACCCACTATCCATCAATAAAATGCGGTATATCCATACAATGGAATATTTATTCAGTTGTAAAAAGGAATGAAGTGCTGATCCATGAGACAACATGGATGAACCTTGAAATCATTACGCTAAGTAAAATAAGCCAGAACAAAAGGACAAACATTGTTATAATTCCACTTATATTAAATATCTAGAGTAAACAAATTCATAGACTCAGAAAGTAATTAGAAGTTACTAGGGGCTAGGGGAAGGGGAGAATGGGAGGTTATTGCTTAATGGATGCAAAGTTTCTATTTGGGGTGATGAAAAAAAGTGGTTGTATACCACTGTGAATGTAATTAGTGCCCCTGAATTGTACACTTAAAAATGGTTAAAATGATAAATTTCATGTGATATATATTTTTTTAATTTTTAAAAAATTTTTAAAGAAGCTTTAGATTACATAAATGTTACATAAAAATTTGTTACAATTGATGAACACATATTGAAGCACTGCTACTAACCATGGACTATAGTTTACATTATAATTTCTACTCTGCCCCACACAATTTTATAGGTTATAACAAAATGTATAATGGCCTGTATCCATCATTGCAATGTCATGCAGGACAATTCCAATGTCCTGAAAATGCCCCATGTTACAGCTATTCTTCCCTCTCCCTCCTCTCAGAACCTCTGGTGGCCACTGCCTTTATATCAATGATATAAGTTCTTCCATTGCTAGAATAATAAGAAGTCTATAATAGAATACTGATAAGTCTACTTTAATCCATTGTTCCTTCCCAATCTTGAGGATTTGGGGATAGTGATGCCTACTCTGTTTCTAATTGAGAAGGGGCTTAGATCCCATGGGGCAAATGAATGAAACTATCTTGCTTGCAGTTGCAGATACTTCCTGTTCCTTGGAATGGGTGTTTTCCATCATCATCTCCCTGTTAGTTGTCCTGGGTGAGACACATGAACTGGAGAGTAGGTGTTGCCAACTCTGCTGAGATTCAAGGCTCAACTGGCACACAAACAGACCAAAGATTTAAGTGTCTGGGACATATATTTAACAAGTATAGTGCTAATTATATGTTCCGGGAAAAGGGGCAGAAGAGCCATGTGTAGGGAAACTATAAATGAGTCTAACTCTGTTACACTGGGGAACATAAATTCCTAAGAAAGGCCCACTGACAGGGTGCTGAATTTCTGAGCTTGTCTGCCCTGCTTCTAGTGTCCAGATGTCACTAGAGCCCTGAAGAGTCCTGATGTTTGAGGCACTGTTTACCAAGGCAGTCAATGAGATCCTGCTGAGACATGCCTAAATGAAACCTCTGGTATGACCTCCTGGCTCACTTTGAACTCTCTTAACCATAAAAACACATTTGTATTTACTCTTTCCCCCTTTTGGTCAAGGTCTTTTTCCAGATGCACTGCTAGTTGGTGCATGATAATAATCCCTAAGTGCCAGGGAGGCTCATCCCTGTGAGTCATGTCCCATGCCAAGGGGAAGGTAGTGCATTTATATGCTGAGTTTGGCTTAGAGAGAGGCCAAAGTCGAGCAACAAAGAAGCTTTCAGGTGGTAACTCTTAGGCAATATATAATACTAGGCTAAGTTTCAATTTCACAAGAAAAGGTTCATAAATACAATCATCAATATCAAGGGCCTGGTCTGTCTTCATTCACTAGACAGTGTCCATGTGCTCGGGGGATTCTTGCTGTCCATTAGAGAATGCAGCAGGACTTCCCAAGATGGGAATTCGATATTCTTTTGGTTATTGTGTGGTTCTCCAACCACTGAGACAACACCCCATGAATATTTGAACATATTCATATGCCTTAGAGGCATGCCCCAGGTGCACCCCTCCCTACACAAACACCCCACACCAGCACTCCTCCCCGCCAGTTGTGACCCTTCTGTGATCCAAAACCTTTCCAAAAACAAAGCCATAAAAGTAACCCAAAAAAATTAATGAAATAAAATAATTTTAAAAACAAAATACAAAAATAAAAAAGATAAACTGAAACAAAATAAAATGTTTTCTATATATAGTGCCTTTCATCACTGAAAGCTCTGTTATCTTGTATGTACAGTGACAATTTCTTCCACATGTTTCCCCAGTGTCTTTTTTTTTTTTCATTTTATCTTCAAAGAAGCTTTAGGATACAAAAAAGTCACATAGAAAATATAGGGAATTCCCATATACCCACTGCCCTCCCCTTTTCCACTCTCCCCTATTAATAACAATTGCTGTACAAATATTGAAGCAATGCTGCTAACTATGGTCAATGGTTTACATTATGGTTTACATTTTGCACCATACACTTACAGGTTTTGATGAAATTTTAAATCATCTGTATCTGTTATTGCAAGATCATGCAGAACAATTCTAATGCCCTAAAAATGCCCTATGTTCCATCTATTCTACTCTTCCCTCCCCCTCCCCTTTGAACCTATGGTAACTATAAGTTTCAATTTTTGAAGAATAAGATTCATACAGTTACTTGCAATAATATTGAAGGCTTGACATATTGGTCTGTTTTCTTTTATTAGGCACTGCCTATGTTCCCTTGCTGAGAACATAGCAGGACTCCCCAGGATGGGAGTTTAATATTTTCTTGTTTATTGTGTAGGTCTCCACCCACTGAGATAAACACACTATAACAAGATTAACACTTACACATTCCATAGAACAGGGGTTCTTAACCTTTTTTGTTCCACAGACCCCTTTGCCTGTCAGATGAAATGAATACTACAATAATTTATTTATTGCATACGTTCATAAGTGAAGGCAATGCTAGATTTCAGTTAGAAGATAGAGAAAATAAAGATAGTAAGTTGATGTTTTACATTCAAGCTCACGGAACCCCTGAAATCTTTCCATGGACGCCAGGATCCATGGACCCCTGATTAAGAACTCCTGCCATAGAGGCTTGCCCTGGGTGCATCCTATCGCACAAATCTCCCCAAACCAGTAAGCCTCCCCTGCCATATTTGCCAAAAGAACATTCCCTCTATTGTAGTTTTAATCACAGACCTGAAAGTCCCGAGTTCACCTGCTCCTGTCCCCAACACTCCCCTCAGTTCCAGGGATATTCCAACCCAACCCCTCCCCCTCTCCCCTCACAGACCAGCACCACAGAAACCAATCACATCACGGCACCACTATCACAACCATCCCCTGCCCAACTACACGCTTCCACTTTATCATAGATTTTGCCCATATGGGCATTGGCTCACCACCCTCTACTCCCCTTCTGTCTCCTAAAAGCCTATCTTCCAGATTAGCTCTGTGAGTCTGCTCAATTTGCTTAATTCCTATCAGTAAGGTCATGTAATATTTGTCCTTCAGTGACTGGCTTACTTCACTCAACATAAGGTCTTCAAGATTCACCCAGTTATCCCATATGTTAATACTGCATTCCTTCTTACAGCTGAGTAATATTACACTTTATGTATATACCACAGTTTGCTTATCCATTCATTAGTTAACGGACATTTGGGTTGCTTCCAACTTTTGGCAATTGTCAATAATGCCGCTACAAACACTGGTGTACATATATCTGTTTGTGCCCCTGCTTTCAATTCTTCAGGGTTTATACCCAGCAGTGGGACTGCTGGATCATATGGCAGTTCTATAGTTAGCTTCCTGAGGAACCGCCAAACTGTCCTCCACAGTTTGCACTGGCTGTCCCATTCTACATTCCCACGAGCAGTGGATGAGGGTTCCCTTTTCTCCATGTCCTCTCCAACACTTGCAGTTCTCAGCTTTTTTAATAGCCACCGGTCTAATAGGTGTGAGATGATATCTCATTGTAGTTTTGGTTCGCATTTCCCTAATAGGTAGTGATGTTGAGCATCTTTTCAAGGGCTCTTTAGCCAACTGTATTTCTTCTTTGGAAAAGCATCTATTCAAATCTCTTGCCCATTTTTTAAATGGGTTGTTTGTCTTTTTATTTTCAAGATGTAGGATTTCTTTATGGATATTAGATCTTTATTAGATAGATGGGTACCAAATATTTTCTCCCACTGACTGGGCTGCCTTTTCACTTTCTTGATAAACTCCTTTGAAGTGCAAATATTTTTAATTTGGGGGAGGTCCCATTTACCTATCTTTTCTTTCCTTGCTCACGCTGTAGGTGTAAAGTTTATGAAACCATTTATTTCCTACTATAAGATCTCATAGATGCTTCCCTACATAACCTTCTAGGAGCTTGGTCGTCTTGGCTCTTACAGTTAGAATATGTGATATATATTTTAACACAATAAAAAAAGATACAAGAAATATGCTTAGAATATCCCTGGGATATTGTAAGTGTTCAATTAATGACAGCAAATATGATGATGATGATAAAAAGTATAATTTTCTTTCCTTTTCTTTTAGTCAATTTATTCTGATAAACCTAGATCCTTTCCCATTGGATTTAAAAGCAATCAGGGAATGGAAAAGTAAAATTAACACTATATTTTTTCTGCTTGTGTTTACACAAAATTAGGAGGTGGCACAGACTAACTCTGGGAGGATTTTTTGGAGGTGTGACCCATTTATGGGATTACTAAGAATTTCCTTTTCCTAAGGAAGTACATTTTTCCTTTTGAAAGTAAATCAATTATATAACCTAGATTTGAATTAAGAGTCCCAGGGCCAAAAGCTCTTCCCACAAATAACTGTCCACACATCACCAGTTCATTTCCTACACATCGCCCTGGCAAGGTCCAACAAAAGCTAAAAGAAGATGGATGGACTTAATAGGGTGACCTAGAGGTCAACGGACTCAAACAGCCGAACTCATCAATATGAGCAGCAAATTCCACTACAGAAGTCCATCCCCTGGTAGCAGCTTTATACCCACTTTTTTTGTTTTTTTTTTTTAATCAAATAGTTTTTTTTTATCTTTTTTTTTTAAGATTTATTTATTTATTTAATTCCCCCCCTCCCCCGGTTGTCTGTTCTCTGTGTCTATTTGCTGCGTCTTGTTTCTTTGTCTGCTTCTGTTGTCGTCAGCGGCACGGGAAGTGTGGGCGGCGCCATTCCTGGGCAGGCTGCTCTTTCTTTCGCGCTGGGCAGCTCTCCTTACGGGCGCACTCCTTGCGTGTGGGGCTTCCCTACGCGGGGGACACCCCTGCGTGACAGGCACTCCTTGCACACATCAGCACTGCGCATGGGCCGGCTCCACACGGGTCAAGGAGGCCCCGGGTTTGAACCGCGGACCTCCCATGTGGTAGACAGACGCCCTAACCACTGGGCCAAGTCCGTTTCCCTATACCCACTTTCCCTCACACGATCACCTCCTGTTCCAAACATTCAACTGTACTTAGAAAAGACCTTCTCCAAAGGTGCCCAAAATAAAGTCCCAGCCTTCCTGTGCTGCTGTAATCTTGCAAATAACATATTTAGAAAACCCTAGTAGGGCATCCTGCTTCAGAAAATATTAACAAAACTGCATTCGCTTTATTAACTAACTATGCAAACCTCTATGTAAAGAACACTGACCGTAAGGAAATCACACCCTAATGTTAAAGAGTTCCCATCTTTGAGTAATAGAGTTGTAATAATTTTAAAAATAAATCATCTGATTTTGCTGAGTTTTCCAAATCGTTTATACTGTACATTTGTTACCCAACAGTTTGATCAAGTTTAATAAACACAGTAAATTAAACATATTGTATGTGTCCTTTCCCGTGGCTGTAAATGGTTCAGGCCCAAGAAGGAGGAGACATTCCCTGGTTATCTGTCTTCTCCAAATTTTTGGCTTCATAGAGATGTGCAAGCCTGTGGTTATGATTTCCTAACAACTCCACAGGCCGCTGGAGGAGCTCCAAAGACCAAGTCATCAAGGATGCAAATGCCTCGGATCACTCTTGGGTGCCTGATTGCAGAACAAAAGACTTTGAGAAATTATATTATCAGAGTAATTTCACAGTGGCGTTGAAGTAAGAAAACACCTGCATTATTTTAATAAGTCCCCCGGAGGCCTAATTCCTCAGCACTCACTCGTGGAGGAGCCATTCTGGGTGTAAGAGGTACATCTAATGAGGCCAGTTTTTAAGAATTGTGAAGGCAGTTTCTGCATCACCAAGTAGTTTACCAAACATAAAATCAAATAACGCTCTCATTAAATGCCTTCCAATGTTCAAATGTGCTTGCAACGGGGCGCCAAAGATCAGGTAAGTGTTAAGGAGCATGTATTCCAAAGGATAAGGTAGGTCCAAAGACTGCAGAGTGAGCATCTTGTTTGTATTTATGCTGATGGACCTGAAGTTGGCTACTGAAGGATGCGCTGTGAACTCCTGTAAGCTCATACTCGCTCCCTTGCCTGGTTTTGTCAACGTTTTCTCTAGGAAACACTGTGCCAATGGCATTTCTAACAACCGCCCCCCACTTTCACAAACTCCCTGACCACCCAGTTGGAAGCCAAAGACGTTAACAAGTTGAACGATGCCTGCTTTAATGTA
This sequence comes from Dasypus novemcinctus, assembly GCF_030445035.2. NCBI lineage: Eukaryota > Metazoa > Chordata > Mammalia > Cingulata > Dasypodidae > Dasypus > Dasypus novemcinctus. Next base: position 25,573,274 of record NC_080698.1, read on the forward strand.
ATGCAGGTCTGATTCGAAAGCAGCACGTAGCTTCTGATGGAGCTGGATATTGCACTGTATTTGATTTCACTTTCTCAAAAGGTGGCACCTTTCGGACACCCTAATAAGTTCAACACCACACCCTTCGATTTGTATTGGATTTTCACCTTTAAGACCCCACTCCTAAAGAAATCAGCTAGCCCAGTGTTATTCAGACATGTTACTCATTGTAAATACTAAGTAGATCTCATCCCAGTCCATCTAGGCTAAGACTCTTTTCCCCAGCAAAGGATAGTTTTACGTTTAAACCAGGAGAGTCAACATGCCAGAGTGAAATATTCATTCTTGGCTAAAAAAATTATCTCAAAACCCAAAGATCTGGTTTCAAATCCTGACTCCATTACTCATTACTTGTATCACCTAGAGCATGTTACCTAATATTCCTGGGCCTGAGTTTCTTCATGTTTAAAAACATGGAAGATAAAATAACATGCCTCTGAAAACTGCTCTGAGGATTAGATGAGGTGATGCATGAAAGGAGTTCTCAATGTGCGCTCCATACTAAAACAGCATCTGCCAGATGAGGATATCCACGCTTGGATGACTTGCTCATCACAGCATTCCCTGCCAAGTATTGACTTTATTCCAGTTTGCCATTCCCATCCTCCCTTCAGTTGTGCATTGTCACTCACTCACTCACTCACTTCTTTCAAATAAGTGGTCACAAAATCCAATGTCTACAGGAGGCAGCCAGTAACGTAGATGAGTGAGGCAGGCCAGGTGCAAGACAACAGGGAATGGTAGGGACTATGAAGAAATAGAAAACACCTGGCCAGAGTTGCCACATCTTTTCATTTTGTCCAGAGTAAGCCCCAAATCTAAATCCAGAGGCAAAAGTCTCTGGATTTGTACATGTTCACAACTAATTAAAATGTAAATATTATGCAATGCCAACAAAATATGTACAAGCTACATCTCATCTCAGGAGTTTCCAGGGTGGGATCCTGGGTTCAAATACTGTATGTATGCTTGGTTGTAATGCTCAGAAGATGGAGGTCCTGCTTAAGGACTAGTTGATCATGTAAAGATAATGTTTGGCATAACACATCGGGAGGCACAAAAGCTCCTACTTATTAAGCATGCTAGGGTGAACTAGACTAAGTATCTTCCTGATGATTTGTGATTTTCCTCTTGCACGTGAATTTTCATGATGCGTGGGACACAAGGCACAAGGTCCCCTTTTGAATACTGCTTCAGGGGCAGAGTTTGCAAGTTGTCTTTCTGGTACCGGTTGTGAATTGTCTTTAACAAACACCATGTGCACATTTCACTTAAGCAAGGAGACTGTAAAGGTGTGGGGTCCGATTCTTCCAAACTCCATTTCAATCAAAGAGCAAATGTCCCCAAGTGAATATGTGATGGGCAATATGAATCTGTTCTTCCATTAGGAAGTCTCATTCCTTCAGAGGCTAAACCACTCACTCTATGTCTTCTGAGATTCACAACTACCCAGTGAAGGCCACAAGATAAGAAACATCACTCCTGTTTAACAAAGGAAGGATTGCAGCTCTTTGTGGGGAAATGACTTGTTATTCGTTACACAGCCTGCCACTTCCAGGGCCTTGAAGCCAGGTCTTCTTACTACTCCATATGTGGCCTCGTTTCCATTAACTCCTGGTGCAGCTGCAAACATTCACCACGTGCCATGCACAGCGGGAGGCACATCACATGCATTACCCCACATAATCTTCACAACCTTACAATACGAGGAACATTACCCCCACTTTTCAGATGAGGAAACCAAGGCTCAGAATGCTTAAGTCACTTGCCCAAGATCACACATCAACTCAGAGGCAAAATCAAGACTCCCTCCTAGCAACGTCTCCAAACCCTGTCCCTTAACCCCTCAGCTATAATCTTCCCACTGTGCCCCTTACAAGCTTTAAGGAAGTTTTTTTGACACTGGCTGGAAGCATGTTTTTCCCCTAGACCATGGTGCCCCCAGCAACTCTCTGATACACAAAGGGAAGAAGCAGGTAGAATCCCTTTGATCTCTGCTTTAGGGAATGATTCCTCTCTCCACAGGGAAAGCCCTCTGGGGTACTCATTAATTGCAGAGTTAAAGGATAACCTTGACACTTTTGATCCAGGAGACCACAAAATAACAAATGTATTAGTTTCTCCCTCCTCCCACTATCTATAAACTACACAGGCATTAGGGTGAATGGCAGCCTTTCGACACACTGTGGAGAGCACTGTCATGATTAAAGACAGATAAAATTTATTTTGAAAAAAAAAGATGACTGACATCGATGCTCTGTGTTTTCTTACAATTCATCAGGCACAAATTGTCACTCAGGGAGATTAAACAAGGATTAATTACCAGGATGCTATACAAATGAGATGTTTCAAAGTTGCAGCCCAAAGAACACACAAATGTATTCAAATTTTTAATAGAGGTGGGGGTGGAAATTGGCACCATCTTTTTGGAGACCAATTTGGCAAATGCTCTCAAAATTTTAAATGTTCACATCCTCTAACCTGGCAATTCCAATTCTACTGCAGAAACAAATAAACAAAAAATCAGGTAACTATACACAGGCACATTGTAGCAAAAGAAAAACTATTGTAGCATCTAGTAAGGAACAACGGGAAACAATCCAAATGGCCACGGATAATGAAATTTTGACTCAGTGATGACAGTCCTGTCAATGGATTCTAAAAGCTAATAAATTTACTAGATCTTTTTGTCCTTTATATACTGACTTGGAGCAAGGTCCAAAAAGTATTTCTAAGTATTTAAAAAAGCAAGCAACAAAAAAGCACATAGAGAATATATGTTTTCTTTAACATCGTACTAATAAATAATTTAATGACTCTGAGGAAATAAACACCAAGCCATAAGCAACACATATTTCTAGCTTAGGGGTCAGCAAACAATTTCTATAAAGAGCCAGACAGTAAATTTTTTTTGGTTTCTTCGGCCATAAGGTCTGTTTCAACTATTCAACTTTGCCACTATGAAAGCAGTGATAGAGGATTCTAAATGAACGGGTATGGCTCTGTTCCAATAAAACGTTACTTACGGACTCTGAAATACGAATCTCATATAATTTTCACACGCCAGAATATTATTTTCTTTTGATTTTTTTAACCACTTAAAAATGTAAAAACCATTCTTAGCTAGCAGGCAATACAGAAACAGGCAGTGGATCAGATTTTGTCCCACCAGCTATGGTTTGCAAGCCTCTGCTCTAGAAGTTATGAATAAGAAGGGATTTCCCCTCTAAGCTATCTAGATTGTATGTTGTGTGTGTGTGCATGATTTTTAAATCTCTTATAATACTTACGTCTTATTTCAAAATCAGAGATGATACAGATAGATTGGGATGGATCAATACATTTCCCCAAGAGAAAAACCCTATGTAGATATTTTAGCTTCAATGGGGTATATGAGCAAATGCAAATTATATAAAGTGAGCCAACCAACAACCTTCTTAGCTGTTAAGTATCCCTGCCTTGAGGATTCCAGGCATAAATCACGTCCTTCCCTACTTCCCCCCACATCTCCTTGTTTTCCCTTTTCTTGGCACACCAGTTGATCAAGGAGAGGATTTTCTCCTCCGCAAGCAAAATAATCGGTGGGAACCATTTCTTAGCCAAATTACAATCCATTAAAGGAAACCAGTCCAGCGTTGCCCCACGTTACCCAGTCATCAGTTAACACAATTGCCAGGGCAACTAAATTAAGATGCTTTCCAAGGCTTGGTTTGGCTGACCCAGTGAGCACTGCCTCTGGAGCAACTGCAGTATGGCCCAAGCAACCCGCCTGGTAAGGCAGCCGTCTGCAGCTCTGCATAATTACAACACCCTCACAAAGCTACCGCCACACTGGGCTTCCCAGGTCAGCCACTTATGAAAGTGAGACTCCAGGAGGCTTGTTCTGAAAGCCCGCCTTTTAATGCTCAAGTCGAATCTACATTTATCAGTAAAGCTGCAACGTTAAAGGGATTACAAGGGGCTTAGAATCCACTGGCAGTTCATTGATCTGGTCTTGCAAGCCTCATCGCCACATGCCCTTTAGAAGTAGCTTTGGTTTCCTGGTTCTTTGGTTTCTTTGATTCCAGCAACATTTCCAGCAGGTGAGAGGGAATGTTTCCTGTGCCCCTGATTCCAAAAGATTCTCGGACAGCTTTCTTCTAAAACAAAGTGAAGCTACTTGCATACTCACTGGGGGTCGGCCAACTTGTTCTCTAAAGGACCAGACCAGAGAGTAAATATTTTCGGGTTTGTGGCCCATACAATCTCTTGCAACTACTCAGCTCTGCCACCGTAGTGCGGAAGCAGCCATAGGCGGTACGTAAATGAATGGGCGTGGCTGGGTTCCCACAAAACTACCAGGGACACTGAAATTTAAATTTCATGTAATTTTCACACGTCATGAAACATTCTTTTCTTTTTCCTCCCATTTAAAAAGGACAAAAGCTGTGCTTATCTCACGAGCCGCACGAAGCCGGGTGGAAGGCTGGGTTGGGCAGCAGGCTGTCATTTGTCTTGCTCTTCACAGTGTGGACCCTGGATGAACAGCATCAGCGCCCCTGGGAGCTTATTAGAAATGCAGAATCTCGGGCCCCACCCCAAACCTGCTGATTCAGAGTGTGCATTTGAACTAGAGCCACCGGTAATTCATATGCAAGTAAAGTTTGAGAAATCCTGGTCTAGAATACAGATTTTTGAAGTCAGACAGAGTTGGAATAGCACTGATTAGCTGACTGTGTGACCTTTGATAAGTTACTTAACCTCTCTGAGACTAGTTTTCCTTATTTCTTAAAATAGGCGTAAATAATTGCACCCATTTCCAAGGATCATTGTGAGTGACAGTGAGAAAGGATGTAAAACACTTGCCTGACAAGATAAACACTTTAAAAATGGTAGCTAGTATTTTTTTTGAGAGATACGGATGTTCATTCAGGATTTGCAAGCTCAGATCACTTCTGGCACCTGAAAAGTACCTACGTGTTTGCAGCGATCCTTGAACGCAGCACAAATATTAGGGTTTGTTGCGAGCTGATGTCACATCCCATCTAAAGGTCGAATGTTTTTGTCTAGCCACTTGCCATCATGCAGGAAAGTAGGCCTGATGTTAACACATCTTCTGGTTTTTCAGAAGCTGGAAGACTGGATTTTTATATTAGAAAAAGTCCTGTAATTTAATACACTGTGCAGTTCAAACAAAGCCCACCTGCTGCTGGACAGGACCCAAGGGCCTCCAGCTTGTGACCTCTGCCTTAGAAGAAAGAAGTAACAAGAGGCAGTGAATCACAAGGGAACGAGCCCAGGTTTTGGAGCCAAATCCCAGCTTTGATTCTCTCTAGCCACGTGGCCTTGAGCAAGTTATTTAACAATTCTGAGACTCAGTACCTCATGAGGAATAAAAATATATTTAAAGCACAGAGGCAAAACACCTCACAGAGCAAGCACCCATCATAGGTACTGCTGCTGTTGTTGTTTGTTAAAAAAGATTTACTTTATCTATTTCTTTCTTCCCCCTCCCCTTGTTTGCACTTGCTGTGTCTGTTCATCCTCCCTGTTTCTTTAGGAGGCGCTGGGAGCCAAATCCAGGACCTCTGATATGGGAGGGAGGCACTCAATCGCTTGAGCCACCTCTGTTCCCTGCTTTGTTGGGTCTCTCATTGTGTTTTTCTTCTTGTGTCTCTTGTTGCATCACCTTGTTGCACCAGCTTCCCATGCCTGCCCGTCACATCAGCTTGCTGTCTTGCTCATCCTCTTTAGGATGCATCCGGAACCTCCGCTCCATCCTTTGTTGTGTCTTTCATTATATTTTTCTTCTTGTGTCTCTTGTTGCATCAGTTTGCCACACCTGCCTGTCACGCCAGCTCGCTTTCTTCTTCAGACGGCACAAAGAACTGAACCGGGGACCTCCTAAGAGGTAGACAGGGGCTCAATCGCTGGAGCCACATCTGCTTCCCTGATATTGTTTTGATACGGTGATTATTACTATTCAACTCTTGGGCATTCGGAGGGCAAATCTTCACTGTAAAAATGGCTATCTTTCTTTCCCTTTTGAGACTGGCTAAAAACAAGCAAGCCTAACTAAGCCCCACGTGGAAAGCTGTCTTGTAGCAGAGTACACTAAATGCTTAGCTATAAATGATTTTGTTCTGGCCGCGGTCCAGGAAGACACCTTAATCTTCCTCTTCGTGAAAATTCCCTCCCCGGCCCCGCGGGACTTACCCAGGTGGCTGCCTTTAGGCGCCGAGCCTCTGGGCTGGGTCAGCCCACGGGCAGCAGGGCCACCTCTGCTCCCCAGCTGCCCTACATCAGGTGCAGGAGAGAGCTCCTTGCCCAGGATTGGGCGCCCTTTGCCCCTAAGACATGTGAATCATTGAGGGTTTTAAAGGAATCTAGAAACCTCCAGGTTTGCCACCTAATGATGTAAGTGACAATAAAATGGAGAGGGGACGATCACTCAGGAAAATCCCCATAAAACGTAAGAGACTTGGACAAGACCCTTAGAATCTTTCCTTGCACAGAAGAAGAGTCCAAGACCCAAAGTGGGAAGAGCAACTTGCCACATCCCACGCTAGGTGTCTTAACCCAGTACTTCTCAGTCTACGTGCACTCAATAAAACGCAGGCTCTACTTTAGTGGGTCTGGGTAGGGCCTGGCATTCTGCATTCATAACCATCTCCCAAGAGACAGTGACGCTGCCGGCTCTTGTACTACACTTTGAAGAGCCAACTCTGAATCAACATGATCCTCCTCCCGTGTTTCACTGAGGTCTCTGCTCAGATATCACCTTCTCAGAAGGGCCTTTCTTGTCCACCTTATCTAAAATGTAATTGCTGAAGGAGGGCAAAAAGTCCCTGTTTTGTTCACTACTGTTTCCCCAGCACCAGCAGAGAGCCTGGCCCAGAACAGGCACTCAAATACTTGCTCAGAGGAGAGATCCCAGTTTAACAGTTGAGGAAAAGGAATCTCAGAGAGCCTAAGTCATTTGCCCAAGGTCACACAGCTTGTTCAAGCCCAAGTAAGATGCCAGTCCAGCTCTATCCGGACTTCAAAGTCCCCCAGATCTCTCCAACACACCACGAGGAAGCAAAGTTTGTTTATGACATGCTTCCTCCCCAGAACTCAAGTGTCTTCATGCTGGGAGGCAGTAGTGCAATTCTCCTTTGTCTTTAAGAGATGCTGACACTTGGACACTGGAGAGGAGGTGATGAGAGCGGCGACAGAGAGGCAAGTAAGGCTGACGCTGCGGTGGTCCAGGCAAACAAGTGGTGCTCTTTGGCGGTCCTTGGTACTCTGGCATAGGGGAAATTCTCCTCCCACTGGGTCAGACCAAAGCAGCCTTTCAGCCTCCCGCTCCGGCCGGGCCTTTCTGTCTATACAGCTCGGAGTCTCTTCCCAGAGCTGAGAAGTTCAGACTTCCCAGCCGCAGAAGTGTAGACGGAGCACACTGTGGATTTCAAACAACAGTGCGCTGTCGGCAAGAACTGTGCTGTGACTCAGAAATGAGTGTCCCTCTCCTTGACAAGGCCACTAGAAAGTACGCCTATGGAGCAAAGGGAGGGGACAAGAGCAAGGCACTGCTGCCTTTGCAGTAATGGGTGGAAATGCCATAAAAACCCTATTCATGGAGCCAAAGCGAATCACTGCTGCTGCTAAAAGGGAGACCGTGTTGGCATGAAAACCCCTCTCAGCCCGATGAAAGGGTCTCTTTCCCAAAGACAGGTTCCATAATGGAAAATAAGACACTTGTTTTCCTGCCACAGGACTAGCTGGGTTAACACCGCTTAAGGCCCTTCCTCCAAAGACTGTGGCAGAAGGTCTAGAGAGACACTGGACACAAGCATCCCGAGCAGTCTATCGACAGGAAGCTAAAAATAATAAACAAAGAAGCGAATATTGACTACCTGGCACTGGGCAAACAATGCATTTCCAATCTCTCGGTTCATCCCAACCACAACCCACTGAAGTGAGTACCACTATTATTCCCACGGAAGGGCTGAGGGGACCGAGAATGAAGGAGGGTAGAGAAGGGACTGGAGGTCACAGAGCAGGAGAGCAGAGGAGGCCGAGCAGAGGACACACCAGGGAGTGTATCCAACGACTGCAGGACAACGAAGGCAAGGAGGCTGGAAAGCACTCACTCCGCCTTTCCCACCCCATCAGAGCACAAGATCCATCAAAGAGGAAGGAATCAGTGGGCCAGTCACACCCAAGGTGATTTACAATAAGGCCTCTCCACCTGTTCCGTGTCGCCCACTTCCGCATTAGGGATAGAGGAGGGGCAGCCCAGAGCACACCTCCTTGGGACCGCATGGCGGCAGGACTGATGGATGCCTCTCTGCCGATTGCATATTTATAAGGTCGCCCTGCCTTGACTTTGATGCAGGAGTTATTAAACGCTCGGGGGCCGTAAAGGTTGCGCTCAGTGCCCTGAAACAAAGGCAAAGAGTCTGCCAGACCCATCTGAGGCAGGAACAAAGGCATCTAATTGCTGAAGGAGTCCACTGAGAGTCTCCTTCTAACTGGATGCCCAGCACACATGACCAATGGGGAGAAACTGGAGAAGCATACACAGAGGAAAAAAAAAAAATCCAAGCAGGCTTTGCTCACTAGGATCCAGAAACAGCCCTCTTCAAAGGGGCGCACGAGGGATGGGGGGGGGAAGTGCCCTAGTCGGAGAGAGACCGTGGTGCGAGGTTGGAGAATTTACCAACTGCCTTTGGTTTTTCCCTTTTGATGGCGATGCCAGGAAGGATTCACCTCTTCTCTTGACAGCACCAAACAGGGAGCCTGCAAGCTGCCCCCCAACTTTTTTCCAACCAGAGCCTGAGCAGCCAGATGTACTGGAAAGGCACCCAGATCCCTGGTCTCCCAAACACAATCATTTCAATCCAGGCTAGGGCTGCCTGGAAGTGAAGCCTCAAGGCACAGTAATAAGAAACATCTGGCCACAGAGGAGGGTTGACACAGCACAGGCAGGCAGGGCTGGATTTGTGGTCGGGACCCAGAGTCACAGGGGCTGAATTAAAAGCACAACTGGAAAACACCAGCGAGTGCGGGCGATCCTGCAGGCTGCCCCATGGCACTGGGAGTCTTTGGGGGCGGAGTGACCCAAACACGGAATGCAGGTCCGTGGGACCCGAAGCTCTGCCATCAGGGAAAGGAGCCTGAGTCCAGCTCTCCGGCATCCCCTGGTGTCAGGCCACCACTTCCACCTTCAATGTTTGTAGCAGATGGAGCCCCCGCTCTTAAAGGAACAGCCTTTGCATTCCTTCCATGTGACTTACAAGATGTAAGGGAGAAAAATCTACGTGCACACGCGTGTGTCTGTACTTCCCCCTGCCGTGCTGTCCACTTAGGGATCGGGTTTAAGGCGTCCTACCTCCATCTGTGCAAGGCGAACCCGGGGCACTGGTCACCACAGACGTTACAGGGCTGGCCTCGCTCTATCCGCCCCAGTCCGGTCAACTTCAAAACAAAAAGACAACACATGCATGTCTCCACCGCAGGGGCTCCCTCCACAGCCCCACTTGTGCCCTCCCACTCCCGCCTCATCTGATTTGACTCAGCTGTGCATCTTGGGTGTGGGGGACCCTGGGCAGGGTGCTCCCGGTGCCCCGGGGGTGGTCTCCTGCCTAGGAGGGGTGCGGACCCAGGAGGGCAGCTTCCAGTGTGGGCACCAAGCCCCCAAGAAATGGCCACGGCTGGGGCTTTGTCTCCCCCAGACACCTTGGTCACGGGTTTCTAAGAAACAAAAGCAAGACCTTTCTGTCCCCCAGAGTCCCCGAGGAGCGCCCAGCGCGCGCGTGCCCTGGGCCGGCCTGGTGTTGCTGGACTGGGGTAGCCCTGGACACCCCAAAAGTCAGTCCCAAAGTCAACTCGGCTGGTTGAGCTCCAAGATGCTGGACGCCGGAGCTTTAGAGCTGGGATTCCGATTTGCCCGGAGGGAGGCGGCTCCCCGAGGCGCCCCCAGACTCTGACATTCGACCCCACAGGTCCCGACCCCGCTCTCGGCGGGGCTTCAGAAACGCCCCTCGCCGATCCCGGCGGCGGGGACTCGATCCTCCCGCGGCTGCCAGCGCTGCCTCCCGCCCCGCACGCTCCTCCGCCCGCGGGGCCGGCTTACCTGGGGCCACAGGTGCGCGGCCGCGGGGCGGAGGGGAGCCGGGCAGGGGCGCTCGCGGCCGACTGCGGGTCCCCGGAGGCCGGCCCCGCTCGGGTGGAGGACACTCACCGAGCGGCTGGAGAGTCTTTTCCGGGAGCTCCGGCTGAACATGGCCGGGCGACTTGGGCACGCAGCGCCGTCCGTCGGTCAGTCCGCGCCGCGGCCCGGAGGGCGGGTGGCCTGGGCAGACCCCCGCGACGCCCCCTGGCCTGGCCGCCGCCGCCTCGCAGCTCCGGCTCTGCTCGGGAGCTCGCGCCTCCACCGCCTCCCTTCCCTCGGCCTCCCTCTGCCAACCCCTCTGCAGCCCGCAGGTCCCTCCCTCTCTCCCGGCATCCCCCCGCCCTCCCCGGGCTCGCCCCGCGGTCTGCCCGCTCTCCCCCGCCGCCCCCGCGCCGGCTCGGGCGACTTTTGCCCGTCCCCCTGCTTCCGGGCCCGCGGGGTCTCACGCCCTTCCCGCACCTGGCCCCGTCCCCGAGGGCTCTTCGCTCACCCTTGCCCCTGAAGTTAGCTCGGGGATCAACTTCATGTCCCCCTGCTGTTGAGAGTGGTTAAGGGGTGAAAGCAGAAGGGTGGGGCTGAGGGTTTTTTTCCCAGGAGGTGGGGGGTGAGGGGCGGTTCTTTTAATTACGGTTAATTTGCATGCAGTAAAATACACCGTTTTTAGAGCATGTTTCTGCTAGCTTGCCAAAACTAGCAGATGTGTAACAAAGGCCATAATCAAGATATGGGACAGTCCCGTCACCCCCTAAAATGGGCTCTTTTGAAATTTGCCCCATGCCAGGTAGCTAATATTCAATACGTGTCGGTAGATGAAGAAGAAGGGAAAGGGGGATAAATTACATCCCATCTAACCACACAATTCCTGGAAGACACTGGAACGGAGCGTGCCGGGAACCCAGGAGATGTTCCTTCAGTGATACAAGCTTTGAAGCCACGTGCCATGTTCGCATTCTGGTTCCACCACTTACTAGCTGGTGATCCGGCCAAATCAGCTGAAGCCTTTGTGCCTCCCTCTCCTCATGGATGAAAAGGGACATAAGAAGAGTCCTTAGCTCATAGTGTTGTTGAGAGATTTCAATGAGGTGTTACATATATCGTGGCTGTAACAGGGCCTGGCACATAGTAAGTGTTCATTGAAGATTAGCTGTCCAAAAAAAAAAAAGTTGTAAATCTGAGAGGTACAGGAGGTGGGTGTCCATTCACCGTTGAGGTTTTAGTTCAAATGTCATCTTCCCCAAGGAAATGTCCCTGACCCCATTGCAATGTGACACACACAGCCTTTCATGTTGCATATAGCATACATTGAAATGATCTTGTTTGCTTATTTGCTTATTGTCTGTCTCCACCCCCTCCAATCCAAGTTGCGTGATGGCAAGGAGTTTCTCTTGTTCACGTCAGTGACCCTGGTGCCTGAAACAGTGCCTGCACGTGGTAGCTACTCCATGAACATTTGTTGAAAGAAAACATTACTGTTATTGTTGAAAAGATAACTTTCCTAGCTTTTGTGTTTTACAGATGAGACACTGAAGTTCAGAGAAGAAAAGCTGCTTGCCTGGGTTTGCCCAACAACTTAGTGGCAAGGCCAGTCTCCCTATACCCCAAGTTCAAAAGAATAGAGGACACAGTCGGACCCCCTGTGCATCAGTGTTGGCTGACGCTTCATTGCCCAGAAGCAGGGTTTGATTTGCGTTGTGTGTCAAGGCTATGGCGCCTCACTTGCTGGGGGGAGAGAGGGGATTTAAAGAGATGCCAAATATGAGTCTCCAAAAAGAGCCAGGAGGTTATCAGATGGGTTGCCCTTATGCACACCTGAGCAGAGTCCCAGAGACAGAAAAAGTAGATACAACCCCAGGTATTGGATCTGCTGAGGGCTACAGAGACCCACAGGTTCTATGGTCATGGCAGATGGAGTTCAGTGCCATGTCAGTTGGCCCTACTTTGGAGTTTGTGTTTCTGTACGATGGAGCTGGACTTAGATGTGATCTTTGTCCACAAGTCTCTCCTTTTACTTTTACTGGAACTGTAGTTGGTGCTGGGGTTTAATGTATACCCAGGGGACCTGAATCGCTGGACTGACCATGTGATAGCCAGGCCCTGAGCCTCAACAGACTTGCAATTCCTACACTCTGGTTTATTGGACTTACCCCACTCATCTAACATGGAGGTGAAGAAGGTCAACCACCACACCAGGGAGCCAAGAGTGCCTACAACTGAAAGCAGGAGGATTGCATCCAGCATCCATGTGGAATCTAAGCCCCCTCTTGATATAGATGTGGAGTGGACACAACCATTCTAATGTCTACAGGATGGAGGAATAGAGTATGGATTAGAGTGGACTCACTGATATTCTATTCATGAACTATTGTGATTAGTCATCGAAGAAAATGTGGCATTGGTGTGGAGAAAGTGGCCATGGTGGCTGCTGGGGGTGGGGAGTGGGAGGAAGAGATGGGATGTGGGGGCATTTTCGGGACTTGGAATTGTCCTGGGTGGTGCTGCGGGGACAGTTACTAGACATCGTGTCCTCCCATGGCCCACTGGGTGGAACGTGGGAGAGTGTGGGCTATGATGTGGACCACTGACCATGAGGTGCAGCAGTGCTCAGAGATGTGTTCACCAAGTGCAGTGAATGATTCATGATGATGGAGGAGATTGTTGTTTTGGGGGGAGGAGTGGGGTGAGGAAGGTGGGGGGTATATGGGGACCTCATATTTTTTTAATGTAATATTAAAAAAATAAAGACAAAAAAAAGAGATGCCAAAAAAAACAGTAGACAAGATAAACAATATTTTAGTGCAATTTTTTTAGGTTTCTTTGCTCTTTGCTTCTGAAAGCTTCTTTTTTGTTTTATTTTTAAACAACTTTATTTCAAATTCACAAAAATGAAAGAACAGAAAAAGGCAGCTCAACAAGTTATGGAAACATTACTCCTAAAAAGTTCTTTATAGAAAAAAAATCTTTATATAAAGATTTCTTTCTATCTTTAATGCAATATTTAATGCAAAAAAATCCATGATGAGCAGAATCTCAACACTTAAATAAAAACAGGTTCCAACCCTGTACTGGAACAACACTGCCTCACTTGCCTCACCCTAATCCCAGCTCTTAAATTGATGGCATAAAGAGCAGATTCCCCTATATTGTATTTATCCTTTTACCCACCACTGCCATTAGATGGTGTACTGACAAAGGGCAAACACCCACAGCTTATTCATCTCTATTTGCCAGCAGAACACAGGATTTGACTCATTTCAAATGCTCAACAGATGTTCGTTTAATGACTAAAGAGAAGGCAGATGCTTCAGCAAGAAAGGGAGCAAGCAGTGTTAGCAGTCAACCCCCAGGTGACAGTTCCTGGCCGGCTGCTCACCTGGCCTTGGCAGCAAGTCCACCACACTCTGCACTGCCCTGTATGTGGCCCCGTAACTGGCAGAAGTGAAGAGGCAGCTTTCACATGGTGGATAGAGCATAATTGTATTTTAACTAAGAAAATTTCTAGCCAGGTTCATTGGACTGTCTTGCTCCAACAAAAGTTCCCAATAGATGGGAGGAGCATATCTCGAGGATGGGGAACCTTTTTCAAACTCACTCTAGGAACTACCAGGGCTAGTTCCTTACCTGCGTCACAATTCTCCTCCAGATGGATGAGAATGGAAGTGCGGGATGCAATGGAAGTGATGCCCTTGGGGATGTGGTCTGAGTGTTTCACTCTGCCTTTGGTTACTTGCTCAAAGAGTAAACACCAAGATGATGTGAGATCAGTAATCTCACATTTCTTTTTTTTTTTAGATTTATTTTTTTTTATTCCTCTCCCCCGCCCCAGTTGTCTGCTCTCTGTGTCCATTCACTGTGTGTTCTTCTGTGTCCACCTGTATCCTTGTCAGCGGCACCCAGAATCTATGTCTCTTTTTGTTGCGTCATCTTGCTGTGTCAGCTCTGTGTGTGTGTGGCGCCATTCCTGGGCAGGCTGCACTTTCTTTTGCACGGGGCGGCTCTCCTTATGAGGTGCACTCCTTGCACATGGGGCTCCCCTACACTGGGGACACCCCTGCATGGCACAGCACTCCTTGCGCGTGGCAGCACTGCACGTGGGCCAGCTCATCACACGGGTCAAGGAGGCCCTGGGTTTGAAACCTGGATCTCCCATGTGGTAGGTGGACGCTCTATCTGTTGAGCCAAGTCTGCTTCCCTCACATTTCTGATTATATAGTGAATACATGTCCCAGGCTGATTCCCACTCCACAATCAGGGCTCCAAGACTGCTTTCCCCTGGACCCAAGCCCCCTGGTCTATTTCCTCTGATCAGAAGCCAGTTTTCCAGGGACTTATTTACACCTGAGGCTCCTGTATGAGAAGCAGTATCTTATCTATCTAACTACTTTATCTTGCTTAGCGAGACAAAGTTTAGTAACCCAAGAAGGAAGAAAAAAATTCTTGCTGTCAATGTAGGTGAACAGTAGACAATATTATTTTGCTTTATTACTGCATTTGCTGTTCATAGACATTTGATATATGTTCTTTCATCATCTCTCAAGGCAATATGTATCATTACAAGAAATTCTTCTACTCAGCTGTTAATATGGGAAGTTGCCTTTGCCTCAAGTGGAAAAACAAAACCAATATAGACCGTGGGGGTTTAATTAGTCTTAAAATATGCATCAAGACACTAGAAAGAAATACAGAAAATATTCAAATGGAATGATGGTAAGATTTTAAGTTTTTATCCTTTTTGCCTTTTAAATATATTCCCTGTAATGAACATGTGTTTACTATATAATCAGAAATGTGAGATTATTTATTTAAAGTTGAGAATTGTGCCCTTGTTGCCTCAGGTCTTTTAACATCAAGTCCGGATTGAGCACAGCAAGAAACTACTTATCTCCTCTTTCTTGGCTTCTAGGTGCCTGTCTTCCATACTTTGGTTTTTCTATTATTTCTTACATAAGTCTATGGTTTTTTAAAAGCCAGGTGATGCTCTAGCCCCCTGTTCCCACCCTCAAAAAACCTCAGGGCTAGGTCCACATAGTTCGTTCTAAAATAGGAAGAACATAGCAGCTCAGTACAGCCTCATCCAGGAGCCATTTATTTCTGTTACCTATTAGAAACAATTATGAACATTGGAAAAGTGGTAAAAACTTCCTTGAATGGTAGCCAACACTTAGAAGCTCCATCAAAGCATCCTCCTCAAGTCTACAAACAGCATTTTGAAAAAGAGTATCTAAAGCTAAAGGCAGTGGGGGAATTTTGGGGGGTGGGGTAGTGATGGGTACCTGGAGAGATGGTTTTCTTAATGGTGGGATTATAGGAGACTTTTTCTTCCCAATGGGCTTTTCTTTTTATGGGCACATGAATTAGACATATATAATCAGGAAAAAAATTATGAAATTGGGAGAGAACTGGAAGAAAGAGATAGTGTCAAAGAGGTAAATACTTCACAGGACACCAAATCATCTTGAATTTCTAAATTTTGGAATATATTCTAACATATCTAAAGCAAAAATATTTGAAACAACAAGAAATACTACACTAAGAAGCATCTGTCCTTCCCTTTGCAAAGCCTTAGAAAGTTGCTGAGCCATTGACCCTTGTTATATTAAAATTCAAATTATAAAAAAGTACAAATAAGTGGCCAAAAGGATAGTCATTACAGTGTTACTAAGAGGAAAAAGAAAAATCACAATGATCTAAATACCTGATATCAGGTAACACATTAAATAAATCGTATGCATCCTCCCAATGGAATTCTACCCAGACATTAAAAATGATGTTGTAGGAGATGGGGACATTTTTAGGAATATTGTTCCATTTGAAAAGCAGGCTACAAATGATTTACAAAAGATTTTGGGTACCAGTCTACTTTTGAAAATATACATATACTTGAATATTTAAAAGCCCAGAAGATGATAATAAAATACTAAAAGCTATGATCAATTGTTCTGCAAGATTGAATTTCAAGTGATTTAATATATACCTTTTGTATATATAATTTTTCTAAAATGAACATGTATTCCTTGTGTAATAAGCAATAAGGGTGAAAATATGTAAATATATTAAAAATTATTTGAATTTTTAAAGTTTTGGCAGACTAAGTATCTCTAGGTGGCAGCTTATTTTCTTTATCTTATCTATGTATCCTCAGTTACTACAAGACAATTAAGTAAAAACACTTTTTGTGTTAGATAAGCTTCATTCAGGCATGAGTTCTACTGCTGTTGGCAATGAGTTCAATGTTAATGAATCAACAATATATTTTAAATGTCTTAAAACAGATATACACATAAATAACGTCATGTATTGATCAGCTGACAAAATGTGACCAGAGGCTCACAGGAGGTTAACCCTGTTTTTCCCTAGGAGAGGAGAATGGTTCAGTATTTGCTAGTGCAATGTCATTAATTTTGACAACTTTGTAAAACACAACTGCCATGTATAGTTAGAATTGACTCTTACTTGCTTTCAGAAGTTTTTCCATGGATATCCCTAGGTGAGCAATTATTATTTCATAAAAAAATATATATTTTACAAAAATGGGGTATTTGCCTATACATAATTCTTTGTTCACTTAATAAACTATTTTGGACAGTTTTCCATCTTAGGTATACAGAAGCATAGTATTCCTTTTAATAGATTCATACTATATAAAATATAGTTTACTTCAACAATCCTCTTTGGAAGGATGTTTATAATGTTTCAGATTTTACCACTGAACAGATCTTTGCCAAAAGAAAGAACAAAGAGAAAAAACTTTTTAATTTGAAAGTGTAAATGAATTTTACATGTGCATAAATAAGTGTTTTTAAGACAAATACTTGTATTCTCTCAGAGGGAGAAATTGCAGGTTTTATTTCTTTGCAATTTTCTGTTTCATTTTTCCTATGAACAGATGTGTCTTTTGTAATAAGAGAAAAATATTATTTTGGTCTCCCCTCTTCTGTCACCCTCTTCAACCTGGCATTTATGGGGTTTAATAACATTGCACTCCTCATTTTCCTGATAGTTTATAAAAGAACAGGATGCAAAGTTGACCCTTTTTATTTTTTTAGGATAGTGGTTAACTTGGAATGGTTGGAGAACTGGGGTTGGGATCTGGGAGCACATGGTGACTTCAAAAGCATAAATATACACCCACAAATTCTGCAGTGGTTTCATGTATTCATTTTATTACATGTCTCAAAGGTTAGTAGATGTCATTTATATTATTTTGTATGTATCAAATAGTACATAATAAAATGTTATAAGTGAAAATATAACGCTAGATTCATAAATAGAATAATATAATACATAAAGTCTAAAGAAGAACTAATATTTAATTTGTAACTTTAATTGAATATTCACTTTGGAACCAAAGCAAATCTCTGAATATGCTACACAAAACCACTCTCAATGTTACCAAAACACATTTAACACCTCATACATATGTACCATTGCTTATCCAGCCATTTTTGCCCACATATATATTTTGGAGCAGCTGTTTAGAGCAGCAAGTACAGAGTTTCCATATACTCCTCTCTCACACACACAGTTTTCCTATTATTAACATTTTGCATTAGTGTGGTACTTTTATGATAATTGATGAAACATTATAATTGTTATTAATTTTAGCCCACTGTTCACATTAGACAAATATACAATTTAGTGGTGTTATATTACCAGTTGTGCCTCCATCACCATCATCCATTGTCACCCTAAACAAACAGTACTAATTAAACATTAACTCCCCAGTCCCTTCCCCCACCCTATATTCTAGTTTCTGACTTCATGAACATGCTAATTTCATAAAAATGAGCACAAACAGTATTTGTCCTTTTGTGTCTGGCTTTCTTTGTGCAATATTATGTCTTCAAGATTCACCATGTTGCAGCATACATCTGAATTTCATCGCTTTTTACAGCCTGATAATATTCCATATACCATATCTATACCACATTTTGTTTAGCCATTCATCTGTTGGTGGAAACTTGGGTTGCTTCCATCCTTTAACAAATGTGAATAATGTCACTATGAACACTGGTGTGCAAATATCTATTCAAGTCCCTGCTTTCAATTCTTTTGGGTACATGCCTGGAGGTGAGACTGCCAGGTCATGTAATAATTCTATACTTAACTTTCTGAGGAATCATCAAACTGTTTTCCACAGTAGCTACACAATTTTACATTCCCACCAACAACATATGAGGGTTCCTATTTCTCCTCATTCTCTCCAGCACTTACTTCCTTTTTTTTTTTTTTTAGATGATAGTCGTTCTAGTGTGTATGCAATGGCATCTCCTTGAAGTTTTGATTTGCATTTCCCTGTTTGCTGATGAAACTGAGCATCTTTTCATGTATTTAGTGGCCATTTGTATATCTTCTTTGGAGAAATGTCTGTTCAAGCCTTATTCCCACATTTTTTAATTGGGTCATTTGTCTTCAAATTTGACTTTACTAATCCCTTACGCTGTTGCAGTCTACGGTTCACAAAGAACATTCCTAAGTATGCTATTGGAACCTTGAGACTCACGGTGAGGTCAGAGGAGGAAATATACCTAGCGAGGTAGCGTGACTTGCCTAAGACCTTACAGGTGGTAATGAGAGGTGGTTTCAGAAGAAATGAAGACCATCTTTGTTGTCCCAGGATGTGATGACCCCTTACTACCTTTCTATTAAAGCTTTCTCTCCTCTCTCTTCTCTCCATCCCCTACACACACACACACACACACACAAGTTGGTTCAGCATTCCCTGAACAAAAGGTACCTGACTGAGAATAAGAGACAGGGCTGAGGGGAGCAGCTGTAGCTCAGTGGTGGAACAACTGCTTACCGTGTTCGAGGTCCTGGGCTCAATCCCTGGTATCCCCCCCCCCAAAAAAAATGGCAGAAGTATGGTCCACGCCATGCTCAGTGACCCATGTGCTCTGGGGGTGGGGTGCAGTGAACCTGGAGAAAAAGGGCACCTCAGTTCATACAAAAGTGCCCCTGAAAGATCAGCTGTGGGTCCAGTGTATTTTTTTGGAGCTGAGCGAACATTCACTGCCCTCTTCCCTCTTGGCTACATTTTTCCCCGTAATCCTGGCTGCACCTCCTCCCAGCAGCTCACTTCCTCCCAAGGCTGCCCCTTTCCTTGAAGTCTCCTCCACTCACGGTGGCATCCTTTCCTCGCAGTGGCTGGGCTTGTCATTGCTCTGCTAAATGGATAGAAACCATGAACAGGAGAGAGAAGAGAGCTTCCGTACACCCCTATTACCCGTTTCCACAGACCAGTCGCAGGAAGCATTGCGAAGTCCAGGCTATTGGTTTGATGCAGGGAGGTGAAGCGTCTCTTCAATCCTAACTCTCTCTCCCCCACCCTGCCACTAAATAGCCTCTTTGTCTTACCAAGACAGAATTACTCAGTGGTTCTCCACTGTCTGTGGCTGGTAGAATTTTGTAAGGCCCACTTGAAGACTCAGTGGGTCAGCAACAAGGACAAAGTGACTGCTGCTGAGCTGTCACCAGGCTGGTCCTTGGCCCTTGCCCTTCAGCATTAAGCAGTTTGAACAGAACAGCATCTTTCAAACTTGACTGTACTTTAGAAATGACTTGGGGATCTTTAAAAAAAAATCCCAGTCCCAGGCCACATTCCTGGCCAGTGAAATCAGAATCTCCGGGGTAGGGTGCCGTCATCGGCATTTTACCAACAGTGGAACCAACAAGTGTGGTTCCACTGAGCAGCCACAAAGCAGAACTACCGACTGCCCCACCCCGCTCCCTCATACACAGCCTTTAGGCAAAGGCTTCCCCGGCTAGGTTCCTTAACAGGACTTGACATTGGCTGTCCTTTTCCTTCTCAGCAGGAGCAGGTGCCCAGCACTACCCGCATTGGAATGGCCTTATCAATTTCCAAGTAACAGTTTGTAACACACCTAAAGAGGGAGGGCCCCAGTTTCTGGAGGGCTGTGGGTTCGCTGCGGTGCAGGCACGCAAGTGGAGAGCCCCGGGACGGGACTAAAGTTCTCTCCTCCACAGGGGTAAAAGGTTGGGAGGGGGACAGGAGATGGCGAAGGAGCAGAATCCCCTTATTGGCAGGGTGGACAGGGGGTTGTTCAAGTGAAATGACGCGACCCCGCCCCAGGACATTAGAAGTCTTCTGTAAAACCACAATATTCGCCCCTGCTGGGCATGCCTAGATCTCAGGGGATCCGGCAAGGGGCTGAGCTTTGTGGAAGGCTGGCACAGGCCGTGTCTGAGCTGGCTTCTGGTGACAAGGAGGCAGCGTCCACCTGGCTTCAAGAGTGTAAACTCCGTTTACAGCTAAGTGATTTGCACTCACTGGTCCGAATTTGTGGGTGCACCTGTGCCAGGCTCGTGGCACCCTGCTGGAGATCACTAGGGCTGGCCTCTGTGCCCAAATGAGCAACAGCCTCTGCAAACGCCTGCCCGCAGAGGACAACTGAACCTGGGATGTTGACAGAAGAAGAAAAGCCTGGACATGGATTTCCTTTCTCCCACTGACCCTTAGCTTCTCAACAGATGAGTCGCTTCAAAGGCCCAGAGCTAAGGTATTGCGGTTGAGGCAGAGATTTAGTGTCTCCGTAAAGGCATCAAATGGATCTGACTTTTCAAAGTTTCAATCAGCTGGCTTCTCTTACTTATCTGTAATTTCCATTGAGGCTTTTTTAAAAACTAGCAACCCCAAAACACCAAACATAGCCTCCTATCTTGAGAAGACCCTTTCCTGATTCACTCCAGCTGGGAACCTTGCCTCTTTTGTCTAGGCCAGCAGCTCTCAACCCCGCTGCACATTAAAGTAATGTGGGGAGTTATTTTCATTAATTTGCCATGACTGGCCCCTTCCCAATCAATTAAATCAGTACTCCTGGGATGGGACCTGACAGTGGATAGTTTTTTAAAATTTTCCAGGTGATCTTAATGTCTAGTCAGGGTTGCAACCCTCTGATCCCCGTCTTTCCTTCCCTCTAGGATTTCTTTCCTCATCTGCCTGGCTTGCCTTCTTCCAGCTTGTACTACGTTAGCTTTATTTTACACTCCACCACATCCTCTCTACGCGAAGCAGTCTATCTCTTCCACCTAGGTAAAAGAAGTGGGTGGCACAGATGAGGACAAGACTTCTAATTCCTTGCTCCTCAAAAGTGAGGTCACAAACCAGCAGGGCTGCTCCTTCAAAATGCAGAGTCTCAGGCCTCTCCTGCACCCTCTCCCTCAGCATCCGCTTTTTAGCATAAGCCCCAGGCGATATGAAGGCACTTTGACATCTGAGACACACTGGGAAGCCCGCGTTCTCATTACAGGAGCATCCTGAACCCCCTCCTTGCTTTGCCACGTTTGGAATCATGTGGCTCAAACCCTCAGTCCTTCAAGGTGCTGACTCTGTACCAAACTCAGTTCTCACCGTTTCCACAGACGGGTGCACTAGAGCTCTCAGAGGAAAGCTGACTGTTATCCCTAATTTACAGAGGACAGGGCTCAGAGGAGTGAAGTGACTTGTCCAAGCTAGTATGTGGGGATTCTGGATTTTAACAGAGGTCTGCCTGAGTCCAAAGTCGGTTCTCTTTACAATAAAACAGGTGTCACCCCACTTCATCCAGAAATGGGAGGGGACACAGCATAGGTGACTCAGCTCTTGCAACCTTCACTCTTCCTGCTTTGACCTGACCTTGGCTGGGTACTCTCCCTGCTGATACCAAAGAGGGAGAGTCCAGGCCTCCCGCTCCAGCAGCCAGGCAGCGCCTCAGCCTTGGAAGGGACACAAGGATGCTGCTGGCCGCCCCGCTGAGCGCCCCCCCAGGGACAGCCCCGTTTGGCTGCTTGTTGGCGGAATCTTCCTGGACACGCAGTTCATTTCCTCTTCAGCAGAGAATCTGATCTCTTGAGTATTAAAAGTTATGCTTTCCTTTCGTGTTCTCTTCTTCCCAGCCAATAATCAACAAACCAGATGGCCCTTTCTCTGTCATGTATGGAGCCTGTACGCTTTAAAACGGTTGTAAAGAAAGCAAATGGAACTCCGTTTTCAATGGCACCGAGCCTTCCTACATAGCTTGCAGCTGTGGCCGGTACCGTCCAGGTGCTAAGTGAAGTTACTGGCTCTCCAGCCTTTCGTCTTTGGAACAGGATAATCAGTGCCACAAATGAGGCTTAAAGCTAGATACAAGCAGAGGCCCCTGGCATTCCTTGAGCTTGTAAAATGAATGAGTAGTGGACTGAATTGCTTTCTCTTCATAAAAATGGCGGCCAGGATTTGTGTCTGTATTAAAGCTGTTAAGTCTAACAAACACGAAGTCTCATAGGTCCATCAAAAGAGCCGTTTCTTGTTCAGTCACCATCTAATGCACGTGGAGTGGGGAGGGGCAGGGCAGTGCTAGAGGGGAGGTCAGGGAGGTGGCACTCGGCTGCACCCACACATTTGGGTCCAGGACCCTTCTACCTTCAGCATCTGCCATCTTCTAGAGCTGTGCTGTCCAACGTGGCAGCCTCTGGACCCATGTGGCTATTTAAGTTACTGCAAATTAAATCATGGTGAAAAGTCAGTTGCTCAGTCACACCAGCCACATTTCTAGTGCTCAATAGCCACAAGTGACTTGTGGCTACTCTATTAGACAATGCAGAATAGAACCTTTCTGAGCAATACTGTGTGATTTCTCATACAATAGAATAAGCAAATTCATAGAGGCTGAAAGCAGAATAGTGGTTACCAGAGCCTAAGAGGAAGGGGAATGGATAATTGTTATTTAATGGGTATGAGTTTTTGGCGGGGATGACGAAAATGATAGTGAGGATAGTGAGGAAAGTGACACCGTGTTATCAATGTTCTCAATATCACAGAATTTTATACTTCAAATGGTTAAAATGAAAAACCAAACCAAACCAAAAAAGCATAGAACCTTTTCATTACTGCAGAAAGTTCTATTGAACAGCTTGCTCTAAACTTCACAGCTCTGCACTGGGTTGTGTGCAGCCGACCTGCAGGCAAGAAAAAAGTGAATGTAGAGGGCCGATGAGGAGGGTTCAAGGCCTTGTGGAATTGGTGGACATATGATTCTATTAGCAAAACTTGAGACACGGCCCACCTTACTGCAGGGGACTGGGAAGTGTCACCCGGCTTTGTGCCCAGGAAGAAACAGAGAAGCACAAGCATGGATGAGCTCTGGGACTCTGACCCAGTGACCTTACCAGATGTGCAAAACAATCTCATGCTCTGTTTCCTACATTTTTAGTAGAACTAGCCAAGCTTCTAAGGAACATTGCTTTGTTCTTGATTGGGGCTCACAGATGCTAATTATTAGGGAAGGAAAAATGGGAATTAAGGTTAAGGTAGCAGGAAGAGTTGGCTCCTAGATGCAAGAAATCTACAACAATGGTCAGCCACTTTACTAGTTAGAGGAAAACCTCATATGATAGTCTTCTCGTCAATGGCACATCATGTGGAAAAGCTACTCTGCTTGTGTATAGTAAATCAGGGATTGGCAAACGCTTTTTTTGTAAAGAGCATGACTAAATATTTAGGCTTTGTGGGTCATACAGTCTCTGTCACAAGGACAACTTTGCAATTGCAGACAATATGCAAACAAATGAGCATGACTGTGTTCCAATAAAACCTTAGTTACAAAAGCAGGTGGTCAGTCAAATTTGACTCAAGGGCTGTAGTTTGCTGAAGTCTGCTCTGAGACCTTCACACAGGCTCTCTTCACTTCCTAGCAAAATCACCCCCTCCAAAAGGGAAGAATGGTGTCTTAGTTTGCCAGACCCGTGATCACAATGGGTCTCGCTGTTGGTTTTGGCTCAACAAGAGGAACTTATTAGCTCACAGTTTTTGAGGCTAGAAGTCTAAAATCAAGATAACCAGAAAGATTTGTTTTCTCCTGGGGCCTGTACGTTATGGCACCAGTTGTGGGCAATCCTTGGAGTTTCTTAGTTTGTATATCCTCCTCTTGTCACATGGCAAAGTCCTCTCCTTTCTCCCTCTGTGGTTCTCTTTATAAGGTTCTCCTTATAAGGCCTTCAGTAATCCCCAGAGCCACACCTTAACTGAAACCAGCCGCTTCAACAGGTCCTAATTACAAGGGGTTCACATCCACAAGGACGGGGATTAAGATTGAAAACATGTGTTTGGGGGGTACATAATCTAACCTACCACAAACGATAAAAAGAAAAATGGAAATCCGGCTACATGCATGGGGGGAAACCTCAGCAAGGACTTGTACTAAGGTGTTAACAATGAACTTGTCAGAAAACGGACTTGGCCCAGTGGTTAGGGCGTCCATCTACCACATGGGAGGTCCGCGGTTCAAACCCCGGGCCTCCTTGACCCGTGTGGAGCTGGCCCATGCGCAGTGCTGATGTGCGCAAGGAGTGCCGTGCCACGCAGGGGTGTCCCCCGCGTAGGGGAGCCCCACGCGCAAGGAGTGCGCCCGTGAGGAAAGCCGCCCAGTGTGAAAAGAAAGAGCAGCCTGCCCAGGAATGGCGCTGCCCACACTTCCTGTGCCACTGACCACAACAGAAGCGGACAAAGAAACAAGACACAGAGAACAGACAACGGGGGGGGGGGGGGGGGGGGAAGGGGAGATAAATAAATAAATCTTTAAACAACAAAACAAAACAATGAACTTGTTGGAGTGGTGGGCTTGAGACCATGACGGACACTGTCAAGCTTCTGTTCATATCTACTTAGGTCCTCTCCCCAGCTTCAGTGAAACAATGTCATGGGACTTCCAAGGTACCCTAACAAAATTAAACCCAAGACCATGGGAAGTAAATGGTTTTGGGGGTGGGGGTATTTTTGTAAAAATTAAAGAATGGGTTTAGCTTTCAGCTGGGATTAATGTGAAGGGGATGGCAATAACCCCAAGACCAGAGAACAAATATGGCAAATGAAAACCAGCATCAGTCTTTCAGGATGTCTGTGAGATGACGATTATACTCAACATGGTGGCTGCACTAAGCACTTCACTTGAGTTCATTAAAATTTCAGTTAATTAGCACAACCCTTTGAGTTAGATTTTATGATTGTCCCCATTTTACAGATGAGGACACTGAGGCACAGAGAGGTGAAGTGACTTTCCCAGTGTGACTCAGTAGGCAAACGGCCCCAGTAGGGCCAGGCTTTTGGAGTGAGAGAACCTGTCTGTCTGCCCTGTCCTGGGGTGATGGACAAACAGATAACCCCAAGGCAGGAAGAGTCCAAGATTGGACGCCTCCAGGCTGAGCTCTCTTGGCCTGGCGTTGCATTGCTCACCTGCCTGCCTCACATCTGCCTCCCTCACACCTGCCTCCCTCACACCTGCCTCCCTCACACCTGCCTGCCTCACACCTGCCTCCCTCACCTGCCTCCCTCACACCTGCCTCCCTCACACCTGCCTCCCTCACCTGCCTGCCTCACACCTGCCTCCCTCACACCTGCCTCCCTCACCTGCCTCCCTCACACCTGTCTCCCTCACCTGCCTCCCTCACACCTGCCTCCCTCACCTGCCTCCCTCACACTTGCCTGCCTCACACCTGCCTCCCTCACCTGCCTGCCTCACACTTGCCTCCCTCACCTGCCTGCCTCACACCTGCCTCCCTCACACCTGCCTCCCTCACCTGCCTCCCTCACACCTGCCTCCCTCACCTGCCTCCCTCACACCTGCCTGCCTCACACCTGCCTCCCTCACCTGCCTCCCTCACACCTGCCTCCCTCACCTGCCTCCCTCACACCTGCCTGCCTCACACCTGCCTCCCTCACCTGCCTCCCTCACACCTGCCTCCCTCACCTGCCTCCCTCACACCTGCCTCCCTCACCTGCCTCCCTCACACCTGCCTGCTTCACACCTGCCTCCCTCACACCTGCCTCCCTCACCTGCCTCCCTCATACCTGCCTCCCTTACCTGCCTCCCTCACACCTGCCTCCCTCACACCTGCCTGCCTCCTTTGCCTGCTTTCTCTCAACTGGCCTAGGTGGTGCCAGGTGCCACTGCAGAGAGCCGGGGAGGCCTGGAGCTTTTAAGAAGTGAGAGCCCCAACCAGAGGAGTGAAGAAGGAGCAGTGGGGGGAGAAGGGGAGGGCAGGAGCAGGAGCGGGAGGAGATGCATAGAGGAGATGCCTCTTACCTTAGTGTAGGCCCTAGAGGGGTCCCCGGGTGGGGACACAAGGCCCATGCAGCCCACTGGATGGCCTGGGCAAGTAACCTCTCTCTTCTTCATCTAAGGGAAGGACAGAATGAGAGTCACCCTCAGCCTCCCAGCACCTACCCAGGTGTATTAGGCAGCCAAGGGGGTGCTGATGCAAAATACCAGAACCTGGTTGGTTCTCATAAAGGATATTTATTTGGGGTAGGAACTTACAGATACCAGTCCATAAAGCATAAGTTACTTCCGTCACCAAAGTCTATTTTCATGTATTCAAGCAAGATGGTTGCTGACGGCTGCGATGGTTCAGGCTTCCTGGGTTCCTCCCTTTTAGGGTCTTGCTTCTCTTTGGGTTCAAGGTTCCTTTTTTCCAGGACTTGCTTCTGTTTCCTCTGTGTAGCTTACTTCCTGGGGCTCCAGCTTAAGACTTCAGCATCAAATTCCAACATCAAAACTCCAACATTAAAAGCCCTCACTCTGTCCTTTACCATACCTTTTGTCTGTGAGTCCCCACCCACCAAGGGCGGGGACTCAAGCATGCCCAGGTACAGCTCAGATTACAAACATAATATTTTTGAAATTCATAATCAGATCAAACTGCTACACTAGGTTTCATGGGAATGGACAGACATGCACTAATAAAGTGCTTTGTAAAGTATTTTTTAAAAAAGCAACTCGGCGCTGCCGAGTCAGAAGCTAAGACACTAAGCGCAATGGCCTATGCTTCTCTATGAGCCACCGGGGTACAGAGCCTTGTTGGTTACTAGTCCCCAGACGGACACTGCCAGAGGCACGGACATCACCAGAGGGAGGGAAGTAGAACAGGAGAAGAAGAAAAATTACAGCACCCGTTGGTAGTTGATGGGATTGGTTTGTGACCAAGGGTGACACCTGGGGGTGGGGGGTGGGGAGTGGGGGCAGGACTGAAGAGGAACTGTAAGGGCTCTGCGGCCTTGCAGGGGCAGGTGGGGCAATCACTGCTGTGAGGAGGACAGGCTTGGTAATGGGCAAGCGTGCCTAGTGCAAGCCTTTCTCCACCAGACTTGATAAAGGGAATTTTGTCTTTGATGCCTCGGCTTCTCCTATTGTCAACTCCTTTTTTTCCCTTTTTTTGTATTTTAAAGCAAAATCACAATATTGGGTAGGAAGAAATAGGCCCTGGTGGAATGGAAGAAGGGGTGAAAGATGTGTACCTTATTAGATATTTCCTGGCCTCTCCTTTGTTGTTGAAAGTCTGAGTAGTGGGCAAAACAGAAGGAGGAAGAAAGCAGCCAGAGAAGGACATGTGCAAGAGAGAATTAGGAGCGGCGTAGCTGTCCCGGGTGGAATGGGCTAGCTCAGGCGTGAGAAAACACGAGTCTCTAGAGGTGTTTAGGCAACCTCCATGGTGATGTTGAGAGGCACCTCCCGGGCCACGTAGACAAAGGGTTCTCCAACCTGACCAAGCTGCCAAGAACTTACACAGGCCATGACCCCAGTGCCATTTGGTTGTAGTCATGATGTGGAGACCCTGGTTTTCCTCACAAAAGCTTCCCAGGGGATTCGGAGGTTGGGAAGCAATGATGCCAAGGCTTGGGCAAAGATGATCACTACAGCTTTTTCCAAGTCTGACAGTGTGATCTGCCACGCACCGCTCGCCTTGTAAAAGGATACATCAAGGAGATATTTAGCCAAAGCACGCTCTATTAAAAAGGAAGTGTGCCTGAAAGAACTCTCAAATAAATGAGGACTAGAAGGACCAAAGTTACTCTGAAGTTACATCCTGTTTCTTTTTTGGTCTGCTTGGATGATATTTTAGATACATTAAACTAGTCCGCTTACTTATTTTTAGTGCCCTCTCTCCAGATCTGTAGAATACCACCCTTTCTCTGAATACTTTGAGAACTCTAGGAAGTCCTTTAAGGGGAAAAGAGAATTGAATGGACAAGAAAAAGAGAGGTTAGGTTCTCAGGCCTGCTGCAAAAATTATTCTAGAACTCCGGTAATCATGGCTGAGAGTCATATCTGGAAAATGGCAAGTGTTTTACATTTTTGTAAATGTCATATTTGAAAAGCTTTAAGGAAGCTTCCTGTGAAGTTAGAGGAAAACTTCTATAAAATGAGTATGTAAGAAGGCTTATATAGATATATTTTAATGCTTTGCCCCTAATTGCAAAAATACAGATAGTGTAGAAAATACGGATCATTTAGAAAAATAAAAGAAAAATTTAAACTTATATGTAATTTCATCTCTGATTAACGGCTATTTTAAGTATTTTACAGTATACCCTTTCAAATGAATACACACTTTAAACACATATGCATATATATATATGAATGAATATATATAGATGTAATAGATAGCTAAATTGGGATCAAACTGTACAAGCTACATTTTTTCCTACTTCATCTGTCATGACTATTGTCTCCATTGCAAATATTTTTCCACAGCATGGTTTTCAAAGACTACAGCGAACTCTATCCTACTAAATCCTGTTTTGAGACATTTAGGCTGTTTCCAACTTTTTCATACCATAAGTAAGGCTACCAGTCCATATCAACATTTTTTTTTAATTTTAAAAAGATTAAGATATGCAGAGAGAACCAGTGGTGCCAACTAAAACAGTGACTTTGCTAAATGCAGTCTCCTCCAGTTTCGGAAGTGGTTAAAAGTGGCTCAAAGGTGCGAAGCGCCGCGTTCCTCCGTGATCCCGGCTGCGGCTGATGAACCGCCGCTTCTGGGGGCGTGTGAAATAACCCCACCTCCCCACGCGCTCCCCTACCTGCCTTACCCCCACGCCTGGGCTTGCTAAACCTCTCTCCCTCCCTCCACAGCCTCCTCTTCACAATGTAGGGACAGGAGGGAAAGGAAAAGGGATGGCTTCCCATCACTGCTTCAGAGAAATTCTGGGAAAAATATTTATTTTCCTTAAAACATACACATACACACCCCAAAACTCCTCTCCCTTCCTCCTTTTTTAATGCCAGGTGAATCACACTCATAAGAGCAGGCAGTTCTAGATCCAGGGAAAGGGGACTGCAAGCCCGGGCTCCAGGCCTTAGGAGCTGAGTGACCCGGGCTCCTCGGGGCCTCGGCACATCACCTCTAAGCCACGCCTTCCAACACCCGCAAGTGGGAGGAGTTGGAGGTGGCCGACGGGAAAGGCACCTAGCACAGTGCCTGGGTGGGCTGTGGGGTCAGCTCTGGATGAACTGGCTCAGTCGCTGGCCTGCACAAGATTGTGTCCACCCAGTCAGCCGGGCGTCGTACAATATTTGAAAAGAGAACGGCACACTCAGCTCGTCTGCTTTAAGGCCCACTTACTTTGTGTAGCCCACAAGGTGCCTTTTAAAACTCTGAATTAGTTGCCAATATTTAAAAAATAGGAGAATCTACACAAATTCTGGATTTCTGGTTTTTTGAAAAATCAGAGCCGGCCATGCCGGGCTCCGGCTCTCCTGTGGCCGTGTGTGTGGTCAGAGCCCCCCAGCAGCTGCCCACTCACTGGACAGCGTGGGCCCTGGGCACAGGTTCACCTGCGGGCATTCCACTTGCAACCTATGCTTTAATGTGTAAAATAGCAAGAATACACACACACCCACACACATATATTGTACATGCATATTTATACATAGAGAATATATATGTATGTACACATATGTAAACACATGCCTTACGTAGATGCTCCGTGACTTCATTCTTCTACATATTTCAACACCTTTCCCTTTTTAAAAAAATCTGCTTTGACTCCAGACATATGTTTTGGGTGTCTGAGTCTGTAAAACTGAAGTCTAAAAACCCCATCATCCCAAACATCCTAGAAATGTAGGTGAAATTTCACTATTTCCCTAACCTGAACTCTTATTTTACACGTGAGCCTATACAGCTAGTTTGTGGCCAAGAATTTTAGCTTTGGAAGAACCTCAGGAGCTCTCTAGTCTTTATAAAACCCTCCTGTTGCTGGAAAGCTTGGGGATTAAGGAAAGTTTTTTGTTATCTTATCCAATTTTTACCAAAAAAAAAACAAAACAAAAACCCACCAAACATTTAATGAGTTCAATGAGTTCTAATTTTCTTGTTTCACTCCCAGCAATCTCTAGCACTGGAATGCTCCCAGGTGTTGCTAAAACAAGTATACCTCCACCCACCCTGTTAACCTCTGAGTTATATGGTATCAGTTGCTAGGTAACTGAAGATTTATACACATCTATTGTTAATTTCCAAGACAGTTTTCAGCTGTGCCATAAATAGCACTGGAAGCAGACACCACATTTGCTGCAGATAGACTCTTCTTGGCTTCCCTGAGAAGGGGCATTTTGGGGCATATCTACAAGATCCAAAACATCCTGGTAAAAAAGGATAATGCTGATGAATTTCCAGCTGTCTGCAAAACCAGCTCAGCACATATGAGACATTTGGGCCCATCTCCAGTATCCTCTGGTGCTAAATCCATTAGATGTTTTATTCAAAGAGCATCATCTGCCCTCTTAGTTTGTCTGAAATCTAAAATTATGCTTCTCTCTCCTATCCTTCCAAGAGACCCCCAGTTTCAGTCTTGGGATGGAAAGCTTTGTACCCCAGGAGCATCTGCAAAATTACTCTCAGGCCAGTGCTTTCATTGCCCTTTTAAAGGCTCTTATTAAGCACAAGCGCCATTTATACTGGTTTGGACCACACGTGTGGATTTTATTGCCACTGCCTGGGTAAGTGATGAGGGGGTACAATTTATAATATGGGCCCCCAAGCCAAAATTTTATAGAGTGGTCATGATTAGAACGACCCTTCGCATTTGGGAAGCAATTCACATTTTATTACGTGCCTTCGTAGGCATCCCTTCAACCGATTTTCACCACGACCGGTAAGAGACCTGCTTCGTGGTCACTTCTGGCTTGGATGAAGTCTCCAGCCCTGCCTCTTCCTAATTCATCTCCACATGAGCAACTGTGCCAAAGCGTAAACCTGAGCATGCCACCCTCCTGCTTAAGGTCTGCCATCGAAGCTTCGTAATCTATTCATAATCCTGAGCCTCCGGGACCCGGCTCCTGCTCCCTCTTCAGCCTCCTCTCCCATCACTCTCGGCTCACGCTTTGCATCCCAGCGTTACTGCCTTGGGTATCGTCCCCTGCATGGCAAGCTGCCTCTTCCTCTGGTCTCTGTTCATACTCTTTCATCTGCTGGAAACACCCCACCACCCAGTTATCACACCACCTCATCCAGAAGCATCCTCTGACCCCACCTCCTTGCCTCGCCCCTGCTGGGTTAGACACCCCCCTCCCTGCTCCCACATTCTCCAGGCGCCATCTCCATTATGGCACCTACTGAATCGCTTTACAGTGATCTGTTCACATGTCTGTCTCCACCAGGATACGTTTGAGTTTCTCCAAGGCAGCACCGCTATACTCTTCTTCTTTAGAGCCCAGTGCAGTGCTAGGGAGGGAGTGAAGGGAAGAGGCAGAGGTCCTAAGAGAGAGGCCAGTGCACCATCAGTCCCATTCACAGATGAGGCCACCCAAGCCAATAAGAGGTTAAGGGACCCCAGGTGGCCCATGTAGGAAGTGGCAGAGCCAGATTTGGACAGGGAGAAGGATCCTTAGAAATAATTGAACCCATGCCTTCAAAGAGTGGAAAGATCATCTACTTGCATACTTCTGGGGATGGGGAGCTCCCATAGTCGGTCAGCTATCCTATGAAACAGTTCTTTCTTGAGTGGTGCTGAAACCACTTGCCCCGTGTTTCAAGTCAGGCTGTTTCCATGTTTGCTTGTTTTGCTGTAATATATTTCCTCTTGTCAGAGCAGATTACCGTTCTGTGGGGAGATCCTACTCCAGTTGCTCCAGCCTCCCCTGATCACCATTGGAAATACAGAAATAACCAGATCCTTCATCTGAAAAACATGCTTTCCATGCAGTATCTAATGCAAACCTCCTTTGAAACACACATTAAATAACATGCCCAAGATCACCCAGCTAGAAAATCACAGATGAGGCCTAGACCCCAGCAGTCTAACTCCAAGGTCATGGACTTAACCCCCCACGATACTCTTGTATTGAGCCCTTTGGCTATTCGGCAGTGAAAAGCTAAGCAGATTAAAGGCACACAATTCTCTCTTTTTTCCCCTTCCTCTTATACCAGCTTTATGAGGACCCAGCAGATCTCTCTCTCCTGAGGATTATTTTTTAAAATAAATTTCTTCCTCCTCTCTCCTCCCCTCGTAAGCCCCACTGAGGAAAACAGCCCCCAGGTTGCTGGCTCCTCACATACACGGTATACACAGGGTGCTATGCCAGGGCCAGCCAACTCATTAGTTTCAAAGCCTCAGATTAATCTTACATTACTGTGCCTCAAGGTGAAAGGTCATTTTTGATCTTCTTAGCATTATCCATAGCTCTCGGGAATTGGATCTCTGCAGACTGGGACCCCTCTATCGGCACAGCTGTTGATGCTTCTCTTGGCTGCAAATGAAATTGTACACAGAGGGCTAGGATTGTTTAAAAAGGCTGGAGACTGATTTTTTTTTTTTTTTTTTTTAAGTAGGAGTACTTTGTAAATCTTGGGGCAGAGATTTACTTTGTAAATCTTGGAGCAAATCAGATTTACTTTGTAAATCGGAGAGTATTGAAAACAGCTAGTGACAGAAGCAAACTGCTATTGCATTAAGCGGATGGGAACTGGGAGGCAACTGGAAGGGGCAAGAGCCTTCTCCATCCCCATCCTCCAGCTCTGCAGGCTCCTTCTGGCCCCCCTGCTGCCTGAGCCTAACCTGGTGCCAGCTGCCTGCGAGAAATGGAGTCTTCAGAGCCGCAGTCACAGCAGCACAGGACAGTGGTGGGTTTAGGGCTCAGGGGCCACGGCTTACCCAGCTGGCCCCGGCAACCACACCAATACCAGGGACGTGTGCTAAGAGCGACGAGGCTGGTGTGTGGAGGCTCCGATTGGGCGGAAATGGTCCCTGTTCACAGAAGGTCCCAAGCTTGGGACCTCCCAAAGGATGGGAGGAGGAAGGCATGGTTCCCAGGTTGGACTGCCCCAGTTAGACTCAACTTCCTCCTGGACAACCCCCACTGATCGAAGCTGTACTGAGGAGGGGCAGAAAGCTGTGTTGAACCCTGCCGGCCTGTGTTCACAGCAGCTATTGTCTCACCCATAATGGTGTAATCAGAGTGGACACACGCGCTAGTGTTGGCTTTCCCTGATTCAGGCCTTCCCCAACATTTTCTCTCCGTCCCATGGGGAGGTTTGGCATTAAAAGGTGGAGTGGTGTGTGGCAAAGCGAGGGGTCTCCCCTGGGGAGTAGAGAAAATACAGCCTTCCCTTTACATCTCTAAATGCCTCGAGATGATCAAGTCCTGGAGAAAGCACAGGTTTTGCAGTGCAGCTCTGAGGTATGATTTTGCCAGAAGGAGGCAGAAACTTGCCTTTTCCCAGCACAATGTCCATCAGAAATGCCCCCAGGAATATTTTGAAGCCAAGTGGCCTTCTAGAAGACAGCAGCTGCTGAACACAGTGTGGAAAAGGTCAAGGTAGAGCAGCTGGATTGGGAGGGAGAAAGCAGTAGCACAGCCACCACAGTTTTTAGTTCAACTCAATTTTAAATCATATTCAGCAGGAAGTTCAAGGACTCCATGAGAGAGGGCAGAGTGGTTGCATTTATTACACGCCCTGCTTTCGGTTCAGGGCGTGGGGGCACCAACCTCACAGGCGGTTAAAACCCCACCAGAGCAACTGAAGATCGGGCTGGAGAAGAAAGGACCCGCTCCCCACCAGCTTCTGGTGCGAAGCCCGCGGCTGTTCTGGCCGCAACTTTTCTCCTCCAAGGTGGGCTGGCACTGCGGGGAAGAGGGGCAAGCTGCCAGGCGTGAGCCTGCCAGCTGGTCCAAGCCGCCTCATCCTTCTGGCCTAGAAAGGGAGTTAGGGGCGAGGTGCTTTTTATTTTTATGAAGCCCCCAGTGCTGGGGCCTGGGTCGCTCTACCTGGCTGGCTGGTGACTGGCTCTTGCTCTGGATGAGTTCCACCCGACAGAGC
The DNA here is from genome assembly GCF_030445035.2 of Dasypus novemcinctus. NCBI lineage: Eukaryota > Metazoa > Chordata > Mammalia > Cingulata > Dasypodidae > Dasypus > Dasypus novemcinctus. The sequence continues at coordinate 25,607,529 of NC_080698.1, forward strand.
CGGGTGTGGATGGGAACAAGGCTGGTTCCTGGCTTGATTTGGAACCATATCCTTCAAGGATGGGGGAACGAGACTGAATCGCTTTGGCTGCTCAGCCTCCTTTCCCCTTTCTTCTGGTAACAGTGCATGGCATTCCTTTGGGGAACCCCCTCTTCTTCACCCCAGCCCTAACGGCTTTGCTGTACATGCTTCTCTTTCCCCCTCGCCCCAGCATTAGGAGCAGACCTACGTCCAGCCGACTAAAATCGAGCTAAGGTTTTTTGTTGGACAATGAGGAAGGAAAAGCTCTCTTTCAGTGGTGGCTGTTGGGAGAATAGTTTGTGCATCAGGCAACTGCGGCCATTACAACAGTTCATAACAAAGCTCGGCAGCAGCAAGCGTGGTCATTTATCATCATGCTCACAGGCCTGCAGGTTCGCTGGCTGGCTCCTGCTTCCGGCTCCAAGTCCACGGTCAGCTGGGGCAGCTCCGCTCTAAATGTCTTTTGTTTCCTTTAGTCGGCAGGCTACCTGGGTCATACGTTCCTGGTGATTACAGAAGCACAAGAGAAAGGCAAATTGAAACACAGGCTGCCTCTTGGAGGCCGAGGCTCGGATCCGGCACACTGTCATTTCCAGCCAAGTTCGCTGGCCCAGGTAGGTCACGTGGCCACACCCGACATCAGGGGGCAGTGAACATGCTCTACCTCCGGTGGGAGAATCTGCAAAGCCCCCGGTGGACAGCACACAGGAGGGTGAAGAAATGGGAACAAGCACTCGGCCGGCCGTGCGGCGTAACCCACATTTGCCGTTGGCCACTTTGCTACCTGCTGGGAAAAGTCTGCCCAAATGAAGCCAACAGAAAAGAAATCAGAGGCAAGAGAGCAGGGGAGACTGGGACTTGATAAGATTGTTCCAGTCTCTGAATCCTGCTATGTTCTGGCCTTTTCAGTGAAACAATTGTTTAAGTGCATTTCAATGGGGTTTCTGTCATTGGCTATAAAAAGACACCTGGCTCATCTGTATCAGTCAGGAAACAAGAAAAGTCTACAGTGGCAAGTCCAAGGGCACAGGGACAGGATTCAAAGGGAAGGCCAGATGGAGCAAGTGGATTCTGGAAGCTGAGCCTGGAAAGGTTGCCAGAGGCCCCTGGACGCGGGTTCCCGAGCCTTCTCCAGGGTGCCCTGAGGAAGCCAATCGGCGTGAAGGGAGCATGGGAGGACACTGGACCAGCAGGGCTCTGGTTTCTCCAGTGTCTACAGAGGCAGATGGAGAACACCAGAGGGGCCCACGCCAGTGGCAGCCACACTGCCCAACCCCACAGCAAGAGCAGAAGTTCTGGAAAATGCCACAAGGACTCTGAGAAGCAAGTACTAGAGCAAGGCCTGGGCATTGTCATCCCTAAGAAAGGACCGAAGATGACAGAGGAGCAGTTGAGACTCTTGGCCTTGGAGGAAAGATCCCCAGGATGCTAATTTGACTAGCCTTAGACCTAGCCATAATATTTGACTAGCCTTAGAAACAGCAACTACAGGGAGTGGTTGGGAGCCTGCTTCCCACATATGAGGTCCTGGGTTCAATCCCTGGTACCTCCTAAAATCAAAACAAAACAAAAACCACAACCACTACCAGATATTGAGAACAAACCATGGGCCAAGAACCGGGCCCGGGCTTGACATGCATTAAGTGATCATAGTCTGTCAATAAACCTGAGAGTTAGGTATTTTAGCTGCATTTTTTGAATGACAACAATGAGGTAGAGAATTTACATCCCCAGTCTAAGATCCTTGACATTGAGATTGAACCTCAGTCCTACCCCAAAGCCCTTGCAGTTAAACATCAGGCTGTGAACCTCCCAAATGATGATTCTTTCTTTTTTTCTGACTCTGAGGCTGGCAGAGACCTTTTAATTAGTACTTCCTTCCCAGGCCCTTTTATAACCTCCTGTACTTTGAAATTTGGGCTCAACAGCAGACCAGAGGGGGAAAAAATCCTGTCGAAACCTATCCCAGTGTCCCATCGCAGAGGACAGCTGCAGTTCCCACTGCCCAGCATCCAATCTCCTGTCTTCTGGTAAGAATCACCTTCCCCTAACTCTCAGTCCAGGCGACTCAAATGGGGCTGTGCCTCTGAGTCAGAGCTGCCGATCGGTTCCTTGGATGCCCTTAGTCAGAGAGGCACATTGTACAGGGCCGTTGAAGGACAGTTAAGGAAATGCACCTAAAGTGCCACACACAACCTCAGGAAGTGCTGGCAGTGGCTGCTCTGGTCCAGGCCTGGGCACAAGGGCACATAACATGGCCCAGTCAGTGGGAACCTTAATCAGGAATTTGTTGGGCCCCTTGAGACAGCAGCCTCTCTCTCTCTCTGCTCCAGGCGTCAGGCTGTGGGATGCAGGCTTGGAACAGCCAGTGGAAAGATCTGAGGGGTATTCAGAGGCAAATTTTTGTCAACATTGTTTGAGGACCTGGACTTTTCAGGAGCAAGTGCCAAAGACTCCCTTTCGTGGGTAAAAGCAGTTTTAGATGGGGTAGGCAGCCGAATGGACAGGACCATGTGCCGGCGTCAGCATCTTCTGACTTTTCTCTTTTACCCCATGAGACATGAGAAACTAGGGACAGGGGAAGAGGAAAAATCCTTTCTGGTATTTATTTGCTTCCTTCTTCTCTCCCACCCCCTCTCCCTCACATGCGTTAGGCAAAAGAGCACAGCTACTTTGGTAATTTGGGTATGAATCTCAGCTTAACCACTCCCCAGTTATAAAAACACAGGCAATTTGGGAAAACTCTCTGGTACCCTGAGAAATAATTACATTAGCTTCAATCATATGAAATGGCCATTTTTTTCTAGGTCAAAAATTGGTTGACACATGGGAGGTTCCTGGTTCGGTTCCCAGTGCCTCCTAAAGAAGACAGAAGCAGCTGAGGCGATAGGCTGGCGCAGTGAGCTGACACAACAAAGTGACACAATGAGATGACGTGATGAAGTGACATAATGAGGAAATACAATGAGAGACACACAAACAGGAAGTGGAGATGGTTCAAATGATCTGGCACCTTCCTCTCACATGGGCGGTCCTAGGTTCAGTTCCCAGTGCCTCCTAAAAAAAAAAAAAAGACAAGCAGACACACACAGAAAGAACACAATGAATAGACACAGAGAGCAGACAGTAGGCGCAAAACAAGAAGGGAGGGAGAGAAATAAATAAATAAATGTTCAAAAAAAATTGGTTGAATAGTGACAATATCACATGGTTCAACCTAACCGTTCCCACGTTATAGGGTTTTGTCAGGATTAAATGAGATAATACATAGGCAGTTCTTAGCACAACTCCTGGCACAGAGGAATGGTTGATACATGTTAACTGCTACTGCTACTATGAACGTGACTGTGATTATGAGAATTGTTAAGAAGCAGAGTCAGAAATCAAAGAGAACAGGAGGAGCAGCATTTCTCAGCAGTGGTTTGGGGACTTGACTACCAGTTCTGCCTATTTCTCTCCAACTCTTGCTTTTCAGGTGTTAGTTATTATTGTCTCCACCAAGACAGAAAGGCTAACGGTATAAGAAGGTAAACCAAGAAACTTCAGGCCTCAGTGGCTCAGCTGCTTAATTGAAAAGATCCTCCGGATGCCTTTAGGGAGCCCAGGGTGGCTTAAACTTCTGATTACTTGGGGGGGCGGGGAGGAAAGAGAGAGGGGCTATTTTAGAATCGCCACTGATATTTTTAAACATCTTGACATCAATAACAAGTTTTGAATTCCCTGACAACTGGAGCATTTGTTTTGATTGTGGGTTTCTCACCCACCAGCCAGCTATTTTGGTTAAAACAGAGCATTTGTCTTCTAAAAAGCAACAATTTGACGCATTGTTATTCTCTGTCCTAAGCCCTCAAGGTGTTATTCAGGCTCTTCCTGCTCACTCCGGGTCTTTGTACAAATTCTTTCCTAAACCCAAAACACTCTGCCCTGTGCGCTTCAGGGGTTCCCTCCCACAGAGCTCTCTGTTCTCATGTGACTTTGTAAGACCTTTCCAGATACCCCAAATCCACTGAGTCTTCTGATACATGCCTTCCTTTTACCTGGCAGTTTTGGGGTTTTCTTTTTTCATAGCTCGTCTCCAACTGCAGTCTCATCGTTCTCTGTGAACTTTAAGCTCCAGGAGGACAGGTCCTGACGGACGTACTTGATGCTCCACTGTCGCCAGGACCTAGCCTGTGATGCATGGCAGCAGGCTGAAATCCAAAAACTAGTTCTTGAATGTGTGGAATCACTACTCAGTCATTCATACTAGCTAATCGTTATACTCATGAATCAGTTAACTGAGGCTTGGATGTTCCTATTTGGAAATAAGACGAGTTTTTGAGGTAGGGTGGAGAAGGGGATGGACGCAAGGATGCTTGCGACTCGGTCTACCATATCAGGGGAGATCAAGAGGAAGGAAAAATCCTTTCATTTTGAGCATGTTGCATCTCATTGTGAAATTTGGGAATGATGATTTTAAGACATTCCGGTTTTTTGTAAAACATCATGCACATGCAAACCTAGACTGCTGGGAACCAATCATGAATTTCAGATATCGAGTAACAGCCTGAAATGAACAAATGTCAGTGATTAGTTCGAAGTGAACAGTAATTACGTAGGGTGGAAGGAAGTCCTAGACATTTAACCCATCACCACCAGACTGCGTCCCAATCACAGATCACTGGGTGGGGCTTGTGTTTGCACTGGGTTTGCCAGAGTCAGCGGAGTTTGTGAAAACTAACAACAATCACAGCAGAAGTTGGGGAGGAATATTTTGTTTGGGTTGCACAAACCGATCATGCTGTAATTTATCTGTTGTACATGGCTGTCTGCTGGACAGGAAACCCCCCAAATCAGGCCTTATTTTACCTTTCAATTTCCATTATCTAGAATAAATGTCTTTGGATGAGCAAATGAATGGTTATTCTTATCACCTTACATAAATATATACGACCTCAATGCCTCAAGAAAACAATCTAATTCCAAGTCACAAATCAAATACTTTTCACTTCTTAAAATCTCCGCTATCAAGAAACAAATATGTTTTGGGTGCCTACGATGTACCAGATACACAGGGACTATGTCCTCAAAAAGTTTGCTTATCTGGTTAGCAGTGTCTAGTAAAAGGTTTTCTGTATCCTCATAACAAAACTCACTTTAAGTAAAAAAAAAAAAAATAGAAAGAGGTCATGGAATCTGAGAATGGGAAACAGAGCTTAGTCAGGACACGTGAATGGGAAAATTAGGAATCCAGGCCACACTACTGTCGCACTCGGGATTTTTCATTTGCTTCCTTATCTTGCACTTGACCCAGATGGTGGTGGGTCGCAACACTGCCTTATGACCTTGACTCTGAAGTGTCCATCACAACTGGGTCATCATGGTTGGGGAAAACTTAAGGACAGGTGACATGATTTGCTGCCTACTTACGCAGGCTATGTGCAGGCTGCCCCCAGAAGGCTTGGCAAATAATGATGGACATTTCAAATGTAGACAAAATGGATTCATGCACAGCAAACAGCAGTTCCAAGGAGGAAGTCATGGGGATACCTTTGGTCAGTCAGAAAGGCAGCAGAAGGAAATGCATTGGGGAGAAGGAATCTGTCCCAAATTCCAAACTTCAGGAATAATGAGGAGGCTTGAACCTCCTCTCCAATGAGCCCAGGCAGGGATTGTTCCTGCTGCCCGACCATCCCAGATGGTTTTGTTAGCAAGGCGAGGCCCTCCAGCTGCTTGGAAGCCGCATCTCAGGGAGGCCTCTCTGAGATGTCTCAACAGCAACATTGGCTCCCAAGACCTGGATCTTGGACAAGAAATGTCTTGCTTTTCAAGGCATTTACAGCAGCGTAAAAGCTGCAGGAAACTTAGGCCACCCCACAAATTAATAATAACAGCCCTCAGTAGGTGCCAGACAGTGGGTTTGCTGTGAGGCCTGTATGAACTCATTTTGTCTTCAGAGCATTTCATTTAGGGTTCAAATATTCATTGCACTCCAACAGTTTAGAGGATAGTTTGCTAGAACCTATTAAGAGTCATCTACCTGCTTCCCCCCATTTTATCATGGAATATTTCTTGTTTATTGTAAAAGACAATTAAATATGTGGCAGTATAGGGTTGGAATTAAAAGTGTGAGCTTCTGAGTCAAAAACTGAGCCAAGGCTGGCCCCAGTTTTGCCACTTACTGCCTAGGAGGCTTCAGTCAAGATTCCTGTCCTCAGTTTCTGCATCTGTAAATGGGAATAACAGTAGCAACCTCATAGGGAGTTCTGTGAGGAGAAAGAGGGAACATGCATCAAAAGCACTTGGTATAATCTTTTGTAGAGATGTGAAATCAACGTTAGCTCTTAGTGTTTACTATTCAGAAATTCCAAGCAAAAGGTCACTGAAAAGCAAAGATGGATTCTGAAAGGAGAATACAACCAAGAGAGGCTGGCTTGTAGGAGTGGGAGAAGACAAAGGAAGAAGACAAACAGAAAATAATTTTTTGTTACAATTTAAAGAAGATATGGATAGAGTCTAATATACTCCACCCACTTTATTTACAAAGCTAAGAAAGGTGGTCCTGTGTTCCTTGGATATTTAGTTTATTGCATTGTTCCTTCAGGGAGATTTTTCCTTAACTGTTTATGGGGTTCCCCCCAACAACCAAGTTCTAAAAATATATAAATGGGGTAGGGCGAAGCAGAGAAAGTGAGAACACAGAGGCCATGAGTCTGGTCCTGACACTGTCCCCAAGAGTCTCATTTCCCCTGTGACCCCAGGCTCTTGATGTGTAAAATTGATCCACTGTAAGATCCTTCAAGCAGCAATGAAAAAATAAAGTCTGGAGGGAACTTCCCCCCATTAATAAAGATGAACATACTACAGGACGGAAGTTAAAATAAATAAATTAGTGTTTACGCTACTAAGGAATTCTATTCAATCACTTATCATAAAAGGACAATGGGGAAGAATAAAAGATGAAATCAGCCTGTTGGGATTTTAAGTTTGGTCTGGTGGTCTTCAAGAGCAGGACTCCAGGAAAAACCGGCCTGTGAGAAATCAAGGAGAAGATGGGCTGTGAGACGAACACACAACAGCGCTCCTTAGGTGCTGTGTGCCTGTGTATACATGGAGGCAAATGCAAAGTAAAAGTTCTGGAAGGATATCCGCCCACTATTTGACCTCCAAGAGAAGAAGGAAGGGGTCCTAATTGGAGTGGTGGTCCAAGGGAATTTTAGCCTCATCTGTGAGGTATTAATGACTTAGGTAATTAAGGTTTAATTGTTTAAATAGGCGTCCTTTTTTAGGTTCTCCAGGCAACTGCGAGAAAGAGAAGCTTAGCTGGCTGATTTCCCCGAGGCCAGGTCAGGGTTCAGCCCCCAACTGTGTAGTCCCAGAACTCAAGAAAGTGAGCCCGCCAACTTAATTATTAACTGAACTGAAAAAGTGACTTTCTGGAGACTGAGTGCTAATTTTGACGTTGATGTCAACATGTAGACTTCTTTTTTTAAAGAAGGCATCTGGTTGTGTTTTCCCAACTATTGTTGTTAAAGCAAGATTAGATGGGGAGACAAATGTGCATAAATTGCTATTTTGGGGGTACCTTGAGGAAATAAAACTATGAAAAAAATGGAGCATCAAGAAAAGTTGTTCAGCTGTGGACATATTGTAGCTGCATCCGCAACTCTTTTCTCAATTAATTTTGTGCACATCCCACTTTCCTAATCTATTTCCACAATTCTCAGGAACTCAGAGGTGAAAAACTTATATAATCAATGTTTTTCTAAAACGTCAGTGGATCAGATTAACAGTGGAGAAGTCATAACCACAGATCTCCCTCAATCTTCAAGCTGTTGGTCTCAATGACTTCCTCTGTGCTCGCCATCAAATCAACTGCAAAACAACAAATACTTAAATAATCTTCATGTGTAAAGCACTTTGTACTTCTCTTTTCTGCAAACTTGTTAAAATGGTATCAAATTCTCCCTCCCACTGTGCCCATCTCCTTTGGAGGAAAAGATTCCCTTGCCTCTTTATGCTTCCCTCTGGCATTTTGAATTTCCAGTACTTCAAAGGAGATACTACAAATAATAAAACAATTTAAATCTCCTTTTTTAAAAAAAAAACCCAGTAAGCAGGGAAATAAGCCAATTGATAAGAATTAGGAAGGAGTTTGCTCTGTGACTACCCTGGGTCCATGGAAATTAAGGATTCCTTTGAAGACCAGGAATCAAAAAGTCATCTCGAGATCATGGAGAATGTGAAGGAGATAAGTCATCCACCAGCTAGAGGGCAAGGATGCGAGTCCTTAGTGAAAATTAGTGAAGAAACGGGAGGTTAAGGAAATAATCATAGTCAACCAATATGGAGGAGCTTCAGCTTGTGCAGATGCCATTTTAAAATGTCCTTTAATTCTCACAACCTGCTCACTATGCCCATTTTGTAGATGAGAAAACTGAAGGTTAGAAAGGTAAGGTCACATAAGTAGTAGGTAGAGGAGCTGGCACTTTAACCAAGGCAATATGACTCTGGTGCTTAGGAGGGAAGGAGGGAGAGAAGGGAAGAAGGGAGGAAGGGAGGAGAGGAACTATTTAGAGAGGTGCAGGTGTAGAAGCCCAGGGCAAAGGGGGGTCCCCTTTTTAGGTGTGAAGGGAGAGGGCGGGAGCTGTTGCCACAACCTGTGGGAAGGAGGCCCCTGGAGAAGAGCAGTGACCTTAGTGTAGGGACACAGCCTGGCTGAGGTGACCTTGACAAGAGGGGCCAGGGAAATCACTACCATCATTTTCCATTCTCCTGCCAGGGGTTCCCCTTGACTGAACCCAAGGCTCAGATGCCGTATGGTGGCCGATCAGATGCCAGGGGCAGAGGCCTGGATGTGGAAGGAAAACCCAAGACACCCAGCCAGAAGATGAGGGCTAAAGGAGGGGCAGGAGTGCAGGTTGGCGCTGATATTAAGGAGGTCATGACAATGAAGATCCACACTGAGCCCCTGGGAGGGAACTGCCATTTTCGCAATGGGCTGGCTTAGACTTGGGTGAAGCACTTCCTGGCGGCTGCCGTTGGTTGAGCCCTGCAGACGCTTACCTGGTGGATACCACGTACCACAGCGCTTATGGGAGTGTACTAATAGCTCCTTGGGTGGCTGGGCGGCTGGCTTCGTGCAAGGAGGGCACAGACCATTTGGGGGAGCAGGGAAGACACAGTGGAGGAGAGTGATGGATGAGGAGGCAGCCCCAGTGGCCTCTCCACCCCTCAGTCACAGGCAGAGTCGAGGAGGGAGCCTCTGTATTCAGACCTTGGTAACAGAGCTGGGAACGAGCCAACTCAGACATAAAGAGTTTAAAAATAGAGATGAATATGTCATTCTGACAGAGGAGTCTCCAAGTTCCTAGAGCGCTTTGAGGTATAGCCAAGGGAAAAGTCAAAGCAAAAGCCCTCCTTACCTGGAGCTTTGGGCTGCCTGAGCCATGGCTTGGTCAAGGAGCTATAATCACAGCAACATCAAGTGCAGGGGCCAGAGTCTTCAGGACTGTGAGGAACAAAAGAGAGGATCTGCCCGAATGCAGCAAAGGAGCAGGTGGCTGACGGGGACTGTGTTCCAGTGGGTCACGGTCAGGGCAGGGGATGGGCCAGTCCACAAGGCACACTAAACATCACCAGAATCCACTGGAAAGAAGGAGCCTATTTGCTCAGGTTTCCTCACAGATTGGCCTTAAACCTGACAGAGAAGAAATTACCCTCGGGTGGAAATAAATGGCACTGTTGGCTGACATGAACCTGTTTCTGTCGGGAATTTTTGCCACTTGTCTTGCCGAGGTGCAAGACTCAACTACCAAATGTACCTCCAAATATGAGGTTTGCCAAGTGACCAGTGCCTAAAGGCAAAGTCTAAATAGATGAAATTTTAGAGCCAAGAAATGCACAATGTAGTGCCACTTCCTGGTAACTAGTTACTTTACTTATATTTTTCATCTTTAAAAACTTTGAGAAGTTGTCTGGTTTGTAAAATTGCATGAGAAACATCAAGAGAGGGGCTTAGAAAAGGAGGAAGGATTCTGTTCATTTTTACCACAACGGTGATTTCTTTAGCCAATGAATAAATGAAGAACACAGGTTTTGAATTTAATCTTTATTAACTAGAAAATAAGTCTGTTCTCTGCCCTCACTAATCAAATGTTGAACAAATATTTAAAGAATACTGGTCTGAAAGGTCACCAAAGTAAGAGCCTCCTTGGGGGAAATGTGAGCATAATTTTGTAGAAGGTAGAACTTGACTTCCCTTGATTTCCTCTCTCTTCTCTTTCTAACAAACCTCCTTGAGCACTTGCTGTTTGACAGGCTCTAAATGCTGAACATGGTTTATTTTACTGCATCCCCAAGGGGGTCTCAAGGATACAGACTTTGAGGTCAGACATGTTTAGACCTGCACTGTCCAATATGTAGCCACCAGCCACATGGAGTTAAATTTTTATAATTAAATACAATTTAAAACCAGTTCCTTACTTGCACTAGCCATGGATCAAGTGCTTAATAGCTACATGTGTTTAGTGACTGTTGGATAGCACAAAGGACAGAACATTTTCAACATTGCTGAGGTACAGGTAGCTCCATCTCTTGTGAAACAATGTCAGGCAGAACAGCTATCGTTTATTGAGCACCTACTGTGGGCCAAGCACGGTGCTGTATTAGTTACATAAAACCATCTCCCCACAACCCCTCCCCAACACATCTCACCCCATTTTAGAAATGGGGAACTCAGGACACAGAGAGGTCAAGTAACATTCTCATCTTCACACGGCAAGTGAGGGGCCACCTTCCAAGATCATCTCCAAGTGTGAGTGAAAGCACCATAAGGACAAGGAATTCTGGCCACAACACTTTGGGGTCACACAGGCAGAAACCCAAGCTCAAACCTGCCACTTACTAGCTAGGTGACGTTGGCCCAGACACTTACCTCTCTGAGCATATGGAAAATGGGGGTGCTTACAACACCCCTCTTGTGGAACTGCGAGGATTAAATGAGACAACACACATAAAGCACTTAGCACAATATCTGGCGCACAGTAGCTGCTTAGTAAATGTAGCTATAATGATGATTACTTCCGGGGTGAATCCCTTTCTCCAGGTTGGGCTAGAAAGCAAGAGCCACGGCGCTACCTGCAACGCACATTTCCGAGTCTGGGGCGCCCCCTGCTGGCAGCACCTGGACACAGCGCTCCACCCAGGGATCGCCCAAGCAGAGGGTTCTCCGAACTTGGCTCTAAACGTGGGAAGTCCTCCCCAAGCGTTCAGAAAAAAAGGGCCCTTCCATATTGCAGGTCCTCTTAGCTTAGCAAGAAACTCTGGGCTTGCTACCTTTGCCGCGATCTTCTTTGCGATCTTCACTGCCCTTCATGTAGAGAAGATGTGCCGGGAGGGGCTCCTCAGGGTGCAGCCCCCACCCCCCCGGCGCGCTAGCTGCGGGCCCCCCACCAGCGCAGGCTCTCGGCCGTCCTGCCTGGCGTTGCCTTCGCTCCGATGCTGCGCATGAGGCCCTCCTCCATACGCAATCCACCTAAAAGCCTTGTGGATTTTTTCTCCAAAGTTTCCGTCCATGCTCCTCCACCCTCCCTGCCACCCCCCACCCGCCACTCACGGGACCCCTGCTCTACCTTCTAATCGGTCTTCCTGCTTCTTCCCACCCCCCCACCCCCGCCTTCCTGTCCATTCTCCCAGCTGCGGCCAGAGCTCTGGTCCCAGCGCAGGAGCCTCTGGAATGTGGGGAGATTTAAGGGCTACGGATACCCTGGCGCCCACCCCAGACTAGTTAACTCAGCTCCCCGGGGGTCTGAACATTCTGAACACTCACAGCTCTCTAGAGCTCCCTGGCCGAGTCCTTGTTCAGCCTGGGCTGGGAACGACTGAGCGTCTAGCTCCGATGAGGAGCGCCGCCCCGCCGGGAGGGTTTGTTAAAACAGGCTGCTAGATCCCACCTCCAGAGTTCCTGATCCAGTAGGGCTGGGTGGGGCTGAAAATCTGCGTTTCCCTCCTGTTCCCAGGTGGTGTCGGTGCTGCTGGTCCCGGAGCCACACTTTGAGAACCTACTGTTCTAAAAATTCAAATGCGGACCACCTGATCCTGTTTTAATCACTTCCCATTGCATTTATTTAAAAAAAAAATCCCTCCACACAGAGCAGATGTGGCTCAGACAGGTCAACGCCTACCTCCCACATGGGAGGTCCCAGGCTCGGTTCCCTGTACCCCTAAAGAATACAAACAATGAGCAGACATCAAGCAAAAACAAAACAACAGACAGACAATGAGCAGAAACAGTGGGAAAAAAGAGCAAAAAAAAAAAAAAGAACAAGCAAACAGATGAGGGAGCCTTCTCCTGGGGGGTGTGAGGCACCCTCCACATTCCCTACCTCAGCCTGCCAGGCAGCATGTGGGCCCCTCCTATCTTGTGACCCCCAGGTCCTCTGCTCAGTCACACTGGTCTTCTCTCTGCCCCTTGACCCCCAGGCTCTTGTCTACCTATAGGCCTTGACATGCTCTCCCCTTTGCCAAGACCACTCCTCCTCCAGCCCTTCTCTTTTCTGGTTTTTCTTCTCAGCCTTCAGGGACCAACTAAGCGTCATCTCAGGAGTCCTTCTTTGACAGCCCCATCCAGCATGTGCCTCACCTGCCCCTCACCCCTTATTCTCTGTCTCCGCAACCTGTTCAATTCCTTTGATTTATTACAGTTTGTAATTATGTATGTGCCTGCTCACCTATGACACCTGCAAGCTCTATGGAGGACAGGGACATTGTCTGTCTTGATGCTCAGTAAATGGTGACTGCATGAAGACTGAATGGAAACACAGACGCAGAGGATGTAAACGTGAGAAGCAGGCATAGTGGAGGCAGAGCCTCTTCTTCCCCTGAGGGCTTACTGTGCTCTTAACGTCCTCTCTCCCTCAACCACGGGGCAGCATCGCTGGTATATTCCTCAACCTACGGATGTGGAAAAGGAGACCTAAAGAGGTAGAGAAATTTAGCTGGGGTCACACAGCTAAAAGTGGCAGAGCTTGGCCGAGGACCCAGGCTGCCTGCTTGCAGAGTCACCATAAAACACCAAAGGAAGGGAGGGGCAGCAAAGCCAAGCTTGAAGAACCCTTCCCTCCGGGAATTTTAAACTCTAAACTCAGCCATGGCAACATCTGAAGGAAAAAAAGAAAGAAAGAAACTAGCTGAAATCAAAGATCCCTTGCCCTACTTTCCAGTTTTCTGATTCCCTCAGAATCATTTCAGAAGAGAATGGCCAAGCAAAGATGGGTGTCTCAACGTTTGAGATTTTTTTTTTTTTTTTTTTTTTTTTTTTACGAGCTTGCTCCGAGCCTTCGGAATAAAAGCACAGGCAGGAAATGGCAGAGGCAAGACCTGAACCCAGCCTGGTCAAGCTTTTGTATCCAACACTAAGGAGTGTCTCATTCAGCTGCCTTTTCTAGCTGCCTACCTCATTCCCCTATTAGTTGAAGGAACTTAGTGCTATCATTATCTCCATTTTACAGAGGAGGAAACTGAGACCTAAAGAGATAAAATAATTGTCCCAAAGCACACTGCTCCTAAGAGGCAGAACTGAGCCTTTTCCTGCATTATGTGGCCCTATTGTTAAATTACATTTTATATGCCCATTCACATAGACACAGGCATTATTCAGCCAGCTTCACAAAACAGAAGGAAATTTGGAGTTCTAAACAGTTACTGATCCATCCATCAGCCATGTGGGATCTAAGCCCCCTCTCAATTTAGAGGTGGAGTAGGCATCACCATTCCAGGGTCCTCAGAATGGATGAATGAAATATGGATTAGAGTGGACTTACTGGTATTCTACTATAGAATTACTGTGACTCTAGCAATGGAAGAAACTGTACCATTGATGTGGAGAACAGTGGTCATGGGAGTTGCTGAGGGCAGGGAGAAAGAAGAAGAGGTGTGATATGGGGACATTTCCGGGACTTGGAGTTGTCCTGAATGATATTGCAGGGACAGAAGCAGGACATTGTATATCCTGCCATAACCCACTGGATGGAGTGGGAGAGAGTGTAAACTACAATATAAACTATAATACAGGCTGTGTAGCAGTGCTCCAAAATGTATTCATCAAATGCAATGAAGGTACCACACTGATGAAAGAATTTGGTGATGTGGGAGGAGTGTGGGGGGTGAGGGAGTGCGGGTATATGGGATCCTCTTATATTTTTTAATGTAACATTTAGTATGATCTATGTATCTTTAAAAAATAAAAAAATCTATTAAACAAAAAAAAAGAAGAAAAAAAAAAAAAACCCCAAACAGTTATTGAATTCAAGAGCAGGTCAAAGCTGAGTTCAGTCTTCACCCAAGTAATTCAAAGATGACCACGGAGCCAAGTAAGCCGTGACTGTGGAGGAGATACCCTGCCTCTCTGTTCTTCAGTTAACCCCTCTGTGAAATAAAGAAGCAGGCCCGGATTCCTCCTAAATTCCTCTCTTCCTCGGTAAAAGCAGTATGCTTAGTGGAACAGCAGAAATTTTTAGCAGACAGCTTCAGGGTAAGTCTTTTCACCTATCTCAGCCTCAGATTTCCCATCTGTGAAATGGGAATTGGGTCTGATTTGCTCATTTTTCTCTCTTTAGTGTCTGGCACAGGGAAGATAACAAAGGTTTAAAAATCTCGGTCACCTCCTTAATCTCTCCCTTGCTTGTGGATGACAGGAATTCAGTAAAGAGAAGGCCCAACTCTAAGCTGAGAGCTGCTTCTGAGAGCACAGGTATCTGAACCTCCATCCGGGAGAATTAAGGGCATTTGGGGAGCCGCTGGCCCTGGGACCTGGCCTGCGGCTGGGGCCTGGGTGTATCATATCACTAAGCCGCCCCCACCAGGCCTTCCCCAGCCCTCTCTCTCAAGCATCTCCATCAAGCACGGGGCAACCTCATCGGCACAAGGCAAGCTCCTGCCCCAACAATCCCCCGCAGGCAAGCTTGGGACTTTGGGGCGCAGGGTTCCGACCTCAGGAATATCAGACGTCCCAGCAGGTCTCCCCAGCAAACCTATTTCTTACGGAGGCTTCCGGGAGGCTCCCAAGAGCCCTGCCCCGCCCGGCAGAAATTGCACAGCGCAGCAGCGAGCGCGGGAGCCAGGAGGGCGAGCAGCGTCTTGGAACGGTTGCTTGGTTACCCGGTGGCCCCTGCACGGATGCCCGGGGAGAGCCGGCGAGGAGGCGATGGGAGGGGACACCGGTCCCCGGGCCAGTGCGGGGAGGAGAGGCAGCCGGAGCTCGTAGCTAAGCCCCGCGCCTTCCCTGCCTCACCCCGAAGCGCCCAGGCTCTGCCCTTTACCAGCTCTATGCTTTGGGCAAGTTAGCTCGGCCTTTTGGTACCTCCCACCCTTGCACCCCTCACCTTTGAGATGAGTCTAATAATAGTACACACCGCATCGGGGTTTTCCAGGCCTTCAAAACAGACAATAGACAGGGCTTAGCGCAGGCCGGGCAGGCAGCAGGCTGGCGCCAAAGGGCCGTGGCAAATGCTGCGCCGCCTGGGCTGGAGGCGGCTGGGGGAGCAAATCGAGCCCCCAGGCAGGCCCAGGCCCTGGGCGAGATGCAAATGCAGGACCCTTGCTCAAAAGGCGAGGGGATGCTAAATTCCGTCTGATCCTGATTGAGAGCCGAATTCAGCCATTGGCGCGATATTACACAGCAAAGCGAGTTCTCCACCCACCCCCCCCAATTGGAAATAAGGAATCATCCACGGCCTCTGCCCTGGTTGCCCAAGTTTGTCTTTGTACTTAGAAAATAGTCATTGCTTAACTAAAAAAAAAAAAAAAAAAAAGTGCCCTTAAAGGTGAAGTAGACAGCGTGTCCTTTTGTTTGGCAGTCTCTCTCTCTCATGGTGTTTCTTATTTGCTATTTAATGTCACGCTCCCGTGGGCTCGAGGTTACCGGCGGGGTGAGTGCAGACCCTCCCAGGCACCCGGGAGCCTCCCCCCCCCCGCAGTTTGACGTGTGCACGAGCAGCGCCCACCAGCTGCCAGGGTCCCGGCCACGAGGGTGGGAGAAGGGTGTTGGCGGATGGACAGGAGGGAGACCAGCCAAGCCTCTTCCTCTCCGATGGGCGCTTCACTGCAACCCACAGTGGACGGGCGACCCCCAAAGGTTTTGCAGTCTCCATGCTAGGACCTGGACTGTGGTGGGCGAGAGGCTCAGCCCTGCAGAATTGTCCGCTGACTGCTCCCTGGTGGGCCAGGCTAGGGACTCGCAGCGGCAGCCGGGCCTGGCCCTGAGCCCCTGCGGCGCATGCGCGCCCAGCCCCCTGCTGCAGGTGGCGATCCCCGGCGGTCATTGAGGGGGACAGGGAGGGACAGGGAGCAGTTGACTGAGAACCCACCTGGGGAGGCAGCTCCTAGAGGGACTGTGCCTGAGCCGAGCTTCAAGCCCTCAGGGCTTGTTCCATTGCCCCTTGGGATTTTTCTTTTAAACACAGATTTGAAGATAGCATTAGTAAGAATTTTAAGATGGCAACAGCAGAACATTAAATCCCAAGGGAAGGGTCCTCTGCAACAGCACAGGTCTTGAGTTCTGGTCCTGGCTCTGCCCCCGACTGCTCCTCTCTGGGCGTCGGTTTCCCTTCTCTGAAGGTAGAGCTAGATGATTTTTAGATCATCTTCCAGCTTCCATAGCTTCACATTTTATTATCTCTGTCCCATTTGAAGGTGGAGAAGCATTGGTTCCTCTAGGTTCTTGGCTATGATGAATGAAAGAATTTAGTGAGGCCAGTAAAAAGAATTTATTGGGAAATGGGAGAAAGAACAGAATTTGCTGAAAAATGGAAGAGAAAGACAGAAATACAAATCAAGATTTGGTGTGGCCCCTTGAGGCAGAGAGAGCGGGCTCTGCACCATAGTGGTTACCTTTTAAGCTGTTAGTTATTCCTTCCCCTTGCTAATGATGAGGGCATGGGCCCCAGCTGTTACTGGTTACTTCACCTATGGTGGGGCCAATGGTGAGGCCTTTTTGGAATATCCAGGGCCAAGGGGAGATCCCAGGAAGAGAAACTAGGACCTCAAGGTTAAACTCAAGGTCGGGTGAGGTCTTGCAGCCTTGTTGTCTGTGGGCCATGTTGTGGCTTTTCTTCTCCGTTACCCTGTACTAACCTGCCTCACCACTGACTTACTGTATGGCTGTGGACAACTTTCTCTCTTTGGGGATCAGTTTCCCCATCTGTAAAATCAGGATTCCAGGATCCGGAAGGTTCCTTCCAGGGGTAATGCTCGGAGAGGTTGACTCCCTTGTTTTAGGGGAATTTTTTTTTCTGTGGAAGGAGGCAAATTTATTAAGTACTGGGGATGTTGGGGTGGATGGACATTCCTGCTCTCTTTCTACCCACATTGGTGAGCTTGGGGATCCTGGGGGTAAAAAAGAGGACAGGTGTGTGTCTGTCTCTCACAGAAGCATCTGGCACTAGGTTAACCAAGACTGTCATGGCAGCTCAACGGTGTCTGGAATCCAGCCTTTACCTAGCTTGTGGCACCGCTATTCCTGGCTTCCACTTCCAGGGTCACTTCATAGTTTTAGATGGTCCTGGGGCTCCAACCATTTAGTCTACACTCCATCCAGCAGCAAGAAGGCAATTGGGGTGGTGGGGAGGGCCACTCTTTTAAGGACTCTTCTCAGAAGTTGTCTACACCTGTCCTGTTTAAGCCATTGTTGTCATGACTTTTCTGTCACAGCTGAACCTAATCCTAACTGAGAGAAGCTTTTGGGATGGAAGGACATCATGGAACCAAAGCTTACTTAGGTTGTTGTGAATCATTGCATAATTTCTTGCTCAACTTTTTGGCTTCTCTCCACTACTAGAAAGTAAGCTCCATGAGGACAGGGTTTGTGTCTTGTCCACTATGTACCAGGCACTTGGGAGACAGTAACCATTAACAGTTTTCTTCTCGGCTATGGAGGCCAACAGACAAGATTTGGGGTTCCGCTGCTGGAGAGGGGGCAGAGAAAGGGTAGGAGCTCAGCAGAGATGGGGAGATGTGTGTTGGTACTGCTATAAACCAGTCCTGAAGCCACCAGGAATATGAGTAGGGTTGTTTTTAGTCTCAGTTCTGGCTCCATCCTATGTCTCCACCCTTATGTTAATATTTTCTTTTGTCCCACTTTAACTTGTTTGTTTCAAACAGCCTCTTGTTTGTTTCTTATCCTTATAAGTAGCTTTATACCCTTTTGGAAGAAGTGGAGTATAAATAAACTAACACAAGATAAAATACATAAGATACTGGGTGTATCCAGTTGCCAGAAATAGAAACCTACTCTGAGCAATGCCAGACCTCCCTTGAGCTGCAGAGTCAAGCAGCCAACCATCTACTTGCCCGCTCCTCTAGGGTGGACTTCCAGTGGATGCGTCCAGAAAGCATCTGACAACCTCTATCAAACTGGTCTTCCCTTAGTCTTGATAAATCAGTTGTCCAAGACGGAAGTATGGGCACCGCCCTCGAGAGTTTGTGTGAGATAGTGGTTGAGAACAGAGCTTCTCACCCTTACCGCTATTGCCGTTGGGGGCTGGATAATCCTTTTTATGGTTTAGGATATTTAGCAGCATCCCTGGCTCCTATCCACTAGATGCCATTCACAACCCTATCCCCATGGTTCCCAGTTGTGACAACTGAAAATGTTTCCAGATATTGCCAAAAGTCCCCTGGGAGCAAAATTGTCCCCAGTTGAGAACCACTGGTTGAGAGCAAGGACTTAAACTTCAGACTCTCTGAGTTCAAATTTCAACTCTGCTGCGGACCTTTGAACAAATAATTTTTCTGTGCCTCAAGTTCCTCCTCTATAATAATTTCCTTCTTCATATGTTAAATGAGTTAATAATATATGTAAAGCTCTTACAATAGTGCCTGGCATATAGAAGTGGTAGGTTAGCTATTATTATTACCTTCATAATTAATCCTCACCTCTCCCTCGTCCCTCAATCTAATCCATCATCATTTCTGGATAGTTTTACTTTGTAACTGGCTCTAAAATCATCAGCCTTTTTCCAGTAACACCCCTGTCCCAGCATTTCTTGCCTCTTAGTAAGGGTGCCTACCATCCACTCTTCACAGAGGAACTGTCTGATCTGTTTAAACCCTCCAATGCTTAAAACCTGTTGACATGCAGCAAGGCAAGTGCCCGCATGAGTGTTCGCGTGGTGAGCCGAGTGCCTGCACGAGTGCCCATGTGGCAAGCCGGTGCCCGCGTGGCAAGTTGAGTGCCAGCACAGCAAGCCGAGTGCCCACACAGCGAGCCAGTGCCCACCCAAGTGAGTCACGCAGCAAGATGATGATGCAACAAAAGAGATGAAGGGGAGAGTCAAGGCAAGAAGCAACAGAAACCAGGAACTGAGGTGGTGCAAGTGACAGGGAACCTTCCTCCACATCAGAGGTCCCCGGGATCGAGTCCCCATGAATCCTAGAGGAGGAAAACAATAAGAGAAGACAAAAAGAGAAATAGATACAGAAGATGACACAGCGGATGGGCACAGACAGTAAAAAACAGCAGGGTGGGGGGAGACAGAGGGAAAAATAAATTTTTTTAAAAAGATCATTGTAGTTAATTAAATAAAACAACCCTGCTGACAGAGTCCTGTTGTTTTTAGGAAAAAGTCCCCTTTAACAATGGGCTAGAAAGTCCACAGTGAATACCCTGTCCCTCTCTAGAGCCTTGTGGGTTAATGTGGGCTCCCCTGTTTCTAGTTTCAGTCATATCCAGTTTTCTCTCTATTCCTTAATATGCTATTCTTCCACCTGCCCTGAGGCCCTCGGGTGTTCTAGACCCTCTGCCAGCAACCTCAAGTGAAACCATTTTCAAAGCAGTGATCACAGGTTTTTGGAAAATCAAAATGGGTCACTTCCTTGGAGGGGCAGAAAGAGTTTAAGTGATTGAGCAATGCAGGGCTGCTATGTCCAGTGGGGCAGTGTGTGCACTGTACAGAGATGCTCAGCCTCAGGGCTAAGCAGGGACTACACTTCCCCCCACGCTCTATTTGCCAAGCCACACCCTGGCATAGAGCCATCTGCTTGCCAAGTTGCTCCCTGGTGGAGCTGTGTCCCCTGAAAGGGGGCATCTTTACAATGAAGATGCCATATGGGCTAGTGGCAGCCCTATAGCCAGAGCACACAGCAGGTGGATAATAGTGCAGCTATATTTAAAAATCTGCATTTCTTGTCTGTTGTAGAGATATTATGTTGTCAAAGACAAGACCTCATTATGTCAGCTGACTAGCTCTCCTGCCTTCTTTGTCTTTCCCTATCTAGAAATGGACTGTTTCCACACCCTTGGTACTTTAGAGCTGGGTCAGAATTGAAGCAACTGTCCTGTACTTTGCACATTGAGCAGTTGGACAACTTCTAAGTCTGAGTGATGCAATTAGCACTATCCATAATTAAATTCATGGCAAAATGCTTTCTGGAAATTCAATCTTTTTTTTTTTAATTAACCATTCTTATTAACCTCATCCATCTGTCTCATAACAAATGTAAACTATACCCAGCCATAAAGAATACAATCAGAAACATCATAGGCTAGCAAATACAATAAACAGCCTCACAGTCATCTAAACATTGCAGAGCCAGAAGGGACCTCAAAGATCACCTAGTACATACATTCACAGGAGTGATGAGAAACCTGAGGCTAAAAGTGGAAGCAATGTGCCCTGAGTTGCTCGGTTTGCTAAGTGGGTACCCAGTTCTCCAGTTTGCTAGGCTAGAGCTTTAAAAGGTCACAAGGGAAAAGGAAAAATGGATCCCCATTCCCTTACCAAATAGTAAATATAAATGAAAGTCACATTTTTCACTCCTTGGTGTGCATTCAAGGTGTACTTTTCCAGGGTACCAATTGTTGACTCTGTGTTGAATCTTGCTATAATCAATTCCCAGGGATTGTTGTTGATGTTGTTTTGCAGATGCAACATATTTTGATGGTATCACTCTCTTAGGAAATATAAGGCCTGGGCTGTTAAGGCCCAGGCAAAAACATGTTACGCCAGTCTCATATTATTTAGCAGGATGGAGGTCTCTTGAGACTGCCACGCTTTAAGGAAACCTGAGACCCACACATTTAGATTGGCAGAATGTAAAATAAAAAGGTTGACCGGAAAATTCCAATAATGTTTTCCCTTATATATTTAAATAGGAATCCATTTAAAATCCACTCACCTCCAGTTTGAACTCTGTGCCACAGAAGTCAGCCTTTAATTACGTGCATGTGCGCTGCACAGTGCAGGCTGTGTGCCGTGTGGCAGACGTGGGTTTAAATTCTAACCGTGTCACCCTGGGCAAGTCACTTTGTGGCTCTGAGCCATAGTTTCCAGGTCTGTAAATGGAGGCACTAATAGCTACTTCCCAGAGCTGGGGGCATGAAGCATTCTTGTGTCCTTGAGTGCATGTAGGACGGCTGGGTCCTTTTCATCCTGTTTCCCTGACCAAGCTGTGAGGTCTTTGTGAGGCCTTGCCTCTTTCCTTATCTTGGTGGCCCCACTGCCAAGCACAGGGCATTATACATGGTATGTGCTCAGTATGTGTTGAGTGAATTAATGAATGAAGGAAAGTGTTACATCTTTTCCTGTATCTGTAGCACCAATAAACTCTGGGAAGAACTCAATAAAGACTGGAATACACAATGTGAAGGGATCCTGATTCACATTCTGAATTCAAAACCTCAGACTTTTCTATACGCCCAAAGCATTTTGCCCAATTTGGGTCAACTAAGAACTGGAAATTTGAGTGGGAAGTACATTAGCCTTTGTTGATGTTTTTTTAAAATTTATTTCTCTCCCCTTCTCCCCCACCCCACCCCCATTGTCAGCTCTCTGTGTCCATTCACTGTGTGTTCTTCTGTGTCCACTTGCATTCTTGTCAGTGGCACTGGGAATCTGTATCTCTTTTTGTTGCATCTTCCTGCATCAGCTCTCCGTGTGTGCAGTGTCTCTCCTCAGCAGGCTGTGCTTTTTTTCGCATGGGGCAGCTCTTGCAGGGCGCACTCCTTGCACCTGGGGTTCCCCTACACAGGGGAAAACCCTGTGTGGCATGGCACTCCTTGCATGGATCAGCACTGCATATGGGCCAGCTCACCAGATGGGTCAGGAGGCCCTGGGTTTGAACCCTGGATGCTCTATCAGTTGAGTCAAATCTGCTTCCCTACATTAGCCTTTGAAGTTCCACTGTATAAGGAGCTGGAAATTCTGAAAAGATGACAACACTTACTTTACCTAGAAGGTACTTCTTCAATACCCCTTCGCAGGCACCCATGACAGATCATGCTAATAGATAACTGCTTTTTGCTGAGAGCCACAGATGTCCTTCAGGCACCCAGGGGAGAAATCACAGGGCAGTGGGACTTCAATCTGGAGCTCTGGATGCATGGGCGTTGGCACCCAGGATTGCTCCCGCCTCCACTCTGAGCTCCAGGTTCACGTTTCCAACTGCTTCTTGACACCTCCCCTGACCACTCTTACCAGACATGCCCCAAATGGATTCCTGATTCAACCCTGCCCGAGTCCCGTCTGTCACTTTTCTGGTCCTCTCCATCCCAGTGACTTGCCACTTCATTCATCCAGTCACTGTCCTCCTCAACTCCTCTCTTGGCTCACGTCTCTCATCCCATCACGTTGGTGCTACCTTACAGTAGGTCTAGAGTCCAGTCACTTCGCACAATTTCCACTGGTGCCAAAGACCACCTTGCTTTCCGGACTGGACAAATTTGAAGAGCTCCTTGCTCACTGGCATTTGTTTTCTATCCTTGCCCCACTGTATTCTATTCTCCAACAGGTAGCCAGAGACAGCTTTCAAATCCCGAGCCAGATCACATGGCTCCTCTGCTTATTTGGCTCACTGAAATGAAATCCAGGCTCCTTCTGTGGTCCACAGGCATTGTATGAACTGTCCATCCCCTCATGCTGCCCCTTTCCCACTGGATTTCATCTCTTACCACTCTCTCCTCACTTGCAAATCTTGAGCCCCTGGCCTCTTTGCTGTCCCTTCAAAAGCCAAGCACACTCCTGCCTCAGGGTTGCTGCACCTTCCGTTCCCTCTTCTGGAAGTCTCTCCCCCAAATATCTGCATGGCCATGCTCTTTCCAACATTGGTCTCTGCTCCTGTGTCACATCCTCAGAGGATCACTTCCCATCACTCTTTTACCCTTCTACTCTGCTTTATTTTTCTTTTCATATTGTATCCCTTGTTGAGTTGCCTTGGATACTGCGATTTAAAATTCCAGCTGAAAGATATCCCCAATTTAATCAGAAATGACTTAAATCGCTGCAAGAGTTATATGGCCCTGAGAGTATTAAAAACAAAATGAAACACCTGGATTCAGGTCAAGTTCACGTGACTTTTATTTTTATTTATTTATTTCTCTCTACGCCTGGGCAGGCTGCACTTTCTTTCGTTCTGGGCAGCTCTCCACACAGGGCGCACTCCTTGTGTGTGAGGCTCTCCTACGCGGGGGACACCCCTGCGTGGCACAGCACTCCTTGCGTGCATCAGCGCTGCACACCGGCCAGCTCCACATGGGTCAAGGAGGCCCGGGGTTTGAACCGCAGACCTCCCATGTGGCAGGCGGGTGCCCTTATCCATTGGGCCAAGTCTGCTTCCCTTCATGTGTCTTTTAGACAGGTGGGAATAGATGTACTTATCTATGTCGAGTGAAAGAAATGCAAAAACCAACAGTGTGGCTATCCAGGTGAGGAGTCATGAATGGTAACTCTATGGGAAAAGGGTGAAGCCACCACCTTCTCCTGCTTCTGAGCATTTGGGGCCTCAAAGGTCCAACCATGCTCTGGTCATTAATCTCAGTGAACCCAAAAGACAACCTTCCAAACCTGAAGGAGCTGATAAAATTGTTTCCTTGGTTAAGCATATTTTGACTGGGGAGAAATATACAATTAATTACTAAATATTTAAGATAATCAAAGCTATAGTATAATATTTTTATATAGTAAATGTGTATTTTATATGCTTATTAGATTTACAAGAATTTGAGCTACAAGAATTAACAGATCAGCCTAGAAGCATCCATTTAAAATATGTAATTGAGTCATAATTGGTCTTGATTTGTGATTTTAGTTGAAAACTTCCCAAGCTTATAAAGTGTTAGAACATTTAAGGTACTTTAAGGATCAACATATTTATTAACTTAATTTAATAAAAATTACATAAATACCTGGGAAGATTTGTCAGTAACACAAATAAGCTACTAGAAATGAAACTGAATACATGGAATTTGTAAATGCAGATTAGTATATCTGATGTTGTTTGAATTAATTAAGTTTGCAAATGGAACTAAACATTATTCAAGTGGCCCTTAAACATGAGAGCTTATCATTTTTAGATTATGAGTAGTTGAGCTTAAAAGCTTGCTTTTTTTTTCTTAGTACTGGGGCTGGAGATTGAATCTGGGACCTCATATGTGGGAAGCTGGCGGTGCTCAACCATTGAGCCACATCAGTTCCCCTGAATTGGTTTGTTCATTCGTTTGCCTTTTTTTTTTTTTTTTTAGGTGGCACTAGGGATCGAACCTGGGGCCTCCCATGGGAGAAGCAGGTGCTCAACCACTTGAGCCACATCTGCTACCCAAGCTTGCTTTTTTAACTTGTGACTTTGACAAATTATTAATTTCTAAAGCCAAGGTATATTTCAGAAAAGTCTTTTCTGTACACAAAAACCATCAAGGGCCTTTACCATTATTTCTCTGTAAATTCGTTTACTCATTAGAACAGAAGTCCCACAAGGATGGGAATTTTACCTGTTGATTCACTGCTGTTTTCTTACTCCTTAGAATTGAGTTTGCAACATCGTAGATGCTCAAGAAAAGTCTGTTGAAGGAGAGAGAACCAGTCTTTGCCCTAGGTCTCCTGTGATTTCTGGGCTCTTAGCATGTTCTAAAGCCCAGTAGTAGCATGGAGGATGCCCAAGATCCTGAGTCAAGTCCCGTCTAAGGGCTCAGGGACAGGACCAGGGCCCTGACTTCCTGGGCCCGCTGCTTCTTACAGGCGCCTGGACTCGTGCCTCTGCCATGAGGTCTCCCAGCCATGACCGTTTCCCTTCACTGGACTCAGAGTATGCTAACACCATCTACATGACTCAGCCTGGTAAGGTCCCTTGTGCGCTGCTGGGCTGAAAAATCCTACATTTCTACACCACCCCAACACCCTTGCAGGCCTTTCAAATGAATGAATGAACGAACGAATGAACGAATGAATGAATGGGCACAGGCATGAAGTTTTCAAAAAGCACAGAATATGCCCATTGCTGCCTTAGAAGCTGAAGGCCCCGGCTGGAGGTCAGATTGTCTGGAATCAAGTCCCAATTCTATGGCTTGGTGGTATGTGACCTCAACCCATATTTAAGAAATATTACAAATACTTTGTGCTTTAAAAATAAACACTAGTCTCAATCTGCTTATGAGACAAGATGAAAGGAAAAGCTAAACGCAGGATGCCAGTGGAAACATTTAAGATTGTTTGCTTAAGATATGTCAATAGATACCTGCAGATGTAAAGGCTTACAAGGTCACACAGGCCTTTTGGGGAAGAGTTTCAATGTGGTTTATATTTCAGCTTCAACATTTATAAACAGAACAAAATCCGGAGGGAAGGAAACCAAGAAGATAAGCCTTTAGGTAAATAGTTCAGGGGGCACCAGAAGCTGCTTCCTGGGATGGGCCATTTAGGCTTAACAGTGGGTGGTTGGGTACCGCTGGGGAGTAGGGTGGGGAGGAGAATGGAGTAGACCTGGACCTTAAACCAGTACTTCTCAAATTTTAAAATGCATGAGTCTTCTGGGCTTCTTGTTAAAATGTTGCTTCTGATTCAGTAGGTCTGGGGTGGGGTCTGAGATCCCGCATTTCTAACAAGCTCCCAGGTGCCACCAGTGCTGCTGGTCTGTGCACCCCACTTTGAAGAGCAAGGGATTATAATATGAAAGCAGTATATACCCCTTCAAAAGTAGAATATGGAAACAGTATACAAAGGGGCTAGTGCTTTGTTTTTATTCTTATCAAGTGTGTGTCTTAGAGATAGAACGTTAACGCAAATGCGTGAAAAATGCTGGTAAGATTCGGTTATTTGCTCAACAAATATTTACTGCCTACTTAGTCCAACACACTGTTCAGAGTTCTTGGGGTATAGTGGTGAGCAACCATGACAAGTTTCCATCCTCAAGGGGCTTACATTCTAGTGGGAACATAGACAATGAACTCATAAACCCATAAAAAAGGACACGAGCAAACAAAATGAAATCATTTCAGGTTGCAGTAAATGCCAAAAGAAAAGAAAACATGATTATGGGTTAGATTGTGGTTTGGGAAGAAGAGCTGTTAGGAAGGAGTGAGAAATAACCAGCCATGCAAAGTTCTAGGGGAAGAGTGTCTCAAGCAATAAGTGCAAAGGCCCGAAGTTGAGAAAGAGTTTGGCAAGTTTGAGGGCCAGTAATTTAGTGTGGTTGAAGCATAGTGAGCAATGGGGAAAGAATTAGGAAAGGTCGATGATGATAAGGAGATGCAATTTGATTCACGGTTTTGAATGAATCAAATCCTTAAGAGGGTTTTAAGCAGGGAGTGATATGAACATATAAAACAGATTACTCTGTGATCCACCTGAAAATGACTTGTAGTGGCACAACGAGTCATTATATGCCTCCTAATGAAATAGAATACACAGGACACAGCATTGTCTATGAAATATCGTGCTGAATATAATTAAGCCTTTAGATCTAACTTCTAGTTTATAGGAAACACAGGAGTTAAAGGAACAAGATGAAGGATGCCACAAGGAAATACTCAGGAAAGTCCAGAAGGTGAGGCATTCTACAGTACCACTGGCCTCCTTTCTTTTCAACGAATCAATAGCATGAGAAAGGCAGGAGTGCTCCAGATTAAAAGAGAGTAAGAGATTTAACAATCAAATCCATGCAGTGTATGGGTCTTATTTGGTTCAAATAAATCTTCTGCAGGAGACATTTTTAAGATGGAAATAGGGTCTTAGATGAGAATAAGAAATTATTTTGATATGTTAGATGCCATAATATATTGTGGTATTAGAAATGAATATGCGAGAATTTAGATGAAAACTTGATGTTTGAAATTTCCTAGTGACCTATTTCTAGTGAACAGAATACAGAAAAAGGGGTGGGATGTCACTTCCAAGATTAGATAATAAAAGATTGTGACTTCCATCTTGTCATTCCCTTTTGAACTCTTCTTGCTTGCTCTCTTGAAGCAAGTTGCCATGTTGAGAGCTGTCTTATGGAGAGCTTCATGTGGCAAGGAACTGAATCCTGCTGTGGTGATTTAGAGCGATGTACTCCAGAAAAGCACGTCCTTAGACCTAATCCTTTCCTGTGGGTGTGGACCCATTGTAGGTAGGACTTTTTGATGAGGTCACTTCAGTTAAGGTACGGCCCACCTCATTCAGAATGGGTCTTAATCCTATTACTGGAGTCCTTTACAAGCAGAATGAAATTCAGATAGAAGAGAGAGAGCCACAGGAAGCAAAAGCTGGAAGTCCATTGGAATGTGGGGGAGAAAGAAGCAGGCAGGAGAGGCTGCCATGTGCATTGCCATGTGACGGAGGAACCCAGGACCAAGGATTGCTGGTAGCCAGCCCCAGAATGCCAATCTTCGGGAAGAAAGCATCATCTTGGGAAACGGACTTTGGCCCAGTGGTTAGGGCGTCCGTCTACCATATGGGAGGCCCACGGTTCAAACCCCGGGCCTCCTTGACCCGTGTGGAGCTGGCCATGCGCAGTGCTGATGCGCGCAAGGAGTGCCCTGCCACGCAAGGGTGTCCCCCGCGTGGGGGAGCCCCACGCGCAAGGAGTGCGCCCATGAGGAAAGCCACCCAGCGTGAAAAGAAAGAGCAGCCTGCCCAGGAATGGCGCCGCCCACACTTCCTGTGCCGCTGACGACAACAGAAGCGGACAAAGAAACGAGACGCAGCAAATAGACACCAAGAACAGACAACCAGGGGAGGGGGGGGGGAATTAAATAAATAAATAAATCTTTAAAAAAAAAAAAAAAAAAAAAAAAAAAAAAAAAAGAAAGCATCATCTTGATGACGCCTGGATTTGGACTTTCTCTTAGCCTCAAAACCATTAGCTAATAAATTCCCATTGCTTAAACCAACCCATTGCATGGTATTTGCTTGAACAGCCAAGGAAAGTAAGCCCTCACCAGCACTCATGGGTGTAAGCCTGGAAGCAGATCCCTCCTCCTTCAGCCCTGTTGTGACTGCAGCCCTGGCCTACAGCTTGGCCAAATGTGAGAGGCTCTGGAAGGGACTCAGAGCCAGTTAAGTTGTGCTTGGATTCCTGATGCACAGAAACTGAGATAATGAATGTGCTTTGTTTAAAGCTGCTAGATTTTGGGAGGATTTGTTATATAGCAATAGATAATTAATATACCATTATATATAGATTTACTTTAGTTCATTTTACCTGTAGATTATTAAGGGGCACTTAGATTATTATGAGGGCTTTTGTTATTAAAAATACAACAATAAACATCTCTCTGTCCTGTCCTGACAGTATTGTTGTCAGATTTTCCCTAGGTTCTTGGCTAAGCTATAAGAAATGAATTTCAAGAGCAAGCCAGGTTAGTTAGGTCACCAGTATATTAAGGAATGGTGAGAAGAGAAATGGGAGAAAATAATGGAACATGGGTCCCAGGTAGAGAGAAAGGGGCTGAAGAGAGATAAAGACGGCTGACTTATAGACTACAGTTTCTCATTTTAGGTTACAAAAGCCCAGGTTTACTTGCGTATTGATCCAGGCAGGGGTGAAGATGGCCAGAACAGCGGGCAGGAGGCCAGACCAGGGGCCAGGTCAGCCTTTGTGCCTGATTTTTGAACCCTTACTTATTCCGCTCCTTTGCTAATGACAGGGGAGGAGTCCCACCTTTTTGCTGTTTTGGTTGATTACCCCACCTATCAATCCCTCGGGAGGGCCCAATGATAAGGCCCTGGAGAATATCTGGAGCGCCAGGAAATGGCATCTCTTCTTTTCCGTTGCATCATTTTTGCCGCATCAGCTCTCCGTGTGTGCCACTTGTGGGTGGGCTGTGCTTTTTTTTTTTTTCACACAGGGAGGCTCTCCTTGCAGGGCGCACGCCTTGCACATGGAGCTCCCCTATGTAGGGGCACCCCTGCATGGCACAGCACTCCTTGAGCTTGGCAGCACTTTGTGTGGGCCAGCTTATCACGCGGGTCAGGAGACCCTGGGAATCAAACCCTGGACCCTCCGTATGGTAGGCGGATGCTCTATCAGTTGAGCCACGCCTGCTTCCCGCTTCTCCGGGATTCTGGAGGAAATCTCGTTTGGAATGGGAGTTCTTGCAAGTTCTTCCAGCAGCTATCTTGGAGGTACCAAAGGACATGGGTTCAATGGTGGCAGTTTTCTGCCAGGTTCCAGATTTGTCCATTGATGCCCTATCTACTCTGCCTCAGTATTCTTCAGGTGCACTCCAATTTTGAGAACAACTGAATTGCCCTCCAGAAGTCTGCACCATTTTTACTCCCATCAACACTGCTTAAACTCATTGCACTGAACACCTCTGCAAAAACTGAGTATTATTAAATTTTTCCTTCCTTGCTAGGTGAAAAAATTTCTCATTAATGTTTTAATTTATATTTCATGGATTATGACATGAGTCTGGCATTTTTCATTTGCTTGTCATTTATTTTTGATTTTCTAAAAACCGCCTGATCATGTCTTTTCATTATTTTTCTTCCTCCATTTTCCTTTCATTCTCATTCATTCTCTTTGTTGTTTGTTCTTTACTTTTCCACAGTAAGCACTTATTTTTAAACAGACAGCTCATCTTCGTAAATTGAGGGAAGGAGGCTTTAGTTTGGCAAATGGGTGGAAAATATTTTTCTCATGGTTTTTAATTTACTTTTAGGGTTTATTCACATATACACTTTTTATGTGGTTAAATTGGTAATTTTTCTTCTTTATAGCTTCTGCATTTTGTGTCATTCCTAAAAAGCTGACCTTACTCAAAATATTGATGATGAGAAAGATAGTGAGGTGGAGGGACTACGGAAACGATGATAAATATTTACAGAGTTTCTTGTGTTCCAGGCACCGTTCTAGGAGACTTAGGTACATCATTTCATTTAATACTCAAATTACTCCATGAGGGTAGGTGGTACTATTACCCCAAATATACAAATGAGGAAACTGAGGTTCAGACAAGTACACAACTTGTCCAGACTTTAGAGTCCGCATTCTTAACCACCTCACACTTGCAGAGGCTTTTTGATGCCATCGCTCAGTGATTTTATGCCAAGACTGAGCGCTGTGATTTTTGTGGCCACAAAGCCAATTCCATTTCTTAGGTGCTGGGGATAATTATAACGCTTTTTCATTACCAAGGAAACCTTTTATTCCATAGGAAAATGGAGCCATCAATGATTTTGCACACACAAGGAGGCAGAATGGAAATCGTTGCTGAAAACCAACTCCTCTCTGAGCAATGGATTGGGACTGGGACAGGAACAGAATTGTGGCCTTTCAGAATTGCTCACATCCTATACCAATTAAGTGTTTGGGGGTGTTGACAATGGCTTCCTGATGTGGAAATCACTTTGAACCAGGTAGGCTGGTAGTTAAAGCCATTAGCCCCACTTGGACTTCAAGGACAACTACAAAGAAAATAGTTTGTAAATTGCATAAGAAGCATGGCTTTGTCAACCCCTGGGTTAGCCCAAACTGGTCAAGCAATTGCTTTTAACATTTTATTTCCTAAGTGGACTAATAATACCTGAGGGGAGATGGAAAACAAACCTCACTTGAAAAAGACAACATAGAGGGCTTCTTAAAAGCCGCAGGTTTCTCTGAATCAAACCGCTGTTGAGCCAAGAGCCTGGCTCTTTCCTTGAACAAAGACCTTTTATTTCAGGCCAAGACAGAGGGGATGCAAATGAGCCCAGCGCCTCTTGCCTGACCTTTCCTTATTGGAGCCACAGACAGCTGCTCCAGCAGAAAGCCAGAAAGCGCAGGCAGCCGACCTTCCTAAGTGCTTCCAAGGCAAATGAGAAGTTGAGCCTTGTAGAGAAATGGACTAGGACGAACGACAGGGGCTATCTGGGAAATTATCTTGACTTCTCGGGGGCAGTGGCTCTTAGCCATTGGCACCAAGGACAGAACACAGCCGAGCCATCCCAGGGTATGTTCTAGCAGGGCCAGTTTTCTTTCTTTCCATTTGTTCATGTAAAGGGTGGTTCTAATTTTTTTCTTTCCATGAGAAGGCTTGCTGGTGTGGAAAGATCAGTGTGCTGGGAATAAGGAGAGCTTGGCTCTAGCCTTGGCACTGCTGTTGAGCAAAGTTAATTCCTTGGGGATGACTTCTATGGGTCTCATCTACACTGAGTGATTAAGACCCTGGATTTGGGGTCAAGAGTGAAGACAGGAAAATTAGACAATATGTGTTTTTTTTCTCTTTTAGGTATCGGGGCCAAGGATTGAAACTGGGACCTTGTATGTGGGATGCTGGTGCTCAACCACTGAGCCACATCGGCTCCCCAAGTTGCTTTTTGTTTGTTTGCTTGTTTTGTTTGTTTGTTTTTAGGTGGCGTCAGGAACTGAACCCGGGACCTCCTGTGTGGGAAGCAGGCGCTCAACTGCTTGAGCCACATCCACTCCCAATATGTGGAACTTGAATCAAGGCAGGCAGGCCACGGGAACACCTCCTTCTTGAAGTTAAGAATCATTGACATAAAGTACAGTGTGGTCCTTTGGGGACTTGGACAATCTTGTCAACATTTGGCCAGTATCACTGGTCTTGAAGTGCACCCAAGAAATGTAGCTGGCTTTGTGGCCACAAAGACCAGAATACTCTTAACCTTGATGTGTTCATCTTGAAAATGGGGATAAAAACAGTACCGCCCGCCGAGGGTGCCACGTGGGTTCTATGAGAGGAAGAGTGCAAAGCCAGGAGCAAGTCCCCAGCACGCCTTGGCTTCAGGGTGCACGGTGCCCTCTGGGGTTGTGCAAAGACCTGGATTTGGTGAGGAGGTGGTAAATGGTCAGTAAATATAACTGCCATTATTCTTGTAATATAGTTATTTTAATTGTGAGTCTATAAACCCTTCCTAGTTCCTTCTAGTCCTGACATCCTCTGATTCACAAATTTTACTTACATTTTGGGAAAGGAAACAAACCGCAGCATTTTGCAGGCAATTGAGAAGGACACAACACAAAAACGACAGTTTTCTCAACTCCTCGTGTGGAGTTGAGGAGAAAGGCTTGATGCACTTTGCACAACAGCCTTCCCCAAACCAAAGCAGAGGTGACAGGCAGCATTTTTTCATTCATTACGTTTATTTTCTAGTAGCTGAGAGATTCTGAGGACTTATTACCTGCCAGGCAGGGTACTCAATGCTCACACCGCACGAGCGCACTGATCCTCAGAGCAACCACACGACAGGGGTCCCACGAGGAAGCTGAGGCTGGAGAGCGCGAGTCATACACAAGGGAGAGGGGGAACCACGAGAAGCAACGCTACTTGTTCCAGAGCCTTCGGGTGCTGAATGCACATCACCCACAAGCAAAGGTGCGGTGCTCAAGTACTGGGGCAAATGAAACTAACCCTGCCAGGGGAATCCCGTTGCCAAGCACGAAGGAGGAAATGCATGGTTCTCCTTGGTGTGCGTAAGAATCACCTGTGAAAAGGGCAGATTCTCAGGTGCCTTTGGGGATGGCCCCGTCTGGGGTGCAGCCAGGAACCACACAGGGTCTGTCTGAAGTCTCCTACCTTTGGCCTAGTAATCTGGGGCACAGGGGGTGAAGCCGTGCGAGCATCCTGTGGTTTCGGGAAGCTGAACTCTCAGCATTAAAGAAGTATCCTGGCCCATCAAGAAAGATGACGAAAGCACTGCCACCAAGCACACCTGTGGAAGTGTCCGTACTTAATAATGGCTCATGTCCTAGAAGGCTGTTGGAGCACTGGAGAGGGCCTAGAGGCCTCGATGGTAAGGCAGACAAAGCCAGAAGAGGTATCCAGAATTCAGTGAGCCCTCACCTTCGTACCCTAAGAAGTCTGTGGTCCCAGGACCTACACGCGTCCCTCGGAGATATTGTGGGTCCAATCCAGACCACAGTGATAAAACAAGTGTCACAAGAGAGCAAGGCACACGACGTTTTTGTTTTCCTAGTACCTATAAAAGTTATGTTTACACAATATTAAGTATGCAATATAGCATTATGTTCGAAAAACAATATACATACCTTAATTAACGTGAGACACAAAGACACGACATGAACGCATCCATTGGAAAAGTGGTGCTGCCAGAAACCTGCTTGATGCAGGATTGCCGCAAACCTTCAATTTATAAAAAACCCACTATCTTTGAAGTTCAGTAAAGTGAAGCACAGTAAAATGAGATACGCCTGTATAGGGGAAAACATAGCATTTTTGACCAGTTCAAGTCTTTGAACCAAGGCAAAAAAGATGTTTATACATGGTAAGAATTTCAGGTAAATCCTATCCAGGGATCAAACTGTTGCAGACTAAAAATTAGACAATCATTGGGATTTGAACCCAGGGATGCAGGCCAAGGGAACGCCTTTGTGAAGTTAAGGGCTTCGGCACGGAGCCCACGGAGCCCACAGAGGACTCGGGCCATCTCGTCAGCACCCGGTCAATAGTGCTGGTGCTGAAGGGGGCTGAGAAGGTGTCCACGTCCAAATTCCCTTCAACTATGTCTCCTTACAAGGCAAAAAGGACTTTGCAGGTATGTAAATTAAGGACCTTGCAATAAGGACGTTATCCTGGGTTATTTGGTTGGGCCCAATGTAGTCACGAGCATCCTTCAAAGATGGAAGACGGAGGCCGAAGTTCAGAGGAGGAGCTGTGATACGGAGAGGGAGGGAAGCGGACTTGGCCCAGTGGTTAGGGCGTCCGCCTACCACATGGGAGGTCCGCGGTTCAAACCCCAGGCCTCCTTGACCCGTGTGGAGCTAGCCCATGCGCAGTGCTAATGCGTGCAAGGAGTACCCTGCCACGCAGGGGTGTCCCCGCGTCGGGGAGCCCCACGCGCAAGGAGTGTACCTGTAAGGAGAGCTGCCCAGCACGAAAGAAAGTGCAGCCTGCCCAGGAATGGTGCCACACACACGGAGAACTGACACAGCAAGATGACGCAACAAAAAGAAACACAGATTCCCATGTTGCTGACAACAACAGAAGTGGACAAAGAAGACGACGCAGCAAATAGAGATCAGACAACTGGGGCGGGTGGCGGGTGGGGGAGAGAAATAAATAAATCTGTGAAAAAAAAGGAGAGGGAGAGAGAGGTGAAGAGGCCACTCCACTTCTCTGCACGTAGAGGCTTTTCTGTTCCACGGACCCCTCTGCCAGTCAGGTGGAATGAGCACTACTGTAATTTGTTTATTGCCTATATTCCTAAGTGAAGGAAATGCTAGATTTCAGTTAGAGGTCAGAGAAAATAAAGATAATAAGTTGATTTTTTTTTTTTTTCAATTCAAGCTCATGGACCCCCTGAAATCTTTCCATGAGCCACTTGGGGGTCCATGGACCCCTGGTTAAGAACCCCTGATATAGGGGTAGGGACCTTGAGCCAGGAATGCAGGTGACTTCTAGGAGCTGGAAAAGGCAAGAAAATGGATTCTTCCCAAGGGACTGCTTAAGGCAGGCAGCGCAGCCAACACCTTGAATCAGGAGATCCCGCCAGACTTCCCATCTCCAGAGCTGTAACATAATAAATGTGTTGTTTTAAGCCACTCAGTTTGTGATAATTTGTTACAGCAGCAAAAGGATACTAATTCAGAAAGCTTCCATCAAATTTGCATGGGATGATCTAATAGTTTCCTTAGTTGGGATGAAAAGAATTACCCTGGGTGTCTGCAACAAGTTGTACTAGAACGTAAATTTCATTCATGCTAAGATAAAGACTTAAGGTATAAAATGTTTAAATGAATACAATACAGAATGATTGTATTAATTTTTTTGCCTTAAAGAATACATGAAAATGTCGTTTCTGTAACTGCCATGCTTTTTTAAACAAGTAGCAGCTTCTAATGCCAATTTAAAATGTGTCATTGAGCACTACATTTAGACTTAAAACCATATAGGTCAATTTTCCATTTTGGAACATTAAAAAATTTTAGGGCTATATATTTATATTATAGCTTTATATTTATTAGATTTAAATACTCAGGAAGGTTTGTTTGTTAAGTTGGATAATTGAAGGACTTAAGACAGAAATAAAATTCATGAAATATATAAATGCTGCATAAAATATCTGAAGGTGTTGAATGACCTGAGTAATAAATGGAACAAAAATTATGGAAAGATTTTTTTAAAGAAGTAATTGATAAAAACTAGGCTAAGTCAAACAATAGGATTTAAAAGCTGAACTCAAAAGTGTGAGGAAGAACTAGGTTTTTGAGTTGTAAAATTGGATCTTGTCTTCTCTACACACAAACACCATCTTCCACCACACAAAACACTCAAGTCAATGGTCTGTAAGGCCACCGGATCTAAGTCCTGACAAAATGATATGATACAAGCTGGCTACAATGTGAGCATTTCTACACAAGCTTATGTTTCATCTTCTTTCCTGTCATAACTGGATGCCTGTCTTATGAGCATTTAGAACATTTGTTTCCTTTGTCCTTTTTGGATATCGTGATTTATGATGTTGTAAAACTAACTGTATCACCCACACACCAGGCAGACAAAACATGTACCCCAGACAACAGCAAAGCTGGTCTTCAAAAGTTTTTTGGGGGGTGGGGAGCAGATGTGGCTCAAGCTATTGAGCGCCTCCTTCCCACATGGGAAGGTCCTGGGTTCGGTTCTTGGTGCCTCCTAAAAACAAACAAACAAACAAACAAACAACAGGCAAAGAAACAAAAAAACCAACTCAGGGGAGCCAATGGGACTCAGTGGGTTGAGCACCGGCTTTCCACATATGAGGTCTTGGGTTAATTTCCTGCCCTGGTACCTAAAAAAAAAAAAGTTTTTGAGTGAAAATTTGATATTTGGTATTTAAAAAAAAAAAAGGGCTTCATGTCAAAGAAACTAAAATCAATGTCTGGACTTATTTTTAATTCTGAGTTAGGTTCGAGGGCAGTAGAATGATCTCTTCAGGGCCGAGGCCCTTTCAAGATCATAGGCACATCTTGCATGATCGCCTGGAATCAAAGCAGGAAAAAACTGCAGGCTTAGCGTGAAGGCCCAGGCTTGCGACTCCAGCGACAGAGCAGGCGCTCTCCCGCCATCTGCTGGTGACAGAGTCTTCCGCGTTGGGTAGTTGGACGTTATGCCGACTCCTGGCTTTGTAGCTAAGGACGTTTGCAAAAGAGGAAATTCTGACCACCCTTATTGAAACAGCGACACACTCACCCCATGGCACCTCTCTTCCTGGCTTTCTTTCTCTCCGTGGTGCTTGTCACGTCTGACACACTAGGCTTTCCTTGCTACTTATTACATTTACACCAATCAGAAGAGAAAGGAATAGCAAAGGGAACGCCATGTGTATGAAGGCTTCCAGGTAGTAAAGTTCCTGGGACTCATGGGATGACATGGTGTCACATGTTGGCATCTGGATGTCCATGTGTCCCTGATGATTTTGTGGAGCCACCACACCAGCCCTGGACTGCTTATCTCCGTGCTTCTTTTACGTAATAGTGAAACATACCGTTTTAGGTGAAAGCCACTGTTATCAGCTGTTGGATGTAATTCCTAACTGATACAACGCACGCCTTCATCGATGTCAGCTTACACTTGCTGATGCACATTAGAGGGCAGCTATTTTGCCACTGCTAGTGCAGGGCTTAAAGGGTTTTCAGAAAACACTTCATCCTATTAGGTGGATGGGAGAACTATCAAATGGCCTCATTTTATGGAGGAAGAAACTAAGGCTCAGGGTCATTCATACAGCTGGTAGATGTCAGAGACAGGACTAGAACCCAGGATTCAGGAGAGGCTGAAGGATAACTGGGGGTGGAATGGGGGATGGGCTACGGGGTTGGGAGACTACACACAGGCATGCATGCCCACACACGATAGGGGATCTACAGTAGATACCTGCTGCCATTTCCTGCTTCGATCTCATCTTCCCTTTTCTGCTAATGAAACCCTTCTTCCCCCCTGGGAACTGTTCCTCTTCCAACTGCAGCTGTCAGTCACTGGACTCTAGTTGGTACAGGAGCCCAGGACCATGTGACTGGTCCAGGAGAGGTCAGGGGACCCAATCAGAGCCAAACAGACTTTGTTTGAGGGCTGCCACTTATTCGGTGGGTGTGAATGTGGGCCTGTTCATGTCTTTAAGGCTTTGTCTCCTTGTCCATAAAAAGCCACCAAGCCTATTACCTACTCTATTTGGGGGATGTGAGGATGAGATGAGCTGATGGTGAAGGGCCTGGCACATGCTGCTGCCCTGTTGCTTGGCTGTGAGTAGAACTGTCTGGGGAGCTCTCATTGCCCTGAACACCATCGGCCCACATTGTACAAACCACTATTACTGCAAATTACCATGTAAGTCCAAAGACCTCCACTTAGATTTCCTTTTTGTTTATTTGTTTTCTATCACACAGATAACACTTTATGCCCCTGATTTCCAGAAGAACTGCTTTAACTGATTTGGGTGATGAAAAGACAGATCCTGGGGACAGTCTCCATCCCTCACCTGCATCAAGAGCAGCAACTGTACTAGAGGGGGCTAATAAAACCTGACTGTCACCTCAAACCAGCAATTAAAAAAACTAGAGGCTTTTTCATTCCAACTTGAATCAAGAGCCCAGGAACCATACTGAAAAACAAATGTTTGGAAGTGGTCATGGTATTTATTCATAATATACTTCACAATGTATTAATAATGGAGACTAACACTCATTCATACACTGAGTGTAACTGTTCCTGCAGCACGCTGGAGTTCTGGGGATTGAAGAATACTGCCAGGCTTTGTCCTGCTCTCTGGTGTTTGGGAAGCAGGTAGTTTCTCAATCCAAGCATCTTCCATGGGCCACTGATGACGACGTCCCTTCAGGTCAGAAGGGCTGAGAGACCGTGGCTTTGACACTTCCATTTGGGCAAGAAGTAGCAAAGAGTAGACTAATGGAAGATCAGAAAGACTCAGGCATCTTAGACTCCGTAGTTCATTTCTTCTCACAAATGGCAATTACTACAGCAACCTCGGAAACTGGCAGGTCTGGGCTCCTGGTGAGAAGAGAAGTCATGTCCCCTGGCAGTGTCTTCATGCCAAAGGCAACCCTGACGACCCGGCCCCGGTTCTGAACTCCGGGCGGGCTGGGGGTGCTGGAGGCCCCTCCTTCCTGTGCACCCTCTGTCTCGGTAACGGTAAACTCAGATGCCACTTTGGAAGATCTTGGCAACATGGTGAAAGGACATCACTTTCCCAAGGTCACACTGTAGTGAGGCTGCTCGCGGGACTCCCCATTTCACCCGCAGGCAACCAAGGCACCGAGCAAAGCATATTAGGAAGAGCGAGTCCAACCCTCTTCCAAAAAAGCCATGTCCAAAAATAAGGGCAAACAGCTGGTCTTCTTTATCCAAGTGATTCTGTCTATTGGAAATTGTCCTTCCATTCCTCCCTTTTATTAAAAGTGTTTACATTTCTAAGTCTGTAGGTCCATTAAATACATACAATATTAGCACCAAGGCAGAAATTTTTCCCAGAGATCACATGAAACCGAAGAGACAGTGAACGTAATTAATGGCTGGTACAATCTGTGATACCACTAACTTACTTATTGGCTAATGGTACTTTCCTAGAAATGCCAAAAATACCCTTATACGACTCTCGTAGCACCTTGATGGCGGCGAGGATGTTTTCGAATACAAATTACAATTTTAAAAAAAGTATCAAGGAAACATTTACAGATAGAAAGTAAACAATAGTGTACCGTGATAATGAAGGATCACTTTTTGTCATAGGACTACATATAATGTAGAGTACGTAAAATGCAGTGGTCTGACTGCAACGGACAAAATGATGCAAAGGCAGTCATAATAGAATCATTTTACGTACAAAAATATTACATCACAATAAATAATTTCAAACATAAATATTAAACTTTACATCATTAGGATATTTCACATACACACACACATATATGAATATATATGCATGCGTATATATGTCTGTATATGCATATGTACACACATACACGTACACACACACAAGCATACAAATGTTCACATGCACACATGCACCCAAATTTAAGGTGGAGGTATTGCATTACTATCCTTCATCCATCTCATAATGGCTTTCTCTTCAGAGCACCTGAGAAATGAAAAAACAGGAAATATGAATCTTCTGCCTCAAATGCCGTTAAGTCAAGAGCAGATAAACCACACATTGTTATACACAGAAATTTTAAAAAAGCCAACATTTTCTCTAGAATGTAAAAGCAATGCTTGTTTGCTAGATGAAACTTGGAAATTTCAAAGAAGCATAAAGAATTAAACAAAAATTCAGAAGCCTGAAATCTCCCCACATAAAAGTACTTATCAAATATTGTTATATTTCCTTCTAGTATTTTTCTATAT
Source organism: Dasypus novemcinctus (assembly GCF_030445035.2). Lineage (NCBI taxonomy): Eukaryota > Metazoa > Chordata > Mammalia > Cingulata > Dasypodidae > Dasypus > Dasypus novemcinctus. The sequence continues at coordinate 25,647,076 of NC_080698.1, forward strand.
ATGTATGTTTAGAGATGTAAATATATCTATAAAATTTACTACATAAAAATGTAAGTTTTGCTATACCCATGAGTTTTACTGCATGGAAAAGACATGCAAAATTTATTACTATATATAAAATTTATAAAATACATATAAAAATGGGGCTCTGTAGTGGATATTTGCTGGTTTGGCCTGCTTCCATCCCATATCCCCTTTTCTGCTAACAAAACCCTTCTTTCCCTGTGGGAACCATTCCTCTTCCAACTGAAGCTGTCAATCATTTGACTCTAGGTGGATACACTATCCCACTCCCCTGCACACTGTGATTGGTTCAGAAAAGGCCACGTGACCCAGCCAGAGCCAAATAAAGTTTATTTCTGAGGGACTGAACGGATGCTGGGGGTGAAGAAACATTCGTTTGAGAACATTAGCTAATGTCATCAATGATGCTGGCTACAGCTTCCAAGGGCCAGGGGCCATGATGTAGAGGAGAAGGTCTGCTGGAGAATGAACCATTTAAGAGGAAACCTTTGCCAAGAGATGGAGAAAGAGAGAGATCTGATGATTCTTTTTGAGCCTCTGGACCCAGACATGCCTGAAACTAGACTACTTCTTGGACATCTCAATTGTTGAAGACAATAAATTCCCTTCTTTTTCTTTCTCATTGCCCCTTGAAAGGGAAATAATCCTAACTTAAGACCATAAGTTAGAATACAGATATTTAATTAAACATTAAAACGTTGACACATAAATGTCAAATAGGTAATCCTATGTCAAGATTTTGAAGAACTTTACGGGTAACTGGGGTTGGAAGCTCGAGGGAAGCTGTAAAAGGGTTATATGACTTGGTTGAGCCGAAAGCCCTGGGACAAGGAAAAGAGCAACCAATTCAGATGTTTGCCCAACAGAGGGCGCACTTGCTAGCATAATGTCCCAGGGACTGTCAAACTCTAATTGTTCACCTGGGAATTTTGTTAAAATGCAGATTCAGATCCAGTAGGTCTAGGGTGATGAAAGATTCTGCATTTCTATCTAACAAACTCCCAGGTGAGGTCTGACAATGCTGGTCCTTGGATGCCACTGAGACGAGCAAGATCGTAGAATAGTGTACTGATGGAAAGCATTGGCTTTGGCGTGGGTCACTCCCGGGTTCTGCCAAGAGGCTTTAGTGCATGCGAGCTCAGGCAAACAACTTAATTGTTCTGGGCCTCATCTGTAAAATGAAGACGATAACTGTCCCGATTTGTGGTTCTGTCATGAGGATTCAATGAAACAATGTCTGTAGAGTGTTTAGCATAGTGCCTGACACACGGTGAAGGTTCAATAAGTGCCAATCCTATTATTCTAATACTCCTGGGCAGCATTTCTCAAAGATGATCTGTGAGTCAACTGCATCAGAATTCCCTTGGGAGGTTCTTAAAAATAAAGATAGACCCTTGGGTTCAACAGAGACCTAGTGAAAAAGAACCTTTGGAGATGGAGTCCAGTAAGCAGCATTTTTAATAAGCTCTGAAGAGGAATCTGATGCAGGAGATCTAGGGATCTCTCCAAGGGTGGAGAAGAGATGGCTTCAGTTGTGGGAGGACAGATGGACAGGAAAGAAAAGGTAGAAAAGTACACTTGGCCAGCTTCAAGATGCTCAACAGTCATCCTGTCTGGGGGAAATGGATCCACCCATGTTTGCCTCATCATTAAGCAACAGAAAGAATTAGAGAGAGAGAAAGAGAGACAAACAGACAGACAGACATACATGTAGGACTTACCTTAGCTATAAAACTCGCACCTCCAGGCCAGTGCCAGAGGACGGAGTGCATTTTCCACAGTAACCACCGCATTTCCCTACGACTCGGGTACCATCCTGCAAGGAGATGCATCATTTTAGACTATCTGCTTGCCTAATGTTTCCAGGTGCTTGCACTGGCTTCTTGTGCAATCCTTTTTACCTGCTGAGTAGAAGCTGTTGGGGATTGAATTCATGTCTCCCCACAAAAGGCATGTTCTGGTCTCAAACCCTGGCCCTGTGGGTGTGAACCCATTTGTAAATAGGACCTTTGAAGGCTATTAGTTAAGGTGTGCCCAAAGTGAATGAGGGTGGGCCTTAATCCAGAATGGCTGAAGTCCTCGCAAGCAAAGGAAATTGGACGTGGATGGAGAAGCCACAGGGAACAGTCAGCACCTGGAAGTCAACGGAACCCAGAAGAGACAGGAGAAGTCATCACTATGTATATTGCCATGTGACAGAAAAGCCAAGGACCAAAGCTCGCTGGCAGCCAGCCCCGAAGTGCCAAAGTCTTTGGGGAGAAAGCATTGCCTTGCTGATGTCTCAATTTTGGACTTCTCGTAGCCTTAGAACTGTGAGCCGATAAATTCCTGTTGTTTAAGCCAACCCATTGTATGGTATTTACTTTAGCAGCAAGGAAACTCAAAAGTAGAGTCCAATATCCTCACCGTGGTCTAAGCAGGGGTTGGCAAACTATGGCCTGTGGGTAAAATCCAGCCCATCACCTTTTTTAACATGCTAAAATTTTACATGCTAAGAATGGTTTTACATTTTTAAAGGGTTGACAAAATCAAAACAAGAATATTTCTTGACAAATGGTATGAAATTCAAATTTCAGTCTCCATAAATAAAGTTTCATTGGTGCAGAGCCATGCTCCTTCATTTACCTAGTGTCCACGGCTGCTTTCACGCTACAACAGCAGAGCTGAATAACTCAACAGCTCTCATCACTTCACACTGCCATTCAGTGTACTAAAATCATACTGACACAGTTTTAACTTGTGTGTTTTGAATGCCATGTGTGTTGCTGTACTATAGCATTTTATTTACTTTTTTATTACCAGTGTACACCCATCGTGTCAAAACAAGAAGAGAAAAGCGGATTTCAAATGTCGCACTTTTAAGACATAGTGTGTGGACTGTTTTGCCAAATTAGATGGCAAAGCACTATCTTTACTATGCATTGACACTATAGCTGTGCTAAAAGAATCAACACCAACATTACCAACCTAAGCACTCATTACAATACCCCATCTCAAGGGAAAGCAATGGTGAGAAATTTAGAATATTTAAAAAGGGATGTATCACAAGCATAATTTCATCACAAAAATTAAAAAAGAGGCTGCAATGAAGTAAGTTTCCAAGTGGCTCATCTGTTAGCCAAGTCATGAAAACTATTTACTGTGGGCTAATTAAATCACATTTAATTGCAGCAACTGAAGAAATGTGTCTGGAGAAAATAAACTTTTTAAACTTTTTTGCTGAAAAAGTTGATGGCCCTGGGAGCAACATCTACAGTCAGTTATAAAACAAGGCAACTGGTTTCAAATAGTTTTCTCTGGCTTTTGATAAGTCAACAGATATTTTAAAATATTTCTTTGTTGCTGTTGTTTACTCAAAGAGTCTCTGCCAAGTTGAAGTGAACTAAAGAGCTGGCCTCTTTGATTCATCTGTGTGGAACAGGTACAGGCAAGGATATTTCTCAAAGATGTTTAGAAAACTACTGCAACAACTGAAGTGGAATCTGCTAAGATGTGCTACCACTGATGATGGTAAAATATGTATGGAGCAGAAAAAACCTTAGTTGGACAAAATTTACAAACTTGTGAAAATGTAAGGTGTTTAAAGTTTATGGTTATTTGTCAGCAGGTAATCTGTGGAAAATACTTGAACATATCAAGTGTCAATGAACCATTAGCATCTATAGTGAATGTCATTCATTCACTATCAAGGACTTAACTATCATTCAGTCTTGCGATTTTTTTTTTTTTTGTTAGAAATTGAAGCTGCATACTCTGACTTGTCCTACCATACAACAGTTCAGTGGCTTAAGAGTGGTAAGATTTTATTGTGATTTTTAAGCTCAGGGTCAAAACTGACTTTACTCTGAACAGGAAGAACTGCCTTCAATCACTATAAATTGAACATTTAATGGCTTGGGACATTAACTTTTGCTAGAGACTATAAAGCTTCTTAATACATTCTGCCTAAAATTACTAGGAAAATTGCATTTATATGCAAAATTTATGGTAAAGATAGTAAAACTTAGGTAAAGTTATTTCAATGACAATATTGTATGGATCATAAGTAATATTCAGCTGCTTTATACACTTCTCTTGTTCTTAAAATTAAAACAAGGAGCTACGTCTCCATTTCAAACAAACTTATAGCAGATATATTTTCTGATCTTAATCTACAGTTCTAACAACAGTTTTCAGAATTTGATGCAAGTGCAGAGGAGATTTCCATATTTCAAAACTCATTTAACTGTGTAGTTGAGGAGCTTCTATTTCACCTTCAATTGGAAGTGATTAACCTGCAATGTAATGATAAGCTAAAAGGAAAATATCAAGAGAAAAATCTAATAGAATTCTATAAATGCCTGCCCAACAATGAATATGTTCTATTAAATTTATATGGTTGTGGACTGAAAATCAGTGTTTGGTGAAACCTACCTTTGTGAGAAGACATTTTCAAATACAAAATACATAAAATCTCATTTCAGATCAGCATTAACAGAAAAACGTTTGCTATCAACTTTGATATTAGAGAACATGGATTAAGCAAAATGTTATCCTCCCCAGTATATTCCATTATTCTCATTAGCAGACCTGTACTACAAAAATTTGTGCTCTCAATTATTATTCTACTTTGAATTCAATCAATAAAATTTTTGTACAAACTTGTTTTCTTTTTTGTCGTACAAGTACATACATACTGTCATTGATTTTTGCCTCCTGGATTCCAAAGCTGAAAATATATACTCCCTGGACCTGTACAGAAAAAGTTCGTCAACCCTTGGTCTTAAGCCATGTGTGGTCTTTGCCTGCCTGCCTGTCCAGATTCATCCTGCCCCACTCTCCCCTCCGCCCATGCTCATATTTCTTTGGGTTGCTCATCCGACATGCTCACACCACACAAGGCCTTTGCACATGGCTTTCCTTCTCATTGCAGCTCTTTTCCCTCTGCCTCTCCATCTGCACCACAGCACCCTAACTTTTGCCTGGTAAATTCTTTAGAACCCAGCTTGAAGGCTGCTTCTTCTAAGAAGCCTTCCTGGCCCAGTTACCTGCTGCACTGCACTCTGTAATTGAGCCTCTACTTCTCTACTATCTGTCTTTCTGTTAGCAGGTGCTCCACGATGGCAGGGCCAATATCTTGTTAAAATTCGAGAGTCCCCAAATCCTGGCACAGTGTCTGGCTCTTAGAGACACTAGACACGTTTGTTGAAGGAATGAATACATGAATGAATGATAAAGGCTGAAGTTGAGGTTGACTCTTCTTTCTGAACTACAATTCAAACTGCCCTCCTAGTTAGTTCCCCTAATGCTTTACTATGAAAAACCCCTTGCTTAATTGTGGCACCATATTCCATTGTACAAATTTACTGTAAGTCATATAACCACACCCCCAACATTCAATAACAAAATGTTTTGTATTTTTCACTATAGGGAATAAACTCAGTGAGGAACAATATTTGTGCCTTCAATTTGGGTTTATATATTTGGGACTACGTTCTCAGAACTGGGTACAAGTGCATGAAGATTTTGTTTATATGGCTATACCATGACAGTTTCCTGCAAGCCACAAGATATGGTGTTAAAAAGGAAGGAGGGAAGCAGATTTGGCTCAACTGCTAAGAGTGTCCGCCTACCATATGGGAGGTTCAGGGTTCAAACCCAGGGTCTCCTGACCCATGTGATGAGCTGGCTCATTCTTAGTGCTGATGCACACAAGAAGTGCCGTGCCATGCAGGGGTGCCCCCTGCATAGGGGAGCCCCACGCACAAGAAGTGTGTCCTGCAAGAAGAGCCACCTTGCACAAAGAAAGTCCAGCCTGCCCAGGAGTGACACCACACACACAGAGAGCTGATGCAGAAAGATGATGCAATAAAAGGAGACACAGGTTCCTGGTGCTGCTGACGAGAATGTAGGCAGACACAGTAGAACACGCAGCAGATGGACACACAGAGCAGACAACCGGGGGGCGGGGGATGGTGGGAAGGGGAGAGAAAAAAAAAAGAAAGGAAGGAAGGAGGGAGGGAGATGTCAATTTAAAAAATTGTAAAAATAAATAGTTTCTTATTTTTAATGTCTTGCATGCCTTTGATTATGAGTGAGGTTGTACTGGGAGTAATTTCTATCACATTACTTGGTCCTAGTTTTACTTTCATTCCGGAGCTAGTTCGCGTCGTGACCAACAAGTCTTCTAGCCCGGAACCTTCCCACAAGCCTCAGGCCTAGAGCTGGTGGCCTTGATGATGCAAACACACTAGGAATGTTTTCTTTCTCATCAAAGGTTATGTGTCACCCAATTCTCTGCTGAGACACTTCGAGTCAAACTGCCTGAGCTTGTATTTCAGCTTTAAACAAATGCTTTTAAGAATTAGTTTCCAGTTTCCTTGTTCATCTGTGAAATGGAGTTAATAATAGTCTCTACTCAAAAGTTCACTTTAAATGAGATCACGTGTGTAAAGTGCATAGCACAGTACTTGGTCTAATGTGCATGCTCAATAAATATGAACTATTATGATGAAAAAGGTATTTTTTATACGTAGCTCTCCAACATAGCCAGTTCTCAAGGAGATGAGGGTTTGGGTAATTATAAAGTCAGAGGGCTGGCTTTCCAAAGTCCATGCCATCTCATTAAGTGGAACTCTGTTAACTTGAAACTTAGATAAAGGCTGAGCTAAAACTTCATTTTTACTGCAGAATAAAAAAAAGCCACACCGAGCAAATGAATAGCATAAAAATGACAGTCACAGAAACCGTGTCTATTTCAGAGGAAAGGGAATGTGCTGGAGCATTTCACAGACACCCACGCACATGTAATGAAACACTCATCATAAATCACCCGCTTCTTCATTAAAGCAGGCCCACCAAGCACCTCTTTTCAACGAGTATTTTGTTAACCTTGTTTGAGCTGTTCTATATAATTTAAATGGACAAATCTGTTTCATTAAGAATAGTTTATATTTCATACTTTTCACTAATTCTGCCCTTTTTCTCAGACAATATGACTAGGAAGGTTGAGCTCATACGATTTAGGAAGACCAGAGCATCTTTTAACTGAAATTATTTACATTTCTTTGGAGTGTGGGGGGAGAAAGTTGGCCTGGGGTGCGGGTTAATTTTGCTAAGAAAATCTAGAATTGATAATGAGTGGAGAAATGATTTTAGGTCCTAAAATTGAATATCAGGATGAAAATCATACATGGTGAAACTGACTTGAATATCCCTGAAACTGTCCACAAAACACAACGTAGATATTTGTTTTCAAACACAACTTTGGACAGTTACACATGTATGACTGTATGTATAAACATGTCTAGTTTCTATAGGAATTTACAGAATAGATAGCACACATTTAGAAAGTATAATTTTCCAGCATTTTACTATACTACTGTGTAGTATCACTATTATACCCGGTAGAGAGTTGAATTTTCAAAAGTTAATTGCATGTTGGGAGGCAATCCCACGATAGATAAACGTGAGCTGACACTAGCGCGCGCACGTGGCATGTGTGTGTATCTCAGGTTGCCTTAAGTCTTTGGGATCATGAACGATTTGAGAGAGAGGAACTAATAAGTGTCTCTCCTCTGTGGCAATGCTACTTTGGTTATTTTTTTATTTCAAAGCAATTCTTGGATTTACAGCCGCTCCCCCTCCCCCCACCACAAGAACGCCCCGGGGGCTGGCAGCCAGGCCTAGGAAATCAGGCGCTACCTGCAGCCTGAGCGCACACCCCCCCGGCACACAGGCAAGGCAGAGAGCCTGGAGGGCCTGCTCTCTGCAGCCGGCTCTGAGGGCCCTTTTGGAACTTCCTCCCTGGACAGGCTGCAGCTGGAGTGGAATTGTGAGTGGAGCTCAAGGGTGCTTTCGGATTCTGAGTACTTCCGTGGCTTAAGGATACACAGAATTTCGACATTTGCTCTCAGTGCTATGCGTGGGCCACGGCCCCCTTTCTGTCTGGCTGCCGCTCATAGAAGAGTGTCAACCCATCGGAACTTGAACGAAGCAGGTGCAGCCAACGCCTGTGCTTCGCCCATGACTCACCTCCCAGGTAGGGGGCCCAGGTGGAAAGTCCACATGCCACTGGCCCCCGGACCACGGCTCCACGCGCACCTCAAGCAGGCTCGCCTCCTGCGTCACCGCGGCCAGCTGCTGAAACCCTGCGGCCAGCCTCAGGGCTACGAGCAGCCTGACACTAAGAGCTGCTGATGCTGCTCCGTTTGTGCTTCACAAGAACCCAGGGGCATAAGGAATAGCACGAGACCCCCATTTTAAGGACGAGGAGACTGGGGCCTCCAAGTTCAATAATTTGCCCAACTCAGGCAGTCTGACTTGGACCCCACATGCTTAAACACTGCCCTGTGCAGCCACCGTGGGCAGCTACTCTGCTGCTTGGGGGTAAGACTGATCCAATCAAAACCACCTTGCACCCTCACCCTCTGTCCCCTTCTCCAACTCACCCTCCCAAGATTCTTATCTCACTCTCACTACACTGCCCAAATTCCCTGGTAGTGGGGGAGCTGGGGGGAACATAAGAATTGAATGCATTAAATTGCATAATACATAATAGCTATTTTATTTATAATTATTTTTATGGTTGTTGAAATTAAGAGATTTCTTTCTATTGCACACAAGGTAGCCAACAGTGAATTTGACATTGAGACCTGTTTTTAACCTGCTTTGCCCCTAGTATGAAGACAGCGTCCTGTCCTCAGAGTGGTACTGGAGATCCCATTTTACCCTAAATGACTGCAGTTTTCCTTTAGTTTTACTTGGGGAAAACACTTGATTGTCAGGCAGGTTTGGAAAATTGATGTTTTCATTGTATTTTTCCCTCTGCAGCTCCTAGCAGAAAAGCAAAAGAAAATGAAGGTTTTTTTTGAGGCTTGAATCAAAGCACGGCTGTTTGGAGAGGCAAGTACTATAACTGAGGAGGCTCTGAGTGTCTCTCAGGGGCAAGGTGAAGGCAGGTAACAAGTGGGAGCAGACTGTGCCCAATTTTCCAAAGTGTCTTCCCTGGAACACTGTAGTACAGGGGAATTAAAAGGCCAAACTTTGAAAAAGAGGTCTTGCAACTGGTTTAATTTAGGCCAGTGGTTCTCAAAATGTGGCCCCAACCAGGGGCATCAGCCTCACCTGGGGAACTGCTAGAAATGTAAATTACCAGGCCCCTCCCCAATGGACGGTTTTCACAAAACAGCAATCTTGCCAAGGTAGTGATCATTCTCTCCAGAAGGTGGCGCACTCAGCTTTAATTATTTTCAGCTTCTTGATGAAAACTGCAACATTGACACACACTGGCTGAAGAAACAGAACTGTGACTTGTATTACACAGTTTACTAGAGAGTTTGCTTCATGTCTGACCATATTTTGGACAGTTACTTTTTTTTTTTCCTCTGGGTCATTGATACAAAATACATGGACCCTGGAGGTAGGGGTGGGGGTAGAACATTATAATTTTGGGCATGTTCTAAAGTGCACATTGTTAAAGCTTGCTCCTCTCAACTATTTTTATTTCTTTCGTTGAAAGGAAAATAATGATTAATTTACAAGCAATCAGTATAGCCATTTAGTTCATCAGATTTGAGGTGGCTGATTGCAACAGATGGAGAAAAGTGGAAGTGATATAGTTTTTTTGCAGACACAACGTAATCCTAGAGAAAAGCATCAAGAAACACTGGGATAGTCCTGGGAAGTCATATTTGGATGCTCCTTCTCTTCCTGGGAGGAAGAAGGATAGAGCTTGTTCTATACACTCTAATTTTTCTTAGGTGGAAATATTTTTGATAGAGTTTTGAGATTTAGCAAAGAAAAATAATGAAATTTTTAAAAAATTTGAGATAAAAATAACGTTTTTACTATAAGTATAGCCCATGCAATGTTTGAGACATACTTACGCTAAAAATGTTCCTTATTTATTTGAAGTTCAAATTTAACTGGGTGTCCTGTATTTTTTTTCTGGCAGCCCTATTTTGAAATAATATTTCACTTTCCCAGTTCTCTTCTTTTTTTCCCTCCCCCAACCTAAATTTCTGAGGAGAACCAGAGGCAGGCTGGGGGAATAGGCTATATTCCAGGAAGTTTCCTATTTGTCCACAAGTCACATCCTGCCCTCACAGTCTCAGAACTTCTGAGGAAAGACGGGAAGGGGCGTCTTCTACCTCGGCTGTGTATTAGAGTCACCTGGGGAGTTTTCATCTCCACCCGGTCAGGGCTGTACCCCTGAGAGATGCCCAGTGGTTAACGTGGGTGGGACCTGGCAGGAGCACTCGTTTCCAGGCCAGTCTAATGGACAGCCAGGTTGAGAAGCAGTATATAGGGGTGCTTCTCATGCTGTGCTGTGCATAGGAAATCACCTGGGGCCTTGTTCACTTCAGACCCCGGCTCCACAGGTTGGGGTCCAGACCCCACAATTCCAGCAAGCACACAGGTGATGCTCACGGTCTGTGTGGACCACACTTTGAGTAGCAAGATCTTAGAGCATTAAAAAAACTGATTGTTGTAGAGCCTGTCTTTCTAGAACTCATTGGAAACTTTACCTAACTTTCCCTCTCATCTAGACTCTCTGATATTTCAAATTTTTCTTAAAAAAACCACACACACACACAAGACCACTTTCCTTAAATTCACAAAAGTGGATAACAGGTTGGCTGGCTGCAAGGTGTTGGAGCCACACGCCTCACACTGCTTTTAGCTCCTCACCTAAGCAGTGTTTTTAAAAAAAATTTGCCTCCTTCCTCTTCTCCTGCCCTGCTGTTTTTGCTGTCTTGTTTTCTCATTTTCCCTCCTCTAGGATTCACTGGAATTTGATCCTGGAGCCTCTGATGTGGAGAGAGGTTCCCTGTCAAGTGCACCACCTCAGTTCCTTATCCCTTTTATGCTTCATCTTGACTCTGCATTTCTCTTTTGTTGTGTCATCATCTTGTTGCATGACTCACTTGTGTGTACTGCCTCACTGTGCGGACACCTGGCTTGCCATGCGGGCGTTTGGCTCACCACGCCAGCACTCGGCTCACCGCATGGACACTCAGCTCGCCACGCAGGCACTTGTATGGGCATTTGGCTTATCATGCCAGCACTCGGTTCACCACGCTGGCACCTGGCTTGCTGCGCGGGCACTTGGCTCACCATGTGGGCACTGGCTCACTGCACAGGCATGCTTTCTCTTCTTTTTCACCAGGTAGGCCCCAGGGATTGAACCTGGGTCCTCCCATATGGTGGGTGGAAGTTCTATCACTTGAGCCACATTGGCTTCCCCAGTTCTTTTAATTCCTGGCAGGTTCATAGCTTCTCCTCTTGAGGAACCAATTCCAGAGTTCCATGGGCCTGCACTCCCTACTCTGCTCACACATACATGCTTCGGCCTTGATTTATTCCCTACATTTTCTTCCTGACACTTTGCAAAATGGTTTGAGGCAGTGGGCAAGCACACTCGTGCCTTTTTTCACCACCGCCACAGTTTTTACAAACAAACAACAACCTCCAACTAAACTGTAACTTACCGTTGACTTCTTGATGTCAGAGACGGCGTAATTCCCTTGTGAGATCCACCTGGCAGATTCGGTTAAAGACAGGCCGGTTCCATAAAGGTTGATGCTAAAACGACCCTAGGATAAAGGGCCCAAGGAAAAGTAGAGGTGACACAATGAAAGATATCTTGGAAAGAAGGATATTAATTACATCAGTAGCTACTAATATTGAGGTTTCCACTCCCCTGCCAAGCACTGTACAAGCATCATCACATCCATCTTTGTAAAAGCGCTGTGAAGGGGTGGTATTCTTTACCACTGGGGAAACTGAGACCTGCCAGGTGAGTCATTTCTCCAGGGATACGGTGAGAGCCCATCTCATAACCACCTGACTTCAAAGTCCTTGCTCTCAACCGCAACTCTTCTGCCTCCCTAACACAACCATCCTGGTGTTTCTCACAATGATCAGATTCCTTCAGGAAGAAGATGCCAGTGTAATTATTCTAACAAGATCTCGCTGCCAAGGCTTCCGGGCTCCGGATGCGGGTGGCGATTAGCACTCACTGTGCAGAGCAGAGTGCGGCGGGAATTCAAAGAGGCGGTGCAGTCTCAGGCAAGGCCAGCAGAGGGCAGGCTTGGCCTGCTCAAGACCACCTGGGACTGGGGGTGGAGAGGGGCGCAGCTTCTTCCAGGGCAAAGGAAACGAGATTTCCCAACAGGCTCCAGCATTCCCTTCAAAACGCGACCTCGGGTGTTTCAACACTTTTTTCTAAGGAGAGGGTGCAGCAGAGAGATCCTCCTGCTTTCTCCATCTGTCTCTCTCTCCCCCAGTCTCTCTGTCCAAAATGACTCTGCAAAGGCATCTGAAACAGTTTCCTCTCGAGCTTCCGCCCCACGTGCCCTCTGTTGACAGCAGGCAACCCTAGAGCTCCGTGTCCTAACTGCTCTACTGCGGCCAGTCTCAGATTGAGAAGGTTCTGCACCAACATGCCCTTGTGACTGCTTTTAGGATCCACAACTTGGTCAAAACAGCCTTTTATAAAACAGGGAGGGGCTGAGGAGGAGGCTCAGCCACTCAGACCTGGCGTCAGGTCAGCCGTCACCTGTGATGGGGTCCTGACACCGCTTTACTTATCTGCCTCTTAGAACCTCAATTTGCCCATCTGTAAAATGAAAGCTAATAAAAGTTACCTCTCACAGAGCACCGGAGGGTCGCCTTACTGAAATGAGCCCTGTCACCTAAGGCTGGAACTTAGTAGATACTCAAAAACCTTGTGTCAGCCCTGTGTGTTCTCACTGTTTTGTAACTGTTATTTTTCTCTCCAACATAATGGTAAGTGTATTGATAACAGGGACTTGGCCTTGTTTTGCTTTCTTGAGGCAATTATGGCTTGTAACAGAGTTCTAATAAGTATTACTTCCTTGCTCTGTACTATTAAGACTTCCTGCCTCTGTAAAACAGGGACAGCTAGGATCCCGCTCCTGGAGGGGACTAGGGGACTCGGTCTGGTGTGAGTCAAAGGTGCTCACCAGGGGCTGACCTAGTCCAGACGTCCACCAATGCCTGGGGACGTGCGCTTGTCACTGCCGGCCGCGCGCGGGTGGAGGTCAGGGGAGCTGCCAAGCACCCTCCTTGCACAGGGCAGTCCCCCCAACAAGATTCTCCAGCTCAGAAGGTCAGGGATGGCAGCAGGGCCCGAGGTCACTGGCCAGGGTCGCCGGAGGGCCTGGCGCTGCCCGCACCACGGCTCTGCCTGTGCCTTCTGCCGCCGCCCTTGACTGAGGAGGAGGCCGGGTGGCCCCAGGGCGCCCCATGTGCCCAGCTCGCCCCCTCCCTGGCACTGGCAGCTGCAAAGAGGACACCCGCTACTGCGTTGGGAGCTCTCCGGGAGCCGGTGGCCGCGGCGGGCCAGCCTGCTCTGCCTGGGCCAGCACATCTGCGGTGCCGTCACCGAGTGCTTCTGGGTCACTGCAGCTGCGAGCCAGGGGGCGACTGGGTCCTGCTGGGGCACAGCCAGTTACACCGGCCCACACACAGAGCTGCCAGATGCCTGGGATTCAGATCACGGTCCACCCCACACTGCCAAAAGCTCTCCCATGGGGAGCGACGTTGTCACGCTGCGGCTGCCCCTGCCTGCCACCTTCTCCTCCTCATCACCCCGCCTGCCTCGTGGTACCTGCTGGGCCACTGCCCCTCCTTGGTCCTGCTGGATAGTGGCTGGGGGATGCTCGGTGAGGACGAGTTCCTGCCCTCCCCACTCCACCTTGTAGAGGGAGACGTCGGCGTCTGGGCCAGCAGACCTGTGAGAGCTGTTTCTCGGTGCCAAGCACCGGCAGCCGGCCTGCCCACGCTACGCTGTGAGCTGGGGCCCTCCTCCTGCCAGCTGGACAGTACCCCGTGGCTGGTGGAGCTGGGACTGCCGGAGGTCCGAGCACCCCAGACCTTCACCGGGGTCACCTGCTTCTCCAACTGGGTGGCTGAGGTGGAGGACAGAATGCCCCCCCCGCTCTGTTTCTCCCCAGGACAACACTAGCTTTGCCGAGAGGGCCCAGGGGACACACCCTCCTTCCAGGGTTCCTCTTCTGGGCTCCCCTGTCCTCCAGAGGTCACCCCCACCCCAAGCCTGGCAAAATAAAAAAAAATAATTTTTGTGAAAGGTCAGTTGTGCCAAGGTTGAGAAACCCCGGTGTAGAGGACGGACTTGTGGAATCTGACTCCCCTACTTTCAGGGTGACTGTGGGCAAGGGACTTAGCCTTTCTGAGCCCATCTGTGAAATGGGTTAGTGACACCTAGCCTGTGCACGGAAGGGAGTTAGATAGAAGATATAATGCATCTCACTCATTACCTGGAAGAGAGCAGGATTTATTTATTTTTGGAAATCATTTTTATGACAGTACTACACAGATGCTAGTGGCTGCTCCGGTGTTTGTGACTATGCACTGATGCTCACAGACCCCCCGTCTGGCCTGCAGATGTTGGATTCTGGGTGCTGCCTGATCCCCCTGGCTGTCTTATCATCTTACTGTGGTTTCCACACCAGCGAGTGGTTCCACCGCCTACGTGGCGCCCTCGCCTCCTGTCCCTGCTGCCAGCAGCTCTCTTTTCTCCCTCACCATCCTGCTTCCCACTCGGGCTGCCTGCTCGCCTCTTTGCCAGGAGAACAGGGACTTGGTCTGCTTTAGCGTCACAGAAGGTCCAGGCCCCCGCGCGGACTCTGAGCCCGAGAGGGCCTGCAGCTGCATCCAGGTGTGCTCAGAACGCACTCCTAGGTGGGCTGCCGTCTTACCGACGGGCCACCAGCCGCGGCGGAGCAGGAGGTGGTCCTTCTCATCCTCGTCCTGCCTGTCCCCGTTCAGGGGCGTGCCCCTTCAGCAGCGTCCCAGCTGGCGGTTAGCATCTAAACGCCGAGTGCCACCAGAGCTGTAACAACTCTGTCCTTTCTAGCTCTGGTCTGGGACACCTTTGCCCATGAAGGCCCCATCTTCAGGGCCTAAAAGGCACAGCCTTTTATTTTCACAAGTAACTACTACCTCCTGCTGCTAATTCCAAACAGCAGAATTGAGTCATAAAGAGTTATGCATACAGCAGGTGCTCCACAAAGGTTTGCAAAAGATATGCCTTAGATCAAAGGGCAGTCTGGTTCTCTCTTTGGACAGCATAAATGCTTGAAACTCTTGCCTTAGCAGGGTCAGACAGACGCCTCTACCATCAGCAGTTTGCATTCAGACACACTTGGACCAATGCCATCCCCTGCTGAGCACCAGCTGTGTGCGTTTGGGCCAGGCACCCAATGTCTCTAGACCTCAGTTTCCTCATCTGTAAGAAGGGGGCACACTCCCTCACCAGACAGCCATGGGAGCTGAATGCTATCCTGACTTAGAAATGCTGAGCTCGGGGCCTAAGGCATAGTCAGTGTTCAGTTAACACAGGCCATTAATAACAGCTAAGAGTAACACGGCACCTGCGTGATGAGGATAAAAGAAAATACCTTCCGGCTACATCTGGAGGTGAGGCCTCTTGGGGAAGCCATCTTTATTAAGTTATTTATAAATAAATCCCCAGGCAAGAGTAATAGATGAGGAAGAAGAAGGAGATCCTCAAATAGAACATCCATTAGGTCAAAAGGCGAGCCAGCCCCTCCAAAGCAGTCTCCCAACTGGGCTTTCTATAAACCTTCTCTTGGAAAGCTGACTTGAAAAACTCACGCCTTCCATCAGTGTAGTTGTGCTCAATAAATGTCTAAGGAATTGCAATCTAAAAGGGCCCGATGTAGTTTGAAGAATGGACTGGAGAAAAACTACAAATTAGCCTCTCTCTGGTTTTGGGTTCTCTCATTTAGCAGTTGCTTTGGTGTCAGGATTTAGCAAATCAATCAATTCATTTGTCTCCGAATTATTAAAATAAATGAATGCAAATTACCTTTCACTTACTTAAGCTTCCCAGAGGAAGCACATATAGAAACAAGAAAATCCTGAGACATTGGAAAAAAGCAGGACAGGGCCAATCTATTAGCCATTAAAATGCAACCGATACCAATGGGGTGTTTGAAGTCAGCAACTGCTCTAAAGCAACCGCACTTCAAAAGTTTTCAATTCCTGGGTAATGGAGGAAAGGCCCCTTTAACCATTATGTCCTTTGTTTATTTTCTTTCTCCCCTGAGAGCTTCCTTTTCAGTTCTCTAAAATGTTTAGCAATGTCCTTCTAAAGCTTGGGACTGAGAAAACACTTTGTTAAAAGAAAATTCAGATGTGTTTGTCTTTGGACGGGTTTCCCTGGTCGGGAGCAAATCCGTCCTAGGGGGCGGTACCTGGGATTCTGAAGGCATCACCCAGTCTGATCCCCACGACCCTGGAGATACACAGGCAAAGAAGGAAATGTAATCAACAGAGTTTCACCACAGCCTTGTGCAGACCTCAGGCAAACCCAAGGAAAAACTGCAGGGAAATTCTTGCGTCCAGATTCACTTAACTTATTATGTTTTCCTGCCTTCTAACTGCAGAAACCTCTTGCAGAGACCGATGTCTGCTTTGCAACATCAGCCCAGGCTGATGACCATTGCAGTACATTTCTAAAAGCAAGTCAAAAGCTGCCGCGCTTCCCAGGAGGCGAGAAAGTGTGCGACTGTGGAATGGGCAGAAAGGTTGCCGTTAGGCCTCTTCCATGAAGAGCCATCCAGCGGAAGATGATAAATCTGCACTTCTTGATCTGAGCCCTGTGCAATTACGTTATAGATCTCAAGTAGGGGTGATAGATGGAGTCAATCACATCCGCAGAGCCCTGAGCTGCTTCTGGGTCTATATACATCTCAGTCTTGCAGGACTTGTAGAATATATTATATCATGGTTATTTGTTTATCTATCTGTCTCCCCAGTAGCCTGTAAATTCCTCAAGGGATGGACATAATGAGGACGGTGCCTGGCACAAAGTGAGCATTCAAGAAATGTCAGTTAATTTGTTGTTCAAACTATTCTAGGAAGCATTTCTGGCTACAATAAAGGAATTTTGCATATTTTGGGATCTCAAGGACTGATGTTAATTTCTGAAAAAATAAAAGCCTTTGTTTCATGTTTATTTGAAAAACTTGAGAAAACCTTAGAAAGTTCAAAACAATAAATAAATAAAAAATAAAACTTTTTAATCACCCCATTAATATTTTGGTATTTTTCCTTTCAGACTTTTTCTTTACTTATACATTTTGAAAAATGGATAGAAACATGCTGCATGTATTGTTTTGCATCTTATTTTTTCTACTTAATCCCATGAGTATTTTTCTATACCAGGCAATATTCAGAAGAGTTTGTAATGGCTGGCAATGGTGAGTTACGGCTGGCTTGTGCTGGCGTTCGAGAGCCAACTGTGAGCATCTCTTTCCAACCCTCTGTTTAGTAACATCATGTTGATGGTTTGAAAGCAGTCATAGGGAGATTATTTACACCATGGAAATAGGCAAATGGTACAAAACAGGGTGTTTTTGGTCTCTGTGAGCCAGTCATGAAACATTTATCACACTCTACTGACAGGATGCTGGTTATTTTATTAACCACCGTAACTGGTTTAACTGAGACCTTGTCATCAGACATCTCAGTTGTTCCTGAATTTTCACCTTTACGATAGTAGATGCACTTTGCTGAATGCATATGTTTTGCATGTAGCTATAAGCCCTTCCTTAGGAAACACTCTTAGGGGTGGAATTACTGGATTAGGAGCTGTGAACACTTGCAAGGGTCTCACTACACATGGCCAGACTGCCCCCCAGAGCAGCTGTTCTGTTCTTCACCCTACCAGGAGCAGCTGCTCCGTCCGGGGCGAGGGGGTAGGGGCTGCTCGGAAAGGGGGATGGCTCTGGGACACACCTGCGGGCACCTGGCAAGCACGTACCTGTGGGCACTTGGCGGCGCTGTAGCAGTCCCCGGCTGTGGCAAAAGGCACAGGGTGCCCTTCACTTGTCCTCGCAAACTGCAAGTCAGTGGCTATGGGGTGGAGAAAGGGCAGAGCGAGTGGGAAAGCGAGAGTGGGAGAAAGAGGTGGGGAAGAGGCAGAGGGATATTAACAAGGAGACAGGGCGGAGAAGAAGAAGAGAAATAACAGGGGAGAAAGAGAGAGAAACAATCCCAAGTATGATTAGTAACAAATGGATCCAGATGTGCACTTGCCTTTCCCTCATTAGATTTGTGGTTCCAAGAGTTTCGTGCCCCAGATTTTATCGACGCTGCCTGCCTCCTTACAGTGTGGAAGCCAGAAACCGGGTTTACAATGGCTCTGGAATGGGTTCCTATGTAAATAGCTCTGTGACTCGCCTCTCTTAAACACAGTGTAATTGAAGGGATGGTGAACCTCCCGTTAAGCCTGCGCCAGAGGCTTGAGGACGGGTAAAGAAAGCAGAAAAGCATTTTCAGCTACTGCAGAGCTCTTCCCTGGGGTTTTGTCTGTCCTCCCGTGGCCCAGGCACTACTATTGCCAGAATGTGAGCAATTAGAACTCGCATCTTGAAATTATTAATGGCAGTTTCTCAAATTTGGGGCAGGCTTGTTGTATTAAAAAAAAAATCCAATAAAAACGGCAGCCCTGAGCTTGCGCTTTTAACCCTATTGTAGCTCCTGAGACCAGCTCTGCAGATGGACCGGGAGCTGTCAACTGAGAATCCTGCAAAACTTGTCTGCTGGGAGGACGGGGGCCTTGGGCCTGGCTTCTGCTTCTGCGCCTTGTCTCTCAGGAGTGGCAGTAGCTGGCCTTCACCTTCCGCAGCTGGCTCTGCCTCGGTGGGAGGGAACTCTGCTGCCCGATTTGCAGGAGAGGGCCCCTGCCCACCCCCTCCGCAGCAGGCACGGCCCCCGGGTCAGGGCTGGGGGTGAGCCTGAGGGCAGAGACACTGCAGACCCTCCTCCTTCAGACCTAACCAGGCTAGCCGGAGGCAAGTACAACTGTCTTGGTACAAATCAAGTTTAATCTACTTTGAGGGGAAAGCGCTGCAATATTTCGGGTGCTACGTTAATGAGGAAAAATTAATTATTCATTATTCTGTTTTTCCTCTCTCTTCATGGGAACGTGTTTAGATGTTTCAGCTGCCTTGAACCACTCCTGTGATTAATGTTCCTAACAAAAATGCAGTGTTGACTAGAGTACGAAATCAGCCTGTGCACAGGCTAGCTTAGAGAAGGTAATTCTGTGCGCCCTCCTTCGTCTGTAAATCAACAATTGGAGAAAATTACTTTTATGCCTGAGTATGTGTGCACCTGTGCTGGGAGGAGCCGGGGTGGGGGTGAATGTTGCCAAATGAATCTCTGAGCTTTGGGGGTCTTGCATCTGCAGTTTCTTCTACCGGAAAAACTTCCAGACCACCCTGCTTTCCCACACTGACACCCGGGCCTGGCTAAGTCCTACTTGGCTGTAAGGTCTCAGTTTAGGTGTCGGGTTTTCTGGGTTGCTGCCCTGACTCCCCAGACTGCAGCGGTGGCCCTTCCATGTGCTTGCATCCCCTCTCTTCTTCCACAAATCGAGGGAGACCCTCCCCTGTGCTAGGCCCTCAGCAGGCACTAGGGATATAGCAGTGAGCAAAAGGATGGAAATCCTCTTGGAGACCAGACTAGGACTGTCACCACCAGGCTCAAAGCATCTCGTCTTGTTCATCCCCACACCCTCAGCACTTATGCCCATAGCTGGTGTGCAAAGCAGGCGTCTGGTTGAATGGAGAGAGGAATGAACACGCTCCCCCATGAACCCCACTTAACTCACTTATTATATGCATGGTGGTCAGGTCTATTCTGATTTTCTGGAACGTGGAAAACCCAGCTGCTGTGTAATCCTTCCGACATTGGCACTCATCTCGTCGGCTCCCGTTATAGGGACATTCTGTTGGGTTGTGCAATCTAATGCAGAGAGAATGTTCTGGTAAGAATGGGAAGGTATTCCCAGGGATCTCCGGGCAACTGGGCTCTTTGACTCTGGGCTCTCCTACCTGTGCCCGTACACCTCGGAGAAATTCTCAGAGTCACCATGAAGCAGTGTGATGTACTCCCTGGGCCGGTCAGACTGCATCCCTGCGCAGAATATCTGAAAGGCAGACCATGCAGGGCAGCTCAGAAACAGGACAACGAGAGTAAAAGCCATGTGCTAGCAAGCCACTCTAGAACTAGGGACTGACATCCGACATTCACCTTTAGGAGCTTTCCTCTAATAATCAGGAAATATTCCCCGTCTTCACTGGTGCCTTTGAGTCTTTTAACCTCCTTACAGTTCTGGGGAAGCTCACCTAGAAAACACAAACCACAGAAACGGTGTCACAGCTCCAAGTGGTGGAATGCCTGCCTACGGAATGAATTACACTGTCACACTACAACTTTTTGGCAAAGGGGCACTTAGGAAAAAAAATCTATTTCTAAAAAGGGTAGGCAAACAAAGAAGCCCTGACCTTCATGCTAAAGAAAAACGGCTCTGGTTAGCCAACTTACAGTTATAGATGTCGTGGCAGGTTTTCCTTTCTTCTGGCTTCAGATCAATGGGGCACAGGCGGCTGGGCTGGTCCTCATTGGTTAAACACTGCACGGATCTCTGCATCACTCCAACGCCACAGGACACTGAGCACTGCAAGGCAAGCCAGTCAGTGCGGCCCTGGGAGCAGGGGCGCTAGCGGTGTGGAGCCCAGAGCCCTGATTTCACAGAGGGCTTACTCTTTTTTTTTTTTTTTTTTAAAGATTTATTTATTTATTTAATTTCCCCCCCCTCCCCTGGTTGTCTGTTCTTGGTGTCTATTTGCTGCGTCTTGTTTCTTTGTCCGCTTCTGTTGTCGTCAGCGGCACAGGAAGTGTGGGCGGCGCCATTCCTGGGCAGGCTGCACTTTCTTTTCACGCTGGGCGGCTTTCCTCACGGGCGCACTCCTTGCGCGTGGGGCTCTCACGCGGGGGACACCCTTGCGTGGCACTGCACTCCTTGCGCGCATCAGCACTGCGCATGGCCAGCTCCACACGGGTCGAGGAGGCCCGGGGTTTGAACCTCGGACCTCCCATATGGTAGACGGACGCCCTAACCACTGGGCCAAAGTCCGTTTCCCGAGGGCTTACTCTTGAATGCTCTGTTGCTCAAACCAAATAGCTGACATGTACTAAACATTTACCATGTACAGTCAGTGTGCTAAGCTTTATATGCACCTATTTATTCATGTATATACACATATACATATGAGAGAGTACTACCATTCTCCTCTTTTTACAGGTGAAAAGCTGGGGGTACACATGCTAAGTAATTTGTTCAAGGTCATGATGGTGCCAAGATTCAAACCCACTCACAACTGCGCATATGCTTTTGCCTGATCACTTTTTCAAGACTGAGAACCTCCTTTAGTCCACAGCCAGGATTGTGTCACTGTCCCAAGATGGTCCTGATTAAAAATATTCTCCCTTGTTGTACCCCTAAGCCCTGAAGCATTCCTGGTACAGAAGGACTAGAATGTACAGACTTCTTAACCATGGCAGCAGCCACAAAACTGATACTTCAGAACTCTTGCTATGCGCAGCTGGCATTCTGGGTGCTTTCTATGTATTTCACCTTCATGACCACCCATTTTGCAGATGGGGTTACCGAGACACAAGAGTCATGCAACTTGTCCAAGGTCACTCCTCTGGCAAGTGGCAGAACCGGGACTCAGACCCAGGCTGTCTGGTTTCAGAGTCTGTGCTCAAAGCACCCAGCCTGACTGCCAAAATTTGATGGCCCGTATCCAATTGCGAGCTCCTGGTTCTCACCAGGTTCTCTTCTGGAAGTCGAGTTACAGAGCAAGGCGGGTCAGGCAGCACGCGTCTGGTCTGAGGCCCGAGCCTTCCGAGTTCATCACTCAGTACTTACGCTGCCCCAGTTGCCCACTCTCCAGGTGGCGGACACGGGGCACTCTCTCAGGTAACAGGGCAGGACGCTGGGGGGCTGCGTGCCTGGGCAGTTGACGGTGGTTTGGTAGCTGTACTCGTAGTTTTCCTTCCCCGTGTAAATCTCGCTACACGAGACCAGCCTTTGTTTGTAGCCCTTTCCACAGGTCACTGAGCACTGAGAAAAGAGGGGTGGAGAGGAGAGCTTCAATCAGTTCCCCGGGGCAGCCCACCACGGACCCCTGACCTCCCCGCCGAGGGCTGACCCTGTGACAGTGCTGCCCAAAGTGCCTCTTGATTAGCTTATTTATTCATTTCTAACGCTGGGCTCTGAGCACACAGGGGACGTGCAACCTCGCCCGATGCCTTTCCCGGCCGGGCGCCCCCCTACATCGTCTGTGCCCCCTCTGGGCGGGTATTGGATTTCAAGGGTGGGGGACACCCGGCTGTCATTGTTCACTTGGCACCTACAGCCCAACCTCCCTGGCTTGCAAATCATGCTTCTCCAAACCTACAAGAACCATATGGGAAAGGTAACCAAACGAAGAGGGGAAGAGAAGTCAGAAACCAACCCGGGCGTCCGTGTTTTGAGTGTGACATTCAAGCACGTAGCCAAGAGGGGACTCTGGGACAGTCTTCCTCCCCTGTTTGAGGCTTTTTGCACTGCCATCTGTTCTCCACTGAATTGCCTCTTATTTTTTCTCTCCCTGGCTATGTATCTTCATGGAAATGGTGCCTTTCTGCTTTACTATGTTTCTATCTAAATCATGTAGGCATTTATCTCTTTTTAACAGTTATATGGTATTTAAAAAATATACAATATGGAAAGGGTGAAGCAACACATATCTTACTAGTGTCCCAATAGCCTTCTGTGACGGCACATCTCACGGTTACAAGATTTCATAATATGTTCAACCTCCCTCGCTAAGTACTTTACATATAATACGTTTGTTTAAAAAAATTAAGCTGAGTTATAATTAATTTTGTTTTGATTTTTTTTAGGCCACATCATCAAATAAATATTTATCCCCTGCAAAAGCACTCCTTAAAATTAGCGTGGAGTGTCAGATAAACAACCTGAAACAGTCTGCAGCAAGGGGTGCGCTCACGCTTTCATGGGGGCAAGGAACCATAGCTTTCATCAACTGGTAAGAACCGCCGCGTCTGCTCTTCCCTAATTCCTCCTGGGCTGTTGCTTTAAGTCACATGGTTTCCCTCTCCAGTAACTTTTTCAGGAAGAAGTTGTCCCTTGAAGTGATCCTGGCGGCAGGAGAAGAGGCCCAGCCAGAGGCACCCACGGTGACCCTGAGCCCCCCCTTCCAGCTGGCGTGAGATCTGGAAAGTCCGCATAAATGTCTTCCTTCTTTGGCTGCCGCTGTTCAAAGACCCAGCTGATGCCAGGCAGGGCAGGGCAAGGCTAGCCCGAGGCACTGCCTGTGTGGGCAGACGGCTGACAGAAGCTCTGTCCGGCCGAGCTGCAGGTACCCGTGGGGCACCTACCCAGGGTTCTTGCATTGATCTCGGGCTGTACTCACTGAACAAATGAGGCTGTAGGTTTGAGAGAACTTTACCCCTAGAAATCAGGAGCAACAGCAGCCGGTGAGCGTTTGTGTGGGGGACACAGTGGGAGAGAAGCATTTGCTGGTGATTCGAAGGCCCAAATATGGCCAGGCTTTATTTCAGAGGCTTATCTGACAAGAAGCTGGTAGACACAGACTCTCAGTGGCCAGTGACTGCACTGAGGAAACGCCACCGCCTCTGGCTTCCCACACCACTGACACCAGGGTTTTGAAGTGTAAGAGGCTCTCACCTCTGGGGAGAGGAGAGGGAAGGGAGGGGGGAGAAGCTCTTACTGTTGACTTTACATGCTTCAGTATTACCTACTGGTTTCATAGTGCGCTTGTTTTACTTGATGAATTGAAAAATAACAGTAAAGCAAAATAAAACAATAAGAACATGGGCTGGGAAGTGGATTTGGCCCAATGGATAGGGCATCCGCCTACTACATGGGAGGTCCGCGGTTCAAATCCCGGATCTCCTTGACCTGTGTGGAGCTGGCCCACGTGCAGTGCTGATGCATGCAAGGAGCGCCGTGCCACGCAGGGGTGCCCCCCACATAGGGGAGCCCCACACACAAGGAGTGAGCCCTGTATGAAGAGCTGCCCATCGCGAAAGAAAGTGCAGCCTGCCCAGGAGTGGCACCGCACACATGGAGAGCTGATACAGCAAGATGATGCAACAAAATGAGACACAGATTACGGGTGCCACTGAAAAGAATACACACGGACACAGAAGCACACACAGCAAATGGACACAGAAAGCAGACAACTTGGGGGGGGGCGTGGAGAAGGGGAGAGAAATAAATAAAATCTTAAAAAAAAAAAGAACATGGATTTATGGCATGTACACATTGGGCCCAACTAGGGAGACCCGTGCATCGATTAGGGATGACAAGGCTCTTCTTTGTCGATGCTTACATTCAGGTGGGGTGGATCTCAGAGAACAGAAGGAACTCTCCAGATAATAGAGGTCTTGGAGAGAAGGTGTGTCTTGCTGTGGGGCTCTACCATCTTAGTAGATGCTCTTCCAGAGGGAATTCTGGTATCAGTCCCTTTGTCATCACCAGCTCCCCTGGTGCCCCTATAGGTCCCCTTCCCTGTGGCCTTATATTTGAGCTATAGTCCTCTCTCCAACCCTCTAATCTTTGCCCATAAATTTGCATAATTTCTATCTATAATATACCTGAGAACTTATGGAAGGGTGGGAAACTTTTGAACATATCCCCATCTTCCCTTCTGGGGGGTAAGATTAAGGTTATATTAAGGTTAATGGAGTAGTCTTAGAAAGAGACCAAAATGCCTTTAGCATAGTCTTAGAACAGAGGAGATGGGCTAGGGCAGGGCTGTCAATTTTGACAGTGTGAAAGGTGAGGAAGAAATTCCAGCAAGATGAAGAACCAAGCATCAAGCAGAAGTCAAGAAGAGGAGGTCCCTAGAGCAGAGACATGAATGGCCAAAGGGACAGAGGCCTGAGGAGGGAAAGGAGAGGGTAGAAAGGAAGGCTCTCTCCCTACTGAGATGCAAGGAGGGGCCTTGAAAAGCAGCCCTGAGAACCAGGGGTCAGGTCTCATGTGTGGGGAGGAGCCAAGAGGGGGAATTCAGAAGAGAGAGAAACCATACCCAAACACCCCTACCTTAGGATCGAATGGGTTGGAACCTGTGACCCAAACTGGAAGCACAGGGCTATCTGGACACTCACCTGGATGCCACGTGTTCCTGGCTGGCCAATAGTACACCTATTTCCTAATGCCCTCGGTTGCATCCCCTCTCTGTTCTTTAATGTCTTTTTTTTTTTTTTTTTAAGATTTGTCTTTTATTTATTTCTCTCCCATCTCCCCCCGCCCCCCCCCTTAATCTGCTCTCTGTGTCCATTCACTGTGTATTCTTCTGTGACCACTTCTATCCTTATCAGTGGCACTGGGAATCTTTGTCTCTTTTTGTTGCGTCATCTTGTTGTGTCACCTCTCCATGTGTGCGGTGCCATTCTTGGGCAGGCTGCACTTTCTTTCGTGCTGGGCGGCTCTACTTACGGGGTGCACCCCTGCGTGGCATGGTTTCCTTGCACACATCAGCACTACTCATGGGCCAGCTCCACATGGGTCAAGGAGGCCCGGGGTTTGAACCGCGGACCTCCCATGTGGTAGGCAGGCTCCCTAATCACTGGGCCAAGTCTGCTTCCCTTTAATGTCTTCTGATGTCTTGTTCAGGACATCCCAGGAACATAGAGGGCTGGGGTAGAGCAGAGTTTCTCAACCTCGACACTTATGACATTTAGGCAAGATAATTTTTTGTTGTGCGGAGTGTCCTGTGCATTGTGATATGTTTAGCTATTCCCTGGCCTCCACCCACCAGATGCTAGTAGCACATCTCCCTACCCCTTGCCAGCTGTGACAACCAAAACTGCTTCCAAACATTGCAAAATCTCACTGGGGACAAAATTACCAGGGTTGAGTGAAGGATGGGGGACATAGTTAGGAAAGACTTTAGGATCAACAGGAGTGCAGAACCAGCTCAATGCCACCACGTCCATCGCCTAATGCATATCTTCATCCAGTCAGAATGTGAAATTGCTGCCTGCCAAACTCCAAAAGGACCCCAACGATGAGTATGCCACCTCAAAATCTTCAGCACCTTTGCTATAAGCCCAGATGCTTTGCTTTCACATCTCTAAATTCTTTTGGGCAAATGACAACTTGTTTTGACATTCTAGGTCTTTCGGTATTTGAAAATATTATAAGGTTTGAAAATAATATAATCATGACATTACTACTATCAGTTTCCTACTAATAAAAAGAGTCTAAATAGGCATTGTATGTAGAAGTAGATAAGAAAGAAAAAAAAGACACTTGAGATCCCTTGGATATTATGGAAAATCATTTTGTTCCCCTGTATTAGAGGTTGTAAATAGGCAGCTCATATCTGGCTCACAGAAGTATCTGGTTTGCCTTGCATAATGTATTAAATTAAAAAATCAGGGCCACATTTTAAAATCAGATCTCACATTAAAGTCCAGATTTGTGGCTTCTCTTGAAAAATCAGATACGTTAAGAGTGGGCCCTCATTTCTGTGTGGCGGCAGCTGGAGTGGAATAGAGTCTGCTCCCTCTACACAGCAGGTGCTAGTTTGTCACAGTCCCCACCTCTCCCTATTACTCCCTGACAATAAGACATTTGATATTACTTAACATTTTTCAGGCACCCACAGGCATCCTGTGAATTTGCGGCCCTGTAACAATTCCTTCCTTAGCATACCAACAGGACTTCAAGGTGAATCACAGAATATAAGAGTTGAAGGCAGCTTAGAGACCATCTTATACCTCTCCCTCAATCTGCAGAGTGGGAACTCTGGCCCAGTAGGCCTGAGGGACTCGTCTGAGATGACACAGAAGCTCAGTGGCAGCAGTGGCAGATGGTCCTGAGTCTCCCCGTTCCCGCCCTCGTCACCCTGCTGCTCTCGGGCCACGCTGTTTGACGGGCTACCAATGCCCCAGGACAGTACCTCCGACCACTCTCCTGTGATCCAGACATACTCGCAGGGCTGCAGGCTACAGCTCTGGTGGTGCGCAGGCCGCTTGCTCCCGTCGCAGTGCCCGCCGTGGACCTCGCCCTTGTCCCCATCCACGCACACCACCTTGCGGTACCTGGAGCCTTCGCCACAGGTCTTGGTGCACTGCCGAAGACAAGCAACAGGGCTTTGATATGGAAGGAAGAGGTGACTGATGACATCGTAGCACTGTCATTATGTGCTTGCCTATGTAACCTTTAAGACTGCGAGGTCCCAGAGGGTGGGGGTTATCAGAGAACTCGTTTCTTATCTCACTTATTTAACAACACTGTTCCTGGCATAGGAGGGGCATTCAATAAGTTGCTGTCTGAATGAAAGAACTGATGAGTGAATGGATGAATTTCAAGTTTGGAAGGGCCTGAAAGCCCATTGACTTCAAACACACACTCCAATACTGAATCTCTAAAGCTTGAGGCCAAATGGTTATCAAACTGTTATCTAAACACCTCCAATGTCAGGAAGCTCATTATTTGTCTGGTCAGCCCATTTCATACAAAACTTACATGAAATCGAACCGCACATATCTCTTTGCAGATTCCAGCCTCTTGTCCTAGTTTTCTCTTCTAGTTATCTCTTCTAGATAAAACCACCAAAAAACAAGGTTTTATCTCTCACAAATAATACCCCTTCAGGTATGTGAAGATAGCTTTCCTTCTAGAAAGTGTGGCCTTCTAGAACCTTTTTTAATTCCAGGGTAAACTGCTGGTATTCCTTGTCTTTCCACAACTATTTCCCAAGTTCTTATTAAGTGCCAGCCCCTGCGATGGGTACAGGGTGAGTGAGAGTGGAAGAGAACAACATAGTTCCTGTCTTCAGAAAGGAGCTTTTATTTTAGTAGCAAAGAAAGGCAGTAAAGAAGTCAACGCTAAGTAGCTACACTTAACAATGACTATTTTTCAGATGAAGAAACTGAGCCTTAGAGACTCTGAGAAACTTGCCTCAGGTCATCCATCTCTTTGTTAGGTCAATGGGACAGATATTTTTATTCCTATAAGCCAAGTGAGGAAAATGGAGCAAGTGGTATATTTTATTCAGAGATGATGATCTCGATGCTGCCCACAAACTCACCAACTTTTTGCTGTAATCAACAGCAAACCCAGTTTCAGGAGTTTTTCCTTAGTTACCTACATTGCTAAAGGTCACCCAAAGCCTCTTTTTTCTAATGCATCTGAGCCATGCAACATTTCAAGAGTCTAGATGACATTGGAAAGCCACAGTGAGTTAAGAAAAATCTGTGCCAAAGGTTGCTTCTATGAATAATTCCTTTATACCAAGGATTGCAAACTCTGTTGTCCTTAGGCTTTATATAACTACTATGTTTTGTTGTTAGCACAAGGTTTTATAAATTTTTTTATTTTAGCACCTTTAGGGAGGGCCACAGATCCCATCTCCTTTTCGGCCACATAGTTCTTCTTCCCTTTCATTACCTGCTTTGTCCCAAAGGCATTTGAGTCCGAGATCCCTTACTCAGAAATGGCTTCCTTGATATACCTTGTGTTTTTTTAAACTTTTGATGGAATACTACATGTAACATAAATCTCACCATTCTAACCCTACTAAAATATATAATCAAGTGGCATTTGGTATAGTGATAATGCTATGAAACCATCACCACTATCTACTTTCAGAACATTTTTACCACCCCTAAAGGTAATTCTGTGCCCATTAGCAGTCACTCTCCATATCCCACCCCAGCTCCTGGCAACCACTAACCTATATCTTATCTCTATAGATTTGCTTATCTGGACATTTCAGATAAATGGAGCCATACAATATGTGGTCTCCTGTGTCTGGCTTCTCTCACCTAGCAAAAATTTTCAAGGTTCATCTATGTGTTAGCATGTATCAGTACTTTATTTCTTTTTACGGCTAAATAATATTCCACCATATGGATGTTCCACATTTTGCTGATCTATGCATTATCTGAAGGGCATTTGGGTTGTTTCCATCTTTTGGCTACTGTGAACAGAACTGGTAAGAATATCGGTATCCAAGTTTTTGTTTGAACACCTGATTTCAATGTTTTTGGGTCTATGCCTGGAAGCAGAATTGCTGGGTCACACGAGTGTATTTTGTGTGCCATTTTGTTCTTGCAGGAAGCAGAAGGGATATGCTGCTGTACCCCTTTTCACTTACAAACTTAACTCAGGGTTTCTTCTTCTTGGATGTAAACCTCAATATCTACAAAATGGAGTCATTTTTAATTCAGGGGGTGGGTAAGGGGGCAAAAGTATGAATTGCAAGCACTGTGAACTGAGTATGGAGGAGCAAACCACTTCAGACTTGTGCAGGAGGCTGGCTGAGCACAGTTCCCTAGTTCAGTGTGGCTCTGGGGTTTTCAATTTCCCTGCAGTATGCTGGAAATTACTGTGGAGGGATAATACCTTTGTTTCTTCATTTTAAAAAAGTCAGTTAAGCTAGAGAGCTACTGAATGTTAAAATAAAACAACGCAGTTAATCTGACAGATGGATATATGCCGAAGAAATATTTAACTCCCCATAGAACAGAAATTCATTAGAAAACCATGAATTGGGTAACTCAGAGAAGATCGTGATTATGGAGTGGCCAAGCCTGGACTAAAACTTTTAGTGTCCTCCCTCATTTTCACTAACCCACGTGGCTTTAATCCGTGTCAATGATTAACAGTTTAGAGCAGAAGAACAATGATTCCTAAATACTTTGCTTGTTAAAAGTGTTTCTCCCTCAGTCCAAAAGAATGGTTAACTATCTTAAAAATATTTTTCCAATGGTGTAAAAGGGAGTTGAGAACCCTTACCTTGAGTATAACTTTTAGTAAATAAGTGACTTGCCCAGTACTTTGGAATAAGTCAGGAGCAGCTTTGAACATCACGTGACAATGGCTTTCCCACAGAATTCTAAAACCTATGGGGTATGTGTATATGTACTTGGGGGTGGGGGTGGTGGGGGCTGTGTAATCAGAAAACAAATCCAAACCATGCAATAGGCTTATCAGTTTTGGTACTATTACTTTCCTCAGCCCCTTAGGATTTATGACTCTTTCCCCTGTCCTGGAATATGATCTAAAATGCCCTGATAAAGGGGCAGAAAGCTCACCTAGCCTCATTTTCATTTCCAAAAGTTTTCTCAACTTTCATTATGGCTTTTAGAAAAAGCTCTCCTAAGTACATAACTCTTGCCACCAGCCTCCTTGAATTTCAGCAAACACTAACTAAAAAAGACAGTACTTTGCAGTGCTGGGCCCACTGTCCTGCTGCCTACCTGTGCTTCTAAATGTGAAATTAACGGGGAAAATA